>NC_091283.1:719559192-720160547 GCF_032444005.1 Ranitomeya imitator | reverse complement strand
TTGTAGGGACAGTGGAGGCTATATTTTTGTGCATCAGCTCTGTAGCTTATTAGGCTTCCAGCCTCTTTCTGCCACTTACATTGTGTTGTCTTATGCACAGGGCCTGAGGTTTAGTTTAGTCTCCCCCTGAAAAAGTGAGATTCAAATTATCACAAAGTGGATATATTTCAGTCCCGTTAGTTTGTGGTATATCAGCCAGCCACTTTCTGCCACTTACATTGTGTTGTTTTATGCACAGGGCCTGATGATTGGTTTAGTTTCCCCCAAAAAATAATGAGATTCAAATGATCCCAATTGGATATATTTCAGTCCTGCTGGTTTGTGGTATATCAGCCAGCCACTTTCTGCGAATTACATTGTGTTGTTTATGCACAGGTCCAGAGGTTTGGTTTAGTCTCCCGCCAAAAAAGTGAGATTCAAATTCTCACAAAGTGGATATACTTCTGTCCTGTTAGTTTGTCGTATATCAGCCAGCCACTTTCTGCCACTTAGATTGCATTGTTATATACTCTGGGCCTAAGTTGTATTTTAGTCTCCCCCCAAAAAAGAGGGAGATTCAAATTCTCACAAAGTGGATATACTTCTGTCCTGTTACTTTGTCATATATCAGCCAGCCACTTTCTGCCACTTAGATTGCGTTGTTGTATACACTGAGCCTAAGTTGTGGTTCAGTCTCCCCCCAAAAAAGGGAGGTTCAAATTCTCACAAAGTGGATATACTTCAATCCTGTTAGTTTGTCGTATATCAGCCAGCCACTTTCTGCCACTTAGATTGCGTTGTTATATACACTGAGCCTAAGTTGTGGTTCAGTCTCCCCCCAAAAAAGGGAGATTCAAATTCTCACAAAGTGGATATACTTATGTCCTGTTAGTTTGTCGTATATCAACCAGCCACTTTCTGCCACTTAGATAGCATTGTTATATACACTGGGCCTAAATAGTGGTTCAGTCTCCCCAAAAAAAGGGAGATTCAAATTCTCACAAAGTGGATATACTTCTGTCCTTTTAGTTTGTCGTATATCAGCCAGCCACTTTCTGCCACTTAGATTGCGTTGTTATATACACTGGGCCTAAGTTGTGGTTCAGTCTATCCAAAAAAAGGGAGTTTCAAATTCTCACAAAGTAGATATATTTCTGTCCTTTTAGTTTGTCGTATATCAGCCAGCCACTTTCTGACACTTAGATAGCGTTGTTATATACACTGGGACTAAGTTGTATTTCAGTCTCCCCCCAAAAAAGAGGGAGATTAAAATTCTCACAAAGTGGATATACTTCTGTCCTGTTACTTTGTCATATATCAGCCAGCCACTTTCTGCCACTTAGATTGCGTTGTTATATACACTGAGCCTAAGTTGTGGTTCAGTCTCCCCCCAAAAAAGGGAGATTCAAATTCTCACAAAATGGATATACTTCAATCCTGTTAGTTTGTCGTATATCAGCCAGCCACTTTCTGCCACTTAGATTGCATTGTTATATACACTGGGCCTAAGTATTACAGTCTCCCCCCAAAAAAAGAGGGAGATTCAAATTCTTACAAATTGGATATACTTATGTCCTGTTAGTTTGTCGTATATCAGCCAGCCACTTTCTGCCACTTAGATAGCATTGTTATATACACTAGGCCTAAATAGTGGTTCAGTCTCCCAAAAAAAAAGGGAGATTCCTAATCCCCCCAATTGGATATACTTCTGTCCTATTAGTTTGTCGTATATCAGCCAGCCACTTTCTGCCACTTAGATTGCGTTGTTATATACACTGAGACTAAGTTGTGGTTCAGTCTCTCCAAAAAAGGGAGATTCAAATTCTCACAAAGTGGATATACTTCTGTCCTGTTAGTTTGTCGTATATCAGCCAGCCACTTTCTGACACTTAGATTGCGTTGTTATATACACTGGGCCTAAGTTGTGGTTCAGTAAATAAGGCAGCACACTGTAGCGCTAAAACATGCAAACTTGAAAACACGAAATTTGAACTGCATTACTGCACTAGAAATATGAAAAATGAGAGCTTTTAGCGCATAAAAATGGCCAATTTTATGTGTACCTGGTAGCCCCTTTACGGCATCTCTCTTATACCAGGTCCTACGCTTGCCTTACCTCGCTGAGAATAAACGTCTCCATCTGAATGGGTACATGTGAAACCTCTTCTTAGACTAAAATTCTCTCTCTCTGTGGAGGGGTATTGGACCTGCTGTAATTAAAACACCTGAAGCTAGGAGGTGGAGTGAACGATCAGAAGGCTACAGAATACATTTCAAAAACCTGACCTGCACATCCAAACATAGACTCAGTGTGAACAGGTGCTGAACCTAGAGTCGCCAACTTATATTTATAGTTAAGTAAATAAGGCAGCACACTGTAGCGCTTAAACATGCAAACTTGAAAACACGAAATTTGAACTGCATTACTGCACTAGAAATATGAAAAATGAGAGCTTTTAGCACATAAAAGTGGCCAATTTTATGTGTACCTGGTAGCCCCTTTACGGCATCTCTCTTATACCAGGTCCTACGCTTGCCTTACCTTGCTGAGAATAAACGTCTCCATCTGAATGGGTACATGTGAAACCTCTTCTTAGACTAAAATTCTCTCTCTCTGTGGAGGGGTATTGGACCTGCTGTAATTAAAACACCTGAAGCTAGGAGGCGGAGTGCACGATCAGAAGGCTAGAGAATACATTTCAAAAACCTGACCTGCACATCCAAACATAGACTCAGTGTGAACAGGTGCTGAACCTAGAGTCACCAACTCATATTTATAGTTAAGTAAATAAGGCAGCACACTGTAGCGCTAAAACATGCAAACTTGAAAGCACGAAATTTGAACTGCATTACTGCACTAGAAATATGAAAAATGAGAGCTTTTAGCGCATAAAAATGGCCAATTTTATGTGTGTCTGGTAGCCCCTTTACGGCATCTCTCTTATACCAGGTCCTACGCTTGCCTTACCTTGCTGAGAATAAACGTCTCCATCTGAATGGGTACATGTGAAACCTCTTCTTAGACTAAAATTCTCTCTCTCTGTGGAGGGGTATTGGACCTGCTGTAATTAAAACACCTGAAGCTAGGAGGCGGAGTGCACGATCAGAAGGCTAGAGAATACATTTCAAAAACCTGACCTGCACATCCAAACATAGACTCAGTGTGAACAGGTGCTGAACCTAGAGTCGCCAACTCATATTTATAGTTAAGTAAATAAGGCAGCACACTGTAGCGCTAAAACATGCAAATTTGAAAACACGAAATTTGAACTGCATAACTGCACTAGAAATATGAAAAATGAGAGCTTTTAGCGCATAAAAATGGCCAATTTTATGTGTACCTTGTAGCCCCTTTACAGCATCTCTCTTATACCAGGTCCTACGCTTGCCTTACCTCACTGAGAATAAACGTCTCCATCTGAATGGGTACATGTGAAACCTCTTCTTAGACTAAAATTCTCTCTCTCTGTGGAGGGGTATTGGACCTGCTGTAATTAAAACACCTGAAGCTAGGAGGTGGAGTGCACGATCAGAAGGCTAGAGAATACATTTCAAAAACCTGACCTGCACATCCAAACATAGACTCAGTGTGAACAGGTGCTGAACCTAGAGTCGCCAATTCATATTTATAGTTAAGTAAATAAGGCAGCACACTGTAGCGCTAAAACATGCAAACTTGAAAACACGAAATTTGAACTGCATTACTGCACTAGAAATATGAAAAATGAGAGCTTTTAGCGCATAAAAATGGCCAATTTTATGTGTACCTGGTAGCCCCTTTACGGCATCTCTCTTATACCAGGTCTTACGCTTGCCTTACCTCGCTGAGAATAAACGTCTCCATCTGAATGGGTACATGTGAAACCTCTTCTTAGACTAAAATTCTCTCTCTCTGTGGAGGGGTATTGGACCTGCTGTAATTAAAAAACCTGAACCTAGGAGGCGGAGTGCACGATCAGAAGGCTAGAGAATACATTTCAAAAACCTGACCTGCACATCCAAACATAGACTCAGTGTGAACAGGTGCTGAACCTAGAGTCGCCAACTCATATTTATAGTTAAGTAAATAAGGCAGCACACTGTAGCGCTAAAACATGCAAACTTGAAAACACGAAATTTGAATTGCCTTACTATAAATATGAGTTGGCGACTCTAGGTTCAGCACCTGTTCACACTGAGTCTATGTTTGGATGTGCAGGTCAGGTTTTTGAAATGTATTCTCTAGCCTTCTGATCGTGCACTCCGCCTCCTAGCTTCAGGTGTTTTAATTACAGCAGGTCCAATACCCCTTGGATTGCATTGTTATATACACTGGGCCTAAGTTGTGGTTCAGTCTCTCCAAAAAAAGGGAGATTCAAATTCTCACAAAGTGGATATACTTCTGTCCTGTTTGTTTGTCGTATATCAGCCAGCCACTTTCTTACACTTAGATTGCATTGTTATATACACTGGGCCTAAGTTGTGGTTCAGTCTCCCCCCAAAAAAAGAAGGAGATTCAAATTCTCACAAAGTGGATATACTTCTTTCCTGTTAGTTTGTCGTATATCAGCCAGCCACTTTCTGCCACTTATATTGCGTTGTTATATACACTGGGCCTAAGTTGTATTTCAGTCTCCCCCAAAAAAAGAGGGTGATTCAAATTCTCACAAAGTGGATATACTTCTGTCCTGTTACTTTGTCGTACATCAGCCAGCCACTTTCTGCCACTTAGATTGCGCTGTTATATACACTGGGCCTAAGTTGTGGTACAGTCTCCCAAAAAAAAGAGGGAGATTCAAATTTTCACAAAGTGGATATACTTCTGTCCTGTTAGTTTGTCATATATCAACAGCCACTTTCTGCCACTTAGATTGCGTTGTTATATACACTGGGCCTAAGTTGTGGTTCAGTCTCCCAAAAAAAAGAAGGAGATTCAAATTCTCACAAAGTGGATATACTTCTGTCCTGTTAGTATGTCGTATATCAGCCAGCCACTTTCTGCCACTTAGATTGCGTTGTTATATACACTAGGCCTAAGTTGTGGTTCAGTCTTCCAAAAAAAAGAGGCAGATTCAAATTCTCACAGATTGGATATACTTCTGTCCTGTTAGTTTGTCGTATATCAGCCAGCCACTTTTTGCCACTTAGATTGCGTTGTTATATACACTGGGCCTAAGTTGTGGTTCAGTCTTCCAAAAAAAAGGGAGATTCAAATTCTCACAAATTGGATATACTTCGATACTGTTAGTTTGTCGTATATCTGCCAGACACTTTCTGCTACTTAGATTGCGTTGTTATATACACAGGGCCTTAGTTCTATTTCAGTCTCCCCCCAAAAAAGAGGGAGATTCAAATTCTCACAAAGGGGATATACTTCTGTCCTGTTACTTTGTCGTATATCAGCCAGCCACTTTCTGCCACTTAGATTGCGTTGTTATATACACTGGGCCTAAGTAGTGGTTCAGTCTCCCCCAAAAAAAGGGAGATTCAAATTCTCACAAAGTGGATATACTTCTGTCCTGTTAGTTTGTCGCATATCAGCCAGACACTTTCTGCCACTTAGATTGCGTTGTTATATATACTGGGCCTAAGTTGTGGTTCAGTCTTCCAAAAAAAAGAGGGAGATTCAAATTCTCACAAAGTGGATATACTTCTTTCCTGTTAGTTTGTCGTATATCAGCCAGCCACTTTCTTACACTTAGAACTTAGATTGCATTGTTATATACACTGGGCCTAAGTTGTGGTTCAGTCTCCCAAAAAAAGAAGGAGATTCAAATTCTCACAAAGTGGATATACTTCTTTCCTGTTAGTTTGTCGTATATCAGCCAGCCACTTTCTGCCACTTATATTGCGTTGTTATATACACTGGGCCTAAGTTGTATTTCAGTCTCCCCCCCAAAATAGAGGGAGATTCAAATTCTCACAAAGTGGATATACTTCTGTCCCGTTAGTTTGTCGTATATCAGCCAGCCACTTTCAGCCACTTACTTTGTGTTGTTTTTTGCACAGGGCCTGATTTTTTTTTCAGTCTCCCCCCCAAAAAAGGGAGATTTAAGATATACACCTTCTACCTTGTTTTACAGTACCATATATCAGTTGTTATTTTTGATAGATTTTTCAAAAATGAGGAAGTCAGGTGGAAGAGGCCGTGGGCGGTGGTTGTGAGCTGGTACTGATGGTGGTGGTGGTATATCTGGTGGTACTGGCAAAAGCACAATAGCACCTAAGGCTGGAGGTGTTGAGCCAGTGTCATCATCTGGCTACACAAGGCCTCGAAGGCTCCCTTATCTGGGAGTAGGAAAACGGCTTTTAAAGCCGGAGCAGCAGGAAAAAGTTTTGGCTTTCTTTGCTGACTCAGCCTCTAGCTCTTTCGCCTCCTCTTCAGAAAGTTCTAAATATAAAAGCAGCGAGTCATCAGTGGATGCTCCCGGTCAGGAACAAGATGTTTCCTTGTGTCCTTCACCCAAACCAAAAGTGAAGGATGCATCAGGTGACACTACAGGTTACTCCATGGAGCTCTTTACACATACCGTACCTGGGTTAGAACGGGAAATTGTAAACTGCCCATTACAAGATGGCTCGGACAAGGAGTTCACTGATGCACAGCCACAGCTAGATTATAATGCTGTTCCATTGACTCAGTTCACTACATTGCCCTCGCAGTGTACTGAGCCAGAATCTGACCCTGATGAGACTATAATGCCCCATCCCGAACGCTATCGCACCTTACACGGTGACACAGAGGAAGTTGCACATGACATTGAAGAGGAGGTGATAGATGACCCAATTGTTGACCCAGATTGGCAGCCATTGGGGGAAGAGGGTGCCGCTGCCAGTAGCTCAGAAGCGGAGGAGGATGATCTGCAGCAGCCATCTACATCACAACAGTTGTCATCTGGCAGGCACGTATCAGGCCAAAAACGTTAGTCAAAAACAAAAACAGTTTTAGGACAGCGTGGCCATCCGGTGAAAGTAGCACGGCACGCAATGCGTGAAAAGGTATTCCATAGTAGGAAGAGTGCAGTGTGGCAATTTTTTAACCAAGATCCGAATGATCAGTCAAAAGTTATCTGTAAGAAATGCTCAAAGACCTTTAGCAGAGTTAAGAATGTTCAAAATTTAAATACAACATGCATGCTTAGACATTTAACCAGCATGCACTTGCAAGCCTGGACTGACTACCAAATGTCCAGTACCGTTGGTGCACCTGCTCAGAATGAAGGCAGTCAGCAACGCTACATTGCTTCCCTCACTGTAATCCCACCGGTTAGGACACCACCAGCAGCAAATGTGGAGGTATCGTCGCAAGGCCAAATCAGTCAGGGAATCACAAGGTTATTGGTAGGAAACACTGTATGTAGGCCAACATCGAGAGTACCATCACCAACCCTCTCTCAATCCGCCATGTCCACCACCACCACCAGCGCTAATTCCACCATATGCACCTCTCCAGTCCAGCTCACCCTACAAGAGACTCTCAATAGGAAAAGAAAGTACTCATCCTCTCATCCACGCACACAGGGATTGAACACCCACATTGCTAGACTAATCTCGTTAGAGATGATGCCCTACCGGTTGGTTGAAAGCGAAGCTTTCAAATCCCTGATGGCCTACGCAGAGTACCACGCTATGACCTACCCAGGTGACACTTCTTTGTGAGAAAAGCCATCCCAGCCCTCCACCAACATGTCAAAGACCCATTGTCCATGCACTGAGGCAATCAGTCAGTAGAAAGGTGCACCTCACAACAGATGCATGGACCAGTAGGCATGGCCAGGGACGTTACGTGCCCATCATGGCACACTGGGTTAATGTGGTGGATGCAGGGTCCACAGGGGACAGCCATAGTGTTACAGTTCTGCCTAGCCCACGGTCTAGGAAACAGTTGGCTGTAGGCGTTCACCACTCCTCCGCTTCCTCCAGAAGCGAAAACTCGTCCACAGAGCGCAGTCGCACGGCCACTCCATTCGCAGCTGCCAGTGTTGCACACGAGGTGTCTCATTATCGAACAGCTAGTGGTAAGCATCAGCAGGCTGTGTTAGAAATGAAGTGTTTGGGCGACAACAGACACACCGCGGAAGTACTGGCCGAGTACTTGCAGCAACAAACTCAGTCATGGCTGGGCAGTGTACATCATGAGGAAGGCAAGGTAGTCAGTGATAACGGAAGGAATTTTATGGCTGCCATAGCCCTTTCAGAACTTAAACACATACCTTGCCCGGCTCACACCTTAAACGTGGTGGTGCAGTGCTTCCTAAAAAATTATCCGGAGTTACCAGCAATGCTCCTGAAGGTGCGAAGACTTTGCTCGCACATCCGCCGGTCGCCTGTACTCTCCAGCCGTATGCTGAACTATCAGCAATCGCTGAATCTTCCCCAGCACCACCTAATAATCGACATTGCAACAAGGTGGAACTCCACACTACACATGCTTCAGAGGCTGTGTGAACAGTGGCGTGCTGTAATTAATTTGTTGGAGGATACACATACATGGGCAGGCAGTTTGATGGCAGACATGGAGTTGTCTGATGTGCAGTGGTCTAAGATACAAGACCTCTGTCAAGTCCTTCAGTGTTTTGAGGAATGCACATGGCTGGTAAGTGCAGACAACGCCATCATAAGCATTAGCATCTCACTATGTGTCTGCTGATGCAAAGTTTAACGCACATTAAGGAGCAGGCGTCTGCAGCCGAGGAGGAGGGAAGCCTTGATGACAGTCAGCCATTGTCTGCTCAGGGAACTCTCCTGGACCAGGTGGCGGGTGAAGAGGAGGAGGAGCATGATGGGGATGAATATTTACGGGAGGAGGATGCTTCACAGGTGGCAATAGAAACTGGTGGCGTTGCAAGGTCAGGTACAGGGTTTTTGCAGGACACAAGTGATGTTGATTTGCAAGAAAGTGCTCCTCAACCCAGCACAAGCAGTGAATTGACACCTGGAACATTGGCCCACATGGCTGAGTATGCCTTGCGTATCCTAAAAAGAGACCCCCGCATTTTCAAAATAATGACCGATGATGATTACTGGTTGGCCTGCCTCCTGGATCCATGATATAAAGGAAAATTACAAAATATCATGCCACATGAGAACCTTGAGCAAATATTGGCTACCAAACAAGCAACTCTTGTAGACCGTTTGGTTCAGGCATTCCCAGCACACAGCGGTGATGATGGTTCTCACACGAGTTGTAGGGGGCAACATGGCAGAGGTGTTAGAGGTGCACAAATCCGAAGTGGCATTGGACAGAGGGGTTTTATGACCAGATTGTGGAGTGATTTCGAAATGACCGCTGACACGACAGGTACTGCTGCAGTACCAATTTTGAACTACATTTAGCCTACTTTTTTATTGTGGGCCTACTAACTGTGTCTGCGCCACTCATTACAGTTGTCCTCCACTGAACAAAACAATGCCGCCTTTTTAGTCCTGTTACCAATTTTGAACTGCATTTAGCCTACTTTTTTATTGTGGGCCTACAAACTGTGTCTGCGCCACTGATTACAGTTGTCCTCCACTGAACAAAGCAATGCCGCCTGTTTAGTCCTGTTACCAATTTTGAACTGCTTTTAGCCTACTTTTTTATTTTGGGCCTACTAACTATGTCTGCGCCACTCTTTACATTTGTCCTTCACTGAACAAAGCTATGCCGCCTGTTTAGTCCTGTTACCAATTTTGAACTGAATTTAGCCTACTTTATTATTAGGGCCTATATCTGTGTTTCCTCCCCATCCTGCCCATTGCCCAGCCACTGCTAGATGAGTCTGCTGGTACATTGACCCAGACCACTACATTCCCCTTGCACTCTACACAGTCAGAATCTGACCCTGCTGAAAGTCAGGTTCCCCTTCCCGCATACTATACCACCTTACACGGGGACAAAGAGGAAGGCGCAGATGAAAGTGCAGGTTCCTTCATCAGGTGGGGGGGCATACTCATTGGCGACATCTTTGGCACAGGGCCCCTCATAGTACGCAAAAGTGTCTCTGGCATTGGGAGGCGCCAGCCACCGTCAAGCACATGGCCGTACTATGAGGGGCCCTGTGCCAGTGCCAATGAGTGGGCCCCCCCTACTTGCTCAGGATCACAGCACTTGCAAAGTTGAAATACTTACCTCTCCCTGCTCCACCGCTGTGACGTATTCTGCGTTTCCTGGGCCAACGAAAATCTTGAGCCAGCCCTACCCCCCCACAACTTTAACCAAATAACCCCCTGTTTTCAATACCTAACTATTATTATAAAGTAAATTAAGTTTGACAAGCTTAAGAAATAATAATTGATGTTTTTGGCATTAAAATGGACACTGAAGGCGTTTTCCTGTCCTCCACTCACTGCCAACTTTGATTCCCCATTGAATTGCATTGGGTTTCGTGTTTCGGTCGATCCCCTAACTTTTCGCAATAATCGACCGATTTCACCCGACCCGACTTTTGTAAAAGTCGCTCAACTCTAGTGAACATAAAAAATTTAAATAAACAAAAAAAGAACTGTGGAATTGCACTTTTTTGCAATTTGACTGCACTTAGAATTTTTTTTTACCATTTTCCAGTACGCAATATGTTAAAATTAATGATGTTTTTCAAAACTACAACTTGTCCCACAAAAAACAAGCACTCACATGGCCATATTGACCGAAAACTATAAACGAAATGGCTCTGGGAAAAAAGGAAGCAAAAAACGAAAAAGCAAAAACAGAAATACATCTGGTTGTAAAGTGATTAAATTGTTGTCCTTGGACGTATTTGGACCCATGACCTTAGTACTACAAGTTATTAGTGCTTACTACTAAATATTAAAGAGATTAATGTCTGAACCAAAAAGAGCATTTAGCCCCATACAGAACTTTAATCTAAGCTAAGGATGGAGATAGGGTTTTGGGGATTTTTGCAAAACTCCAGCTACAATAATATGGACTTTTTAGGATTTTTTTTCTTTATTATATTCCATGTACCATACAGTAAAAGTGATAAGAAAGCTTTATCCTTTGGGTGAGTGTGATTACAATAATACCATATTAATATAGTTTTCTTATCTTTTGTTACTTTTGCAAACTAAGAATAATATTGTAGAAAAAAAATGTTTATACATTGACACATTCTGAGAGCTATACAATTTTATTTTTTATGTGATGGGGATGTGCTATATGCAACAGTACCAAATAGGTGTACTTTTATGTTTATTTTGTTTTTACACAATAAAATATTCATATGCATATTCATTAGGAAAACAATTTTTTGTGATTGTTATACTGTTTGTTTTGTGAGGTTATTTTATATTTTTATAATTTTTTCTTAACTTTTTCTTTAGTCCCTCTACAAGAATTGGACATTTTAAACAACTGGCTGTTACTGTAAGAGTTTGGCTGTCAGTTAAGCCTCTCAGCAGTGAACCCATGAGAAAAGCTTCCTGCATGATCACCGTGAAGTAACTTTATACACATGTGGTCAACTTTGTTGGTACCCCTCGTTTAATGACAGAAAAACCTGCAATGGTCACAGAAATAACTTGAATCTGACAAACGTAATAATAAATACAAAAACTATGAAAATGAACAAATGAAAGTCAGACATTGCTTTTGAACCATTCTTCCACAGAATAAAAAAAAAAAAAATAAAACTCATGAAATAGGCCTGGACAGAAATTATGGTACCCCTGAAAATAATGTGACCAAAGGGACATGTTAAATCAAAGTGTGTCCACTAACTAGCATCACAGATGCCTACAATCTCGCAATAAGTAAGTGGGCCTGTATATAGGGCTACAGTTACTCACTGAGCTGTTTGGTGACATGGTGTGTATCACACTCAACATGGACCAGAGGAAGCGAAGGAACGAGGGGTACCAACAATTTTTGACCATATGCGTACATCATAGAGCAGGAACATGTTTACCATCATAACATACAGTACAGACCAAAAGTTTGGATACATCTTCTCATTTAAAGATTTTTCTGTATTTTCATTACTATGAAAATTGTACTTTCACACTGAAGGTATCAAAACTATGAATTAACATTAACACATGTGGAATTATATACTTAACAAAAAAGTGTGAAACAACTGAAATTATGTCTTATATTCTAGGTTCATCACAGTAGCCTTTTGCTTTGATGACTGCTTTGAACACTCTTGGCATTCTCTTGATGAGCTTCAAGAGGTAGTCACCGGGAATGGTCTTCCAACAATCTTGAAGGAAGTCCCAGAGATGCTTAGCACTTGTTGGCCCTTTTGCCTTCACTCTGTGGTCCAGCTCACCCAAAACCATCTCGATTGGGTTCAGGTCTGGTGACTGTGGAGGCCAGGTCATCTGGCGTAGCACTCCATCACTCTCCTTGTTGGTCAAATAGCCCTTACACAGTCTGAGGTTTTGTTTGAAGTCATTGTCCTGTTGAAAAATAAATGATGGTCCAGCTAAAAGCAAACCGGATGGAATAGCATGCCACTGCAAGATTATGTGGTAGCCATGCTGGTTCAGTATGCCTTCAATTTTGAATAAATCCCCAACAGTGTCACCAGCAAAGCACCCCCACACAATCACACCTCCTCCTCCATGCTTCACGGTGGGAACCAGGCATGTAGAGTCCATCCGTTCACCTTTTCTGCGTCGCACAAAGACACGGTGGTTGGAACCAAAGATCTCAAATTTGGACTCATCAGACCAAAGCACAGATTTCCACTGGTCTAATGTCCATTCCTTGTGTTCTTTAGCCCAAACAAGTCTCTTCTGCTTGTTGCCTGTCCTTAGCAGTGGTTTCCTAGCAGCTATTTTACCATGAAGGCCTGCTGCACAAAGTTTCCTCTTAACAGTTGTTGTAGAGATGTGTCTGCTGCTAGAACTCTGTGTGGCATTAACCTGGTCTCCAAACTGAGCTGCTGTTAAGATGCAATTTCTGAGGCTGGTGACTCGGATAAACTTTTCCTCAGAAGCAGAGGTGACTCTTGGTCTTCCTTTCCTGTGGTGGTCCTCATGTGAGCCAGTTTCTTTGTAGCGCTTGATGGTTTTTGCCACTGCACTTGGGGACACTTTTAAAGTTTTCCCAATTTTTCGGACTGACAGACCTTCATTTCTTAAAGTAATGATGGCCACTCGTTTTTCTTTACTTAGCTGTTTTTTTCTTGCCATAATACAAATTCTAACAGTCTATTCAGTAGGACTATCAGCTGTGTATCCACCAGACTTCTGCACAACACAACTGATGGTCCCAACCCCATTTATAAGGCAAGAAAACCCACTTATTGAACCTGACAGGGCACACCTGTGAAGTGAAAACCATTCCCGGTGACTACCTCTTGAAGCCCATCAAGAGAATGCCAAGAGTGTGCAAAGCAGTCATCAAAGCAAAAGATGGCTACTTTGAAGAACCTAGAATATAAGGCATATTTTCAGTTGTTTCACACTTTTTTGTTAGGTATATAATTCCACATGTGTTAATTCATAATTTTGATGCCTTCAATGTGAATTTAAAATTTTCATAATCATAAAAACACAGAAAACTCTTTAAATGAGAAGGTGTGTCCAAACTTTTGCTCAGTACTGAAGATATGAGATAGACAGATATGGGATAGATAGATAGATAGATAGATAGATAGATAGATAGATAGATAGATAAGTAGATAGATAGGTAGGTCCCTGATGAACAGGCATGTCTGATAGTAAAAGTATATAAATCAAAATGTGTTAATTCATAGTTTTGATGCCTTCAGTGTGACTGTACAATTTTCATAGTCATGGTTTTGTACTGTACATCTATGTCAAACATTGGGAAAGTGTGAATCTGTTAGGGTTGTCAGAACGCACTAAATAAATATGAAAATAAAGTGTGCTCGCCACCCTGGGTCCACGGTGCAGAGATGGCAAATTGCAGCCAGAGGACAATGGTGAATACTATGAGTGAGCAAAATTGACTCAAATTGAGTTAAAATCACTCAGTCAAGAAGCACGTGGCTATGCCAATCGCACACAGCGCCTGGAAAGGAACTTTGCAATAGGACTGTGTTTATCGGCACACAGTCGCAAAGTGAATATGGTTCTAAACGCGTATCCTGTTAGCTTCACAAGAGTACGCAAGCCCCACTGGGGCAAGGGAACCGGAAATGGACTCCAAGCACTCACAGAACTCCTCTCTGGAGAGGCCTGAATTCTAAAGGCACTAGTGCCTGCCCTGAATTCAAACACACAATCTCCTCTCCGGGGAAGCCGGAATTGAAAAGGCAATAGGCCTGCCCTGAGTAAAGACAACCGAGTCCACAATACCGTTAGGTTCATCACACACACAAAACATAAATGATCTTAGCGCACCGACGAGAGCGCCAAAGATCCTTTTATAGTTTTTGCTAATTAGACAGGACCTTGCTCACGGACCAATCTGAAGCCGAACCATGACCTGAGCATGTCACGGCTAACCACCACTGAGAAGACGCCTCACGAGCATGCTCACTAGAACGAATCCAGGACTTAGTCTCAGGAGGGATCGCTCGCTGCTGTCTATTGCCAGTTACTATAGCTGAACCTGGAGAGGCAGCAGTAAGCAAGCGCACATCGTGAGTCTGAGCAAGACCCTGAGACTGATGTCTTTACTGAGCGTCATTCAATGTGGTCAAGACTAAATGGGGACTGCAGGAGAAGACAAGGCTTGGGATCAATCCTGTGCAGAGGGAAAGTCCTGGCGCCTAACAGAATCTCCATAAAAAGAGCTTTGCAAAAAAAAAGTATGTTTTTAGTTGATAAAGAAAAGTTCTTAGACCATTAGAGGACAAAACACATCACATTGTATTCGCGTGAAATGTTCAATATCAATAACATGATTGCTACGCTCTTGAACTTTTTTCTGTACATTAATAAATTATTTGAGTCACCTAATGATATGAGATCAGGAATTTAGTTAGCTGACTGAAATATAATATTATATTAATAAAAAGTTCAGATAAAATCTTGTTTTGTAAAGTGAGCTTGATAGACTTTTTTGGTCTTGACCTGTGGTACAAATATACAATCATCCATGTTTGTTGATTATTGTATTTTTTTCCCATTTTGTCATTATTGTGTTTAGTCACCCATCTCTAAGCCTTGACAGATATTTGAAGTATCCTATGTCTGAAAAAATAGTAACGATCTATGATTGATCATACCAGCTTTCTGAGCCCAACATTAAAAGGTTAACAGACATGAAAATGTGACTTTTGCCTAGTATGAAGATCACTAAAACTAAGAGAGCTAGATAATAGACTCATAGAGAGATGTCTGTACTGAGATTATCAAGACTGAAATGAAAAACAATATTTCTGTTCTTGCCTGATGGGTGCTCAGCTGTTTCGTGCAATTTTCAGCTGCACATTTTCCAGGTGCTTCCTGCCATGAAGACCTTTGTGTTCACAGCATTGCAGAACTAAGCATTATCAAAAAGGTGGCACATGGCCATCATGATTAACTGTACAAGGATGTATAGCACATCAGTTTTACTAGTTTCATTTTAATGGAACAATTGCATCCTCTTTTGCCTGCATGTTTTTCCTCATGTCATAAATAGATTTTACAATGTGGGCACATCACAGTTTTACAACATTGCGCCCCATACTCATCCCACTTTAGAAATGTCCATTTTAGAACAGTGCAATAAAAAGAAATGATGGTGAATGCGATGTCAAGTATTTTTCTGCAGTAAATATCATAAGGTGTTGAGTGGCTTACTCGTCATAATTAATGTTTATTATCCTTTAGAATATTAAATAATTATACATGTAATCACCCTATTAAATGCCTTATCACCAGCTGATGAGAAAATATGCCCCAATTATCACTATGTCTAGCTATATAAGGATCAGTCTCAATGCCATCATCAAAATATAGCTTTTGAGTCTCTGAGAAGTTTAGATTTAAGAATAGAAATCAGTCATGTCTGGAATCAAAGGAGGAGCAAACTGCCAGAAGAGCTTGTGCCAGAATCCGTGCAAGGATCCCTGCCAAAAAGTGCCTATCTGTGTAAATCCTTGCCAAGACCGTAAGTTACTCTTTTTTGATTTTGCCTTTTTGCATTGTTGGTAAACTTTACACATTAGTTATTATTATAGAACTTTGCTCCAGAATTTTACATTAATATTTTTTTTTAACAAAGATATAAAAAATTTAAAGAATTAATGCATTTTAAAAACTGTAAAAAAAAAAAAAAAGCCTTAGACGTCTTGCTGAAACATGTCACATTTAAGGTTAGGTTTAGCTCACATTTCACATGCTCTTAGGTTCAGCCTGTAGGTATATACGGGCCCCATATATAATTTGCAGCTGTATGTCATTCAGTCGTATACTTCCTTTTTTGAATTGAAGTTGCTTTCTATTGAGATGAATAGTTGAATATGCTTTTGTGATACAGTAAAGTGATTAAAGTCTTAGAAGTAGGGTATGTTCTATGTATTCAATCTAAAATAGTGTTTTCCATAGAAGTAAATCTCAAACATGTAGAAAAAGTAATTGATCTAGATATTCATTATGACAGCCATATTTGTTGCTATGAAATTGGATTTAACCTTCAAGAGTAAACTGTTCAGGAGGTAATGTCCTATAGTGTACAATCCCTCCTAAACATCTAAACTGTCCATCATTGTGCCTCCCATTGTTATGTCATATAATCACTGCAGACAATAAGAGGTCACTGATTGACCTGCAGCCTTTACTATTACATAGTTAGTATATTTGAAAACAGACACGTTTATCAAGTTCAACCAAGCTGACATTAGTATATGGCTTTTTTATTTTATTTTTTGATGGACAGTTTAGCTGTTATGAATCTGTTATCCACTTGTAGGCAATCTTTTCAAATTGATGATATTTGATATATTCTTCATAACGGATTTCCACTGATTGTAGCATATACAGTAGTTCTTGATGCAAATTTTTGTTTTACAGTGAATATTGTTACTGTGTACACAATTCTGTAGTTTTTAAAGCTCTTTATATACTGTATACACAAGATATCAAAATGGTGATACAGACTTTCAGATTTTTGGACTAACTGCTTTACATTTTTCTTTCCAGATTATGCAGAATAGAAATTACTACTAGAAGATTAATTTTAGACCAGCCATTGTAATAATAGTGGATTATAACAAATATCTAAACTTTTTAGTCTTATCTCAGGGAGAAAATAATTGGAAATAATCCATTAAAACAGTCTCATATCAATTTCTGTATGATTCGAATTTGATACAGAAACATTTGGAAGGCATACAGGAAGACAAGGCCTGTAATAATTATAATGAGGCCATAGCTCAAAGAAGGTTTTTTTGTCATATTAAAAATTCTGGCTGTCTAGGGTAATGAAGGCATTGTTAATAAAATCTCTCCTATTGCAAGGCAGTGAACAAGTCAGTGTACATGTCCTGGTTGTATGAGGCAGTAAAAGGGTAACAGTTAAATTGTGGTTCATAGGGTCTAGTCTGCAGATGGGAAAAAAATCTAGCAGAAAGTTTTGGTATGTAGGAATTGACTAGTAGGCCCTTCCTTCACAACTGTCCTGCATAGGTGGTCGACCAGTATCCTATAGACTTCAACAGGTTGTGCCACAGCTCCATAGAACTCACACTTTGTACATAACTACGATACGACCATAATCATACATAACTCTGCATACATTGTTTCAAAATGCAGTGAACACAGAATGAATGTTTCTCTTTTCTAGCTTGCCAATCTGGATCCCAGTACTCCGGCTACAGCAATCAACAAGGTCGTGGACAATTCCCCAAACAAGGTAAACATAAGGATAATTTTAGTAGATTTTTCACTGTCATCAGTGCTAATTAATTTCTCTATGCACAGATCAAAATCACTGTATTTAAAAGCTGCTTTATAAGGTGTGATTCATAGGACTGCATCTGGCATAAAATATGAAGAAAAACTGTGCTGGGTTCCCAAACTTCTAGAAATTCTTGGACAGTCAGTAAAATTAGGACACTTTTCCCCTTGTCTGTAAAAAACTTGAATAGGTTATTATGACTGTAATTATCATTTTTTACAGTTCAAAGAGAATGCAGCTAATTTGTAGGTTGTAAACATGGATCACTTATAGTCATAATGATTTATTATGGTTATTGAATGTCACTGTAAAAAATGTTGAGTGTCTGTGAATTTTTGATAAGCTGTCCAGAAAAGAAAATCAAACTAGTGACCTTGATAATGTAGAGTATACAGTCTAAAGGCCCCTTCACATTAAGCGACGCTGCAGCGATACCGACAACGATCCGGATCGCTGCAGCGTCGCTGTTTGGTCGCTGGAGAGCTGTCACACAGACAGCTCTCCAGCGACCAACTATCCCGAGGTCCCCGGTAACCAGGGTAAACATCGGGTAACTAAGCGCAGGGCTGCGCTTAGTAACCCGATGTTTACCCTGGTTACCATGCTAAAAGTAAAAAAAAACAAACACTAGATACTTACCTACCGCTGTCTGTCCTCCAGCGCTGCGCTCTGCACTCCTCCTGTACTGGCTGTGAGCCGGAAAGCAGAGCGGTGACGTCACCGCTCTGCTTTCTGGCTCACAGACAGTACAGGAGGAGAGCAGAGCACAGCGCTGGAGGACAGACGGCTGTAGGTAAGTATGTAGTGTTTGTTTTTTTTACTTTTAGCATGGTAACCAGGGTAAACATCGGGTTACTAAGCGCGGCCCTGCGCTTAGTTACCCGATGTTTACCCTGGTTACCAGTGAAGACATCGCTGGATCGGTGTCACACACGCCGATCCAGCGATGTCAGCAGGAATCCAGCGACAAAATAAAGATCTGGACTTTATTCAGCGACCAACGATCTCCCAGCAGGGGCCTGATCGTTGGTCGCTGTCACGCATAACGATTTCATTAACGATATCGTTGCTACGTCACAAATAGCAACGATATCGTTAACAATATCGTTATGTGTGAAGGTACCTTAACAGAGCAATTCTTTATAAAATGTGATGATTCACAAAGACAACGTACAGGGCCACATAGAATGCTCAGTAGGGATCTACACAGTGTGTCTCATTACAAGGTATCCATATATCATAAATAGGAGAACTGTATCATTTTAGAAAATGCCCTTATTTTCCTGGAACTTGGTCTTCTCCAGAACTTGACACAGGAACCTTTATTTTAACTATTATGTATTCTGGTAGTTTTAGAATTTCTCAATGGGTGAGTGCATGAAAAAATAAAATATTTATCTTGCTTTTTGCCTTTGCGCTTTGCTCAAATTGGTTTACACATATACAATTCTGAAAAATAGCAAACACATATATAGTAAAGTTAATTCCAAAGCAATAAATATTATGAAAGTCTTATCTTTAAACTGCAGGTAATTTATTCTGTTAACTTGTTCCATGTATTGCTCTTTAGTATTGAACTGTCTATTGTAACTAAACCTTTATCTTTTTTTTATATTTGAGTGGCTTTTTATTTGCAAACAAGTGAGTGGGGGTCTACATCCTAAGACCGCACCAATCCCAAATGTAGCTCAGGTGACAGAAGCACACAGCTCCTTCCTGATCCCGCACACATACCAACGGATGGATACAATACAACAGCTGGAGCTGTGAACCACACAAGCGGTTTTTTGAGAGATAGGTGGCGTTCTCACTAAACTGCTTTTAATTAAAAGGGCACTCAAATAGCACTCAGATATAAAAAAAAGTATATAATTTATCTTCTTTGAAATAAATGACTAACTGATATATGTTCACTTCTCCATCAGATCCCTGCAACACCTGCTGTCCACCTCCCTGCTGTCCACCTCCCTGCTGTCCTGATCCCTGTTGTCCACCTCCCTGCTGTCCTGATCCCTGCTGTCCTGATCCCTGCTGTCCTGATCCCTGCCAAGGTCAAGGGAATTTCTATTGCAATAAATGAACATGTGACACCCGACTTTGTTCCTTGGATTGTTCCCCATCTTTCCGCAAATGTATTATAAATTGTCCTAACCAATTGAGAATCCTGACCTTCACCGTTGCTTGCTGTTTACTCATCTGTTCTGTTATCCAATAAAATTCTGCTATTAACACATGGATTACAGTTTATGTATTTAAGTTCTTATGCATTAGAAATCTTTTATTATAGTGGACAAAAAATAACAACCCACGGACAGATGAAGGATCCTTTCTAAGAAAAATAGACAGACATGTTTTCTAATCCAGAACAACACCTTTAACAAGAAAAATAAGTTTAATATCAAATGCCTATCATATGCAATGCAAAGCCTTTTAAGTGCAAATATACTTAAAGTAGACAACAGTAACATAAAGCTGCGCTGAACCACCAATAATAATAATCTTTATACAGAGCACTGTATAATTCAGTAGATGAACCTACAGAACTCTATAAGTAACAGAATACAATTCAAACAATTAGAGGGAAAGAGGTGACACAAAAAGATAGAAAATATAAAGAGATCAGTGTCCAATCACAGGTGATGAATTTCAAAGAAATGATTTGCATTCCTTCACCAAAATACAAAATTCCAATCTGTAATCGGTCATTATCAAGTATACAAAAAAATCACAAAGGGCTGGCTTTTATAGTGTGGAAGCAAAGTCTGCACCAATCACCACAAATGCCAAATCCACTCATATTAAATACATTATTTATACGAACATTCATAAAGAGTATACATACCCAATTGTGAATAGCATAAATAACACCTTATGCATTAAAAAGATGTAAATATGGGTTACCATAAATCACATAGGTGCTGTGTCCTGGGACAGCTGCGATATCTTGACCTGGATGGGTTGCTTCCTTTGGCCTCATGGGGGGCAGTCTCGACGCCATGGTAACCACCGTGGGCTCATTACTGCACAGCAGCCTCGCGTGTCATTGAGCATGCGGTCATGTGGCGATAGTCATGTAACCTCTCCTGTGTGACGCTCGCTGGTGGTGGAAGCGCTGGTCTGATACCCAGGTATGAGAGGGAGGTGATGATTAGTCAGCTGGTCGATACTGATGACAGAATTTGGCTTTATCACTGGCAATGATAGTTTATATTGCTGCCACATCAGCCTAATTACAATTTTGGTGCACTTCTCTTTGGTGGATCATTATTGGAACCCTGGAACATGTTATCTGCATATCCATGATCGACCTACAGGTGGTTGGGTTCTAGTATCCATGAGTATAGGGATGCCATGATTTGACTGGCTGAACACCTGTTTCAAACCTATGTAAACAAAGAATATATTACAGTATAAAGGTGCCTTTTTTTCCAGCTTTTTAATATATAGGGTTATTCACAATTGGGTATGTATAGTCTTTATGAATGTTTGTATAAATAATGTATTTAATATGAGTGGGTTTGGCCATTGTGGTGATTGGTGCAGACTTGGTCTCCACTAGGGTTGAGCGAAACGGAACGGACAAATTAAAAAAACGCCGACTTTCGGCAAAGTGGGGTTTCATGAAACCCGACCCGATCCGTGTGTGGGATCGGCCATGAAGACAGTGATCTTCGCGCCAAAGTCTCGTTTCGTATGACACGTTCAGCGACATTTGTCAGCCAATGAAGGAGGACGCAGAATGTGGGCAGCGTGATGACATAGGTCTCGGTCCCCACCATCTTAGAGAAGGGCATGACAGTGATTGGCTTGCTGTTAGGTCTCGAGTTCCCGCTTCTGCACAGGGGGAATCTCGAGCCACCTCCGCTGCGGTCTCCCATTCTTATCCAGCCGCAGTGGAGTCTGCTCAGCAGGGACGTCGGTCCCAGCGTCTTGCTCAGTCTCACTCTGTACAGAGAGTTACTGCTGCTTCTTCAGCTTCTGCCATTAAAGCCAGTGCTGGTCAGCAGCGAGCGGACTTCTCTGGGACTAAATCCTTGTCTGCACACACTGAGCATGCCCAGGGCAAGATCTCCCGTTGGAGATCGAGGGTCATGTGCTCAGGCTCTGCAGCACATTCCATTGGTCCTCTTGGCAGGTCTTGGAAGGGCAAAGTTTCTGTGGCCACTTCCTGTGCTGCAACTATATAAACTGCGCATGACCGCACGGCCATGCGCTAGTGTACAATTGTTAATGTGTGTATGTTGTGAGTGAAAGTCGCTCTTTAAATAACCCTCCCTATTGAATGTCTGTTCGCGGAAGGTGTATGCTTGCTGTCTAGCGCCCGACTTATCCTACAGCACTAATCACACATTACAGCGTCCAGTTGCTGTGACCGCCAGTACGGCGCCGTGCACTTCCTCTGTGCTTTCCTTACCCAAGCCTGGGTGGTTAGTGGCGTTCGTCTGTGCGGCACCACATGCACTCTTGTGCTTTAATATTATTATTTAGTTTCCTTACACACCCAGTTGCGGTGTTGTGCCAGCAAGTGTCTAATCGGACTTCAATCCTAGTTGGGGTTGAGTTCGCTGACTACTTGCTCGCGCTCTATGTGCGGTACCGCGTCCTGTGACGCAACAGGATCGCTTCCTTCACGCTGGGTGAAGTTTAACCCACGTGTGTATACTTATGAGTACCGCCATATAGTCCGTCATTACTTGGCAGCAGGTTCCATCTCTGCACGGCGAACGCACCATACTCTATCTGTCTTATTATTTGGTGCGTTCCGCTAGCCCTGACATTACACTAGCGCCAGGGTCTGGCTAGTAATGACGGACAAACAGCAATCCTTGCGGTATATCCAGCAGCTGGAGGGTAGTTTGGCGGCTCTTGAGAGCGCAACCTCAGCTGTGGATGTTACCGCAGTTGCTGTACAGGCTGCTAGCGTGGCTGCAGCAACCCTGTCCATTGCCACCCCTGCTCCGACATTTTCTCGCCTCCCGCTGCCAGAAAAATTTTCTGGTGATAGCAAATTTTGTAGGGGATTTGTGAGTCAGTGCTCTATTCACCTCGAGCTCCTGGCTGCACGTTTTACCACAGAGCGGGCTAAGGTGGGATTTATAGTGTCTCTCTTGTCGGACAGGGCGTTGGAATGGGCTACGCCGCTGTGGGAGCGTGGCGATCATGTGGTGCAGAGTGCTCCGCTGTTTCTGAGCACTCTGAAACAGGTCTTTTTAGGACCTCAAGTCACCCATGATACTGCGCTCCAACTGCTGGCATTAACTCAGGGTGAGTCCTTGGTCAGTCATTTTGCCGTCCAATTCCGCACTTTAGCTTCTGAGCTGGATTGGTCGGATAAAGCTCTTATCCCCATATTTTGGAGGGGCCTGGCTGACCACGTTAAGGACGCTCTGGCCACTAGGGAGATTCCTGCCACACTGGAGGAGTTAATAACTGTCTCCACTCGAATTGACCTCCGTTTTAACGAGCGGAGGTTAGAGCGAGCCCAGTGTAGGCAGAGGTTTCGGCTGGCTCCTACCTTCGCCAAACCTCTGGAATCTCCGGTCCTGGTTCCTGAGTCACATGAGGCCAGGGAAGTGTCACAAGCGGGATCTAAGTCCCGGACCGCTTGTGCACTCAAGGTCTGTCATGTTTGCCAGCAGTCAGGACATCTAGCCACCAGATGTTCTCAGCGGTCGAGGAAACGTCAGCGTCTAGTGGTAGTAGGTGGAGGTACACTAGACACGGCGACGTTTGCCTCTAAATTGTCCTTTAAGGGGACAATTACTATAGGCTCATTCTCCCACTTGGTAGAGCTCTGCGTGGATTCTGGGGCGGAGGGCAATTTTATGTCTTCTGCCTTCGCCCAACGTCACGCAATACCCCTGGTTATGCTAGCTCAACCAGTAACGGTACGAGTGGTGAATGGGTCGACACTGCCCTCACAGATAACACACCAGACCATCCCTTTTACTCTGTCCATGTCACCATCTCATCAGGAGATTATATCTCTGCTCGTCATTCCTGAGGGAATTGATGAGGTCCTGTTGGGAATACCTTGGCTACTGTACCACTCTCCTCATATCGAGTGGTCCTCTGGCAGAATCCTGGGATGGGGCGAATCTTGTGGGGGTAGGTGTCAGAGGGAGTGCGTTCAGGTTGCTACTACAGAGGTACCCGCAGATCTTTCCTCTCTCCCCAAGCAGTATTGGTCTTATGCAGACGTGTTCTCCAAAAAGGCGGTGGAGATCCTTCCGCCCCATCGCCCCTATGACTGTCCTATTGATCTCTTGCCTAGTGCTGAGCCTCCCCGGGGTCGAGTCTATCCGCTATCTCTCCCGGAGACGGAGGCCATGTCACAGTACATCCAGGAAAATCTGGCAAGAGGATTCATTAGGAAGTCAGTGTCACCTGCTGGGGCAGGGTTCTTCTTCGTGCAGAAGAAGAATGGGGAACTACGTCCATGCATAGACTACAGGGGTCTTAACGCCATCACCGTTAAAAATAAGTATCCTTTGCCCTTGATATCTGAGCTCTTCAATAGGCTTCGGGGAGCAAGGGTATTTACTAAACTAGATCTTCGGGGTGCTTACAACCTGATTCGCATCCGTGAGGGGGACGAATGGAAGACGGCTTTTAACACCAGGGATGGGCACTATGAATATCTGGTGATGCCCTTCGGGCTCTGTAATGCCCCAGCCGTTTTCCAAGACTTTGTGAACGATATCTTCCGGGATATGCTTTCCACCTCGGTTGTAGTCTATCTGGATGATATTCTCATCTACTCTCCAGATATTGACTCCCACCGGAGAGATGTTTGCAAAGTCTTCGACCTCCTACGGGCAAACTCCCTCTATGCCAAGTTGGAGAAGTGTATGTTTGAGCAGGAGTCCTTACCTTTCCTAGGCTACATCATCTCTGCCCAGGGATTGGCTATGGATCCTGCCAAACTACAGGCTGTGATGGACTGGCAGGAACCCCATTCTCTTAAAGCGGTGCAGCGCTTTATGGGGTTCATTAATTATTATCGCCAGTTCATTCCACACTTCTCAACTTTGGTAGCTCCCTTGGTTGCCCTCACCAAGAAGGGGGCGAATCCAAAATTGTGGTCTGAGGAGGTCTCCAAGGCCTTTAACTCTATAAAGTCACACTTCGCTAGCGCTCCCATCCTACATTGCCCCGATGTTGATAAGCCATTTATCATGGAGGTGGATGCCTCTTCTGTTGGTGCTGGAGCAGTCCTCTGCTCAAGGTCGGAAGAATCCTTGCTTCTTTTTCTCCAAGACATTCTCACCAGCAGAGAGGAATTATTCCATCGGGGACAGGGAGTTGCTAGCCATGAAGTTGGCTTTCTCGGAGTGGAGACATCTCTTGGAGGGAGCACGTTTTTCCTTCCAAGTCTTCACAGACCATAAAAATTTGGTGTACCTGCAGACAGCCCAGCGGTTGAATTCCTGCCAGGCCAGATGGTCCTTATTCTTCTCCCGGTTTCATTTTACCCTCCATTTTCTTTCTGGGGAGAAGAACATTCGGGCCGACGCTCTCTCTCGCTCCGTTGTGTCATCTGCGGAGGAGGAGGAGGAGCCTCGGCTTATTGTCCCCACCGAGAGCTTGAGAACTGTGGCCCCGGTTTCGCTAGAGTCTGTGCCCCCGAGCAAGACTTTTGTTCCATTCAGTTTGCGACCGGAGGTTCTCTCTTGGGCACACTCGTCCAGGGTGGGTGGAAATTTTGGTACCAAAAGGACATCTGAGTTACTGGCGAGGACATACTGGTGGCTGCATATGGCTCGTGATGTCGCAGAGTATGTTCGGGCGTGTGTCTCTTGCGCCAAGAACAAGACTCCTCGGCAACGGCCAGCTGGTTTGCTTTATCCTCTGCCGGTGGCGGACAGGCCCTGGGAGATGGTCGGGATGGACTTTGTGGTGGGCTTACCCAAGTCTCGTAACTGCACCATTATCTGGGTGATCACCGACCATTTTTCCAAAATGGTGCACTTGGTGCCTCTTCCATGGCTACCTTCTGCACGGGCGTTGGCTGTCTTGTTCGTCAAGCATATCTTTCGCCTACACGGTATGCCAGACAAAATTGTTAGTGACCGGGGTCCCCAGTTTGCATCTCGATTCTGGAGAGAGCTTTGTCGTCTGCTCAGTATTGAGTTGAATCTCTCTTCGGCATATCATCCCGAGACGAATGGGTTGGTAGAGAGGGCCAACCAGACCTTGGTCACATATTTACGACATTTTGTTTCTGCCAGGCAGGATGACTGGGCATCCTTGCTACCGTGGGCAGAGTTTGCACTTAACAATGCCGTAGCCAACTCCACCGGTCAGACTCCATTCCTCCTAAATTACGGCCAGCATCCGCGTGTTCCTGTGCCCATGCCTGTGTCTTCTGCTGACTCCAGGGTGGCAGACTGGGCTGTGGAGGCACGGGACATTTGGGACCGCACGCAGGATGCCATTCGGGCCTCCAAGGAGAGAATGAGGTCCTCCGCCGATGTTCATCGGCGCCCCGCTCCGACCTTTGCTCCTGGCGACTTGGTGTGGCTCTCCGCCCATAACATCAGGCTGCGAGTTGAGTCCACTAAGTTTGCTCCTCGCTACTTGGGTCCCTTCAAGGTTCTCGAACGGGTTAATCCTGTGGTCTACCGTTTGGCTCTTCCTCCATACTTGGGTATCACCGACACCTTTCATGTGTCCCTCTTCAAACCCGTATACATGTCCCGGTTTTCCGAGTCATCTGCCGGGACATCGGGTTCGTCTACGGACGATTACGAGGTGAACGCTATTTTGGCGTGCAAGGTGGTACGCGGCAAAAAGTTCTATCTGGTGGATTGGAAGGGTTATGGCCCAGAGGACAGGTCATGGGAGCCTGCTGAAAACATTCGGGCCCCACAGCTCATTGCTGCCTTCGAGCGTAGCGAGGCCCAAGGAGGGGGGGGGGCCCTAGGAGGGGGGGTAATGTTAGGTCTCGAGTTCCCGCTTCTGCACAGGGGGAATCTCGAGCCATCTCCGCTGCGGTCTCCCATTCTTATCCAGCCGCAGTGGAGTCTGCTCAGCAGGGACGTCGGTCCCAGCGTCTTGCTCAGTCTCACTCTGTACAGAGAGTTACTGCTGCTTCTTCAGCTTCTGCCATTAAAGCCAGTGCTGGTCAGCAGCGAGCGGACTTCTCTGGGACTAAGTCCTTGTCTGCACACACTGAGCATGCCCAGGGCAAGATCTCCCGTTGGAGATCGAGGGTCATGTGCTCAGGCTCTGCAGCACATTCCATTGGTCCTCTTGGCAGGTCTTGGAAGGGCAAAGTTTCTGTGGCCACTTCCTGTGCTGCAACTATATAAACTGCGCATGACCGCACGGCCATGCGCTAGTGTACAATTGTTAATGTGTGTATGTTGTGAGTGAAAGTCGCTCTTTAAATAACCCTCCCTATTGAATGTCTGTACGCGGAAGGTGTATGTTTGCTGTCTAGCGCCCGACTTATCCTACAGCACTAATCACACATTACAGCGTCCAGTTGCTGTGACCGCCAGTACGGCGCTGTGCACTTCCTCTGTGCTTTCCTTACCCAAGCCTGGGTGGTTAGTGGTGTTCGTCAGTGCGGCACCGCATGCACTCTTGTGCTTTAATATTATTATTTAGTTTCCTTACACACCCAGTTGCGGTGTTGTGCCAGCAAGTGTCTAATCGGACTTCAATCCTAGTTGGGGTTGAGTTCGCTGACTACTTGCTCGCACTCTATGTGCGGTACCGCGGTCCTGTGACGCAACAGGATCGCTTCCTTCACGCTGGGTGAAGTTTAACCCACGTGTGTATACTTATGAGTACCGCCATATAGTCCGTCATTACTTGGCAGCAGGTTCCATCTCTGCACGGTGGACCCCGGGCTGCGAACGCACCATACTCTATCTGTCTTATTATTTGGTGCGTTCCGCTAGCCCTGACACTTGCTTTCTGCAGCGTCACAGGGGCTATAAAGGGGCGTGCACACCGACCGCCATCTTACTTCTGCCGATCGTAGCATAGGGAGAGGTTGCCGCAGCTTCATCAGAAGAAGGGCTATAGTTAGGGAGGGAAGATTAACCCCCAAAACTGCTTGCGCTGTAGCGATTTCCACTGTCCAACACCACCTTTTTGTTTGCAGGGACAGTGGAGGCTATATTTTTGTGCATCAGCTCTGTAGCTTATTAGGCTGCCTTATAAGGCTCCCTGATAGCTGCATTGCTGTTTGCACGCCGCTGTGCAAACCAACTGCTTTTTTTAAAGCAAAAATCCTATTGCTCCTTTCTGCACAGTTATCTTGTTTATGTGTCCACACGTTTGTGTGCGGCAGTCCTTTTTATTGCTGCCATACTTGTCCTGAGATCATTGTAGGGAGATTGAAATTGTACTAGTCCTTCTATTTTTTCATATAACTTCCAGCCTCTTTCTGCCACTTACATTGTGTTGTTTTATGCACAGGGCCTGAGGTTTGGTTCAGTCTCCCCCTGAAAAAAGTGAGATTCAAATTATCACAAAGTGGATATATTTCAGTCCCGTTAGTTTGTGGTATATCAGCCAGCCACTTTCTGCCACTTACATTGTGTTGTTTTGTGCACAGGGCCGAATGATTGGTTTAGTCTCCCCCCAAAAAAATGAGATTCAAATGATCCCAATTGGATATATTTCAGTCCTGCTGGTTTGTGGTATATCAGCCAGCCACTTTCTGCGAATTACATTGCGTTGTTTATGCACAGGGCCTGAGGTTTGGTTTAGTCTCCCCCCAAAAAAGTGAGATTCAAATTATCACAAAGTGGATATATTTCAGTCCTGTTAGTTGGTCGTATATCAGCCAGCCACTTTCTGCCACTTACATTGTGTTGTTTTATGCACAGGGCCTAAGTTGTTGTTCAGTCTCCCCAAAGAAAAGGGGATTCAAATTCTCACAAAGTGAATATACCTCTGTCCTGTTAGTTTGTTGTATATCAGTCAGCCACTTTCTGCCACTTAGATTGCGTTGTTGTATACACCAAGCCTAAGTAGCAGTTCAGTCTCCCAAAGAAAAGAGAGATTCAAATTCTCACAAAGTGGATATACTTCTGTCCTGTTAGTTTGTCGTATATCAGTCAGCCACTTTCTGCCACTTAGATTGCGTTGTTATATACACTGGGCCTAAGTTGTGGTTCAGTCTCCCCAAAAAAAGAGGGATATTCAAATTCTCACAATGTGGATATAATTCCGTCTTGTTAGTTTGTCGCATATCAGCCAGCCACTTTCTGCCACTTAGATTGCGTTGTTATATACACTGAGCCTAATTTGTGGTTCAGTCTCCCCCCAAAAAAGGGAGATTCAAATTCTCATAAAGTGGATATACTTTGGTCCTTTTAGTTTGTCGTATATCAGCCAGCCACTTTCTGCCACTTAGATTGCGTTGTTATATACACTGGGCCTAAGTTGTGGTTCAGTCTTCCAAAAAAAAGAGGGAGATTCAAATTCTCACAAATTGGATATACTTCTGTCCTGTTAGTTTGTCGTATATCAGCCAGACACTTTCTGCCACTTAGATTGCGTTGTTATATACACTGGCCTAAGTTGTATTTCAGTCTCCCCCCCAAAAAAGAGGGAAATTCAAATTCTCACAAAGGGGATATACTTCTGTCCTTTTAGTTTGTCGTATATCAGCCAGCCACTTTCTGCCACTTAGATTGCATTGTTATATACACTGGGCCTAAGTAGTGGTTCAGTCTCCCCCAAAAAAAGGGAGATTCAAATTCTCACAAAGTGGATATACTTCTGTCCTGTTAGTTTGTCGTATATCAGCCAGCCACTTTCAGCCACTTACATTGTGTTGTTTTTTGCACAGGGCCTGATTTTTTGTTCAGTCTCCCCCCCAAAAAAGGGAGATTTAAAATCTCAACACATTTATATACACCTTCTACCTTGTTTTACAGTACCATATAACAGTTGTTATTTTTGTTAGATTTTTCAAAAAATGAGGAAGTCAGGTGGAAGAGGCTGTGGGCGGTGGTTGTGAGCTGGTACTGATGGTGGTGGTGGTGCATCTGATCGTAGTGGCAAAAGCACAATGGCACCTAAGGCTGGAGGTGTTGAGCCAGTGTCATCATCTGGCTACACAAGGCCTCGAAGGCTCCCTTATCTGGGAGTAGGAAAACGGCTTTTAAAGCCGGAGCAGCAGGAAAAAGTTTTGGCTTTCTTTGCTGACTCAGCCTCTAGCTCTTTTGCCTCCTCTTCAGAAAGTTCTAAATATAAAAGCAGCGAGTCGTCAGTGGATGCTCCCGGTCAGGAACAAGATGTTTCCTTGTGTCCTTCACCCAAATCAAAAGTGAAGGATGCGTCAGGCGACACTACAGGTTACTCCATGGAGCTCTTTACACATACTGTGCCTGGGTTAGAACGGGAAATTGTTAACTGCCCATTACAAGATGAATCGGACATGGAGTGCACTGATGCACAGCCACAGCTAGATTATAATGCTGTTCCATTGACTCAGTTCACTACATTGCCCTCGCAGTGTACTGAGCCAGAATCTGACCCTGATGAGACTATGGTGCCCCATCCCGAACCCTATAGCACCTTACACGGTGACACAGAGGAAGGTGCACATGACATTGAAGAGGAGGTGATAGATGACCCAGTTGTTGACCCAGATTGGCAGCCATTGGGGGAAGAGGGTGCCGCTGCCAGTAGCTCAGAAGCGGAGGAGAATGATCCGCAGCAGCCATCTACATCGCAACAGTTGTCATCTGGCAGGCACGTATCAGGCCAAAAACGTTAGTCAAAAACAAAAACAGTTTTAGGACAGCGTCGCCATCTGGTGAAAGTAGCACAGCGTGCAATGCGTGAAAAGGTATTCCATAGTAGGAAGAGTGCAGTGTGGCAATTTTTTAACCAAGATCCGAATGATCAGTCAAAAGTTATCTGTAAGAAATGCTCAAAGACCTTTAGCAGAGGGAAGAATCTTCAAAATTTAAATACAACATGCATGCTTAGACATTTAACCAGCATGCACTTGCAAGCCTGGACTGACTACCAAATGTCCCGTACCGTTGGTGTACCTGCTCAGAATGAAGGTAGTCAGCAACGCTACATTGCTTCCCTCACTGTAAGCCCACCGGTTAGGACACCACCAGCAGCAAATGTGGAGGTATCGTCGCAAGGCCAAAGCAGTCAGGGAATCTCAAGGTTATTGGTAGGAAACACTGTATGTAGGCCAACATCGAGAATACCATCACCAACCCTCTCTCAATCCGCCATGTCCACCACCACCACCAGCGCTAATTCCACCATATGCACCTCTCCAGTCCAGCTCACCCTACAAGAGACTCTCAAAAAGAAAAGAAAGTACTCATCCTCTCATCCGCGCACACAGGGATTGATCACCCACATTGCTAGACTAATCTCGTTAGAGATGATGCCCTACCGGTTGGTTGAAAGCGAAGCTTTCAAATCCCTGATGGCCTACGCAGTACCACGCTATGACCTACCCAGTTGACACTTCTTTGCGAGAAAAGTCATCCCAGCCCTCCACCAGCATGTCAAAGACCCATTGCCCATGCACTGAGGCAATCAGTCAGTAGAAAGGTGCACCTCACAACAGATGCATGGACCAGTAGGCATGGCCAGGGACGTTACGTGTCCATCATGGCACACTGGGTTAATGTGGTGGATGCAGGGTCCACAGGGGACAGCCATAGTGTTACAGTTCTGCCTAGCCCACGGTCTAGGAAACAGTTGGCTGTAGGTGTTCGCCACCCCTTCTCTTCCTCCAGAAGCGAAAACTCGTCCACAAAGCGCAGTCGCACGGCCACTCCATTCGCAGCTGCCAGTGTTGCACATGAGGTGTCTCACTATCGAACAGCTAGTGGTAAGCATCAGCAGGCTGTGTTGGAAATGAAGTGTTTGGGCGACAACAGACACACCGCGGAAGTACTGGCCGAGTACTTGCAGCAACAAACTCAGTCATGGCTGGGCAGTGTACATCTTGAGGAAGGCAAAGTAGTCAGTGATAACGGAAGGAATTTTATGGCTGCCATAGCCCTTTCAGAGCTTAAACACATACCTTGCCTGGCTCACACGTCAAACTTGGTGGTGCAGTGCTTCCTAAAAAATTATCCAGAGTTACCAGCAATGCTCCTGAAGGTGCGAAGACTTTGCTCGCACATCCGCCGGTCGCCCGTACACTCCAGCCGTATGCTGAACTATCAGCGATTGCTGAATCTTCCCCAGCACCACCTAATAATCGACATTGCAACAAGGTGGAACTCCACACTGCACATGCTTCAGAGGCTTTGTGAACAGTGGCGTGCTGTAATTAATTTGTTGGAGGATACACATACACGGGCAGGCAGTTGGATGGCAGACATGGAGTTGTCTGGTGTGCAGTGGTCTAAGCTCCAAGACCTCTGTCAAGTCCTTCAGTGTTTTGAGGAATGCACACGGCTGGTAAGTGCAGACAACGCCATCATAAGCATGAGCATCCCACTAATGTGTCTGCTGATGCAAAGTTTAATGCACATTAAGGAGCAGGCGTCTGCAGCCGAGGAGGAGGGAAGCCTTGATGACAGTCAGCCATTGTCTGCTCAGGGAACTCTCCTGGTCCAGGTGGCGGGTGAAGAGGAGGAGGAGGAGGAGGATGATGGGGAATAATATTTACGGGAGGAGGATGCTTCACAGGTGGCAATAGAAACTGGTGGCATTGCAAGGTCATGTACAGGGTTTTTGCAGGACACAAGTGATGTTGATTTGCAAGAAAGTGCTCCTCAACCCAGCACAAGCAGTGAATTGACACCTGGAACATTGGCCCACATGGCTGAGTATGCCTTGCGTATCCTAAAAAGGGACCCCCGCATTTTCAAAATAATGACCGATGACGATTACTGGTTGGCCTGCCTCCTGGATCCATGATATAAAGGAAAATTACAAAATATCATGCCACATGAGAACCTTGAGCAAATATTGGCTACCAAACAAGCAACTCTTGTAGACCGTTTGGTTCAGGCATTCCCAGCACACAGCGGTGGTGATGGTTCTCACACGAGTTGTAGGGGGCAACATGGCAGAGGTGTTAGAGGTGCACAAATCCGAAGTGGCATTGGACAGAGGGGTTTTATGACCAGATTGTGGAGTGATTTCGAAATGACCGCTGACACGACAGGTACTGCTGCAGTACCAATTTTGAACTGCATTTAGCCTACTTTTTTATTGTGGGCCTACTAACTGTGTCTGCGCCACTGATTACAGTTGTCCTCCACTGAACAAAGCTATGCCGCCAGTTTAGTCCTGTTACCAATTTTGAACTGCTTTTAGCCTACTTTTTTATTTTGGGCCTACTAACTATGTCTGCGCCACTCATTACATTTGTCCTCCACTGAACAAAGCTATGCCGCCTGTTTAGTCCTGTTACCAATTTTGAACTGAATTTAGCCTACTTTATTATTTGGCCCTATATCTGTGTTTCCTCCTCATCCTGCCCATTGCCCAGCCACTGCTAGATTAGTCTGCTGGTACATTGACCCAGACCACTACATTCCCCTTGCACTCTATACAGTCAGAATCTGACCCTGCTGAAAGTCAGGTTCCCCTTCCCGCATACTATACCACCTTACACGGGGACAAAGAGGAAGGTGCAGCTAAAAGTGCAGGTTCCTTCATCAGGTGGGGAATACTCGTTGGCGACATTTTGGCACAGGGCCCCTCATAGTACGCAAAAGTGTCTCTGGCAGTGGGAGGCGCCAGCCGCCGTCAAGCACACCGCCGTACTATGAGAGGCCCTGTGCAGTGCCAGTGCCAACGAGTGGGCCCCCCCTACTTGCTCAGGATCACAGCACTTGCAAAGTTGAAATACTTACCTGTTATGAACTTAGATCTATCACCAAAAAACAAATCAGGAATAGGAATCCTAGGCTCTGACATCGGATTCTGAACCACAAAATCTTGAATGTTTTGTATCCTTGTAGTGAGATTATCCATCCAAGAGGATAGACCTTGAATGTCCATGTATACACCAGTGTCCTGAACCACCCAGAGGTAAAGGGGAAAGAGAGACAAAACACACTGCAAAGAAAAAAAAATGGTCTCAGAACTTCTCTTATCCCTCTATTGAGATGCATTAGTACTTTGGGCCATCTGTACTGTTATGACCTGGTGGTCAGGACAATAATGGACCTGGTGGTTAAGAGCACACAGAATGACCTGATAATTACTGATAATAAGGACGAGCTCTGGGACGTGGGAACTCTGCTGACCGCAATCCCTAAACCTATCAAACACACTAGAAATAGCCGTGGATTGCGCCTAACGCTCCCTATGCAACTCAGCACAGCCTAAGAAACTAGCTAGCCCTGAAGATAGAAAAATAAAGCCTACCTTGCCTCAGAGAAATTCCCCAAAGGAAAAGGCAGCCCCCCACATATAATGACTGTGAGTAAAGAAGAAAATACAAACACATAGATGAAATAGATTTAGCAAAGTGAGGCCCGACTTACTGAACAGACCGAGGATAGGAAAGGTTACTTTGCGGTCAGCACAAAAACCTACAAAAAGACCACGCAGAGGGCGCAAAAAGACCCTCCGCACCGACTCACGGTGCGGAGGCGCTCCCTCTGCGTCCCAGAGCTTCCAGCAAGCAAGACAACAAATTAAATAGCAAGCTGGACAGAAAAATAGCAAACCAAAGAAATACAAGCTGGAACTTAGCTTCTGATGGGAAGACAGGTCACAAGAACGATCCAGGAGTGAACTAGACCAATACTGGAACATTGACTGGTGGCATGGAGCAAAGATCTAAGTGGAGTTAAATAGAGCAGCAGCTAACGAATTAACCTCGTCACCTGAGGAAGGAAAATCAGAAACACCCGTCCATGGACAGAACCAGCCGAAGTACCATTCATGACCACAGGAGGGAGCCCGACAACAGAATTCACAACACTTACCTCTCCCTGCTCCACCGCTGTGACGTATTCTGCGTTTCCTGGGCCCACGAAAATCTTGAGCCAGCCCTACCCCCCCCCCCCACAACTTTAACCAAATGACCCTCTGTTTTCAATGCCTAACTATTATTATAATGTAAATTAAGTTTGACAATCTTTAGAAATAATAATTGATGTTTTTGGCATTAAAATGTACACTGAAGGCGTTTTCCTGTCCTCCACTCACTGCCAACTTTGATTCCCCATTGACTTGCATTGGGTTTCGTGTTTCGGTCGATCCCCTGACTTTTTGCAATAATTGACCGATTTCACCCGACCCGACTTTTGACAAAGTCGGGTATCACAAAACCCGACTCGTTCTTAAAATTTAAAAGTCGCTCAACTCTAGTGAACATGGTAAAAAAATTAAAATAAATAAAAAAAGAAATGTGGAATTGCACTTTTTTGCAATTTGACTGCACTTAGAATTTTTTTTACCATTTTCCAGTATGCAATATGTTAAAATTAATGATGTTGTTCAAAACTACAACTTGTCCCACAAATAACAAGCACTCACATGGCCATATTGACCAAAAACTATAAACGAAATGGCTCTGGGAAGAAAGGAAGCAAAAAACGAAAAAGCAAAAACAGAAATACATCTGGTTGTAAAGTGATTAAATTGTTGTCCTTGGACGTATTTGGACCCATGACCTTAGTACTACAAGTTATTAGTGCTTACTACTAAATATTAAAGAGATTAATGTCTGAACCAAAAAGAGCATTTAGCCCCATACAGAACTTTAATCTAAGCTAAGGATGGAGATAGGGTTTTGGGGATTTTTGCAGAACTCCAACTACAATAATATGGACTTTTTAGGATTTTTTTTCTTTATTATATTCCATGTACCATACAGTAAAAGTGATAAGAAAGCTTTATCCTTTGGGTGAGTATGATTACAATAATACCATATTAATATAGTTTTCTTATCTTTCGTTACATTTGCAAACTAAGAATTATATTGTAGAAAAAAAATGTTTATACATTGACACATTCTGAGAGCTATACAATTTTATTTTTTATGTGATGGGGATGTGCTATATGCAACAGTACCAAATAGGTGTACTTTTATGTTTATTTTGTTTTTACACAATAAAATATTCATATGCATATTCATTAGTTTTGTGAGGTTATTTTATATTTTTATAATTTTTTCTTAACTTTTTCCTTAGCCCCTCTACAAGAATTGGACATTTTAAACAACTGGCTGTTACTGTAAGAGTTTGGCTGTCAGTTAAGCCTCTCAGCAGTGAACCCATGAAAAAAGCTTCCTGCATGATCACCGTGAAGTAACTTTATACACATGTGGTCAACTTTGTTGGTACCCCTCGTTTAATGACAGAAAAACCTGCAACGGTCACAGAAATAACTTGACAAACGTAATAATAAATACAAAAACTATGAAAATTAACAAATGAAAGTCAGACATTGCTTCTGAACCATTCTTCCACAGAATAAAAAAAAAATAAAACTCATGAAATAGGCCTGGACAGAAATGATGGTACCCCTGAAAATAATGTGACCAAAGGGACATGTTAAATCAAAGTGTGTCCACTAACTAGCATCACAGATGTCTACAATCTTGCAATCAGTAAGTGGGCCTGTATATAGGGCTACAGTTACTCACTGTGCTGTTTGGTGACATGGTGTGTATCACACTCAACATGGACCAGAGGAAGCGAAGGAACAAGGGGTACCAACAATTTTTGACCATATGCGTACATCATAGAGCAGGAACATGTTTCCCATCATAACATACAGTACAGACCAAAAGTTTGGATACACCTTCTCATTTAAAGATTTTTCTGTATTTTCATTACTATGAAAATTGTACTTTCACACTGAAGGTATCAAAACTATGAATTAACACATGTGGAATTATATACTTAACAAAAAAGTGTGAAATAACTGTAATTATGTTTTATATTCTAGGTTCTTCAAAGTAGCCACGTTTTGCTTTGATGACTGCTTTGAACACTCTTGGCATTCTCTTGATGAGCTTCAAGAGGTAGTCGCCGGGAATGGTCTTCCAACAATCTTGAAGGAAGTCCCAGAGATGCTTAGCACTTGTTGGCCCTTTTGCCTTCACTCTGTGGTCCAGCTCACCCCAAACCATCTCGATTGGGTTCAGGTCTGGTGACTGTGAAGGCCAGATCATCTGGCGTAGCACTCCATCACTCTCCTTGTTGGTCAAATAGCCCTTACACAGTCTGAGGTTTTGTTTGAAGTCATTGTCCTGTTGAAAAATAAATGATGGTCCAACTAAACGCAAACCAGATGGAATAGCATGCCGCTGCAAGATTATGTGGTAGCTATACTGGTTCAGTATGCCGTCAATTTTGAATAAATCCCCAACAGTGTCATTAGCAAAGCACCCCCACACAATCACACCTCCTCCTCCATGCTTCACGGTGGGAACCAGGCATGTAGAGTCCATCCGTTCACCTTTTCTGCGTCGCACAAAGACACGGTGGTTGGAACCAAAGATCTCAAATTTGGACTCATCAGACCAAAGCACAGATTTCCACTGGTTTAATGTCCATTCCTTGTGTTCTTTAGTCCAAACAAGTCTCTTCTGCTTGTTGCCTGTCCTTAGCAGTGGTTTGCTAGCAGCTATTTTATCATGAAGGCCTGCTGCACAAAGTTTCCTCTTAACAGTTGTTGTAGAGATGTGTCTGCTGCTAGAACTCTGTGTGGCATTGACCTGGTCTCCAAACTGAGCTGCTGTTAAGATGCGATTTCTGAGGCTGGTGACTCGGATAAACTTATCCTCAGAAGCAGAGGTGATTCTTGGTCTTCCGTTTCTTTGTAGCGCTTGATGGTTTTTGCCACTACACTTGGAGACACTTTTAAAGTTTTCCCAATTTTTCGGACTGACTGACCTTCATTTCTTAAAGTAATGATGGCCACTCATTTTTCTTTACTTAGCTGTTTTTTTCTTGCCATAATACAAATTCTAACAATCTATTCAGTAGGACTATCAGCTGTGTATCCACCAGACTTCTGCACAACACAACTGATGGTCCCAACCCCATTTATAAGGCAAGAAAACCCACTTATTAAACCTGAAAGGGCACACCTGTGAAGTGAAAACCATTCCCGGTGGCTACCTCTTGAAGCTCATCAAGAGAATGCCAAGAGTGTGCAAAGCAGTCATCAAAGCAAAAGATGGCTACTTTGAAGAACCTAGAATATAAGGCATATTTTCAGTTGTTTCACACTTTTTTGTTAGGTATATAATTCCACATGTGTTAATTCATAGTTTTGATGCCTTCAATGTGAATTTAAAATTTTCATAATCATAAAAATACAGAAAACTCTTTAAATGAGAAGGTGTGTCCAAACTTTTGCTCTGTACTGAAGATATGAGATAGACAGATATGGGATAGATAGATAGATAGATAGATAGATAGATAGATAGATAGATAGATAGATAGATAGATAGATAGATAGGTAAGTCCCTGAACAGGCATGTCTGATAGTAAAAGTATATAAATCCAAATGTGTTAATTCATAGTTTTGATGCCTTCAGTGTGACTGTACAATTTTCATAGTCATGAAAACACAGAAAAATATTTAAATGAGAAGGTGTGTCCAAACTTTTGGTCTGTACTGTACATCTATGTCAAACATTGGGAAAGTGTGAATCTGTTAGGGTTGTCGGAATGCACTAAATAAATATGAAAATAAAGTGTGCTCGCCACCCTGGGTCCACGGTACAGAGATGGCAAACTGCAGCCAGAGGACAATGGTTAATACTAGCAGTGAGCGAAAATGACTCAAATCGAGTTAAAATCACTCAGTCAAGAAGCACGTGGCTATGCCAATCGCACACAGCGACTGGAAAGGAACTTTGCAATAGGACTGTGTTTATCGGCACACAGTCGCAAAGTGAATATGGTTCTAAACGCGTATCCTGTTAGCTTCACAAGAGTACGCAAGCCCCACTGGGGCAAGGGAACCGGAAATGGACTCCAAGCACTCACAGAACTCCTCTCTGGAGAGGCCTGAATTCTAAAGGCACTAGTGCCTGCCCTGAATTCAAACACACAATCTCCTCTCCGGGGAAGCCGGAATTGAAAAGGCAATAGGCCTGCCCTGAGTATAGACAACCGAGTCCACAATACCGTTAGGTTCATCACACACACAAAACATAAATGATCTTAGCGCACCGACGAGAGCGCCAAAGATCCTTTTATAGTTTTTGCTAATTAGACAGGATCTTGCTCACGGACAAATCTGAAGCCGAACCATGACCTGAGCATGTCACGGCTAACCACCACTGAGAAGACACCTCACGAGCATGCTCAGTAGAGCGAATCCCGGACTTAGTCTCAGGAGGGATCGCTCGCTGCTGTCTATTGCCAGTTACTATAGCTGAACCTGGAGAGGCAGCAGTAATCAAGCGCACAGGCCAAGTCTGAGCAAAACGCTGAGACTGATGTCTTTGCTGAGCATCATTCACTGTGGTCGAGACTAAATGGGGACTGCAGGAGAAGACAAGGCTTGGGATCCATCCTGTGCCAAGGGAAAGTCCTGGCGCCTAACAGAATCTCCATAAAAAGAGCTTTGCAAAAAAAAAAGTATGTTTTTAGTTGATAAAGAAAAGTTCTTAGACCATTAGAGGACAAAACACATCACATTGTATTTGCGTGAAATGTTGAATATCAATAACATGATTGTTACATTCTTGAACTTTTTTCTGTACATTAATAAATTATTTGAGTCACCTAATGATATAAGATCAGGATTTTAGTCAGCTGACTGAAATATAATATTATATTAATAAAAAGTTCAGATAAAATCTTGTATTGTAAAGTTAGCTTGATAGACTTTTTTGGTCTTGACCTGTGTTACAAATATACAATCATCCATGTTTGTTGATTATTGTATTTTTTTCCCATTTTGTCATTATTGTGTTTAGTCGCCCATCTCTAAGCCTGGACAGGTATTTGAAGTATCCTATGTCTGAAAAAATAGTAACGATCTATGAGCATGATTGATCATACCAGCTTTCTGAGCCCAACGTTAAAAGGTCAACAGACATGAAAATGTGACTTTTGCTCAGCTGTTTCGTGCAATTTTCAGCTGCACATTTTCCAGGTGCTTCCTGCCATGAAGACCTTTGTGTTCACAGCATTGCAGAACTAAGCATTATCAAAAAGGTGGCACATGGCCATCATGATTAACTGTACAAGGATGCATAGCACATCAGTTTTACTAGTTTCATTTTAATGGAACAATTGCATCCTCTTTTGCCTGCATGTTTTTCCTCATGTCATAAATAGATTTTACAATGTGGGCACATCACAGTTTTACAACATTGCGCCCCATACTCATCCCACTTTAGAAATGTCCATTTTAGAACAGTGCAATAAAAAGAAATGATGGTGAATGCGATGTCAAGTATTTTTCTGCAGTAAATATCATAAGGTGTTAAGTGGCTTACTCTTCATAATTAATGTTTATTATCCTTTAGAAAATTAAATAATTATACATGTAATCACCCTATTAAATGCCTTATCACCAGCTGATGAGAAAATATGCCCCAATTATCGCTATGTCTAGCTATATAAGGATCAGTCTCAATGCCATCATCAAAACATAGCTTTTGAGTCTCTGAGAAGTTCAGAACTAAGAAAAGAAATCAGTCATGTCTGGAATCAAAGGAGGAGCAAACTGCCAGAAGAGCTCATGCCAGAATCCGTGCAAGGATCCCTGCCAAAAAGTGCCTATCTGTGTAAATCCTTGCCAAGACCGTAAGTTACTCTTTTTTGATTTTGCCTTTTTGCATTGTTGGTAAACTTTACACATTAGTTATTATTATAGAACTTTGCTCCAGAATTTTACATTAGTATTTTTTTTAACAAAGATATAAAAAATTTAAAGGATTAATGCATTTAAAAACTGTAAAAAAAAAAAAAAAAAGCCTTAGACGTCTTGCTGAAACATGTCACATTTAAGGTTAGGTTTAGCTCACATTTCACATGCTCTTAGGTTCAGCTTGTAGGTATATACAGGCCCCATATATAATTTGCAGCTGTATGTCATTCAGCCGTATACTTCCTTTTTTGACTTGAAGTCGCTTTCTATTGAGATGAATAGTTGAATATGCTTTTTTGATACAGTAAAATGATTAAAGTCTTAGAAGTAGGGTATGTTCAATGTATTCAATCTTAAATAGTGTTTTCCGCAGAAGTAAATCTCAAACATGTAGAAAAAGTAATTGATCTAGATATTCATTATGACAGCCATATTTGTTGCTATGAAATTGGATTTAACCTTCAAGAGTAAACTGTTCAGGAGGTAATGTCCTATAGTGTACAATCCTTCCTAAACATCTAAACTGTCCATCATTGTGCCTCCCATTGTTATGTCATATAATCACTGCAGACAATAAGAGGTCACTGATTGACCTGCAGCCTTTACTATTACATAGTTAGTATATTTGAAAACAGACACGTCTATCAAGTTCAACCAAGCTGACATTAGTATATGGCTTTTTTATTTTTTGATGGACAGTTTAGCTGTTATGAATCTGTTATCCACTTGTAGGCAATCTTTTCAAATTGATGATATTTGATATATTCTTCATAACGGATTTCCACTGATTGTAGTATATACAGTAGTTCTTGATGCAAATTTTTGTTTTACAGTGAATATTGTTACTGTGTACACAATTCTGTAGTTTTTAAAGCTCTTTATATACTGTATACACAAGATATCAAAATGGTGATACAGACTTTCAGATTTTGGACTAACTGCTTTACATTTTTCTTTCCAGATTAAGCAGAATAGAAATTACTACTAGAAGATTAATTTTAGACCAGCCATTGTAATAATAGAGGATTATAACAAATATCTAAACTTTTTGGTCTTATCTCAGTTAGCAAAGAATTGGAAATAATCCATTAAAACAGTCTCATATCAATTTCTGTATGATTCGAATTTGATACAGAAACATTTGGAAGGCATACAGGAAGACAAGGCCTGTAATAATTATAATGAGGCCATAGCCCAAAGAAGGTTTTTTTGTCATATTAAAAATTCTGGCTGTCTGGGGCAATGAAGGCATTGTTAATAAAATCTCTCCTATTGCAAGGCAGTGAACAAGTCAGTGTACATGTCCTGGTTGTATGAGGCAGTAAAAGGGTAACAGTTAAATTGTGGTTCATAGGGTCTAGTCTGCAGATGGGAAAAAAATCTAGCAGAAAGTTTTGGTATGTAGGAATTGACTAGTAGGCCCTTCCTTCACAACTGTCCTGCATAGGTGGTCGAACAGTATCCTATAGACTTCAACAGGTTGTGCCACAGCTCCATAGAACTCACACTTTGTACATAACTACGATACGACCATAATCATACATAACTCTGTAGACATTGTTCCAAAATGCAGTGAACACAGAATGAATGTTTCTCTTTTCTAGCTTGCCAATCTGGGTCCCAGTACTCCGGCTACAGCAATCAACAAGGTCGTGGACAATTCCCCAAACAAGGTAAAGATAAGGATAATTTTAGTTGTTTTTTCACTGTCATCAGTGCTAATTAATTTCTCTATGCACAGATCAAAATCACTGTATTTAAAAGCTGCTTTATAGGGTGTGATTCATAGGACTGCATCTGGCATAAAATATGAAGAAAAATTGTGCAGGGTTTCCTGTTCAAATGTTTTTATTAATTTTAACTGTTAATCGGGAAGGTAAGGCAAGGGTGGGACGGAGGATAGGGGTGGGATATGGAGTAGGGAAAAATAAACCCCTATAGCAATAGGGGATACAGGCGTTCATATAATACTTTTGTGAAAACATAAAGGTTGAAGCTTGGATGCAATATCACATAAGTAAAGCTTCATATAAACTTGATTAACTTGGTAAGATAAGCGCATAAGTTAGCTTAACATGGAGTAACATAGTGGCTTAAAAGCTATATAAGGTGTCCAGTAAGATGGATAAGTAAGATAAGCGCATAAGTTAGCTTAACATGGCCAGTAAGATGGATGACAATACATGAAGGCCTGTCTTGTCTAGGTCATCTCCAGATGACCCCAGACCTTGTGGGCGAAAAAGTCCGGTTCATTATATGCTATAATGTGGAATAACTGTAGAAGAAAAGGAAGAGAAATAATTTCTGAGATTCTCGATGACAAATTATTTCAAGTTAGGGAAGTAGGGCCGGAAGAAGACCTGGGCATGTTTGCGCCCGCACGATTCAAAAAGACCGCTGCCTCTGCTGAGGAAGAAAAGGTATACCATTTTGATGCAAAATGAAGCCTCAGATTAGATGACTGATACCAGTTATACTGTATTCCGGCCTGTTGCAGCCTATGGGTAGTGTGTCGAAATAATCTACGCTTTTGAAGGGTGTCCTTACACAGATCTTTGTAGAAGGCTAAGTGGCCGTACGGGGAAGAGAGGAACCTTGGTTCTCTTGCAATGTCAAGCAGTGAGTCTCTTAGCCAGTTGGGATAAAATGAAACAATAACATCAGCCGCTAAGTTCGACGGTAGAGAAGATGGTCTGCGTATCCTGAAAGTTTTTTCAACCAGGTTTTTCCCTTGGATATCTGGAAACAGGTGAGAGATCATAGAGGAGATGTAGTCTCCCAATTGGGATTTTTTTATCGATTCTGGGATCCCTCGGATTTTTAAGTTATTTTTCCTTTTGAAGTTCTCATAGTTAATTAGGTTATTTTTAAATGAGGCTACTTCGTTCTTTAAATTGACCAGTGGGTCTGAAAGCGCCGAAACGCCCCCTGCGTGTTTAAGATACGACTTTTCCTGATGTTTGGTTGGAGGACTCATTATCTTTGGAATGTGAGAAGATTCGTCAGAGGCCATATTGAAATCAGAGAGTGGGGCAGTAGTTATTTGTGAAAAGGTGTCCGTAAAAAGCTTTTTAATGAGTTTTTCAGATGCTTTAGCTCCGTTTAAGTCCATAGAAGTTAGGAAAGCTTTGCATATATTGACCATAAATCTTTCTGAGGGATGGTCGTCAGAAGCTGAGATATTATCTATTAGTGAATACTGCCCTTGTAACAATTTATTATTTAGTTTGCCAGTGACTTCATTTTGTGGACGCGTTTCAGCGGTCACAGAACCCCCATGGCTTGATGTGTCATCTAAGACTGAGCCTGAGTATGACATTGCTGCCGACGACGATGATGATGATGATGACGTTTCATTAGGGTCAGTGCCCTCTGAGGGACAGATGTCACTATAGCCGCAGGAATCCTCATCCCCTATGAGCCCCTCGGAATGAGAGCTTTCCCCTTGTTCCAAGGAGTTGAGGGACCCATAAAAACCCTCTTTTATATCGTTTATTAATTTATAAAGTGAATTATCTCCAGGTGCTGAGAGTGTACTTCTCCCCCCATTCTGTAGAGATAGGTGGTTCCTGGCAGGATTCCCTTCTATATGGCCAGTTTGTGATGTATTGGACAGGACCTGCTTCAGCGCAGTACTCCTGTCACACTCCACCGCTTTCCCCTGCAGTTGAGCCCTCTCTCCCCCTGTGTCGCCCGGCATAAACACCGGCGCATCGTACCTCAGGACACCTCTTGTGTCCCGGCGCGCCGGTGATATCCCTTCGCATGTCTGCAGCGCCGTATTCATTGTGTCGTCTGTGGCTCCCCTCTGCAGCTCCGTGATGCACCGGGTGGCTGGCGTCATGTGGCGCTTCTTCTGATCTCCGCAGACCGACACCGAGGTCCCGGCAGGAACAGGGATTCTTGTTGCCGGGGTTGCTGTGTCGGTGGGTCTGCGAGAGATATCCCTCCGCCGCGTCATGGCTCCATAGTTCCCCGCAGTTACCGGTCCTCTTCTCCGGTCTCTCGTACCTGGCGTCTGGGCTGAGGCAGAGACTGAGGTCCCCCTGGCACTTGTCCTGTCTGTCTGCTGTGATCCTTTGGGCGGTGGGTCTGTCAGTCTTCGGCTCATAGTGTAAGAGCCCTGGGTCACGGGACTACTTGCGCTGTCATGACAGGAAGGCAGGCCGCCATTATGCTTTTCCATGGAGCTTTTCTGCCCTGATTTTTGAGTTTTTTTTGGTGTGCCTGCTCTTTTCCACTCAAGTCTCATTCCAGGCATAATCCGGTCCGTTGTGGAGTATTATAATCCACGATTAAGTATGCTTACGTAGCATAAAATAGGGGATTAGAAGGAGCCCCACAAAACGCGACCACTCCTGTCCCCTGGCAAACCACGCCCCTCTGTGCAGGGTTTCCAAACTTCCAGAAATTCTTGGACAGTCGGTAAAATTAGGACACTTTTTCCCTTGTCTGTAAAAAACTTGAATAGGTTATTATGACTGTAATTATCATTTTTTAGAGTTCAAAGAGAATGCAGCTAATTTATAGGTTGTAAACATGGATCACTTATAGTCATAATGATTTATTATGGTTATTGAATGTCACTGTAAAAAATGTTGAGTGTCTGTGAATTTTTGATAAGCTGTCCAGAAAAGAAAATCAAACTAGTGACCTTGATAATGTAGAGTATACAGTCTAACAGAGCAATTCTTCATAAAATGTGATGATTCACAAAGACAACGTACAGGGCTACAAAGAATGCTCAGTAGGGATCTACACTGTGTGTCTCATTACAAGGTATCTATATCTCATAAATAGGAGAACTGCATCATTTTAGAAAATTCCCTTATTTTCCTGGAACATGCTCTTCTCCAGAACTTGACACGGGAACCTTTATTTTGACTGTTATCTATTCTGGTAGTTTTAGAATTTCTCAATGGGTGAGTGCATGAAAAAATAAAATATTTATCTTGCTTTTTGCCTTTGCGCTGTGCTCAAATTGCTTTACACATATACAATTCTGAAAAATAGCAAACACATATATACGAATACAAACAAAAAAAAGATGATCAAATGGTCGAGTTTCAAAAAGATCTATATAAGTTTTATTAACAAACTATTTAAAATTACATCACACCAAATTGGGACAGAAGGTGAAATAGGGTAAAGCTGCAGTCCAGGTGAGTGCGTCCGCCCCGACGCGCGTTTCGGACCTTATCCTTTTTCAAGGGGCCTAACTAGATTGCTCCCAGCCAGTCTTAAATAGTATCACATAAGCGCACACAGTGATAACGTCACTGGAAGTTGCGCTCCCGACCTGGAAGTGATGCGCCACGTCGACGAGGCAACTATAGCAACAACCGAAACGCACGTCTTGCGGACGCACTCACTTGGACTGCAGCTTTACCCCGTTTCTCTGCAACAGCAGGTAAATATTGGTGACCGGTATATACGGTCCTTGCTGGATATTGTTAGATAGATATGGGGATGTTATATGTTTACCTGCACCAGCTAGTAGCGGCAGGATAATAGTGCACTCTGTGGCATTTATGATATATTGGCTACAGCTGGTAGCGGTCCATACAAGGGACTAATGTATGTATGTATATATCACGTAGTTTAGCTGCTGTTCCAGGTGATGACGTCGGTTACCTATGTATTACACTAAGTGAATGTGTCGCTCTATTTCACCTTCTGTCCCAATTTGGTGTGATGTAATTTTAAATAGTTTGTTAATAAAATTTATATAGATCTTTTTGAAACTCGACCATTTGATCATCTTTTTTTCGTTTCTATTCATGTATGGTTTATGATGATGAAATGAAATGACACATGAAATGGGTTAATATGTGGCAAGTAATTTGGATCATGTGTCTGTGCCATTTTTGCTTTATATGGTCAAATACATATATAGTAAAGTTAATTCCGAAGCAATAAATATTATGAAAGTCTTATCTTTAAACTGCAGGTAATTTATTCTGTTAACTTATTCCATGTATTGCTCTTTTGTATTGAACTGTCTATTGTAACTAAACCTTTATCTTTTTTTATATTTGAGTGGCTTTTTATTTGCAAACAAGTGAGTGGGGGTCTACATCCTAAGACCCGCACCAATCCCAAATGTAGCTCAGGTGACAGAAGCACACAGCTCCTTCCTGATCCCGCACACATACCAACGGATGGATACAATACAACAGCTGGAGCTGTGAACCACACAAGCGGTTTTTTGAGAGATAGGTGGTGTTCTCACTAAACTGCTTTTAATTAAAAGGGCACTCAAATGGCACTCAGATATAAAAAAAAAAGTATACAGTTTATCTTCTTTGAAATAAATGACTAACTGATATATGTTCACTTCTCCATCAGATCCCTGCAACCCCTGCTGTCCACCTCCCTGCTGTCCACCTCCCTGCTGTCCACCTCCCTGCTGTCCTGATCCCTGCTGTCCTGATCCCTGCTGTCCTGATCCCTGCCAAGGTCAAGGGAATTTCTATTGCAATAAATGAACATGTGACACCCGACTTTGTTCCTTGCATTGTTCCCCATCTTTCCGCAAATGTATTATAAATTGTCCTAATCAATTGAGGATCCTGACCTTCACCTTTGCTTGCTGTTTACTCATCTGTTCTGTTATCCAATAAAATTCTGCTATTAACACATGTCTTATAGTTTATGTATTTAAGTTCTTATGCACTAGAAATCTTTTATTATAGTGGAATAAAAAAAAAAACAGCCCACGGACAGATGAAGGATCCTTTCTAAGAAAAAAAGGCAGACATGTTTTCTAATCCAGAACAACACTTTTAACAAAAAAACGTTAAATATCAAATGCCTATCGTATGCAATGCAAAGCCTTTTAAGTGTAAATATACTTAAAGTAGACAACAGTAACATAAAGCTGCGCTTAACCACCAATAATAATAATCTTTATACAGAGCACTGTATAATTCAGTAGATGCACCTACAGAACTCTATAAGTAACAGAATACAATTCAAACAATTAGAGGGAAAATGGTGACACAAAAAGATAAAAAATATAAAGAGATCAGTGTCCAATCTCAGGTGATGAATTTCAAAGGAATGATTTGTATTCCTTCACCAAAATACAAAACTCCAATCTGTAATAGGTCGTTATCAAGTACACAAAAACATCGCAAAGGGCTGGCTTTTATAGTGTGGAGTCTACACCAATCACCACAAAGGCCAAACCCACTTATATTATATACATTATTCATACAAACATTCATAAAGAGTATACATACCCAATTGTGAATAGCATAAATAACACCTTATGCATTAAAAAGATGTAAATATGGGTTGCCAGAAATCACATAGGTGCTGTATCTTGGGACAGCTGCGATCACATGACCTGGATGGGTTGCTTCCTTTGGCGTCATGGGGGGCAGTCTCGATGCCATGGTTACCACCGTGGTCTGGATGGTTCTCCTGGATGCTGCTCATTACTGCACAGCGGCCTCGCTTTTCATTGGGTATGCGGTCAAGTGGCGATAGTCATGTAACCTCTCCTGTGTGACGCTCGCTGGTGGTGGAAGCGCTGGTCTGATACCCAGGTATGAGAGGGAGGTGATGATTAGCCAGCTGGTCGGATACTGATGACAGAGTTTGGCCCAATCACTGGCAATTATAGTTTATATTACTGCCACATCAGCCTAATTACAATTTTGGTGCACTTCTCTTTGGTGGCTCATTATTGGAACCCTGGAAGGTGTTATCTGCATATCCATGATCGACCTACAGGTGGTTGGATTCTAGTATCCATGTGTATACGGATGCCATGATTTGACTGGCTGAACACCTGTTCCAAAACTATGTAAACAAAGAATATATTACGTTATAGAGGTGCCTTTTTTCCATCTTTTTAATATATAAAGTGTTATTCAAATTAGGGTATGTATACTCTTTATGAATGTTTGTATAAATAATGTATTTAATATGAGTGGGTTTGGCTGTTGTGGTGATTGGTGCAGACTTGGTCTCCACACTATCTAAGGCTAGTTTCACACTAGCATTCCCCTGATATGCGGCGGGCTGCGGACTTCCTCCGTGAAGCCCCGCCCTCGGCAGCACCTCCACTGCTAGCTCCGCCTACATCTGCATGCGGCCCGCATGCGGCCTGCGTACCTATATTTAACATTAGGTACGCAGGTCGTGCGGCTGTATGCGGATGGTGCCGCATGCGTCGTTTTGACGATGCAAAAAAAAAATGCTACATGGCTGCGTCTCCACTGGTCGCCAGCTCGTCAAAACGACGCATGCGGCACCATCCGCATACAGCCGCACGACCTGCGTACCTAATGTTAAATATAGTATAGGTACGCAGGCCGCATGCGGGCGGCTTGGAGATGTAGGCGGAGCTAGCAGCGGAGGGGCGGCCGAGGGCAGGGCTTCACGGAGGAAGTCCGCAGCCCGCCGCACATCAGGGGAACGCTAGTGTGAAACTAGCCCAAGCCAGCCCTTTTTGATTTTTTGTATACTTGATAAAGACTAATGTTAAGTAGTGATGAGCAAACGTGCTCGCTATTATTCGTTGCTCGCCGGAGTATCACGAAACTCGGTGTACTCGGGAAGCACCGAGCATTTCCAGGATTATTCAGCGGGAGCTCGGGTCTTCGCCCTGCAATTTTGGTGCTCTTTAGAGCGCCAATGAACATGCAGGTATTGTCGGCCATGCACCGTAATACCTCAGCCATCTTTGTTGTGGTATTATAGTGATTTTTCTGGCCGCACAGTGTCATCAGGTCTATAAGAGACCAGACGACACCCTGCTCGGTGCATTCAGCTCCGGACTCAGCTAGTGTAAGGAGAGCTGCTGCTGAAAAAGGGTCAGATTTGTTCTTTTATTATTTATTGTGGGTCTACCATCACAGAATCCACAACTCCAGATGAAACAACAGTCCTTTTTAGGGCTAATTATGGAGTATATTGATTGCAGTGCTAGGAAGGCAGGGGAGTCTATGTGCGCATATCCACATCAGTGCAAGGCATGCAGGCTCTTTATGTGAGTATAGAGATCTCACTGCATACATCAAGAGGGTTCATTACTGTCTGCTGCTTCCTATTTTATATACATCTAGCTGCAGGTGTCTGTGGCTAGGATTAATTTTTTTATGGCACCTGAATCCTGCTAATTTTATTAAAAAGCAATCCAGAGCCCCCTTTTTTGTCTACATTTATTTGCTTGATCACACTGCAGAAAACAGCCAATCATTTTAATACAAAAATGTGAAAATCTAGCAATTTAAAACAGCTTTTTTGTTCTAGGCATGTGATGTGAGTGTGCAGAAAATTCTGGCCTTTTTTTGGTGCTGTAGTATTTTTTGAAGTGTATTACAACAATCTTGAAGACCATTTTGCTGACCAAAAATCTTTATCTGGTCGAAAAAAATATTTAGCTAGAGTTCTTATTTTTATCAGTGTTACGTCACATGCATCGCATATCATTGCGCTAAATATTTTACAATTTTAGTACTCCAACATTTTTTTGGAGTGTCATAGCCTACTTATTGACACAATTTTGGTGGGCCCAAAATAATCAAGGCCACATTTTGATAAGGCTGTTATCTCCGTCAGACGCACGGTGTATCTGTGATGTCAAAATCCACGCTTTGCAGGCATACGTTGCATTATTTTGTCTGTTGGCCTTGGTCTATTCATTATTGAGTGGTTTCAAATAAAAAAAAAAGGCCACACATTTAAACGGTCTGTTATCTCCGTCAGACACCTGGTGTATCTGTGGTGTCCAAATCCTTGCTTTGTAGGCATGTTATTATTATTATTATTTATTTATATAGCACCATTAATTCCATGGTGCTGTACATGTGAAAAGGGGTTAGATACAGGGTTATAGATATCGTTAACAGTAAACAAGTTTACAGTGACAGACTGATACAGCGGTGAGAGGACACTGTCCTTGCGGACTTACATTCTTCGGGATAATGGGGAAGAGACAGGAGGTCGGTGTGCTGTAGCACTGGTGGTGGTGAGGTGGCAGCTCGGGTGGTTGGTGAGGCGGCAGCTCTGGTAGTGGTGATGCGGCAGCTTGGGTGGTTGGTGACGTGGCGGCAGCTTGGGTGGTTGGTGACGTGGCGGCAGCTTGGGTGGTTGGTGACGTGGCGGCAGCTTGGGTGCTTGGTGACGTGGCGGCAGCTTGGGTGGTTGGTGAGGCGGCAGCTCGGGTGGTTGGTGAGGCAGCAGAATGGTTATTGCAGGCTGTAGGCTTTCCTGAAGAGATGGGTTTTCAGGTTCTGTCTGAAGGATCCGAGGGTGGTGGATAATCGGATGTGTTGAGGCGTGGAATTCCAGAGGATGGGGGAAATTCGGGAGAAATCTTGGAGGCGGTTGTGTGAGGAACGAATAAGTGTGGAGGAGAGTAGGAGGTCTTGGGAGGATCGAAGATTATGTGAGGGAAGATAGTGGGAGATTAGTTCAGAGATATAAGGAGGGAACAGGTTGTGGATGGCTTTGTAGATCAGTGTTAGTAGTTTGAACTGGATTCGTTGTGGAATTGGGAGCCAGTGGAGGGATTTGCAGAGGGGTGAAGCAGGGGAATAGCAAGGGGAGAGGTGGATTAGCTGGGCAGCAGAGTTGAGGACAGACTGGAGTGGTGCAAGGGAGTTAGCGGGGGGGCCACATAGGAGGGTGTGAGATGATGAGGGCATGCAGAGTTTTAGTAGATTGTGGGCTGAGGAAGGGATGGATTCTGGCAATATTTTTGAGTTGGAGGCGACAAGAGGTGGCAAGAGTTTGGACGTGCGGTACATAGTTACCCCGAGGCAGCGGATTTCAGGTGTGGGAGAGCGTGATGCCGTTTACCATAATAGATAGATCAGGTAGGGGGATGCGCGAGATGGAGAAAGATGATGATTTCGGTTTTGTCTACACTGAGTTTTAGGAAGCGAGAGTTGAAGAAGGAGGATATGTCTGACAGACACTCGGGGATTCTGGACAGAAGAGAGGCGACATCTGAGCCAGAGAGGTAGATCTGAATGTCATCCACATATAGGTGGTACTGGAAGCCATGGGACTTTATGAGTTGTCCTAGGCCAAGGGTATAGATGGAAAAAGTAGAGGCCCTAGGGCAGAGCCTTGAGGGACTCCAACAGACAGGGGGTGGGGTGAGGAGGTAGTGTGGTAGTGGGAAAGGCTAAATGTTCTGTTGGAAAGGTATGAGGCAGTCCAGGACAGGGCTAAGCCTTTGATGCCGAGGGAAGAAAGAATCTGTAGCAGTAGGCAGTGGTCGACTGTGTCATTGCATGTTTTTTTCTGCGAGCCTTGGTCTACTCAGTATTTTGTCTTTTACATTTTTAAAAAAAAAATATCATATTTTAACTGTCTGTTATCTCTGACAGATGCTTGGTGTGTCTGTGGTCCCCAAATACTTTCTTTTCAGGCATACTGATCACATTTAAGTTTTCTCCAAATTAATCCATTTGTATTGAACTTTTCAAATATTTCAGTAGTCCATTTTAAAATGGGCAAGGGATGGGGAAGTGGACGTGATGCTGATGGTGCATGCAGAGGATGAGGCCGTGGCCAAGCTGAAAATGGGCCACAACAAAGACCCACATCTTCTCGCTCGACCTTCCTGTCCCAGTTTCTAGGGGACTGCAGCACACCACTATTGAAGCCAGAGCAGTGTGAAATGGTTGTTGTTGGATAGTGGTTAATGCTTCCAGTCACTTAGCCACCACCACCACCATGTCTTACACATGGTAAAGTCTGAGTAGCAGTGAGTGTGGACAGAATATTAATCACCCTTATCCTCCCACCATGCCGAGTGCCTTGAGACAACTGATCTCACACTTGGACACTCCGAAGAGCTGTTCACTTTTCCCTTTAAAGATTCTGGACTCTTAGACGGTCAACTTGAAGAGGGGCCAGATGAGATCGCATGTAACGATGCCCAAAGATTTTTACAGCCACAGTCACACACAGGTGATGGTGGGAAAGTGTCACAAAAGGTGGAAGATGATGAGACACATTTGCCAGAAATCAGGAGGGGGAGCAGGGTGCTGACCCAACCTGGCAGGAGGACATGCAGAGTGAGGACAGCAGCACACATAGGGAAGGAGGCATATCACCCCAACTGGCAGTTAGAAGCAGTGTGGTGACAACAGGCAGAAGACTTGCATCCATTTCCCGTAAAACCATCATGACAGAAGTTGCCATTCCAACTGTTAAAATTTCCCGAGTCTGGTTATTTTTTAAAGACTCTGCCGATAACACCAAACAGGCCATTTGCTGCACCTGCCATGCCTGCATCAGCAGGAGTAGCAAAACTACCAGCCTGACCACCACCAGCATGATTAGGCACATGGCAGCAAAGCTCTAGACTTTGTGGGCCGAACCCCAGGCTCCAAGAACACTGTATGCAGGTGACAGCACTGTTTCTTCCAATGTTTTGTATAGAAGCCAATCCCCTGTTCACCGTGCATGTGAAGATGCCTTGTGCCCTGCATCTGTTGTTGCCCACAGTCAACCAGCACCATCATCAAGCCTGCCCATGTCCTTATCCCAGCAGAGCCTTCAGTTGTCTATACCCCAGTCATTGGAATGCAAGAAGAAATTACCCAGTCAATTCCCCACTGGCAGCAATACTAAATTATAGCATTTCCTGTATGCTTGCGCTCAAAATGTTGCCTTTTTGGCTCATTGAGAGGGAAGTTTTCCGCAACCAGCTGGCGGCGGCCATCCTAAGGAACTCGGTCCCCAGTCGCCACTATTTCTCCTGGTGTGCCATACCAACATTACACCAGCACATATCCCAAAACTTTACCCATGCTCTCAACAATGCTGTTACTGGGAAAGTCCACCTAACCACGGACACGTGGGCATTGATCGTACATCTCACTGACGGCACACTGGGTTAACATAGTGGAAGCCGGGACTCAGTCAGACCTTGGGATGGAACACATTCTCCCCACGCCAAGGATTACAGGCCCTATGTCAATCAGGTTTGCCCCCACAGTCTACAGCTCCTGCACCTCCTCCTCCTCTTCAGCTTCCATCTCTGAAATGTACACCTCAGTCAGAAGCTGGAAGCACTGCAGCACTGCGTCAGCCAAACAGCAACAGGTTGTGCTGAAGCTAATCTGCTTAGATGACAAACCACACAATGCTGAAGAGTTGTGCACAGTGCTGAAAAAGCAGTCAGCTATATAAAAGACATCGCTGAACCTACAGCCAGGCATGGTTTTGTGTGACAATGACGAAACCTGGTGGCTGCTCTAAGGCAAGGTGAGGTCACGCACGTACCTTGCTTTGCCCATGTGCTTAACCTCATCGTTCAACGTTTTCTCAAAAGCTACCTGGAGCTGCAGTCAGCTACAGCTTCAGCCACCCTTGCCTTGCTTCAGCAGTGTTTGCAGCTTCCGGCTCACCAACTGATGTTGGTGTCCCCACGCATTGGAACTCTACACTGCATATGTTAGAAAGGATTTGCGAGCAGAAGAGGGCAGTTGTTGACTACCATCGTTTTTCAGTTCAGACTCCACACATAAGACCTCATAAGTGGACATGGATGTCAGACATATTTACCATCCACAAAAACTTTGAGGACTGCGTCAAGATGGTGAGCGGCGATGGCACCATAATCAGGATCACCATCTCGCTTCTTTGCATTCTGAAAACTTCTCTCACAATTAAAGAGGATGCATATCAGGCAGAGCATGAGGACAAGGAGCAAGGATCCATACAGGGTGATTACACTCAGCCCAGCCTCATTTCGTGAATTGGTACACAATGAGGAAGAGGAGGAAGAATAGGAGCTACTTTCATGCGCTATAGACGGTACTACAAGCACAGCTGTCATACCGTCTGTTCAGTGTGGATGGCCTGATGACAGGGAGGAGGAGGAGGACAGCATGCTCAGTCGTCCTGTTGGTGAGGACACGGAAGTCTTGCCTGTTAGCAGTCTAGCATGCATGGCTGACTTTATGTTGCACTGCATTTCCCGTGACCCTCACATTATTAAAATTTTCAGTGACAGTCATTACTGGTTTCTACAAGAACTTTCAATCTCTTCTTCTAGAGGCAGACAGGTGTACTAAAATGTTCCAGTACCAGAGGGCCCCTGTAGCGGAATTACTTAAAAAATTCAAATGTGAGAACGCTGGCAGCAGATGTCAGAGTTTGTTCTACAACCAAGGAGTCCAATCGAGAGAGACAGAAGTACAATCCAGCTAAGACAGGGAACAATGGCAAAGTTCTAGGACAGTTTTCTCAGACCCTCCCATTGTGCGGCACAGAGGCAAGGGGTGATGTTGTCACAAGAAGTGCAATGTATGGGAAGATGCTGAGGGAATACCTTGCAGATCGTACAAACATCCTCCGGGATTCCTCTGTTCCTTTTATTTATTTGTTATCCAAGCTTGACACGTGGCATGAACTGGCTCTCTATGCCTTCAAAGTCCTTGCCTGCCCTGCTACTAGCGTTCTGTCAGAGCAGGTTTTTAGTGCTGCTGGTGGAATTATGACAGATAAGCACATCTGCCTGTCAACTAAAGTTGCTGACAGGCTGACTTTTCTAAAAATGACCAAGGGCTGGATTGGGCAAGACTTCTGCACACCACCAATTGAAAACAGCAAAATATAACCTCAAATACATTGTATTTTTTGTGGAGGTGTATTCTCATGCACCTCTTCAGACCACATATGGGTATACGCTTCCTGATTTGGTCTGTTTGGTGTTATCCTCCTCCTTATCCTCATATTTCACAGTCATACGAACACCAGGGTAAACGTATTCCGTGATGCAAAAGTCACTCGGTTTTTTGAGCAAGGGTCTTTTTATGATACCCGTTAAGAATTTTAAACCAAAAAAATTCTTACTCCTCCAGGGGAAATGTTTGTCAGCCCAATGTGATGTGGTCCCTAAAAATATGTTTCTGTAAATTTTGTGGTAAAAATGAGAAATTGCTGGATAACTTTTAACCCTTCTAACTTTCCTTAAAAAAAAATTTACAAAAAATTGTATTGATGTAAAGTTCACTTATGGGAAATATTATTTATTAACTATTTTGTGCGACATAACTCTCTGATTTAAGGGCATTATAATTAAAAGTTTGAAAATGTTGACATTTTCAAAATTTCCCATTTTTTTCACAAATAAACTCAAACATATGGAAGAAATTTTACCACTATCATGCAGTACAATATGTGTTGGGTGTCGAGTTCCTGCCTCTGCACAGGGGGAATCTCAAACCATCTCCGCTGCGGTCTCCCACTCTTCTCCAGCCGCAGTGGAGCCTGCTCAGTGGAGACGTCGGTCTGAGCGTCTGGCTCAGCCTGATACGGTGCGGATGGTTACTCCTGCCTTTTCATGCTCTGCTATTGTAGCCAGCACTGGTCAGCGGCGAGCAGACGTCTCTGGGACTTAGTCCTGCATTTCCCTTTCTGAGTATGCCCAGGGTAAATTCTCTCATTTGAGGTTATGGGTCACATGCTCAGGTACCACAGCAGCTCCCATTAGTCCTCTAGGAAGGTCCTGAAGTGGCTCAGGTACTGCAGCAGCTGTTGTGAGTTCTGTTTTTGGGCTCCCTCTGGTGGTTACTGATGGTACTGGGTGATTTGTGTTCTGCTGTCTCTGGTGTCCACCTGTTCTATTAGGATTTGGGAGTTTCCTATTTCACCGGGCTTTCTTGTCATTTCCCCGCCAGCTATCAAGGTTATCAGAGTGTTTTGTTACCTCAGCTTCTGGCTTCAGTAATCTTCAGGACAAGCTAAGTTTTTGATTTTCTTGTTCCACGTTTTGCTTTATTTTTGTCTTGTCCAGCTTGCATATAATTGTTTCTTTGCTGCTGGTTGCTCTAGTGGGCTGTAATTGCTCCTCATGTTCCATGAGTTGGAACATGAGTTCAAGTAATTGCAGGATGGTTTTTTGAAGGGTTTTTTGCTGACCGCGCAGTTTACTTTTGTATCCTCTGCTATCTAGTTTTAGCGGGCCTCATTTTGCTGAATCTGTTTTCATACTGTGTATGTGCCTTCCTCTCATTTCACCGTCATTATATGTGGGGGACTGCTATTTCTGTGGGGTATTTCTCTGGAGGCAAGAGAGGTCTGTGTTTCTTCTAATAGGGGAAGTTAGATCTTCGGCTGGTGCGAGACGTCTAGGATCAACGTAGGCACGTTCCCCGGCTATTGTTATTTGTGTGTTCAGGTTTAGGGTCGCGGTCAGCTCAGGTTCCATCACCCTAGAGCTCGTTGGCGCTTGTCCTTTTGTGATTCCCTGCCATTGGAATCATGACAGTATAGCCGGCCAAAATGTTTGGGCTGAAGTAGGAGGAAAAGTAGTCTGAGGAAGTTTTTTTTTTTTTTTTTCTCTCCTCTGAGGTTGCTGCCTAGCCTTAATTGCAGCCTGGCTGATTTTTTTTTTTTTTTCCTCCTCTTAATCCTTGAATGGCTCTGACCTTAGCTGTTTATCATGGACGTCCAGAGTTTAGCTTCCAGCTTGAATAATCTTGCTGCTAAGGTTCAAAATATACAAGATTTTGTTGTACATGCTCCTATGTCTGAACCTAGAATTCCTATTCCAGAGTTCTTTGCTGGAGATAGATCTAGTTTTCTGAATTTTAGGAACAATTGCAAGCTGTTCCTTTCTTTGAAATCTCGCTCTTCTGGAGACCCTGCTCAGCAGGTTAAGATTATTATATCTTTCCTGCGGGGTGACCCTCAAAATTGGGCATTTGCATTGGCACCAGGGGATCCTGCGTTGCTTAATGTGGATGCGTTTTTTCTGGCATTGAGTTTGCTCTATGAGGAACTTAACCAGGAGATTCAGGCTGAAAAAGCTTTATTAGCTCTCTCTCAGGGGCAAGATGAAGCAGAAATATATTGTCAAATATTTCGGAAATGGTCAGTGCTTACTCAGTGGAATGAGTGCGCCCTGGCTGCAAAGTTCAGAGATGGCCTTTCTGAGGCCATTAAAGATGTTATGGTGGGGTTCCCTGCGCCTACGGGTCTGAATGAGTCTATGACTATGGCTATTCAGATTGATCGGCGTTTACGGGAGCGCAAACCTGTGCACCATTTGGCGGTGTCTTCTGAACAGGCACTTGAGACAATGCAATGTGATAGAGTTCAGTCTAGAAGTGAACGGCAAAACTATAGGCGGAAAAATGGGTTGTGCTTTTATTGTGGTGATTCAGCTCATGTTATATCAGCATGCTCTAAACGCACAAAAAAGGTTAATAAGTCTGTTGCCATTAGTACGTTACAGTCTAAGTTCATTCTGTCTGTGACTCTGATTTGCTCATTATCATCCATTTCCGTCGATGCCTATGTAGATTCAGGCGCTGCCCTGAGTCTTATGGATTGGTCATTTGCCAAGCGATGTGGGTTTAGTCTTGAGCCTCTGGAAGTCCCTATTCCTTTGAAGGGAATTGACTCTACACCTTTAGCTATGAATAAACCTCAGTACTGGACACAAGTGACCATGCGTATGACTCCCGTTTATCAGGAGGTGATTCGCTTCCTGGTATTGTATAATTTACATGATGTTCTAGTACTTGGTCTGCCATGGTTACAAACTCATAATCCAGTCCTTGACTGGAAAACAATGTCTGTGTTAAGCTGGGGATGTCAGGGGGTTCATGATGATGCACCTCCGATTTCTATCGCTTCATCTACTCCTTCTGAGGTTCCTGTATTTTTGTCTGATTATCAGGATGTTTTTGAGGAGCCTAAGCTCAGTTCGCTTCCTCCTCACAGGGATTGCGATTGTGCTATAGATTTAATTCCTGGTAGTAAATTTCCTAAAGGTCATTTGTTCAATCTGTCAGTGCCAGAGCATACTGCTATGCGGGATTATGTTAAGGAGTCCTTGGAAAAGGGACATATCCGTCCATCTTCGTCCCCTTTGGGAGCAGGTTTTTTTTTCGTGGCCAAAAAAGATGGGTCCTTGAGGCCTTGTATAGATTATCGTCTTTTGAATAAGATTACCGTAAAATATCAGTATCCTTTGCCTTTGTTGACTGATTTGTTTGCTCGCATTAAGGGGGCTAAATGGTTCACTAAGATTGATCTTCGGGGTGCGTATAATCTTATACGAATAAAGCAAGGTGATGAGTGGAAAAACGCATTTAATATGCCTGAGGGCCATTTTGAGTATTTGGTAATGCCTTTCGGACTTTCTAATGCTCCTTCAGTCTTCCAGTCCTTTATGCACGATATTTTCCGTGAATATCTGGATAAATTTATGATTGTGTATTTGGATGATATTTTGTTTTTTTCTGATGACTGGGAGTCTCATGTTCAGCAGGTCAGGAAGGTGTTTCAGGTCCTGCGGGCTAATTCCTTGTTTGTAAAGGGCTCAAAGTGTCTCTTTGGAGTCCAGAAGATTTCTTTCTTGGGGTATATTTTTTCCCCTTCTACTATTGAGATGGATCCCGTCAAGGTTCGGGCTATTTGTGACTGGACGCAGCCTGCATCTCTTAAGAGTCTGCAGAAGTTCTTGGGCTTTGCTAATTTCTATCGTCGTTTTATAACTAATTTTTCTAGTGTTGTTAAGCCTTTGATGGATTTGACTAAGAAGGGTGCTGATGTTGCTGATTGGTCTCCTGCGGCTGTGGAGGCCTTTCAGGAACTTAAACGCCGGTTTTCTTCTGCTCCTGTGTTGCGTCAGCCTGATGTTTCGCTTCCTTTCCAAGTTGAGGTTGATGCTTCCGAGATTGGAGCGGGGGCGGTTTTGTCACAGAGAAGCTCCGATTGCTCGGTGATGAAGCCATGTGCGTTCTTTTCTAGAAAATTTTCGACCGCTGAGCGGAATTATGATGTGGGTAATCGGGAACTTTTGGCCATGAAGTGGGCATTTGAGGAGTGGCGTCATTGGCTGGAGGGTGCTAGACATCGTGTGGTGGTCTTGACTGATCACAAAAATCTGATTTACCTTGAGTCTGCCAGGCGTCTGAATCCTAGACAGGCTCGTTGGTCACTGTTTTTCTCTCGTTTCAATTTTGTGGTTTCATACCTGCCAGGTTCAAAGAATGTGAAGGCGGATGCTCTTTCTAGGAGTTTTGTGCCTGACTCCCCTGGAAATTCTGAGCCCACTGGTATCCTTAGGGATGGGGTGATTTTGTCGGCCGTCTTCCCAGACTTGCGATGTGCTTTGCAGGAGTTTCAGGCGGGTAAACCTGATCGTTGTCCGCCTGAGAGACTGTTTGTTCCGGATAGTTGGACCAGTAGAGTCATCTCCGAGGTCCATTCTTCTGCGTTGGCAGGTCATCCTGGAATATTTGGTACTAGAGACTTGGTGGCCAGGTCTTTTTGGTGGCCTTCCTTGTCGAGGGATGTGCGTTCTTTTGTGCAGTCTTGTGAGGTTTGTCCTCGGGCTAAGCCTTACTGTTCTCGAGCCAGTGGATTGTTGTCACCTTTGCCTATCCCGAAGAGGCCTTGGACGCACATTTCCATGGACTTTATTTCGGATCTCCCTGTCTCTCAAAAAATGTCTGTCATCTGGGTTGTGTGTGACCGCTTTTCTAAAATGGTTCATCTTGTACCCTTGCCTAAGTTGCCTTCCTCCTCTGAGTTGGTCCCTCTGTTTTTCCAGAACGTGGTTCGTTTGCATGGGATTCCGGAGAACATCGTTTCTGACAGGGGATCCCAGTTTGTGTCTAGATTTTGGCGGACGTTCTGTGCTAAGATGGGCATTAATTTGTCCTTTTCGTCTGCATTCCATCCTCAGACGAATGGCCAGACGGAGCGAACTAATCAGACCTTGGAAACTTATTTGAGGTGTTTTGTTTCTGCTGATCAGGATGACTGGGTTACCTTTTTGCCGCTGGCTGAGTTTGCCCTTAATAATCGGGCTAGTTCTGCTACCTTGGTTTCTCCTTTCTTTTGTAATTCGGGGTTTCATCCTCGTTTTTCCTCTGGTCAGGTGGAGCCTTCTGATTGCCCTGGAGTGGACATGGTGGTGGATGGGTTGCATCGGATTTGGAGTCATGTGGTGGACAATTTGAAGTTGTCCCAGGAGAAGGCTCAGCAGTTTGCTAATCGCCGTCGCCGCGTGGGTCCTCGACTTCGTGTTGGGGACTTGGTGTGGTTGTCTTCTCGTTTTGTTCCTATGAAGGTCTCTTCTCCTAAGTTCAAGCCTCGGTTCATCGGTCCTTATAGGATCTTGGAAATTCTTAACCCTGTGTCGTTTCGTTTGGATCTCCCGGCATCATTTGCTATTCATAATGTGTTCCATCGGTCGTTGTTGCGGAGGTATGAGGTACCTGTTGTTCCATCGCTTGAGCCTCCTGCTCCGGTGCTGGTGGAGGGAGAATTGGAGTATGTTGTAGAGAAGATCTTGGATTCTCGTGTTTCCAGACGGAAACTCCAATATTTGGTCAAGTGGAAGGGTTATGGTCAGGAGGATAATTCTTGGGTGGTTGCCTCTGATGTTCATGCTGATGATTTGGTCCGCGCTTTTCATAGGGCTCATCCTGGTCGCCCTGGTGGTTCTCGTGAGGGTTCGGTGACCCCTCCTCAAGGGGGGGTACTGTTGTGATTTCTGTTTTTGGGCTCCCTCTGGTGGTTACTGATGGTACTGGGTGATTTGTGTTCTGCTGTCTCTGGTGTCCACCTGTTCTATTAGGATTTGGGAGTTTACTATTTAACCGGGCTTTCTTGTCATTTCCCCGCCGGCTATCAAGGTTATCAGAGTGTTTTGTTACCTCAGCTTCTGGCTTCAGTAATCTTCAGGACAAGCTAAGTTTTTGATTTTCTTGTTCCACGTTTTGCTTTATTTTTGTCTTGTCCAGCTTGCATATAATTGTTTCTTTGCTGCTGGTTGCTCTAGTGGGCTGTAATTGCTCCTCATGTTCCATGAGTTGGAACATGAGTTCAAGTAATTGCAGGATGGTTTTTTGAAGGGTTTTTTGCTGACCGCGCAGTTTACTTTTGTATCCTCTGCTATCTAGTTTTAGCGGGCCTCATTTTGCTGAATCTGTTTTCATACTGTGTATGTGCCTTCCTCTCATTTCACCGTCATTATATGTGGGGGGCTGCTATTTCTGTGGGGTATTTCTCTGGAGGCAAGAGAGGTCTGTGTTTCTTCTAATAGGGGAAGTTAGATCTTCGGCTGGTGCGAGACGTCTAGGATCAACGTAGGCACGTTCCCCGGCTATTGTTATTTGTGTGTTCAGGTTTAGGGTCGCGGTCAGCTCAGGTTCCATCACCCTAGAGCTCGTTGGTGCTTGTCCTTTTGTGATTCCCTGCCATTGGAATCATGACAAGCAGCTCCCATTGGACCGCTAGGAAGATTCTGAAATTGCTGCAGCTATAAAAGGTTTGCATGGCCGCACGGCCATGCGCTAGTGTCAACTAAGTTACGTGTTCAGCGCCAGTGTGGTCATATGTATGTGGTTTCAGGGTTCAGCTGAAATAAGCACCTAGAATACCGGCACCTTTTGCGTGTGCTATTCTGACTGCATGACCACTGTTCGCTCTATTTTGTAGCTGTGTTCCTCTGAGAGGTTAACAGGGCACAGCATTCTCTTGTCTTAAGTGACTCTGTGAAGTAACAGAGTTCACTTATTCCGCCATATAGTACCGCCAGTAACTAGCAGCGGGTTTTACTCCTGCACGGTGGACCCCGGATTGCGAACGCACCTATTACTTTATAAATATATCTTTGGTGCTTTCTGCCAAACCCTAACAACATGTAATGAAAAAACAGCCTTTTTTGGCTTGGTTATTAAGGTCAAAATTGGCCGGGTCATTAACCAACTGTTAACCAACAGTCTGTACAGAAGGAATTCTTACTAGACAGTATAAAAAAGACACATGGCTATATGCCCAATGTTACATATTTCTTTGGCTTCATGTACACAGACTTTATAGTTTCTTAATTTCTGTTTAAAGTGCAGTGTTATTGTATATATATATATATATATATATATATATATATATATATATATATACTTTAACATTGTTCAGGGTATTGGAATGCCACAATATCATCTCATATGCAGCAACCCAATGGCTCATTATTATTAAATGATTCATTTGAGAATAATTATATGAGCTGTGCAGAGTCATGTTTGAAATCATTTTTAACTCATCTATTCTTATTATGTATGTAGCCAAGTATTTATTGACTTACTTATTTTGTTTTGCTTATATAAAGTTAAAATATTATGTACAGTGGTTGTCATAACTCACATTAGTTTATGATCCCAACGTGGATCAAAACTATCTCCATCTCATACATTTACATACTTTAGATGAGAACATTTTTACAATTCAAATCCACCAGCTTCACCGAATATTTTGAAAATTTGAGTTGCTGCAAATCGCTTCGCCGTGAATCACAATTACTACAGTTCCTCTGAAAAGAGGTCCATTAGGAATGTATATAACTCCCTTTAAGCTCTTTGACTTACACACAACCTTAGCAAAGTCACAGTGGCCTCAACATATGTGACTATAGATAAACAGATGGTAACCTTTTTTTCACAGCTGCATACCTCCCAAGTAACTCAGATTGAGCAGAATAGTCCTCAATCTGGGTAGCTGTCCTGCTGTCCTTGGAGCTGAGAAGTATGTCCTGACTTCAACATTTTCGGTGTCTTCTTAGTGCAAATACAGTTGAATACAATGGCGGAAGAGAGAGCCATCGGAGCCCTACTCAACCATTCAGTATGGGTAAAGACTGAAAGACCTGAAAGTATCTTGAGGTCACGTGACATTCTTTGGTTAGTTGACAGATGGCATAGACCAGCTCAAAAAATAATCATGACATAGAGGCATAATGTATGCTTGATTGCAGGTATTATATTATGTGAGGTGTGGGGATCTCTGGGGGCACCATGCCATGTGGGGAGCTCTGGGGGTAACACACTGTATAGTAGGAGGATCTGGGGGAATCAAACAAGGTTGTGAGCTATGGTGGGATGTACTCTGGGTGGCGTTGGATGCATCATACTCTGCGGTGAACACTAAGGACCCCATAAATTGTGGAGAGTTGTATGAGGACATCATACTGTGTGTGAAAGCATGATATACTGTGGTTGGCTGTGTGGTCATCAGGCTGAATCAAGGCAGTTTTGATGGCATCATATCGTCTGAGAGGAGATGAATGGTAATCATATTAGGTGAGGGGCATCAAACTGTATATAGTGTGATTGTGAGGAGCATCATACATTGTAGGTGGCTATGGGGTGTCTGGAAGATGATGGAGTAATCATACTGTGTGGAGGGGAATGTACTGTGGGGCATCATACTGTATAGTGCACTGTGGGGGTATTATACTACGGAAGTAGCTTAGCATAATTTTAAAATTGGGATAGTGTACTATGCACACCACAGTATTTATACCTCTTTCTTACCTTTCAAAGTTAGAAGATGTGCTGTTTTATTGTCATACACTAGTTGTAGAATTTGTCCACTGTTTCTCTCCCTGTCTGTGTTACTAAGCTTAGAGATGTGATAGTTTACTCTATCCAGATTCACCTCGAAAAGGCTGATGCATTCCCCGTCTCAGCTTTTATACAGGTTATTATAGTCTCTGCTTATAAAGAGTGCTATACCATGTGATGTAATAGCTGTAAGGCATTATGGGTGAGCTTGTCAGACTGCATCCAGGGTCATGTGAGCCTGATCTGGTTGATACAATTTTCTTCATTGTGTAAAATGATGGTGTTTTGCTTTTTATTGGCAATTTATGCGAAAACAAATTGCTTTAATTAGTCTCGTCCAGATGAAAGTAAATTTTTAATTTAATTTGGAAATCAAGGTCCCAGAGTCTGGCCAATTTTTACAGTTCTGATCACTGTCAGTTTATGAGATTAAAGCTATGGAACACTTCCACAGATCCCACTGTGTTAGGGCTAGCGGAACGCACCAAATAATTATAAGGATGGAATAAGGTGGGCTCACAGCCTGGGGTCCACCATGCAGAGATGGAACCTGCTGCTGAGTAATGATGGACTATATGGCGGTATAATGTGGATACACACACGGGTTAGCTTCACCTGGTATAAAGGAAGCATACCCTGTTGCGTCACAGGGCTGCTGTACCACACAAAGAGCGCAAGCAAAGAGTCACAGAACTCTATACCAAGACTCAGGGGAAAAAGTTCCTCTAGACTTCATGCACTCGTCAGCGCTACTGGGGTGTCAGAGATTAATAGAACTAATAATTTACTGCACAAGAGTGTGTGCAGTGCCACTCTGGCGGATGCCACTAACCACCCAGACTTGGGCCAGGAAAGCGCACTATTAGCGCATGGCGCCGCACCGGTGGTCACTGCTATCAAATGCTGTATCGTGTGCTAGCTGTGCGGGATAGCACTGTCAGGTGATAGATAGCTTCCACCTTTCGCGAACAGTCAACAATACTAGGCATGGGAAAGATTCGGAGCTTTCATCCATCGACAGGCATACATCGACACACACGTTAATAAGTTTATACTAGCGCATGGCCGTGTAGCCATGCATTCCTTTTATAGCGGAAGCTCTCTGTGACCTTCCTAGTGGTCCAATAGGAGCTGCTACAGGACCTGAGCATATGACCCCTGACCTCCAATGAGAGGTTGTCCCTTGAGCATGCTCAGAAGAAGAAAAGCAGGACTTAGTCCCAGGGACGCCTGCTAACCGCTGATCTGCACTGGTTACAATGGCTGAGCCTGGAAGAACAGCAGCAACCAGCTGCACAGTATCAGCTTGAGCCAGATGCTGTGACCAATGTCTATGCTGAGCAGGCTCCATAGCAACTGGAGGAGAATGGGAAACCACAGCGGAGATGGTTCGAGATTCCGTTTGTGCAGTGGCAGGAACTCGACACCTAATACACTGATTTTTTCGGGACATATTGTACTTCATGCCAATGGTAAAATTTATTTGATATGACTGCATTTACTTATGCAAAAAATGGAAATTTGGCAAAAATTTTGAAATTTTCAAACTTTTAATTTTTGAGCCCCTAAATCAGAGTCCTACCACACAAAATAGTTAATAAATAACATTTCCACATGTCTACTTTACATCAGCACAATTTTGGAAACATAATTTTTTTTGCTAGGACGTTATAAATCTTAAAAGTTTTTCTCATTTTTCCAACAAAATTTACAAAACCTGTTTTTTTAGGGTCCACCTGACATTTGAAGTGAATTTGAGGGGTCAATATAACAGAAAATGCCCAAAAGCGACACCATACTGAAAACTGCACACCTCACGGTGTGCAAAACCACATTGAAGAAGTTTATTAACCCTTCAGGTGCTTCACAAGAACTAAATCAATGTGGAAGGAAAACATAAACATTTTTTTTTTCACAAAAAATTTAATTTGGAAGCAAATTTTTTTTTCTTCACAAGTTTGTCAGGAGAAAATGGACCTCGAAATTTGTTGTGCAATTTCTCCTGAGTATGGTGGTACTCAGTTTGTGGGGCAAAGCCACTGCTTGGACGCATGGCAGAGAACAGAAGTGAGAGAGCACCGTTTGACTTTTTGAACGCAAAATTGGCTGGATTCACTGGTGGTCGTCATGTCACGTTTGTGCCTAAACATTGTGCCCCCTGATGTGCCTAACATTGGAAAACACCCAATTCTAACTCCAACCCTAATCCCAACCCTAACCCCAACACACCCCTAACCTTAATCCCAACCCTAACCATTACCCTAACCACAACACCACCCTAACCTAACATCAACACAGCCCTAACCCTTGCCCATCCCTAACCCTATCAATTTTATCAAACGGGGAAAGGTAAAACTGCCCCCTCAAAAGAAATTCACGAATTGCTGGTTTTTGTTCATTCTTCCTCACAAAAATCGGAATAAAAAGCGATCAAAAACTGTCACGTCCCCGAAAATGGCATTAATAAAAGCGTCAACTCTTCCAGCAAAAAACAAAACCTCACATGACTCTGTGGACCAAAATATGGAAAAAGTATAGCTCTCAAAATGTGGAGAAGCAGAAACTATTTTTTTGCATTAAAAAGCATCTTTTAGCGTGCCACAGACGCCAATCATAAAACTCCACTTAAAATACCCGCTAGAAAAGTAAATCAAACCTCCATTCATCACCCCCTTTGTTAGGGAAATATAATAAAATTTAAAAAATGTGTTTTTTTCCATTTTCTCATTAGGGTTATGGTTAAATTTGGGGCTAAAGCTAAGGTTAGGGTTGGGGCTAAAGTTAGGGTTTGGGCTACAGTTTGGGTTGGGGCTACAGTTAGTGCTGGGGCCACAGTTAGTGTTAGGGTTGGGGCTACAGTTAGGGTTAGGGTTGGGGCTACAGTTAGGGTTAGGGTTGGGGCTACAGTTAGGGTTAGGGTTGGGGCTAAAGTTATGGTTAGGGTCTGGGGCTAAAGTTAGGGCTAGTGTTGGGGCTGCAGTAAGGGTTAGGGTTGGGGCTAAAGTAAGGCTTACGGTTGGGGCTAAAGTTAGGGTTGGGGCTAAAGTTAGGGTTAGGATTATATTTACGGTTGGGATTAGGGTTGGGATTAGGGTTAGGAGTGTGTCAGGGTTAGGGGTGTTGTTAGGGTTAGGGTTGGGATTAGGTTTAGGGGTGTGTTGGAGTTAGGGGTGTGGTTAGGGTTGGGATTAGGGTTAGAGGTGTGTTGGCATTAGGGGTGTGGTTTGGATTAGGGTTAGTGGCATGTTTGATTTAGGGCTGTGGTTAGGGTTATGGTTTCGGTTGGGATTAGGGTTAGGGGTGTGTTTGGGTTAGAGCTTCAGTTAGAATTGGGGGTTTCCACAGTTTAGGCACATTGGGGCTCTCCAAACGTGACATGGCATCCGATTTCAATTCCAGCCAATTCTGCGCTGAAAAAGTAAAACAGTGCTCCTTCCCTTCAGAGCTCTCCTGAGCGCCAAAACAGGGCTTTACCCCAACATATGGGGTATCAACGTACTCAGGACAAATTGGACCACAAATTTTGGTGTCCAATTTTTCTGGTTACCCTAGGGAAAATAAAAGTTGTGGGGGCTTGTGGAAAAAAAAGCCCTCTGCGTTATAAACTGTAGTGAAACATTTGGGGGTTCAAAGTTCTCACAACACATCTAGATAAGTTCCTTGTGGTGTCTAGTTTCCAATATGGGTTCACTTGTGTGGGTTTCTACTTTTTAGGTACATCAGGGGCTCTCCAAACACAATGGGATGTCTGCAGACCATTCCATCTAAGTCTGCACTCCAAACGGCGCTCCTTCCCTTCCGAGCTCTGCCATGCGCCCAAACAGTAGTTTTCTCCCACATATGGGGTATCAGTGTACTCAAGACAAATTGGGCAACAACTTTTCCGGTCCAATTTCTCTTGTTAGCCTTGTGAAAATACAAAACTGGGGCTAAAAAACTATTTTTGAGGAAAAACAAAGAATTTCTATTTTTACGGCTCTGTGTTATAAACTGTAGTGAAACACTTGGGGGTTCAAAGTGCTCACCACACATCTAGATAAGTTCCTTAGGGGGTCTACTTTCCAAAATGGTGTCACTTGTGGGGGTTTCAATGTTTAGGCACATTAGGGGCTCTCCAAACGTGACATGGCGTCCCATCTCAATTCCAGTCAATTTTGCATTGAAAAGTCAAACGGCGCTCCTTCACTTCCGACCTCTGCCATGCACCCAAACAATGGTTTATCCCCACATATAGGGTATCAACGTACTCAGGACAAATTTCACAACAACATTTGTGGTCCAATTTCTCTTGTTACCCTTGGGAAAATAAAAAATTGGGGGCAAAAATATAATTTTTGTTAAAAAAAAATGATTTTTTATTTTTAAGGCTATACATTATAAACTTCTGTGAAACACTTGGTGGTGCTCACAACACATTTAGATAAGCTCCTTAGGGGGTCTACTTTCCAAAATGGTGTCATTTGTGGGGGGTTTCAATGTATAGGCACATCAGGGGCTCTTCAAACCCGACATGGCGTCCCATTTCATTTCCAGTCAATTTTGCATTGAAAAGTCAAACGACGCTCCTTCCCTTCCGAGCTCTGCCATGCGCCCAAACAGTGGTCTACCCACAAAACAGTGGTTTACCCCCACATATGGGGTAACAGCGTTCTCAGGACAAATTTCGCAACAAATTTTGGGTTCCAATTTCTTCTGTTACCCCTGGGAAAATAAAAAATTGGGGGGAAAAAGATTATTTTTTTTTTAAATTTGATTTTTTTTTATTTTTACAGCTCTACATTATAAACTTCTATGAAGCACTTGGTGGGTCAAAGTGCTCACCACACATCTAGATAAGTTCCTTAAGGGGTCTACTTTCCAAATGATGTCATTTGTGGGGGGTTTCAATGTTTAGGCACATCAGGGGCTCTCCAAACGCGACATGGCATCCTATCTCAATTCCAATCAATTTTGAATTAACAGTCAAATGGCGCTCCTTCCCTTCTGAGCTCTGCCATGCGCCCAAACAGTGGTTTACCCCCACATACAGTACAGACCAAAAGTTTGGACACACCTTCTCATTTAAAGATTTTTTCTGTATTTTTATGACTATGAAAATAGTACATTCACACTGAAGGCATCAAAACTATGAATTAACACATGAGGAATTATATACTTAACAAAAAAGTGTGAAACTATTGAAATTATGTCTTATATTCTAGGTTCTTCAAAGTATTCACCTTTTGCTTTAATGACTGCTTTGCACACTCTTGGCATTCTCTTGATGAGCTTCAGGAGGTAGTCACCGGGAATGGTTTTCACTTCACAGGTGTGCCCTGTCTGTTGTGAATTCTGCTCTTGGGCTCCCTCCGGTGGTTATGAGTGGTAGTGCTGCTGTCTTTGGATCGCAGCATTTATCAGGTGTGTCCACTTATTGCAATTTGGGCTGGGCTATATAGTCTTGCTTGATCCTTTAGTCAGTGCCAGTTGTCCATTGTTTTTGGAGGATTCACATCCATACCTGGTCTCTCCTGTTTTGCTGTTCATTTCAACAAAGATAAGTTCTGGCTTTGTTTTTGCTGTCCACATGCTGTGGATCTTATAGTTCAGTGCATTTTCTTGTTTTGTCTTGTCCAGCTTTGTCTGTGAAGGATTTTTTGCAGCCAAGCTGTGTCTCTGGAGATGCAGATATACCCTCCATGTCTTTAGTCAGATGTGGAGATTTGTATTTTCTGTGGTGGATATTTTCTAGTGTTTTAATACTGACCGCATAGTACTCTGTCCTATTCTTTCTTTTTAGCTAGAATGGTCTCCTTTGCTAAATCCTGATTTCAGTCTGCGTATGTCATTTCCCTCTCATCTCACAGTCAATATTTGTGGGGGGCGGTCTATCCTTTGGGGATTTTCTCTGAGGCAAGATAGTTTTCCCGTTTCTATCTTTAGGGGAAGTTAGTTCTAAGGCTGTGTCGAGGTGTCTAGAGAGCGTTAGGTACATCCCACGGCTACTTCTAGTTGCGGTGCTAAGTTCAGGTTTGCGGTCAGTACAGGTACCATCTTCTCCAGAGTACGTCTCATGCTGCTCCTCGGCCACCAGATCATAACACCTGTCATGTTTAATATGTGGGATTTCTTGCCTTATAAATAGGGTTGGGACCATAATTTGTTCTGAGAGGGTCTCTCTTGGGCTCACTAGTCTAGGTTGGGTGGACATTTCAGGATCAAAAGGATGTCTGAGCTTTTGGCGAGGTCCTATTGCTGGCCGCGAATGGAATCGGCCATCCCGGCAGAGGCCAGTGGGCTTGTTACATTCCTTGTTTGTGGCAGATAGGCCCTGGGAGATGGTCGGGATGGACTTTGTTGTGGGTTTGCCCAAGTCTTGTAACAATACAGTCATCTGGGTAGTCACCGACCATTTCTCCAAGATGGTACACTTAGTTCCTCTTCCACGAGATCTGTCAGCATGGGCTTTGGCTGCGCTTTTTGTGAAGCATGTTTTCCTTCTTCATGGCATGACTGACATGATAGTCAATGACCGGGGTCTCCAGTTTGCTTCTCGGTTCTGGAGAGAGCTCTGTCGTCTGCTCAGTATTCTGCTTAATCTCTCTTCACCATACCATCCCGAGACGAACGGGTTGGTGGAGAGGGCCAATCAGACTCTGGTCACATACCTACAGCATTTCATCTCTGCCAGGCATGATGATTGGGCATCTTTTTTGCCTTGGGCAGAGTTTGCTCTTAACAATACGGTTGCTGATTGTACAGGGCAGACTCCATTTCTCCTTAATTAAGGTCAGCATCCGAGTGTTTCCATCCCCATGACCATCTCTTCTTCCGACTCTAGGTTGGTAAACTGGGCTCTGGAGGCTAGTGACATCTGAGACGACACACAGGATGCCATCAAGGCCTCTAATGAGAGAATGAGGGTTTCTGTTGATGTACATCGCCATCCTGCCCTGGTCTTCACTCTGGGCGACTTGATGTGGCTCTAAGCTTGTATATCAAGCTGTGCGTAGAGTCCACTAAAGTTTGCTCCCCGTCACCAAGGTCCTTTTAAAATACTGGAGCAGGTTAATCCTGTGGTGTATCACCTGTCCCTTCCAACACACCTGAATATCACCAACACCTTTAATGTGTCCCTCTTGAAACCCGTTCACATGTCCCGGTTTTCTGAGTCATCTGCCGAGACGTCGGGAATTTCCTCGGATGACTTTGCGGTGAATGCAATCATCAATTCCAAGGTGATACGAGGCAAAAAAGTTAATTTAGTGGACTGGAAGGGTCATGGGCCAGAGGATAGGACCTGGGAGCCTGTTGAACACATTCGTGCCCCCCAGCTTACTGTGACCTTCAAGCATGCCAAAGCTCGCAGGGGGGTGCTAGGAAGGGGGTTAATGTTACACACCGGGATTCTCCCTCTGCATAGGATGGATCCCAAGCCTTATCTTTTCCTGCGGTCTCTCATTCAGTCTCAACCGCAGTGAATGATGCTCAGCAAAGACATCAGTCTCAGTGTCTTGCTCATACTCGGGCTGTGCTCTTGGATACTGCTGCCTCTCCAGGTTCAGCTATAGTAACTGGCAATAGACAGTAGCGAGCTATCCCTCTTGAGACTAAGTCCGAGATTCGCTCTACTGAGCATGCTCATGAGGCGACTTCTCAGTGGAGGTTGGCCGTCACATGCTCATGTCCTGACCGGCTTCGGATTGGTCCGTGAGCAAGGTCCTGTCTAATTGGCAAAAACTATAAAAGGATCTTTGGCGCGCCCGTTGGTGTGCTAAGATCATTTATGTTGTGTGTGAGGAACCTAACGGTGTTCTGGACTCAGTTGTATGTGCTCAGGGCAGGCCGATTGCCTTTAGAATTCCGGCTTCCCCAGAGAGGAGATTGTGTGTTTGAATTCAGGGATGGCGCTAGTGCCTTTAGAATTAAGGCCTCTAAGGAGAGAAGTTCTGTGAGTGCTTGGAGTCCACTACCAGTTCCTTTGCCCCAGTGGGGCTTGCGTACTCCTGTGAAGCTAGCAGGCTATGCGTTTAGCGCCATATTCACTCAGCAACTGTGGGGATAAACACAGTCTTATTGCAAAGTTCCTTTCCCGTTGCTGTGTGCGATTGGCACAGCCACATGCTTCTCCACTGAGTGACTTTAACTCAGTGTGAGTCACTTTCGCTCACTGCTAGTATTTGCCATTGTCCTCTAGCTGCAGTTTGCCATCTCTGCACCATGGACCCCGGGTGGCGAACACACTTTATTTTCAAATTTGTTTAGTGCGTTCCGAAAACCCTAACAGATTCACTCTTTCCCAATGTTTGCCATAGAATTATGTTACGATGGGAAACATGTTCCTGCTCTATGATGTGTACAAATGATCAAAACTGTTCGTACCCCTCTTTTCTTTGCTTCCTCTCGTCCATGCTGAGTGTGATACACCATGTCACCAAACAGAGAGTGTCTGTAGCCCTATATACAGGCCCACTCACTGATTCCAAGATTGTAGACTCCTGTGATGCTAATTAGTAGACACACTTTGATTTGACATGTCCCTTTGGTCACATTATTTTCAGGGGTAACATAATTTCTGTCCATGCCTATTCCATGAGTTTTATTTTTTTTTTAATTCTGTGGAAGCATGGTTGAAAAGCAATGTCTGTCTTTCATTTGTTCATTTTCATAGATTTTTTATTTATTACTACTTTTGTCAGATTCAAGTTATTTCTGTGACCATTGTGGGTTTTTCTGTCTTTAAACGAGGGGTACCAACAATTTTGACCACGTATGTATATAGTTACGTCATGGTGATCATGCAGGATTCTTTGCCCATGGGTCCACTACTGGGAGGCTTAACTGACAGCCAAACTCTTGCAGTAAAAGCCAGTTGTATAAAATGTCCAATTATCATAGAGGGTTTAAGGAGAAAAGTTAAGAAAAAATTCTAATTATTATTATTATTATTATTATTATTAGAATTATATTGGTCCTCTGGCTGGCGTCTGCCTGTCTCCATGGCTATGCGTCCTCCTGACGTTTTCGGCTCCCAGCCCACATTGCTGACGCATCAGCAGTGGGTATGGACCGATGACGTCGGACGCCGAGGCCCTGGCTTCCGGCTTTCGCCATGCCATTGTAAGCGCCGTATATACCGCACAACTCCGCTTTTAGTGGACTCATTTCCTTCCCTCTATAAATACCTGCATTTTACACCCTGACACCACGCCCCCCAAAGAAGCTACACAGCAAAACGCGCGTTGGGGTTCTCTTATTATCAATATGCACTTGGCACTCTATATGATATAACTTGAGTCTCCTCTCTATATATTTTTTTGCATTTTGTACTGCTATCTGATAGTAATACTCTATAATGTGGATGTATTCCATCCTGCAACATAGACAATCGTACTCACCACTTCTAGTCTGCCTACAACAAGTCTGACATATTTACATACCTTCTGTTTTGGACTTGGCACCCAAAGGTGTCACAATCTCCCCTTTTTCCTTTATTTTTCATATTTTTGTATCATCTTTAATACTATTTTAATGTATTTTCCAAAATAAAGATTTGTATGATTTACATCTTATATCGCTGTGTGGTCCATATCTTTTTGTTTGGTTTTCTATACTTTACTTATGTATGAGCTTTGATTTGGCCTTCTGTTTTGGTAAAATACGTAATAAGTAACATTCCCACATGTCTACTTTACATCAGCACAATTTTGGAACCAGCATTTTTTTTGTTAGGGAGTTATAAGGGTTAAAAGTTGACCAGCAATTTCTCATTTTTACACCACCGTTTTATTTTAGGGACTACATCACATTTGAAGTCACTTTGAGGGGGTCTATATGATAGAAAATACCCAAGTGTGACAACATTCTAAAAACTGCACCCCTCAAGGCGCTCAAAACCACATTCAAGAAATTTAGTAACCCTTCAGGTATTTCACAGGAATGTTTGGAATGTTTAAAAAAAAATGAACATTTAACTTTTTTCACAAAAAATTTACTTTAGCTCCAATTTGTTTTATTTTACCAAGGGTAACAGGAGAAATTGGAGCCCAAAAGTTGTTGTACAATTTGTTCTGAGTATGCTGATACCCCATACAGTACAGACCAAAAGTTTGGACACACCTTGATTACATGTGGGGATTCCCTAGCAACCCGGCAACCCCCACATGTACTTATGCTGGCTAACAGATGTAAATCATTCAGCTGCGGCGATGAAAACTAAATCTCCAAGCACTAAAAAATACTCGCAGGTCACCCGAGCGTGCTTGGGATATCTCGAGTAATGAGTATATTCGCTCATCACTAGTTTTTAGGCGATAAAGAGAAGTTCCTAGACCATTAGAGGACAAAACTCATCACATTATATTGGCTTGAAAGGTTCACTATCAATAACATGATTGTTACATTCTTGAACTTTTTCTGTACATTAATACATTATTTGAGTCACCTAATGATATGAGATGAGGATTTTAGACAGCTGACTGATCTATAATATTATATTAATAGAAAGTTCAGATAAAATCTTGTGTTGTAACGTTAGCTTGCTAGACTTTTTTGGTCTAGACCTGTGGTAGAAACATACAATCAGGGCTGGACTGGCCATTGGGCAATTCTGGCAAATGCCAGAAGGGCCGGTGCCACTAGTGGGCCGCTGCACTCCCCCCGCCATTGCTGCCACTGCCGTATTCAACTATACCGGCATCTATGACGCCGGTACAGTTGAATGCAATGATGGAGGAGAGAGCATCTGCTGACACTCCCTCTCCCATCATTCCCCGCTCTGCCTCTGACACAGCGGGTGCGCGATGACGTCATATCATTGCGCACCTGCTGTGTCCCGGCAGACTGCAGCCGCCGAGACAGGAGCAGGGAGCAGCGCGGGCAAGAGGAGAGGTGAGGAGTGTGTATTTTTTTTGTTTTTTTTTACGGGACTGTGGGGCCATTATCGGGGGGGAGGAGATATGAGGTGTGGGCTGTGCTAGTCTGTCATTGCCTCAGTTACAGTTGTGTGGGCTGTGCTGTATATACTACTGTGTGGGCTGTGCTGTATATACTACTGTGTGGGCTGTGCTGTATATACTACTGTGTTGGCTGTGCTGTATATACTACTGTGTGGGCTGTGCTGTATATACTACTGTGTGGGCTGTTCTGTATATACTACTGTGTGGTCTGTGCTGTATATACTACTATGTGTGCTGTGCTGTATATACTACTGTGTGGTCTGTGCTGTATATACCACTGTGTGGGCTGTGCTGTATATACTACTGTGTGGGCTGTGCTGTATATACTACTGTGTGGGCTGTGCTGTATATACTACTGTGTAGTCTGTGCTGTATATACTACTATGTGTGCTGTGCTATATATACTACTGTGTGGTCTGTGCTGTATATACTACTGTGTGGGCTGTGCTGTATATACTACTGTGTGGGCTGTGCTGTATATACTACTGTGTGGGCTGTGCTGTATATACTACTGTGTAGTCTGTGCTGTATATACTGCTATGTGTGCTGTGCTGTATATACTACTGTGTGGTCTGTGCTGTATATACTACTGTGTGGGCTTTGCTGTATATACTACTGTGTGGGCTGTGCTGTATATACTACTGTGTGGGATGTGCTGTATATACTACTGTGTAGTCTGTGCTGTATATACTACTGTGTGGGCTGTGCTGTATATACTACTGTGTGGTCTATGCTTTACATACTACTGTGTGGTCTGTGCTGTATATACTACTGTGTGGGCTGTGCTGTATATACTACTGTGTGGGCTGTGCTGTATATACTACTGTGTGGGCTGTGCTGTATATACTACTGTGTGGGCTGTGCTGTACATACTACTGTATGGGCTGTGCTGTATATACTACTGTGTGGTCTGTGCTGTATTCACTACTGTGTGAGCTGTGCTGTATATACTACTGTGTGGGCTGTGCTGTGTATACTACTAAGCGGGCAGTGCTGTATACTACTACAAGGGCTGGGCTGTATACTACTACGCGGGCTATGATGTATACTACTACGCGGGCTGTGCTGTATACTACCACACGGGCTGTGCTGTATACTACTACGTGGACTGTGCTGTATACTACTATGCGGGCTGTGCTGTATACTACTATGTGGGCTGTGCTGTATTATGCAGGCTGTGCTATATACTATGCAGGTTGTGCTATATACTATACGGGCTTTGTAAAATACTATGGGGGTATATTCTATTCTATTGGGGAGGCTGTGTTATATACTATGGGGGTACATTATATTCCATGGGGAAGGCTGTCTTATATACTATGGGGGGCTGCATTATATTCTATGAGGGGCTACATTATATATTATGGGGAGGTGGGCTGTATTATATTCTATGGGGGGCTGTATTAGATTTTATGAGGGATGATTGCATCATACTCTTTGATGGGGCTGTATTATATTCTATGGGAAGGTGGGCTGTATTTTATTCTATTCAGGGCTACATTATATTCTATGAGGAGCTGTATTATATTTATATTCTATGAGGGGTGATTGCATCATACTCTATGAGGGGGCTGCATTAAACTATGAGGGGGCTGCATTATATTCTATGGGGGTTACATTATACTCTGGGGTGGCTGCATTATACTCTGAGGTGGCTGCATTATACTCTGGTGTGGCTGCATTATACTCTGTAGGGTGGTGGCTGCATTATACTGTATGTGGGCTGCATTATATTGTATCAAGGACTATGGGGAATACGTTATACTATATGAAGAAATATTAGGTGCATTATACTATGGGAAGTGAATTGTACTACATGGATGACTATGGTGGTGCATTATACTATATGGAGCACTATGAGGAGTGCATTATGCTATATGGAGGACTATGAGGAGTGTATTATACTATATGGAGGACCGGGCGAGTGTATTTTAATATATGGAGGAGTGTATTATAGTATATGGAGGACTGTGGGGAACATTATAATATATGGAGGACTATGGGGTGTATTTTACTAAACAAGTAAAATGCTGCATATTCATTGGGTGATTGGATTGTTTTTGCCGGAACAAAAATCCTTGTTCTCAGCAGCACATCCCCAGCGGAAACTGTCGATGTGCTTCTAATAACATGATACTGTATGGTGATCTGTTAGTGATCTATTAGTGATGGGTCTGTCCCATCATTCTTTCTCACACGGTGGAAAAAGGCCGGGAAACAAGCGTTGAACAACTTCAGTATTGTCGATCAAACTCATTTAGCGGCCTGAACTCAGCGCATGTAAATACAACCGAAATGCTTTTGTGTGATGTGCAATATGTTAGCATTTGGGGCCCTATTTTAAACTTTGCCTAGGGCCCCACTTTGCCTAAAACCGGCCCTGCCTACAAGTGTACAAAGATATTATACAGTCACCATGTGACAAGTGGGCCTGTGTAACTTCAAATGCCAGGGCTGAAGTTTAGTCCCAGTCCGGCCCTGGATACAATCATCCTTGTTTGTTGAATATTGTATTTTTTTCACATTTTTTCCTTATTGTGCATAGACACATATTTGCAGTATCCTATGTCTGAACCCATAGTAAGGATCTGTGAGCATGATTGATCATACCAGCTTTCTGAGCCCAAAATTAAAAGGCCAAACAGACCTGAAAATGTGACTTTTGCCTAGTAGGAAGATCACCGAAACTAAGAGAGCTAGATAATAGACTCATGGAGCGATGTCTGTACTGAGAGTAACAAGATTGAAATGAAAAACAATATTTCTGTTCTTGCCTGATGGGTACTCAGCTGTTTCGTGCAATTTTGACATGCACATATTCCATGTGCTTCCTACCATGACGACCTTTGTGTTCACAGCATTGCAGAACTAAGCACATTAAAAGCCATTATCAAAAATGAGACACATGGCCATCATGATTAACTGTACAAGGATGCATAGCACATCAGTTTTACTAGTTACATTTTAATGGAACAATTAATTCCTCTTTTGCCTGCATGTTTTTCCTTTCATCATAAATAGATTTTACAATGTGGGCACGTCACAGTTTTACAACATTGCGCCCCATACTCATCCCACTTTACAAATGTCCATTTTAGAACAGTGCAATAAAAAGAAATGATGGTGAATGCGATGTCAAGTATTTTTCTGCAGTAAATATCATAAGGTGTTGAGTGGCTTACTCTTCATAATTAATGTTTATTCTCCTTTAGAATATTAAATAATTATACATGTACTCATCCTATTAAATGCCTTATCACCAGCTGATGAGAAAATATGCCCCAATTATCACTATGTCTAGATATATAAGGATCAGTCTCAATGCCATCATCAAAACATAGCTTTTGAGTCTCTGAGAAGTTCAGAACTAAGAAAAAAATCAGTCATGTCTGGAATCAAAGGAGGAGCAAACTGCCAGAAGAGCTCGTGCCAGAATCCGTGCAAGGATCCCTGCCAAAAAGTGCCTATCTGTGTAAATCCTTGCCAAGACCGTAAGTTACTCTTTTTTGTTTTTGCCTTAATGAATTCTTTGTAAACTTTACACATTAATTAGTATTATAGAACTTTGCTCCAGAATTTTACATTAGTATTTTTTTTAACAAAGAGATAAGAAATGTAAAGAATTAATGCATTTAAAAACTGTAAAAAAAAAAAAAAAAAGCCTTGCTGAATACATGTCACATTTTGTTAGGCGTCGAGTTCCTGCCCTTCCAGGTTCAGCCATTATAACTAGTGATGTTCGGTGGCGAGCAGGCGCTCCGGGGACTAAGTCCTGCTTTTCCCTCCTGAGCATGCCCAGTGGAAGGCCTCTCATTGGAGGTTGGGGGTCACATGCTCAGGTCTTTTAGCAGCTCCTATTGGTCCACTAGGAAGGTCCTGAACTGATACAGCTATAAAAGGTTCACATGGCACTGCCATGCGCTAGTATCATTTGTGTTTGGCAGTTGCCAGTGGATACTCTGCCACACTGTATATAAGTGGTGTGAGTCTGTTTAGCCTTGGGGCTGTACACTCAGGCAGGCAGCTATCGTCAGAGGGGGCAATTAGCCTTGGCTTAGCATCTGGTTCCTTCATGTGTGCGGTTAGCACAGAAGAGTTCCAGAGCAAGCACAACTTTTAGTTAGGGTTTTAGTCCCTGTGTACAGCGCAACTCTGTGAGGCAACAGAGCTCGCTTTCATTTCACACGGGGTAAAGTTTAATCCACGTGTGAGCTCAGTGTCCATCCGCCATTACTTGCAGCAGGTTTCTCTGCACGGTGGACCCCGGGCTGTGAACGCACCTCGTATCTATCACCCTAGTACTTGGTGCGTTTCGCTAGCCTTAAGACATTTAAGGTTAGGTTTAGCTCACATTTCATATGCTCTTAGGTTCAGCCTGTAGGTATATACTGGCCCCATATATAATTTGCAGCTGTATGTCATTCAGCCGTATACTTCCTTTTTTGACTTGAAGTCGCTTTCTATTGAGATGAATAGATGAATATGCTTTTTTGATACAGTAGAGTGATTAAAGTCTTAGAAGTAGGGTATGTTCAATGTATTCAATTTTAAATAGTGTTTTCCATAGAAGTAAATCTCAAATATGTAGAAAAAGTAATTGATCTAGATATTCATTATGACAGCCATATTTGTTGCTATGACATTGGATTTAACCTTCAAGGGTAAACTGTTCAGGAGGTAATGTCCTATAGTGTACAATCCCTCCTAAACATCTAAACTGTCCATCATTGTGCCTCCCATTGTTATGTCATATAATCACTGCAGACAATAAGAGGTCACTGATTGACCTGCAGCCTTTACTATTACATAGTTAGTATATTTGAAAACAGACACGTTTATCAAGTTCAACCAAGCTGACCTTAGTATATGGCTTTTTTATTTTTTGATGGATAGTTTAGCTGTTATGAATCTGTTATCCACTTATAGGCAATCGTTTCAAAGTGATGATATTTGATAATGGTTTTCCACTGATTGTAGCATATACAGTAGTTCTTGATGCAACTTTTTGTTATACAGTGAATATTGTTACTGTGTACACAAAGTTGTAGTTTTTAAAGCTCTTTATATACTATGTACACAAGATATCAAAATGGTGATACAGACTTTCAGATTTTGGACTAACTGCTTAAAATTTTTCTTTCCAGATTAAGCAGAATAGAAATTACTACTAGAAGATTAATTTTAGACCAGCCATTGTAATAATAGAGGATTATAACAAATATCTAAACTTTTTGGTCTTATCTCAGGGAGCAAAGAATTGGAAATAATCCATTAAAACAGTCTCATATTGAAATCTGTATGATTCGAATTTGATACAGAAACATTTAGAAGGCATACAGGAAGACAAGGCCTGTAATAAATATAATGAGGCCATAGCCCAAAGAAGGTTTTTTTTTTGTCATTGTTAATAAAATCTCTCCTATTGCAAGGCAATGAAGAAGTCAGTGTACATGTCCTGCTTGTATGAGGCAGTAAAAGGGTGACAGTTAAATTGTGGTTGATAGGGTCTAGTCTGCAGATGGGATAAAGTCTAGCAGAAAGTTTTGGTATGCAGGAATTGACTAGTAGGCCCTTCCTTCACAACTGTCCTGCATAGGTGGTCGAACAGTATCCTATAAACTTCAACAGGTTGTGCCACAGCTCCATAGAACTCACACTTTGTACATAACTACGATACGACCATAATCATACATAACTCTGCATACATTGTTTCAAAATGCAGTGAACACAGAATGAATGTTTCTCTTTTCTAGCTTGCCAATCTGGGTCCCAGTACTCCGGCTACAGCAATCAACAAGGTCGTGGACAATTCCCCAAACAAGGTAAACATAAGGATAATTTTAGTAGATTTTTCACTGTCATCAGTGCTAATTAATTTCTCTATGCACAGATCAAAATCACTGTATTTAAAAGCTGCTTTTTAAGATGTGATTCATAGGACTGCATCTGGCATAAAATATGAGGAAAAACTGTGCAGGGTTCCCAAACTTCCAGAAATTCTTGGACAGTCGGTAAAACTACCGTATATACTCGAGTATAAGCCGACCCGAGTATAAGCCGACCCCCCTAATTTTGCCACAAAAAACTGGGAAAACTTATTGACTCGAGTATAAGCCTAGGGTGGAAATGCATCATTTACCGGTGAATTTCAAAAATAAAAATAGATCATTATTTCCCCATAGCTGTGCCATATAGTGCTCTACACCGTTCATTATTTCCCCATAGCTGTGCCCCATATAGTGCTCTGCACCGTTCATTGTGCCCCATAGCTGTGCCATATAGTGCTCTGCACCGTTCATTGTGCCCCATAGCTGTGCCATATACGGTGCTCTGCACCGTTCATTGTGCCCCATTGCTGTGCCATATACTGTGCTCTGCACCGTTCATTGTGCCCCATTGCTGTGCCATATACGGTGCTCTGCACCGTTCATTGTACCCCATTGCTGTGCCATATACAGTGCTCTGCACCGTTCATTGTGCCCCATTGCTGTGCCATATACGGTGCTCTGCACCGTTCATTGTGCCCCATATCTGTGCCCATATACGGTGCTCTGCACCGTTCATTGTGCCCCATTGCTGTGCCATATACGGTGCTCTGCACCGTTCATTGTGCCCCATTGCTGTGCCATATACGGTGCTCTGCACCGTTCATTGTGCCCCATTGCTGTGCCATATACGGTGCTTTGCACCGTTCATTGTGCCCCATTACTGTGCCATATACGGTGCTCTGCACCGTTCATTGTGCCCCATAGAAATCTCTGCCGCCGCTGCTGCAATAAAAAAAAAAACCCACATACTCACCTCCCTTGATTGCAGCTCCCGGCGTCTCGTTCCGGCGCCTCCATCTTCCCGGCGTCTCTGCTCTGACTGATCAGGCAGAGGGCGCCGCGCACACTATATGCGTCATCGCGCCCTCTGCCTGAACAGTCAGAGCGCAGACGCGGGGAAGATGGAGGCGCCGGCCGGGAAGATGGAGCGGCGCCCGGCGGCTGGAACGAGGACAGGTGAATATGCTATACCTACCTAGTCCTGGCGATCCTCGCGCTGTCCCTCTGCCTGGTCTTCGGTGCCGCAGCTCTTCCTGTCAGCGGTCACCGGCACCGCTGATTAGAGGAATGAATAGGCGGCTCCGCCCCTATGGGAGGTGGAGCCGCTTATTCATATCGCTAATGAGCGGTCCCACGTGACCGCTGAAGAGGGGAAGAAGCTGCAGCACAGAAGCCCGTGGGACGGCAGGGACAGCGCGAGGATTGCTGGGACTAGGTAAGTATACCTCAGCGCCCTCACCCCCTCACCCGCCGACCCTGCCACCCACATTGACTCGAGTATAAGCCGAGAGGGGCACTTTCAGCCCAAAAATTTGGGCTGAAAATCTCGGCTTATACTCGAGTATATACGGTAGGCCAATTTTTCCCTTGTCTGTAAAAAACTTGAATAGGTTATTATGACTGTAATTTTCATTTTTTACAGTTCAAAGAGAATGCAGCTAATTTGTAGGTTGTAAACATGGATCACTTATAGTCATAATGATTTATTATGGTTATTGAATGTCACTGTAAAAAATGTTGAGTGTCTGTGAAATTTTGATAAGCTGTCCAGAAAAGAAAATCAAACTAGTGACCTTGATAATGTAGAGTATACAGTCTAACAGAGCAATTCTTCACAAAATGTGATGATTCACAAAGACAACGTACAGGGCCACATAGAATGCTCAGTAGGGATCTACACAGTGTGTCTCATTACAAGGTATCCATATATCATAAATAGGAGAACTGTATCATTTCAGAAAATTCCCTTATTTTCCTGGAACTTGCTCTTCTCCAGAACTTGACACAGGAACCTTTATTTTAACTATTATGTATTCTGGTAGTTTTAGAATTTCTCAATGGGTGAGTGCATGAAAAAATAAAATATTTATCTTGCTTTTGCCCTTTGGCTGTGCTCAAATTACTTTACACATATAAAATTCTGAAAAACAGGAAACACATATATAATAAACTTAATTCCAAAGCAATAAATATTATGAAAGTCTTATCTTTAAACTGCAGGTAATTTATTCTGTTAACTTGTACCATGTATTGCTCTTTTGTATTGAACTGTCTATTGTAACTAAACCTTTATCTTTTTTTTATATTTGAGTGGCTTTTTATTTGCAAACAAGTGAGTGGGAGGTCTACATCCTAAGACCCGCACCAATCCCAAATGTAGCTCAGGGGACAGAAGCACACAGCTCCTTCCTGATCCCGCACACATAGCAACGGATGGATACAATACAACAGCTGGAGCTGTGCACCACACAAGCGGTTTTTTTAGAGATATGTGGCGTTCTCACTAAACTGCTTTTAATTAAAAGGGCACTCAAATGGCACTCAGATATAAAAAAAAATGGTAGAGTTTATCTTCTTTGAAATAAATGACTAACTGATATATGTTCACTTCTCCATCAGATCCCTGCAACCCCTGCTGTCCACCTCCCTGCTGTCCACCTCCCTGCTGTCCACCTCCCTGCTGTCCTGATCCCTGCTGTCCTGATCCCTGCCAAGGTCAAGGGAATTTCTATTGCAATAAATGAACATGTGACACCTGACTTTGTTCTTTGCATTGTTCCCCATCTTTCCACAAATGTATTATAAATTGTCCTAATCAATTGAGAATCCTGACCTTCACCTTTGCTCGCTGTTTACACATCTGTTCTGTTATCCAATAAAATTCTGCTATTAACACATGGATTATAGTTTATGTATTCAAGTTCTTATGCATTAGAAATCTTTTATTATAGTGGATAAAAAATAACAACCCACGGACAGATGAAGGATCCTTTCTAAGAAAAATAGACAGACATGTTGTCTAATCCAGAACAACACCTTTAACAAGAAAAAAAAGTTTAATATCAAATGCCTATCATATGCAATGCAAAGCCTTTTAAGTGCAAATATACTTAAAGTAGACAACAGTAACATAAAGCTGCGCTGAACCACCAATAATAATAATCTTTATACAGAGCACTGTATAATTCAGTAGATGCACCTACAGAACTCTATAAGTAACAGAATACAATTGAAACAATTAGAGGGAAAGTGGTGACACAAAAAGATAGAAAATATAAAGAGATCAGTGTCCAATCTCAGGTGATGAATTTCAAAGAAATGATTTGCATTCCTTCATCAAAATACAAAATTCCAATCTGTAATCGGTCATTATCAAGTATACAAAAAAATCGCAAAGGGCTGGCTTTTATAGTGTGGAGACAAAGTCTGCACCAATCACCACAAATGCCAAATCCACTCATATTAAATACATTATTTATACGAACATTCATAAAGAGTATACATACCCAATTGTGAATAGCATAAATAACACCTTATGCATTAAAAAGATGTAAATATGGGTTGCCAGAAATCACATAGGTGCTGTATCTTGGGACAGCTGCGATCACATGACCTGGATGGGTTGCTTCCTTTGGCCTCATGGGGGGCAGTCTCGACGCCATGGTAACCACCGTGGGCTCATTACTGCACAGCAGCCTCGCGTGTCATTGAGCATGCGGTCATGTGGCGATAGTCATGTAACCTCTCCTGTGTGACGCTCGCTGGTGGTGGAAGCGCTGGTCTGATACCCAGGTATGAGAGTGAGGTGATGATTAGTCAGCTGGTCGATACTGATGAGAGAATTTGGCTTTATCACTGGCAATGATAGTTTATATTACTGCCACACCAGCCTAATTACGATTTTGGTGCACTTCTCTTTGGTGGCTCATTATTGGAACCCTGGAAGGTGTTATCTGCATATCCATGATCGACCTACAGGTGGTTGGATTCTAGTATCCATGAGTATAGGGATGCCATGAATTGACTGGCTGAACACCTGGTCCAAACCTATGTAAACAAAGAATATATTACATTATAAAGGTGCCTTTTTTTCCAGCTTTTTAATATATAGGGTTATTCACAATTGGGTATGTATACTCTTTATGAATGTTTGTATAAATAATGTATTTAATATGAGTGGGTTTGGCCTTTGTGGTGATTGGTGCAGACTTGGTCTCCACTAGGGTTGAGCAAAACGGATAGGACAAATTAAAAAAACGCCGACTTTCGGCAAAGTCGGGTTTCATGAAACCCGACCTGATCCTTGTGTGGGATCGGCCATGAGGACAGTGATCTTCGCGCCAAAGTCTCATTTCGTATGATGCGTTCAGCGACATTTGTCAGCCAATGAAGGAGGACGCAGAATGTGGGCAGCGTGATGACATAGGTCTCGGTCCCCACCATCTTAGAGAAGGGCATGACAATGATTGGCTTGCTTTCTGCAGCGTCACAGGGGCTATAAAGAGGCGTGCACACCGACCGCCATCTTACTTCTGCCGATCGTAGTATAGGGAGAGGTTGCCGCAGCTTCATCAGAAGAAGGGATATAGTTAGGGAGGGAAGATTAAGCCCCGAAACTGCTTGTGCTGTAGCGATTTCCACTGTCCAACACCACCTTTTGTTTGTAGGGACAGTGGAGGCTATATTTTTGTGCATCAGCTCTGTAGCTTATTAGGCTGCCTTATAAGGCTCCCTGATAGCTGCATTGCTGTTTGTACGCCGCTGTGCAAACCAACTGCTTTTTTAAAAGCAAAAATCCTATTGCTCCTTTCTGCACAGTTACCTTGCTTATTTGTCCACACTTTTGTGTGCGGCAGTCCTTTTTATTGCTGCCATACTTGTCCTGAGATCATTGTAGGGAGATTGAAATTGTACTAGTCCTTGTATTTTTTCATATAACTTCCAGCCTCTTTCTGCCACTTACATTGTGTTGTTTTATGCACAGGGCCTGAGGTTTGGAATACTCTCCCCCCCAAAAAAGTGAGATTTAAATTCTCACAAAGTGGATATATTTCAGTCCTGTTAGTTTGTGGTATATCAGCCAGCCACTTTCTGCCACTTACATTGTGTTGTCTTATGCACAGGGCCTGAGGTTTAGTTTAGTCTCCCCCTGAAAAAGTGAGATTCAAATTATCACAAAGTGGATATATTTCAGTCCCGTTAGTTTGTGGTATATCAGCCAGCCACTTTCTGCCACTTACATTGTGTTGTTTTATGCACAGGGCCTGATGATTGGTTTAGTTTCCCCCCAAAAATAATGAGATTCAAATGATCCCAATTGGATATATTTCAGTCCTGCTGGTTTGTGGTATATCAGCCAGCCACTTTCTGCGAATTACATTGTGTTGTTTATGCACAGGTCCAGAGGTTTGGTTTAGTCTCCCCCCAAAAAAGTGAGATTCAAATTATCACAAAGTGGATATACTTCTGTCCTGTTAGTTTGTCGTATATCAGCCAGCCACTTTCTGACACTTAGATTGCACTGTTATATACACTGGGCCTAAGTTGTTGTTCAGTCTCCCAAAAAAAAGGAGATTCAAATTCTCACAAAGTGGATATACTTCTGTCCTGTTAGTTTGTCGTATATCAGCCAGCCACTTTCTGCCACTTAGATTGCATTGTTATATACTCTGGGCCTAAGTTGTATTTTAGTCTCCCCCAAAAAAGAGGGAGATTCAAATTCTCACAAAGTGGATATACTTCTGTCCTGTTACTTTGTCATATATCAGCCAGCCACTTTCTGCCACTTAGATTGCGTTGATGTATACACTGAGCCTAAGTTGTGGTTCAGTCTCCCCCCAAAAAAGGGAGATTCAAATTCTCACAAAGTGGATATACTTCAATCCTGTTAGTTTGTCGTATATCAGCCAGCCACTTTCTGCCACTTAGATTGCGTTGTTATATACACTGAGCCTAAGTTGTGGTTCAGTCTCCCCCCAAAAAAGGGAGATTCAAATTCTCACAAAGTGGATATACTTATGTCCTGTTAGTTTGTCGTATATCAACCAGCCACTTTCTGCCACTTAGATAGCATTGTTATATACACTGGGCCTAAATAGTGGTTCAGTCTCCCCAAAAAAAGGGAGATTCAAATTCTCACAAAGTGGATATACTTCTGTCCTTTTAGTTTGTCGTATATCAGCCAGCCACTTTCTGCCACTTAGATTGCGTTGTTATATACACTGGGCCTAAGTTGTGGTTCAGTCTATCCAAAAAAAGGGAGTTTCAAATTCTCACAAAGTAGATATACTTCTGTCCTGTTAGTTTGTCGTATATCAGCCAGCCACTTTCTGACACTTAGATTGCATTGTTATATACACTGTGCCTAAGTTGTGGTTCAGTCTCCCAAAAAAAAGAAGGAGATTCAAATTCTCACAAAGTGGATATACTTCAATCCTGTTAGTTTGTCGTATATCAGCCAGCCACTTTCTGCCACTTAGATTGCATTGTTATATACACTGGGCCTAAGTATTACAGTCTCCCCCCAAAAAAAGAGGGAGATTCAAATTCTTACAAATTGGATATACTTATGTCCTGTTAGTTTGTCGTATATCAGCCAGCCACTTTCTGCCACTTAGATTGCGTTGTTATATACACTGAGCCTAAGTTGTGGTTCAGTCTCCCCCCAAAAAAGGGAGATTCAAATTCTCACAAAATGGATATACTTCAATCCTGTTAGTTTGTCGTATTTCAGCCAGCCACTTTCTGCCACTTAGATTGCATTGTTATATACACTGGGCCTAAGTATTACAGTCTCCCCCCAAAAAAAGAGGGAGATTCAAATTCTTACAAATTGGATATACTTATGTCCTGTTAGTTTGTCGTATATCAGCCAGCCACTTTCTGCCACTTAGATAGCATTGTTATATACACTAGGCCTAAATAGTGGTTCAGTCTCCCAAAAAAAAAGGGAGATTCCTAATCCCCCCAATTGGATATACTTCTGTCCTATTAGTTTGTCGTATATCAGCCAGCCACTTTCTGCCACTTAGATTGCGTTGTTATATACACTGAGACTAAGTTGTGGTTCAGTCTCTCCGAAAAAGGGAGATTCAAATTCTCACAAAGTGGATATACTTCTGTCCTGTTAGTTTGTCGTATATCAGCCAGCCACTTTCTGACACTTAGATTGCGTTGTTATATACACTGGGCCTAAGTTGTGGTTCAGTAAATAAGGCAGCACACTGTAGCGCTAAAACATGCAAACTTGAAAACACGAAATTTGAACTGCATTACTGCACTAGAAATATGAAAAATGAGAGCTTTTAGCGCATAAAAATGGCCAATTTTATGTGTACCTGGTAGCCCCTTTACGGCATCTCTCTTATACCAGGTCCTACGCTTGCCTTACCTCGCTGAGAATAAACGTCTCCATCTGAATGGGTACATGTGAAACCTCTTCTTAGACTAAAATTCTCTCTCTCTGTGGAGGGGTATTGGACCTGCTGTAATTAAAACACCTGAAGCTAGGAGGCGGAGTGCACGATCAGAAGGCTAGAGAATACATTTCAAAAACCTGACCTGCACATCCAAACATAGACTCAGTGTGAACAGGTGCTGAACCTAGAGTCGCCAACTCATATTTATAGTTAAGTAAATAAGGCAGCACACTGTAGCGCTAAAACATGCAAATTTGAAAACACGAAATTTGAACTGCATAACTGCACTAGAAATATGAAAAATGAGAGCTTTTAGCGCATAAAAATGGCCAATTTTATGTGTACCTGGTAGCCCCTTTACGGCATCTCTCTTATACCAGGTCCTACGCTTGCCTTACCTCGCTGAGAATAAACGTCTCCATCTGAATGGGTACATGTGAAACCTCTTCTTAGACTAAAATTCTCTCTCTCTGTGGAGGGGTATTGGACCTGCTGTAATTAAAACACCTGAAGCTAGGAGGCGGAGTGCACGATCAGAAGGCTAGAGAATACATTTCAAAAACCTGACCTGCACATCCAAACATAGACTCAGTGTGAACAGGTGCTGAACCTAGAGTCGCCAACTCATATTTATAGTTAAGTAAATAAGGCAGCACACTGTAGCGCTAAAACATGCAAATTTGAAAACACGAAATTTGAACTGCATAACTGCACTAGAAATATGAAAAATGAGAGCTTTTAGCGCATAAAAATGGCCAATTTTATGTGTACCTGGTAGCCCCTTTACGGCATCTCTCTTATACCAGGTCCTACGCTTGCCTTACCTCGCTGAGAATAAACGTCTCCATCTGAATGGGTACATGTGAAACCTCTTCTTAGACTAAAATTCTCTCTCTCTGTGGAGGGGTATTGGACCTGCTCTAATTAAAACACCTGAAGCTAGGAGGCGGAGTGCACGATCAGAAGGCTAGAGAATACATTTCAAAAACCTGACCTGCACATCCAAACATAGACTCAGTGTGAACAGGTGCTGAACCTAGAGTCGCCAACTCATATTTATAGTTAAGTAAATATGGCAGCACACTGTAGCGCTAAAACATGCAAACTTGAAAACACGAAATTTGAACTGCATTACTGCACTAGAAATATGAAAAATGAGAGCTTTTAGCGCATAAAAATGGCCAATTTTATGTGTACCTTGTAGCCCCTTTACAGCATCTCTCTTATACCAGGTCCTACGCTTGCCTTACCTCACTGAGAATAAACGTCTCCATCTGAATGGGTACATGTGAAACCTCTTCTTAGACTAAAATTCTCTCTCTCTGTGGAGGGGTATTGGACCTGCTGTAATTAAAACACCTGAAGCTAGGAGGTGGAGTGCACGATCAGAAGGCTAGAGAATACATTTCAAAAACCTGACCTGCACATCCAAACATAGACTCAGTGTGAACAGGTGCTGAACCTAGAGTCGCCAACTCATATTTATAGTTAAGTAAATAAGGCAGCACACTGTAGCGCTAAAACATGCAAACTTGAAATCACGAAATTTGAACTGCATTACTGCACTAGAAATATGAAAAATGAGAGCTTTTAGCGCATAAAAATGGCCAATTTTATGTGTACCTGGTAGCCCATTTACGGCATCTCTCTTATACCAGGTCCTACGCTTGCCTTACCTTGCTGAGAATAAACGTCTCCATCTGAATGGGTACATGTGAAACCTCTTCTTAGACTAAAATTCTCTCTCTCTGTGGAGGGGTATTGGACCTGCTGTAATTAAAACACCTGAAGCTAGGAGGCGGAGTGCACGATCAGAAGGCTAGAGAATACATTTCAAAAACCTGACCTGCACATCCAAACATAGACTCAGTGTGAACAGGTGCTGAACCTAGAGTCGCCAACTCATATTTATAGTTAAGTAAATAAGGCAGCACACTGTAGCGCTAAAACATGCAAACTTGAAAACACGAAATTTGAGCTGCATTACTGCACTAGAAATATGAAAAATGAGAGCTTTTAGCGCATAAAAATGGCAAATTTTATGTGTACCTGGTAGCCCCTTTACGGCATCTCTCTTATACCAGGTCCTACGCTTGCCTTACCTCGCTGAGAATAAACGTCTCCATCTGAATGGGTACATGTGAAACCTCTTCTTAGACTAAAATTCTCTATCTCTGTGGAGGGGTATTGGACCTGCTGTAATTAAAACACCTGAAGCTAGGAGGCGGAGTGCACGATCAGAAGGCTAGAGAATACATTTCAAAAACCTGACCTGCACATCCAAACATAGACTCAGTGTGAACAGGTGCTGAACCTAGAGTCGCCAACTCATATTTATAGTTAAGTAAATAAGGCAGCACACTGTAGCGCTAAAACATGCAAACTTGAAAACACGAAATTTGAACTGCATTACTGCACTAGAAATATGAAAAATGAGAGCTTTTAGCGCATAAAAATGGCCAATTTTATGTGTACCTGGTAGCCCCTTTACGGCATCTCTCTTATACCAGGTCTTACGCTTGCCTTACCTCGCTGAGAATAAACGTCTCCATCTGAATGGGTACATGTGAAACCTCTTCTTAGACTAAAATTCTCTCTCTCTGTGGAGGGGTATTGGACCTGCTGTAACTAAAACACCTGAACCTAGGAGGCGGAGTGCACGATCAGAAGGCTAGAGAATACATTTCAAAAACCTGACCTGCACATCCAAACATAGACTCAGTGTGAACAGGTGCTGAACCTAGAGTCGTCAACTCATATTTATAGTTAAGTAAATAAGGCAGCACACTGTAGCGCTAAAACATGCAAACTTGAAAACACGAAATTTGAATTGCCTTACTATAAATATGAGTTGGCGACTCTAGGTTCAGCACCTGTTCACACTGAGTCTATGTTTGGATGTGCAGGTCAGGTTTTTGAAATGTATTCTCTAGCCTTCTGATCGTGCACTCCGCCTCCTAGCTTCAGGTGTTTTAATTACAGCAGGTCCAATACCCCTTGGATTGCATTGTTATATACACTGGGCCTAAGTTGTGGTTCAGTCTCTCCAAAAAAAGGTAGATTCAAATTCTCACAAAGTGGATATACTTCTGTCCTGTTTGTTTGTCGTATATCAGCCAGCCACTTTCTTACACTTAGATTGCATTGTTATATACACTGGGCCTAAGTTGTGGTTCAGTCTCCCAAAAAAAGAAGGAGATTCAAATTCTCACAAAGTGGATATACTTCTTTCCTGTTAGTTTGTCGTATATCAGCCAGCCACTTTCTGCCACTTATATTGCCTTGTTATATACACTGGGCCTAAGTTGTATTTCAGTCTCCCCCCAAAAAAGAGGGTGATTCAAATTCTCACAAAGTGGATATACTTCTGTCCTGTTACTTTGTCGTATATCAGCCAGCCACTTTCTGCCACTTAGATTGCGTTGTTATATACACTGGGCCTAAGTTGTGGTACAGTCTCCCAAAAAAAAGAGGGAGATTCAAATTTTCACAAAGTGGATATACTTCTGTCCTGTTAGTTTGTCATATATCAACAGCCACTTTCTGCCACTTAGATTGTGTTGTTATATACACTGGGCCTAAGTTGTGGTTCAGTCTCCCAAAAAAAAGAAGGAGATTCAAATTCTCACAAAGTGGATATACTTCTGTCCTGTTAGTATGTCGTATATCAGCCAGCCACTTTCTGCCACTTAGATTGCGTTGTTATATACACTAGGCCTAAGTTGTGGTTCAGTCTTCCAAAAAAAAGAGGCAGATTCAAATTCTCACAGATTGGATATACTTCTGTCCTGTTAGTTTGTCGTATATCAGCCAGACACTTTCTGCCACTTAGATTGCGTTGTTATATACACTGGGCCTAAGTTGTGGTTCAGTCTTCCAAAAAAAAAGGGAGACTCAAATTCTCACAAATTGGATATACTTCTATACTGTTAGTTTGTCGTATATCTGCCAGACACTTTCTGCTACTTAGATTGCGTTGTTATATACACAGGGCCTTAGTTCTATTTCAGTCTCCCCCCAAAAAAGAGGGAGATTCAAATTCTCACAAAGGGGATATACTTCTGTCCTGTTACTTTGTCGTATATCAGCCAGCCACTTTCTGCCACTTAGATTGCGTTGTTATATACACTGGGCCTAAGTAGTGGTTCAGTCTCCCCCCAAAAAAGGGAGATTCAAATTCTCACAAAGTGGATATACTTCTGTCCTGTTAGTTTGTCGCATATCAGCCAGACACTTTCTGCCACTTAGATTGCGTTGTTATATATACTGGGCCTAAGTTGTGGTTCAGTCTCCCAAAAAAAGAAGGAGATTCAAATTCTCACAAAGTGGATATACTTCTTTCCTGTTAGTTTGTCGTATATCAGCCAGCCACTTTCAGCCACTTACTTTGTGTTGTTTTTTGCACAGGGCCTGATTTTTTTTTCAGTCTCCCCCCAAAAAAAGGGAGATTTAAGATATACACCTTCTACCTTGTTTTACAGTACCATATATCAGTTGTTATTTTTGATAGATTTTTCAAAAATGAGGAAGTCAGGTGGAAGAGGCCGTGGGCGGTGGTTGTGAGCTGGTACTGATGGTGGTGGTGGTATATCTGGTGGTACTGGCAAAAGCACAATAGCACCTAAGGCTGGAGGTGTTGAGCCAGTGTCATCATCTGGCTACACAAGGCCTCTAAGGCTCCCTTATCTGGGAGTAGGAAAACGGCTTTTAAAGCCGGAGCAGCAGGAAAAAGTTTTGGCTTTCTTTGCTGACTCAGCCTCTAGCTCTTTCGCCTCCTCTTCAGAAAGTTCTAAATATAAAAGCAGCGAGTCATCAGTGGATGCTCCCGGTCAGGAACAAGATGTTTCCTTGTGTCCTTCACCCAAACCAAAAGTGAAGGATGCATCAGGTGACACTACAGGTTACTCCATGGAGCTCTTTACACATACCGTACCTGGGTTAGAACGGAAAATTGTAAACTGCCCATTACAAGATGGATCGGACAAGGAGTTCACTGATGCACAGCCACAGCTAGATTATAATGCTGTTCCATTGACTCAGTTCACTACATTGCCCTCGCAGTGTACTGAGCCAGAATCTGACCCTGATGAGACTATAATGCCCCATCCCGAACGCTATAGCACCTTACACGGTGACACAGAGGAAGTTGCACATGACATTGAAGAGGAGGTGATAGATGACCCAATTGTTGACCCAGATTGGCAGCCATTGGGGGAAGAGGGTGCCGCTGCCAGTAGCTCAGAAGCGGAGGAGGATGATCTGCAGCAGCCATCTACATCACAACAGTTGTCATCTGGCAGGCACGTATCAGGCCAAAAACGTTAGTCAAAAACAAAAACAGTTTTAGGACAGCGTGGCCATCCGGTGAAAGTAGCACGGCACGCAATGCGTGAAAAGGTATTCCATAGTAGGAAGAGTGCAGTGTGGCAATTTTTTAACCAAGATCCGAATGATCAGTCAAAAGTTATCTGTAAGAAATGCTCAAAGACCTTTAGCAGTGTTAAGAATGTTCAAAATTTAAATACAACATGCATGCTTAGACATTTAACCAGCATGCACTTGCAAGCCTGGACTGACTACCAAATGGCCAGTACCGTTGGTGCACCTGCTCAGAATGAAGGCAGTCAGCAACGCTACATTGCTTCCCTCACTGTAATCCCACCGGTTAGGACACCACCAGCAGCAAATGTGGAGGTATCGTCGCAAGGCCAAATAAGTCAGGGAATCACAAGGTTATTGGTAGGAAACACTGTATGTAGGCCAACATCGAGAGTACCATCACCAACCCTCTCTCAATCCGCCATGTCCACCACCACCACCAGCGCTAATTCCACCATATGCACCTCTCCAGTCCAGCTCACCCTACAAGAGACTCTCAATAGGAAAAGAAAGTACTCATCCTCTCATCCACGCACACAGGGATTGAACACCCACATTGCTAGACTAATCTCGTTAGAGATGATGCCCTACCGGTTGGTTGAAAGGGAAGCTTTCAAATCCCTGATGGCCTACGCAGAGTACCACGCTATGACCTACCCAGGTGACACTTCTTTGTGAGAAAAGCCATCCCAGCCCTCCACCAACATGTCAAAGACCCATTGTCCATGCACTGAGGCAATCAGTCAGTAGAAAGGTGCACCTCACAACAGATGCATGGACCAGTAGGCATGGCCAGGGACGTTACGTGCCCATCATGGCACACTGGGTTAATGTGGTGGATGCAGGGTCCACAGGGGACAGCCATAGTGTTACAGTTCTGCCTAGCCCACGGTCTAGGAAACAGTTGGCTGTAGGCGTTCACCACTCCTCCGCTTCCTCCAGAAGCGAAAACTCGTCCACAGAGCGCAGTCGCACGGTCACTCCATTCGCAGCTGCCAGTGTTGCACACGAGGTGTCTCATTATCGAACAGCTAGTGGTAAGCATCAGCAGGCTGTGTTAGAAATGAAGTGTTTGGGCGACAACAGACACACCGCGGAAGTACTGGCCGAGTACTTGCAGCAACAAACTCAGTCATGGCTGGGCAGTGTACATCATGAGGAAGGCAAGGTAGTCAGTGATAACGGAAGGAATTTTATGGCTGCCATAGCCCTTTCAGAACTTAAACACATACCTTGCCTGGCTCACACCTTAAACGTGGTGGTGCAGTGCTTCCTAAAAAATTATCTGGAGTTATCAGCAATGCTCCTGAAGGTGTGAAGACTTTGCTCGCACATCCGCCGGTCGCCTGTACTCTCCAGCCGTATGCTGAACTATCAGCAATCGCTGAATCTTCCCCAGCACCACCTAATAATCGACATTGCAACAAGGTGGAACTCCACACTACACATGCTTCAGAGGCTGTGTGAACAGTGGCGTGCTGTAATTAATTTGTTGGAGGATACACATACATGGGCAGGCAGTTTGATGGCAGACATGGAGTTGTCTGATGTGCAGTGGTCTAAGATACAAGACCTCTGTCAAGTCCTTCAGTGTTTTGAGGAATGCACATGGCTGGTAAGTGCAGACAACGCCATCATAAGCATTAGCATCTCACTAATGTGTCTGCTGATGCAAAGTTTAACGCACATTAAGGAGCAGGCGTCTGCAGCCGAGGAGGAGGGAAGCCTTGATGACAGTCAGCCATTGTCTGCTCAGGGAACTCTCCTGGACCAGGTGGCGGGTGAAGAGGAGGAGGAGGATGATGGGGATGAATATTTACGGGAGGAGGATGCTTCACAGGTGGCAATAGAAACTGGTGGCGTTGCAAGGTCAGGTACAGGGTTTTTGCAGGACACAAGTGATGTTGATTTGCAAGAAAGTGCTCCTCAACCCAGCACAAGCAGTGAATTGACACCTGGAACATTGGCCCACATGGCTGAGTATGCTTTGCGTATCCTAAAAAGAGACCCCCGCATTTTCAAAATAATGACCGATGATGATTACTGGTTGGCCTGCCTCCTGGATCCATGATATAAAGGAAAATTACAAAATATCATGCCACATGAGAACCTTGAGCAAATATTGGCTACCAAACAAGCAACTCTTGTAGACCGTTTGGTTCAGGCATTCCCAGCACACAGCGGTGATGATGGTTCTCACACGAGTTGTAGGGGGCAACATGGCAGAGGTGTTAGAGGTGCACAAATCCGAAGTGGCATTGGACAGAGGGGTTTTATGACCAGATTGTGGAGTGATTTCGAAATGACCGCTGACACGACAGGTACTGCTGCAGTACCAATTTTGAACTACATTTAGCCTACTTTTTTATTGTGGGCCTACTAACTGTGTCTGCGCCACTCATTACAGTTGTCCTCCACTGAACAAAACAATGCCGCCTTTTTAGTCCTGTTACCAATTTTGAACTGCATTTAGCCTACTTTTTTATTGTGGGCCAACAAACTGTGTCTGCGCCACTGATTACAGTTGTCCTCCACTGAACAAAGCAATGCCGCCTGTTTAGTCCTGTTACCAATTTTGAACTGCTTTTAGCCTACTTTTTTATTTTGGGCCTACTAACTATGTCTGCGCCACTCTTTACATTTGTCCTTCACTGAACAAAGCTATGCCGCCTGTTTAGTCCTGTTACCAATTTTGAACTGAATTTAGCCTACTTTATTATTAGGGCCTATATCTGTGTTTCCTCCCCATCCTGCCCATTGCCCAGCCACTGCTAGATGAGTCTGCTGGTACATTGACCCAGACCACTACATTCCCCTTGCACTCTACACAGTCAGAATCTGACCCTGCTGAAAGTCAGGTTCCCCTTCCCGCATACTATACCACCTTACACGGGGACAAAGAGGAAGGCGCAGATGAAAGTGCAGGTTCCTTCATCAGGTGGGGGGGCATACTCATTGGCGACATCTTTGGCACAGGGCCCCTCATAGTACGCAAAAGTGTCTCTGGCATTGGGAGGCGCCAGCCACCGTCAAGCACACGGCCGTACTATGAGGGGCCCTGTGCCAGTGCCAGTGCCAATGAGTGGGCCCCCCCTACTTGCTCAGGATCACAGCACTTGCAAAGTTGAAATACTTACCTCTCCCTGCTCCACCGCTGTGACGTATTCTGCGTTTCCTGGGCCAACGAAAATCTTGAGCCAGCCCTACCCCCCCACAACTTTAACCAAATAACCCCCTGTTTTCAATGCCTAACTATTATTATAAAGTAAATTAAGTTTGACAAGCTTAAGAAATAATAATTGATGTTTTTGGCATTAAAATGGACACTGAAGGCGTTTTCCTGTCCTCCACTCACTGCCAACTTTGATTCCCCATTGAATTGCATTGGGTTTCGTGTTTCGGTCGATCCCCTAACTTTTCGCAATAATCGACCGATTTCACCCGACCCGACTTTTGTAAAAGTCGCTCAACTCTAGTGAACATAAAAAATTTAAATAAACAAAAAAAGAACTGTGGAATTGCAATTTTTTGCAATTTGACTGCACTTAGAATTTTTTTTACCATTTTCCAGTACGCAATATGTTAAAATTAATGATGTTTTTCAAAACTACAACTTGTCCCACAAAAAACAAGCACTCACATGGCCATATTGACCGAAAACTATAAACGAAATGGGTCTGGGAAAAAAGGAAGCAAAAAACGAAAAAGCAAAAACAGAAATACATCTGGTTGTAAAGTGATTAAATTGTTGTCCTTGGACGTATTTGGACCCATGACCTTAGTACTACAAGTTATTAGTGCTTACTACTAAATATTAAAGAGATTAATGTCTGAACCAAAAAGAGCATTTAGCCCCATACAGAACTTTAATCTAAGCTAAGGATGGAGATAGGGTTTTGGGGATTTTTGCAAAACTCCAGCTACAATAATATGGACTTTTTAGGATTTTTTTTCTTTATTATATTCCATGTACCATACAGTAAAAGTGATAAGAAAGCTTTATCCTTTGGGTGAGTGTGATTACAATAATACCATATTAATATAGTTTTCTTATCTTTTGTTACTTTTGCAAACTAAGAATAATATTGTAGAAAAAAAATGTTTATACATTGACACATTCTGAGAGCTATACAATTTTATTTTTTATGTGATGGGGATGTGCTATATGCAACAGTACCAAATAGGTGTACTTTTATGTTTATTTTGTTTTTACACAATAAAATATTCATATGCATATTCATTAGGAAAACAATTTTTTGTGATTGTTATGCTGTTTGTTTTGTGAGGTTATTTTATATTTTTATAATTTTTTCTTAACTTTTTCTTTAGTCCCTCTACAAGAATTGGACATTTTAAACAACTGGCTGTTACTGTAAGAGTTTGGCTGTCAGTTAAGCCTCTCAGCAGTGAACCCATGAGAAAAGCTTCCTGCATGATCACCGTGAAGTAACTTTATACACATGTGGTCAACTTTGTTGGTACCCCTCGTTTAATGACAGAAAAACCTGCAATGGTCACAGAAATAACTTGAATCTGACAAACGTAATAATAAATACAAAAACTATGAAAATGAACAAATGAAAGTCAGACATTGCTTTTGAACCATTCTTCCACAGAATAAAAAAAAAAAAAAATAAAACTCATGAAATAGGCCTGGACAGAAATGATGGTACCCCTGAAAATAATGTGACCAAAGGGACATGTTAAATCAAAGTGTGTCCACTAACTAGCATCACAGATGCCTACAATCTCGCAATAAGTAAGTGGGACTGTATATAGCGCTACAGTTACTCACTGAGCTGTTTGGTGACATGGTGTGTATCACACTCAACATGGACCAGAGGAAGCGAAGGAACGAGGGGTACCAACAATTTTTGACCATATGCGTACATCATAGAGCAGGAACATGTTTACCATCATAACATACAGTACAGACCAAAAGTTTGGATACACCTTCTCATTTAAAGATTTTTCTGTATTTTCATGACTATGAAAATTGTACTTTCACACTGAAGGTATCAAAACTATGAATTAACACATGTGGAATTATATACTTAACAAAAAAGTGTGAAACAACTGAAATTATGTCTTATATTCTAGGTTCATCACAGTAGCCACCTTTTGCTTTGATGACTGCTTTGAACACTCTTGGCATTCTCTTGATGAGCTTCAAGAGGTAGTCACCGGGAATGGTCTTCCAACAATCTTGAAGGAAGTCCCAGAGATGCTTAGCACTTGTTGGCCCTTTTGCCTTCACTCTGTGGTCCAGCTCACCCAAAACCATCTCGATTGGGTTCAGGTCTGGTGACTGTGGAGGCCAGGTCATCTGGCGTAGCACTCCATCAGTCTCCTTGTTGGTCAAATAGCCCTTACACAGTCTGAGGTTTTGTTTGAAGTCATTGTCCTGTTGAAAAATAAATGATGGTTCAGCTAAAAGCAAACCGGATGGAATAGCATGCCACTGCAAGATTATGTGGTAGCCATGCTGGTTCAGTATGCCTTCAATTTTGAATAAATCCCCAACAGTGTCACCAGCAAAGCACCCCCACACAATCACACCTCCTCCTCCATGCTTCACGGTGGGAACCAGGCATGTAGAGTCCATCCGTTCACCTTTCTGCGTCGCACAAAGACACGGTGGTTGGAACCAAAGATCTCAAATTTGGACTCATCAGACCAAAGCACAGATTTCCACTGGTCTAATGTCCATTCCTTGTGTTCTTTAGCCCAAACAAGTCTCTTCTGCTTGTTGCCTGTCCTTAGCAGTGGTTTCCTAGCAGCTATTTTACCATGAAGGCCTGCTGCACAAAGTTTCCTCTTAACAGTTGTTGTAGAGATGTGTCTGCTGCTAGAACTCTGTGTGGCATTAACCTGGTCTCCAAACTGAGCTGCTGTTAAGATGCGATTTCTGAGGCTGGTGACTCGGATAAACTTATCCTCAGAAGCAGAGGTGACTCTTGGTCTTCCTTTCCTGTGGTGGTCCTCATGTGAGCCAGTTTCTTTGTAGCGCTTGATGGTTTTTGCCACTGCACTTGGGGACACTTTTAAAGTTTTCCCAATTTTTCGGACTGACAGACCTTCATTTCTTAAAGTAATGATGGCCACTCGTTTTTCTTTACTTAGCTGTTTTTTTCTTGCCATAATACAAATTCTAACAGTCTATTCAGTAGGACTATCAGCTGTGTATCCACCAGACTTCTGCACAACACAACTGATGGTCCCAACCCCATTTATAAGGCAAGAAAACCCACTTATTAAACCTGACAGGGCACACCTGTGAAGTGAAAACCATTCCCGGTGACTACCTCTTGAAGCCCATCAAGAGAATGCCAAGAGTGTGCAAAGCAGTCATCAAAGCAAAAGATGGCTACTTTGAAGAACCTAGAATATAAGGCATATTTTCAGTTGTTACACACTTTTTTGTTAGGTATATAATTCCACATGTGTTAATTCATAGTTTTGATGCCTTCAATGTGAATTTAAAATTTTCATAATCATAAAAACACAGAAAACTCTTTAAATGAGAAGGTGTGTCCAAACTTTTGCTCTGTACTGAAGATATGAGATAGACAGATATGGGATAGATAGATAGATAGATAGATAGATAGATAGATAGATAGATAGATAGATAGATAGGTAGGTAGATAGATAGATAGATAGATAGATAGATAGATAGATAGATAGATAGATAGATAGATAGATAGATAGATAGGTAAGTCCCTGAACAGGCATGTCTGATAGTAAAAGTTTTGAGTAAAAGTAAGTAAAAGTAAGAAGTTTTGATGCCTTCAGTGTGACTGTACAATTTTCATAGTCATGAAAACACAGAAAAATATTTAAATGAGAAGGTGTGTCCAAACTTTTGGTCTGTACTGTACATCTATGTCAAACATTGGGAAAGTGTGAATCTGTTAGGGTTGTCAGAACGCACTAAATAAATATGAAAATAAAGTGTGCTCGCCACCCTGGGTCCACGGTGCAGAGATGGCAAACTGCAGCCAGAGGACAATGGTGAATACTAGCAGTGAGAAAAAATGACTCAAATTGAGTTAAAATCACTCAGTCAAGAAGCACGTGGCTATGCCAATCGCACACAGCGACTGGAAAGGAACTTTGCAATAGGATTGTGTTTATCGGCACACAGTCGCAAAGTGAATATGGTTCTAAACGCGTATCCTGTTAGCTTCACAAGAGTACGCAAGCCCCACTGGGGCAAGGGAACCGGAAATGGACTCCAAGCACTCACAGAACTCCTCTCTGGAGAGGCCTGAATTCTAAAGGCACTAGTGCCTGCCCTGAATTCAAACACACAATCTCCTCTCCGGGGAAGCCGGAATTGAAAAGGCAATAGGCCTGCCCTGAGTAAAGACAACCGAGTCCACAATACCGTTAGGTTCCTCACACGCACAAAACATAAATGATCTTAGCGCACCGACGAGAGCGCCAAAGATCCTTTTATAGTTTTTGCTAATTAGACAGGACCTTGCTCACGGACCAATCTGAAGCCGAACCATGACCTGAGCATGTCACGGCTAACCACCACTGAGAAGACGCCTCACGAGCATACTCACTAGAACGAATCCAGGACTTAGTCTCAGGAGGGATCGCTCGCTGCTGTCTATTGCCAGTTACTATAGCTGAACCTGGAGAGGCAGCAGTAATCAAGCGCACAGCCTGAGTCTGAGCAAGACCCTGAGACTGATGTCTTTACTGAGCGTCATTCAATGTGGTCAAGACTAAATGGGGACTGCAGGAGAAGACAAGGCTTGGGATCCATCCTGTGCAGAGGGAAAGTCCTGGCGCCTAACAGAATCTCCATAAAAAGAGCTTTGCAAAAAAAAGTATGTTTTTAGTTGATAAAGAAAAGTTCTTAGACCATTAGAGGACAAAACACATCACATTGTATTCGCGTGAAATGTTCAATATCAATAACATGATTGTTACGTTCTTGAACTTTTTTCTGTACATTAATAAATTATTTGAGTCACCTAATGATATGAGATCAGGAATTTAGTCAGCTGACTGAAATATAATATTATATTAATAAAAAGTTCAGATAAAATCTTGTTTTGTAAAGTTAGCTTGATAGACTTTTTTGGTCTTGACCTGTGGTACAAATATACAATCATCCATGTTTGTTGATTATTGTATTTTTTTCCCATTTTGTCATTTTTGTGTTTAGTCACCCATCTCTAAGCCTTGACAGATATTTGAAGTATCCTATGTCTGAAAAAATAGTAACGATCTATGATTGATCATACCAGCTTTCTGAGCCCAACATTAAAAGGTTAACAGACATGAAAATGTGACTTTTGCCTAGTATGAAGATCACTAAAACTAAGAGAGCTAGATAATAGACTCATGGAGCGATATCTGCACTGAGAAAATCAAGACTGAAATGAAAAACAATATTTCTGTTCTTGCCTGATGGGTGCTCAGCTGTTTCGTGCAATTTTCAGCTGCACATTTTCCAGGTGCTTCCTGCCATGAAGACCTTTGTGTTCACAGCATTGCAGAACTAAGCATTATCAAAAAGGTGGCACATGGCCATCCTGATTAACTGTACAAGGATGTATAGCACATCAGTTTTACTAGTTTCATTTTAATGGAACAATTGCATCCTCTTTTGCCTGCATGTTTTTCCTCATGTCATAAATAGATTTTACAATGTGGGCACATCACAGTTTTACAACATTGCGCCCCATACTCATCCCACTTTAGAAATGTCCATTTTAGAACAGTGCAATAAAAAGAAATGATGGTGAATGCGATGTCAAGTATTTTTCTGCAGTAAATATCATAAGGTGTTGAGTGGCTTACTCTTCATAATTAATGTTTATTCTCCTTTAGAATATTAAATAATTATACATGTAATCATCCTATTAAATGCCTTATCACCAGCTGATGAGAAAATATGCCCCAATTATCACTATGTCTAGCTATATAAGGATCAGTCTCAATGCCATCATCAAAACATAGCTTTTGAGTCTCTGAGAAGTTTAGATTTAAGAAAAGAAATCAGTCATGTCTGGAATCAAAGGAGGAGCAAACTGCCAGAAGAGCTTGTGCCAGAATCCATGCAAGGATCCCTGCCAAAAAGTGCCTATCTGTGTAAATCCTTGCCAAGACCGTAAGTTACTCTTTTTTGATTTTGCCTTTTTGCATTGTTGGTAAACTTTACACATTAATTATTATTATAGAACTTTGCTCCAGAATTTTACATTAGTATTTTTTTTTAAGAAAGATATAAAAAATTTAAAGAATTAATGCATTTCAAAACTGTAAAAAAAAAAAAAAAAGCCTTAGACGTCTGGCTGAAACATGTCACAATTAAGGTTAGGTTTAGCTCACATTTCACATGCTCTTAGGTTCAGCCTGTAGGTATATACGGACCCGATATATAATTTGCAGCTGTATGTCATTCAGCCGTATACTTCCTTTTTTGAATTGAAGTTGCTTTCTATTGAGATGAATAGTTGAATATGCTTTTTTGATACAGTAAAGGGATTAAAGTCTTAGAAGTAGGGTATGTTCTATGTATTCAATCTAAAATAGTGTTTTCCATAGACGTAAATCTCAGACATGTAGAAAAAGTAATTGATCTAGATATTCATTATGACAGCCATATTTGTTGCTATGAAATTGGATTTAACCTTCAAGGGTAAACTGTTCAGGAGGTAATGTCCTATAGTGAACAATCCCTCCTAAACATCTAAACTGTCCATCATTGTGCCTCCCATTGTTATGTCATATAATCACTGCAGACAATAAGAGGTCACTGATTGGCCTGCAGCCTTTACTATTACATAGTTAGTATATTTGAAAACAGACACGTCTATCAAGATCAACCAAGCTGACATTAGTATATGGCTTTTTTATTTTTTAATGGACAGTTTAGCTGTTATGAATCTGTTATCCACTTGTAGGCAATCTTTTCAAATTGATGATATTTGATATATTCTTCATAACGGATTTCCACTGATTGTAGTATATACAGTAGTTCTTGATGCAAATTTTTGTTTTACAGTGAATATTGTTACTGTGTACACAATTCTGTAGTTTTTAAAGCTCTTTATATACTGTATACACAAGATATCAAAATGGTGATACAGACTTTCAGATTTTTGGACTAACTGCTTTACATTTTTCTTTCCAGATTATGCAGAATAGAAATTACTACTAGAAGATTAATTTTAGACCAGCCATTGTAATAATAGTGGATTATAACAAATATCTAAACTTTTTAGTCTTATCTCAGGGAGAAAATAATTGGAAATAATCCATTAAAACAGTCTCATATTGAATTCTGTATGATTCGAATTTGATACAGAAACATTTGGAAGGCATACAGGAAGACAAGGCCTGTAATAAATATAATGAGGTCATAGCTCAAAGAAGGTTTTTTTGTCATATTAAAAATTCTGGCTGTCTAGGGTAATGAAGGCATTGTTAATAAAATCTCTCCTATTGCAAGGCAGTGAACAAGTCAGTGTACATGTCCTGGTTGTATGAGGCAGTAAAAGGGTAACAGTTAAATTGTGGTTCATAGGGTCTAGTCTGCAGATGGGAAAAAAATTTAGCAGAAAGTTTTGGTATGTAGGAATTGACTAGTAGGCCCTTCCTTCACAACTGTCCTGCATAGGTGGTCGAACAGTATCCTATAGACTTCAACAGGATGCGCCACAGCTCCATAGAACTCACACTTTGTACATAACTACGATACGACCATAATCATACATAACTCTGCATACATTGTTTCAAAATGCAGTGAACACAGAATGAATGTTTCTCTTTTCTAGCTTGCCAATCTGGGTCCCAGTACTCCGGCTACAGCAATCAACAAGGTCGTGGACAATTCCCCAAACAAGGTAAACATAAGGATAATTTTAGTTGTTTTTTCACTGTCATCAGTGCTAATTAATTTCTCTATGCACAGATCAAAATCACTGTATTTAAAAGCTGCTTTATAGGGTGTGATTCATAGGACTGCATCTGGCATAAAATATGAAGAAAAACTGTGCTGGGTTCCCAAACTTCTAGAAATTCTTGGACAGTCAGTAAAATTAGGACACTTTTCCCCTTGTCTGTAAAAAACTTGAATAGGTTATTATGACTGTAATTATCATTTTTTACAGTTCAAAGAGAATGCAGCTAATTTGTAGGTTGTAAACATGGATCACTTATAGTCATAATGATTTATTATGGTTATTGAATGTCACTGTAAAAAATGTTGAGTGTCTGTGAATTTTTGATAAGCTGTCCAGAAAAGAAAATCAAACTAGTGACCTTGATAATGTAGAGTATACATTCTAAAGGCCCCTTCACATTAAGCGACGCTGCAGCAATACCGACAACGATCCGGATCGCTGCAGCGTCGCTGTTTGGTCTCTGGAGAGCTGTCACACAGACAGCTCTCCAGCGACCAACTATCCCGAGGTCCCCGGTAACCAGGGTAAACATCGGGTAACTAAGCGCAGGGCTGCGCTTAGTAACCCGATGTTTACCCTGGTTACCATGCTAAAAGTAAAAAAAAACAAACACTAGATACTTACCTACCGCTGTCTGTCCTCCAGCGCTGCGCTCTGCACTCCTCCTGTACTGGCTGTGAGCCGGAAAGCAGAGCGGTGACGTCAGGAGGAGAGCAGAGCACAGCGCTGGAGGACAGACGGCTGTAGGTAAGTATGTAGTGTTTGTTTTTTTTACTTTTAGCATGGTAACCAGGGTAAACATCGGGTTACTAAGCGCGGCCCTGCGCTTAGTTACCCGATGTTTACCCTGGTTACCAGTGAAGACATCGCTGGATCGGTGTCACACACGCCGATCCAGCGATGTCAGCAGGAGTCCAGCGACGAAATAAAGATCTGGATTTTATTCAGCGACCAACGATCTCCCAGCAGGGGCCTGATCGTTGGTCGCTGTCACGCATAACGATTTCATTAACGATATCGTTGCTACGTCACAAATAGCAACGATATCGTTAACAATATCGTTATGTGTGAAGGTACCTTAACAGAGCAATTCTTTATAAAATGTGATGATTCACAAAGACAACGTACAGGGCCACATAGAATGCTCAGTAGGGATCTACACAGTGTGTCTCATTACAAGGTATCCATATATCATAAATAGGAGAACTGTATCATTTTAGAAAATGCCCTTATTTTCCTGGAACTTGGTCTTCTCCAGAACTTGACACAGGAACCTTTATTTTAACTATTATGTATTCTGGTAGTTTTAGAATTTCTCAATGGGTGAGTGCATGAAAAAATAAAATATTTATCTTGCTTTTTGCCTTTGCGCTTTGCTCAAATTGGTTTACACATATACAATTCTGAAAAATAGCAAACACATATATAGTAAAGTTAATTCCAAAGCAATAAATATTATGAAAGTCTTATCTTTAAACTGCAGGTAATTTATTCTGTTAACTTGTTCCATGTATTGCTCTTTAGTATTGAACTGTCTATTGTAACTAAACCTTTATCTTTTTTTTATATTTGAGTGGCTTTTTATTTGCAAACAAGTGAGTGGGGGTCTACATCCTAAGACCCGCACCAATCCCAAATGTAGCTCAGGTGACAGAAGCACACAGCTCCTTCCTGATCCCGCACACATACCAACGGATGGATACAATACAACAGCTGGAGCTGTGCACCACACAAGCGGTTTTTTTAGAGATATGTGGCGTTCTCACTAAACTGCTTTTAATTAAAAGGGCACTCAAATGGCACTCAGATATAAAAAAAAAATGGTAGAGTTTATCTTCTTTGAAATAAATGACTAACTGATATATGTTCACTTCTCCATCAGATCCCTGCAACCCCTGCTGTCCACCTCCCTGCTGTCCACCTCCCTGCTGTCCACCTCCCTGCTGTCCTGATCCCTGCTGTCCTGATCCCTGCCAAGGTCAAGGGAATTTCTATTGCAATAAATGAACATGTGACACCTGACTTTGTTCTTTGCATTGTTCCCCATCTTTCCACAAATGTATTATAAATTGTCCTAACCAATTGAGAATCCTGACCTTCACCTTTGCTCGCTGTTTACACATCTGTTCTGTTATCCAATAAAATTCTGCTATTAACACATGGATTATAGTTTATGTATTCAAGTTCTTATGCATTAGAAATCTTTTATTATAGTGGATAAAAAATAACAACCCACGGACAGATGAAGGATCCTTTCTAAGAAAAATAGACAGACATGTTGTCTAATCCAGAACAACACCTTTAACAAGAAAAAAAAGTTTAATATCAAATGCCTATCATATGCAATGCAAAGCCTTTTAAGTGCAAATATACTTAAAGTAGACAACAGTAACATAAAGCTGCGATGAACCACCAATAATAATAATCTTTATACAGAGCACTGTATAATTCAGTAGATGAACCTACAGAACTCTATAAGTAACAGAATACAATTCAAACAATTAGAGGGAAAGAGGTGACACAAAAAGATAGAAAATATAAAGAGATCAGTGTCCAATCACAGGTGATGAATTTCAAAGAAATGATTTGCATTCCTTCACCAAAATACAAAATTCCAATCTGTAATCGGTCATTATCAAGTATACAAAAAAATCACAAAGGGCTGGCTTTTATAGTGTGGAAGCAAAGTCTGCACCAATCACCACAAATGCCAAATCCACTCATATTAAATACATTATTTATACGAACATTCATAAAGAGTATACATACCCAATTGTGAATAGCATAAATAACACCTTATGCATTAAAAAGATGTAAATATGGGTTACCATAAATCACAAAGGTGCTGTGTCCTGGGACAGCTGCGATATCTTGACCTGGATGGGTTGCTTCCTTTGGCCTCATGGGGGGCAGTCTCGACGCCATGGTAACCACCGTGGGCTCATTACTGCACAGCGGCCTCGCGTGTCATTGAGCATGCGGTCATGTGGCGATAGTCATGTAACCTCTCCTGTGTGACGCTCGCTGGTGGTGGAAGCGCTGGTCTGATACCCAGGTATGAGAGGGAGGTGATGATTAGTCAGCTGGTCGATACTGATGACAGAATTTGGCTTTATCACTGGCAATGATAGTTTATATTGCTGCCACATCAGCCTAATTACAATTTTGGTGCACTTCTCTTTGGTGGATCATTATTGGAACCCTGGAACATGTTATCTGCATATCCATGATCGACCTACAGGTGGTTGGGTTCTAGTATCCATGAGTATAGGGATGCCATGATTTGACTGGCTGAACACCTGTTTCAAACCTATGTAAACAAAGAATATATTACAGTATAAAGGTGCCTTTTTTTCCAGCTTTTTAATATATAGGGTTATTCACAATTGGGTATGTATAGTCTTTATGAATGTTTGTATAAATAATGTATTTAATATGAGTGGGTTTGGCCATTGTGGTGATTGGTGCAGACTTGGTCTCCACTAGGGTTGAGCGAAACGGAACGGACAAATTAAAAAAACGCCGACTTTCGGCAAAGTGGGGTTTCATGAAACCCGACCCGATCCGTGTGTGGGATCGGCCATGAAGACAGTGATCTTCGCGCCAAAGTCTCGTTTCGTATGACACGTTCAGCGACATTTGTCAGCCAATGAAGGAGGACGCAGAATGTGGGCAGCGTGATGACATAGGTCTCGGTCCCCACCATCTTAGAGAAGGGCATGACAGTGATTGGCTTGCTGTTAGGTCTCGAGTTCCCGCTTCTGCACAGGGGGAATCTCGAGCCATCTCCGCTGCGGTCTCCCATTCTTATCCAGCCGCAGTGGAGTCTGCTCAGCAGGGACGTCGGTCCCAGCGTCTTGCTCAGTCTCACTCTGTACAGAGAGTTACTGCTGCTTCTTCAGCTTCTGCCATTAAAGCCAGTGCTGGTCAGCAGCGAGCGGACTTCTCTGGGACTAAATCCTTTTCTGCACACACTGAGCATGCCCAGGGCAAGATCTCCCGTTGGAGATCGAGGGTCATGTGCTCAGGCTCTGCAGCACATTCCATTGGTCCTCTTGGCAGGTCTTGGAAGGGCAAAGTTTCTGTGGCCACTTCCTGTGCTGCAACTATATAAACTGCGCATGACCGCACGGCCATGCGCTAGTGTACAATTGTTAATGTGTGTATGTTGTGAGTGAAAGCCGCTCTTTAAATAACCCTCCCTATTGAATGTCTGTTCGCGGAAGGTGTATGTTTGCTGTCTAGCGCCCGACTTATCCTACAGCACTAATCACACATTACAGCGTCCAGTTGCTGTGACCGCCAGTACGGCGCCGTGCACTTCCTCTGTGCTTTCCTTACCCAAGCCTGGGTGGTTAGTGGCGTTCGTCTGTGCGGCACCGCATGCACTCTTGTGCTTTAATATTATTATTTAGTTTCCTTACACACCCAGTTGCGGTGTTGTGCCAGCAAGTGTCTAATCGGACTTCAATCCTAGTTGGGGTTGAGTTCGCTGACTACTTGCTCGCGCTCTTTGTGCGGTACCGCGGTCCTGTGACGCAACAGGATCGCTTCCTTCACGCTGGGTGAAGTTTAACCCACGTGTGTATACTTATGAGTACCGCCATATAGTCCGTCATTACTTGGCAGCAGGTTCCATCTCTGCACGGTGGACCCCGGGCTGCGAACGCACCATACTCTATCTGTCTTATTATTTGGTGCGTTCCGCTAGCCCTGACATTACACTAGCGCCAGGGTCTGGCTAGTAATGACGGACAAACAGCAATCCTTGCGGTATATCCAGCAGCTGGAGGGTAGTTTGGCGGCTCTTGAGAGCGCAACCTCAGCTGTGGATGTTACCGCAGTTGCTGTACAGGCTGCTAGCGTGGCTGCAGCAACCCTGTCCATTGCCACCCCTGCTCCGACATTTTCTCGCCTCCCGCTGCCAGAAAAATTTTCTGGTGATAGCAAATTTTGTAGGGGATTTGTGAGTCAGTGCTCTATTCACCTCGAGCTCCTGGCTGCACGTTTTACCACAGAGCGGGCTAAGGTGGGATTTATAGTGTCTCTCTTGTCGGACAGGGCGTTGGAATGGGCTACGCCGCTGTGGGAGCGTGGCGATCATGTGGTGCAGAGTGCTCCGCTGTTTCTGAGCACTCTGAAACAGGTCTTTTTAGGACCTCAAGTCACCCATGATACTGCGCTCCAACTGCTGGCATTAACTCAGGGTGAGTCCTTGGTCAGTCATTTTGCCGTCCAATTCCGCACTTTAGCTTCTGAGCTGGATTGGTCGGATAAAGCTCTTATCCCCATATTTTGGAGGGGCCTGGCTGACCACGTTAAGGACGCTCTGGCCACTAGGGAGATTCCTGCCACACTGGAGGAGTTAATAACTGTCTCCACTCGAATTGACCTCCGTTTTAACGAGCGGAGGTTAGAGCGAGCCCAGTGTAGGCAGAGGTTTCGGCTGGCTCCTACCTTCGCCAAACCTCTGGAATCTCCGGTCCTGGTTCCTGAGTCACATGAGGCCAGGGAAGTGTCACAAGCGGGATCTAAGTCCCGGACCGCTTGTGCACTCAAGGTCTGTCATGTTTGCCAGCAGTCAGGACATCTAGCCACCAGATGTTCTCAGCGGTCGAGGAAACGTCAGCGTCTAGTGGTAGTAGGTGGAGGTACACTAGACACGGCGACGTTTGCCTCTAAATTGTCCTTTAAGGGGACAATTACTATAGGCTCATTCTCCCACTTGGTAGAGCTCTGCGTGGATTCTGGGGCGGAGGGCAATTTTATGTCTTCTGCCTTCGCCCAACGTCACGCAATACCCCTGGTTATGCTAGCTCAACCAGTAACGGTACGAGTGGTGAATGGGTCGACACTGCCCTCACAGATAACACACCAGACCATCCCTTTTACTCTGTCCATGTCACCATCTCATCAGGAGATTATATCTCTGCTCGTCATTCCTGAGGGAATTGATGAGGTCCTGTTGGGAATACCTTGGCTACTGTACCACTCTCCTCATATCGAGTGGTCCTCTGGCAGAATCCTGGGATGGGGCGAATCTTGTGGGGGTAGGTGTCAGAGGGAGTGCGTTCAGGTTGCTACTACAGAGGTACCCGCAGATCTTTCCTCTCTCCCCAAGCAGTATTGGTCTTATGCAGACGTGTTCTCCAAAAAGGCGGTGGAGATCCTTCCGCCCCATCGCCCCTATGACTGTCCTATTGATCTCTTGCCTGGTGCTGAGCCTCCCCGGGGTCGAGTCTATCCGCTATCTCTCCCGGAGACGGAGGCCATGTCACAGTTCATCCAGGAAAATCTGGCAAGAGGATTCATTAGGAAGTCAGTGTCACCTGCTGGGGCAGGGTTCTTCTTCGTGCAGAAGAAGAATGGGGAACTACGTCCATGCATAGACTACAGGGGTCTTAACGCCATCACCGTTAAAAATAAGTATCCTTTGCCCTTGATATCTGAGCTCTTCAATAGGCTTCGGGGAGCAAGGGTATTTACTAAACTAGATCTTCGGGGTGCTTACAACCTGATTCGCATCCGTGAGGGGGACGAATGGAAGACGGCTTTTAACACCAGGGATGGGCACTATGAATATCTGGTGATGCCCTTCGGGCTCTGTAATGCCCCAGCCGTTTTCCAAGACTTTGTGAACGATATCTTCCGGGATATGCTTTCCACCTCGGTTGTAGTCTATCTGGATGATATTCTCATCTACTCTCCAGATATTGACTCCCACCGGAGAGATGTTTGCAAAGTCTTCGACCTCCTACGGGCAAACTCCCTCTATGCCAAGTTGGAGAAGTGTATGTTTGAGCAGGAGTCCTTACCTTTCCTAGGCTACATCATCTCTGCCCAGGGATTGGCTATGGATCCTGCCAAACTACAGGCTGTGATGGACTGGCAGGTACCCCATTCTCTTAAAGCGGTGCAGCGCTTTATGGGGTTCATTAATTATTATCGCCAGTTCATTCCACACTTCTCAACTTTGGTAGCTCCCTTGGTTGCCCTCACCAAGAAGGGGGCGAATCCAAAATTGTGGTCTGAGGAGGTCTCCAAGGCCTTTAACTCTATAAAGTCACACTTCGCTAGCGCTCCCATCCTACATCGCCCCGATGTTGATAAGCCATTTATCATGGAGGTGGATGCCTCTTCTGTTGGTGCTGGAGCAGTCCTCTGCTCAAGGTCGGAAGAATCCTTGCTTCTTTTTCTCCAAGACATTCTCACCAGCAGAGAGGAATTATTCCATCGGGGACAGGGAGTTGCTAGCCATGAAGTTGGCTTTCTCGAAGTGGAGACATCTCTTGGAGGGAGCACGTTTTCCCTTCCAAGTCTTCACAGACCATAAAAATTTGGTGTACCTGCAGACAGCCCAGCGGTTGAATTCCTGCCAGGCCAGATGGTCCTTATTCTTCTCCCGGTTTCATTTCACCCTCCATTTTCTTTCTGGGGAGAAGAACATTCGGGCCGACGCTCTCTCTCGCTCCGTTGTGTCATCTGCGGAGGAGGAGGAGGAGCCTCGGCTTATTGTCCCCACCGAGAGCTTGAGAACTGTGGCCCCGGTTTCGCTAGAGTCTGTGCCCCCGAGCAAGACTTTTGTTCCATTCAGTTTGCGACCGGAGGTTCTCTCTTGCGCACACTCGTCCAGGGTGGGTGGACATTTTGGTACCAAAAGGACATCTGAGTTACTGGCGAGGACATACTGGTGGCCGCATATGGCTCGTGATGTCGCAGAGTATGTTCGGGCGTGTGTCTCTTGCGCCAAGAACAAGACTCCTCGGCAACGGCCAGCTGGTTTGCTTTATCCTCTGCCGGTGGCGGACAGGCCCTGGGAGATGGTCGGGATGGACTTTGTGGTGGGCTTACCCAAGTCTCGTAACTGCACCATTATCTGGGTGATCACCGACCATTTTTCCAAAATGGTGCACTTGGTGCCTCTTCCATGGCTACCTTCTGCACGGGCGTTGGCTGTCTTGTTCGTCAAGCATATCTTTCGCCTACACGGTATGCCAGACAAAATTGTTAGTGACCGGGGTCCCCAGTTTGCATCTCGATTCTGGAGAGAGCTTTGTCATCTGCTCAGTATTGAGTTGAATCTCTCTTCGGCATATCATCCCGAGACGAATGGGTTGGTAGAGAGGGCCAACCAGACCTTGGTCACATATTTACGACATTTTGTTTCTGCCAGGCAGGATGACTGGGCATCCTTGCTACCGTGGGCAGAGTTTGCACTTAACAATGCCGTAGCCGACTCCACCGGTCAGACTCCATTCCTCCTAAATTACGGCCAGCATCCGCGTGTTCCTGTGCCCATGCCTGTGTCTTCTGCTGACTCCAGGGTGGCAGACTGGGCTGTGGAGGCACGGGACATTTGGGACCGCACGCAGGATGCCATTTGGGCCTCCAAGGAGAGAATGAGGTCCTCCGCCGATGTTCATCGGCGCCCCGCTCCGACCTTTGCTCCTGGCGACTTGGTGTGGCTCTCCGCCCGTAACATCAGGCTGCGAGTTGAGTCCACTAAGTTTGCTCCTCGCTACTTGGGTCCCTTCAAGGTTCTCGAACGGGTTAATCCTGTGGTCTACCGTTTGGCTCTTCCTCCATGCTTGGGTATCACCGACACCTTTCATGTGTCCCTCTTCAAACCCGTATACATGTCCCGGTTTTCCGAGTCATCTGCCGGGACATCGGGTTCGTCTACGGACGATTACGAGGTGAACGCTATTTTGGGGTGCAAGGTGGTATGCGGCAAAAAGTTCTATCTGGTGGATTGGAAGGGTTATGGCCCAGAAGACAGGTCATGGGAGCCTGCTGAAAACATTCGGGCCCCACAGCTCATTGCTGCCTTCGAGCGTAGCGAGGCCCAAGGAGGGGGGGGGGTCCTAGGAGGAGGGGTAATGTTAGGTCTCGAGTTCCCGCTTCTGCACAGGGGGAATCTCGAGCCATCTCCGCTGCGGTCTCCCATTCTTATACAGCCGCAGTGGAGTCTGCTCAGCAGGGACGTCGGTCCCAGCGTCTTGCTCAGTCTCACTCTGTACAGAGAGTTACTGCTGCTTCTTCAGCTTCTGCCATTAAAGCCAGTGCTGGTCAGCAGCGAGCGGACTTCTCTGGGACTAAGTCCTTGTCTGCACACACTGAGCATGCCCAGGGCAAGATCTCCCGTTGGAGATCGAGGGTCATGTGCTCAGGCTCTGCAGCACATTCCATTGGTCCTCTTGGCAGGTCTTGGAAGGGCAAAGTTTCTGTGGCCACTTCCTGTGCTGCAACTATATAAACTGCGCATGACCGCACGGCCATGCGCTAGTGTACAATTGTTAATGTGTGTATGTTGTGAGTGAAAGTCGCTCTTTAAATAACCCTCCCTATTGAATGTCTGTACGCGGAAGGTGTATGTTTGCTGTCTAGCGCCCGACTTATCCTACAGCACTAATCACACATTACAGCGTCCAGTTGCTGTGACCGCCAGTACGGCGCCGTGCACTTCCTCTGTGCTTTCCTTACCCAAGCCTGGGTGGTTAGTGGTGTTCGTCAGTGCGGCACCGCATGCACTCTTGTGCTTTAATATTATTATTTAGTTTCCTTACACACCCAGTTGCGGTGTTGTGCCAGCAAGTGTCTAATCGGACTTCAATCCTAGTTGGGGTTGAGTTCGCTGACTACTTGCTCGCACTCTATGTGCGGTACCGCGGTCCTGTGACGCAACAGGATCGCTTCCTTCACGCTGGGTGAAGTTTAACCCACGTGTGTATACTTATGAGTACCGCCATATAGTCCGTCATTACTTGGCAGCAGGTTCCATCTCTGCACGGTGGACCCCGGGCTGCGAAAGCACCATACTCTATCTGTCTTATTATTTGGTGCATTCCGCTAGCCCTGACACTTGCTTTCTGCAGCGTCACAGGGGCTATAAAGGGGCGTGCACACCGACCGCCATCTTACTTCTGCCGATCGTAGCATAGGGAGAGGTTGCCGCAGCTTCATCAGAAGAAGGGATATAGTTAGGGAGGGAAGATTAACCCCCAAAACTGCTTGTGCTGTAGCGATTTCCACTGTCCAACACCACCTTTTGTTTGCAGGGACAGTGGAGGCTATATTTTTGTGCATCAGCTCTGTAGCTTATTAGGCTGCCTTATAAGGCTCCCTGATAGCTGCATTGCTGTTGGTGCAAACCAACTGCTTTTTTTAAAGCAAAAATCCTATTGCTCCTTTCTGCACAGTTATCTTGTTTATGTGTCCACACTTTTTTGTGCAGCAGTCCTTTTTATTGCTGCCATACTTGTCCTGAGATCATTGTAGGGAGATTGAAATTGTACTAGTCCTTCTATTTTTTCATATAACTTCCAGCCTCTTTCTGCCACTTACATTGTGTTGTTTTATGCACAGGGCCTGAGGTTTGGTTCAGTCTCCCCCTGAAAAAAGTGAGATTCAAATTATCACAAAGTGGATATATTTCAGTCCCGTTAGTTTGTGATATATCAGCCAGCCACTTTCTGCCACTTACATTGTGTTGTTTTGTGCACAGGGCCGAATGATTGGTTTAGTCTCCCCCCCAAAAAAATGAGATTCAAATGATCCCAATTGGATATATTTCAGTCCTGCTGGTTTGTGGTATATCAGCCAGCCACTTTCTGCGAATTACATTGTGTTGTTTATGCACAGGGCCTGAGGTTTGGTTTAGTCTCCCCCCAAAAAAGTGAGATTCAAATTATCACAAAGTGGATATATTTCAGTCCTGTTAGTTGGTCGTATATCAGCCAGCCACTTTCTGCCACTTACATTGTGTTGTTTTATGCACAGGGCCTAAGTTGTTGTTCAGTCTCCCCAAAGAAAAGGGGATTCAAATTCTCACAAAGTGAATATACCTCTGTCCTGTTAGTTTGTTGTATATCAGTCAGCCACTTTCTGCCACTTAGATTACGTTGTTGTATACACCAAGCCTAAGTAGCAGTTCAGTCTCCCAAAGAAAAGAGAGATTCAAATTCTCACAAAGTGGATATACTTCTGTCCTGTTAGTTTGTCGTATATCAGTCAGCCACTTTCTGCCACTTAGATTGCGTTGTTATATACACTGGGCCTAAGTTGTGGTTCAGTCTCCCCAAAAAAAGAGGGAGATTCAAATTCTCACAATGTGGATATAATTCTGTCTTGTTAGTTTGTCGCATATCAGCCAGCCACTTTCTGCCACTTAGATTGGGTTGTTATATACACTGAGCCTAAGTTGTGGTTCAGTCTCCCCCCAAAAAAGGGAGATTCAAATTCTCACAAAGTGGATATACTTTGGTCCTTTCAGTTTGTCGTATATCAGCCAGCCACTTTCTGCCACTTAGATTGCGTTGTTATATACACTGGGCCTAAGTTGTGGTTCAGTCTTCCAAAAAAAAGAGGGAGATTCAAATTCTCACAAATTGGATATACTTCTGTCCTGTTAGTTTGTCGTATATCAGCCAGACACTTTCTGCCACTTAGATTGCGTTGTTATATACACTGGACTAAGTTGTATTTCAGTCTCCCCCCAAAAAAAGAGGGAAATTCAAATTCTCACAAAGGGGATATACTTCTGTCCTTTTAGTTTGTCGTATATCAGCCAGCCACTTTCTGCCACTTAGATTGCATTGTTCTATACACTGGGCCTAAGTAGTGGTTCAGTCTCCCCAAAAAAAAGGGAGATTCAAATTCTCACAAAGTGGATATACTTCTGTCCTGTTAGTTTGTCGTATATCAGCCAGCCACTTTCAGCCACTTACATTGTGTTGTTTTTTGCACAGGGCCTGATTTTTTGTTCAGTCTCCCCCCCAAAAAAAGGAGATTTAAAATCTCAACACATTTATATACACCTTCTACCTTGTTTTACAGTACCATATAACAGTTGTTATTTTTGTTAGATTTTTCAAAAAATGAGGAAGTCAGGTGGAAGAGGCCGTGGACGGTGGTTGTGAGCTGGTACTGATGGTGGTGGTGGTGCATCTGATGGTAGTGGCAAAAGCACAATAGCACCTAAGGCTGGAGGTGTTGAGCCAGTGTCATCATCTGGCTACACAAGGCCTCGAAGGCTTCCTTATCTGGGAGTAGGAAAACGGCTTTTAAAGCCGGAGCAGCAGGAAAAAGTTTTGGCTTTCTTTGCTGACTCAGCCTCTAGCTCTTTTGCCTCCTCTTCAGAAAGTTCTAAATATAAAAGCAGCGAGTCGTCAGTGGATGCTCCCGGTCAGGAACAAGATGTTGCCTTGTGTCCTTCACCCAAATCAAAAGTGAAGGATGCGTCAGGCGACACTACAGGTTACTCCATGGAGCTCTTTACACATACTGTGCCTGGGTTAGAACGGGAAATTGTTAACTGCCCATTACAAGATGAATCGGACATGGAGTGCACTGATGCACAGCCACAGCTAGATTATAATGCTGTTCCATTGACTCAGTTCACTACATTGCCCTCGCAGTGTACTGAGCCAGAATCTGACCCTGATGAGACTATGGTGCCCCATCCCGAACGCTATAGCACCTTACACGGTGACACAGAGGAAGGTGCACATGACATTGAAGAGGAGGTGATAGATGACCCAGTTGTTGACCCAGATTGGCAGCCATTGGGGGAAGAGGGTGCCGCTGCCAGTAGCTCAGAAGCGGAGGAGAATGATCCGCAACAGCCATCTACATCGCAACAGTTGTCATCTGGCAGGCACGTATCAGGCCAAAAACGTTAGTCAAAAACAAAAACAGTTTTAGGACAGCGTGGCCATCTGGTGAAAGTAGCACAGCGTGCAATGCGTGAGAAGGTATTCCATAGTAGGAAGAGTGCAGTGTGGCAATTTTTTAACCAAGATCCGAATGATCAGTCAAAAGTTATCTGTAAGAAATGCTCAAAGACCTTTAGCAGAGGGAAGAATCTTCAAAATTTAAATACAACATGCATGCTTAGACATTTAACCAGCATGCACTTGCAAGCCTGGACTGACTACCAAATGTCCCGTACCGTTGGTGTACCTGCTCAGAATGAAGGTAGTCAGCAACGCTACATTGCTTCCCTCACTGTAAGCCCACCGGTTAGGACACCACCAGCAGCAAATGTGGAGGTATCGTCGCAAGGCCAAAGCAGTCAGGGAATCACAAGGTTATTGGTAGGAAACACTGTATGTAGGCCAACATCGAGAATACCATCACCAACCCTCTCTCAATCCGCCATGTCCACCACCACCACCAGCGCTAATTCCACCATATGCACCTCTCCAGTCCAGCTCACCCTACAAGAGACTCTCGTTAGGAAAAGAAAGTACTCATCCTCTCATCCGCGCACACAGGGATTGAACACCCACATTGCTAGACTAATCTTGTTAGAGATGATGCCCTACCGGTTGGTTGAAAGCGAAGCTTTCAAATCCCTGATGGCCTACGCAGTACCACGCTATGACCTACCCAGTTGACACTTCTTTGCGAGAAAAGTCATCCCAGCCCTCCACCAGCATGTCAAAGACCCATTGCCCATGCACTGAGGCAATCAGTCAGTAGAAAGGTGCACCTCACAACAGATGCATGGACCAGTAGGCATGGCCAGGGACGTTACGTGTCCATCATGGCACACTGGGTTAATGTGGTGGATGCAGGGTCCACAGGGGACAGCCATAGTGTTACAGTTCTGCCTAGCCCACGGTCTAGGAAACAGTTGGCTGTAGGTGTTCGCCACCCCTTCTCTTCCTCCAGAAGCGAAAACTCGTCCACAAAGCGCAGTCGCACGGCCACTCCATTCGCAGCTGCCAGTGTTGCACATGAGGTGTCTCACTATCGAACAGCTAGTGGTAAGCATCAGCAGGCTGTGTTAGAAATGAAGTGTTTGGGCGACAACAGACACACCGCGGAAGTACTGGCCGAGTACTTGCAGCAACAAACTCAGTCATGGCTGGGCAGTGTACATCTTGAGGAAGGCAAGGTAGTCAGTGATAACGGAAGGAATTTTATGGCTGCCATAGCCCTTTCAGAGCTTAAACACATACCTTGCCTGGCTCACACGTTAAACTTGGTGGTGCAGTGCTTCCTAAAAAATTATCCAGAGTTACCAGCAATGCTCCTGAAGGTGCGAAGACTTTGCTCGCACATCCGCAGGTCGCCTGTACACTCCAGCCGTATGCTGAACTATCAGCGATTGCTGAATCTTCCCCAGCACCACCTAATAATCGACATTGCAACAAGGTGGAACTCCACACTGCACATGCTTCAGAGGCTTTGTGAACAGTGGCGTGCTGTAATTAATTTGTTGGAGGATACACATACACGGGCAGGCAGTTGGATGGCAGACATGGAGTTGTCTGGTGTGCAGTGGTCTAAGCTCCAAGACCTCTGTCAAGTCCTTCAGTGTTTTGAGGAATGCACACGGCTGGTAAGTGCAGACAACGCCATCATAAGCATGAGCATCCCACTAATGTGTCTGCTGATGCAAAGTTTAATGCACATTAAGGAGCAGGCGTCTGCAGCCGAGGAGGAGGGAAGCCTTGATGACAGTCAGCCATTGTCTGCTCAGGGAACTCTCCTGGTCCAGGTAGCGGGTGAAGAGGAGGAGGAGGAGGAGGATGATGGGGATGAATATTTACGGGAGGAGGATGCTTCACAGGTGGCAATAGAAACTGGTGGCATTGCAAGGTCAGGTACAGGGTTTTTGCAGGACACAAGTGATGTTGATTTGCAAGAAAGTGCTCTTCAACCCAGCACAAGCAGTGAATTGACACCTGGAACATTGGCCCACATGGCTGAGTATGCCTTGCATATCCTAAAAAGGGACCCCCGCATTTTCAAAATAATGACCGATGATGATTACTGGTTGGCCTGCCTCCTGGATCCATGATATAAAGGAAAATTACAAAATATCATGCCACATGAGAACCTTGAGCAAATATTGGCTACCAAACAAGCAACTCTTGTAGACCGTTTGGTTCAGGCATTCCCAGCACACAGCGGTGGTGATGGTTCTCACACGAGTTGTAGGGGGCAACATGGCAGAGGTGTTAGAGGTGCACAAATCCGAAGTGGCATTGGACAGAGGGGTTTTATGACCAGATTGTGGAGTGATTTCGAAATGACCGCTGACACGACAGGTACTGCTGCAGTACCAATTTTGAACTGCATTTAGCCTACTTTTTTATTGTGGGCCTACTAACTGTGTCTGCGCCACTGATTACAGTTGTCCTCCACTGAACAAAGCTATGCCGCCAGTTTAGTCCTGTTACCAATTTTGATCTGCTTTTAGCCTACTTTTTTATTTTGGGCCTGCTAACTATGTCTGCGCCACTCATTACATTTGTCCTCCACTGAACAAAGCTATGCCGCCTGTTTAGTCCTGTTACCAATTTTGAACTGAATTTAGCCTACTTTATTATTTGGGCCTATATCTGTGTTTCCTCCTCATCCTGCCCATTGCTCAGCCACTGCTAGATGAGTCTGCTGACCCAGACCACTACATTCCCCTTGCACTCTATACAGTCAGAATCTGACCCTGCTGAAAGTCAGGTTCCCCTTCCCGCATACTATACCACCTTACACGGGGACAAAGAGGAAGGTGCAGCTGAAAGTGCAGGTTCCTTCATCAGGTGGGGAATACTCGTTGGTGACATCTTTGGCACAGGGCCCCTCATAGTACGCAAAAGTGTCTCTGGCAGTGGGAGGTGTTAGCCGCCGTCAAGCACACCACCGTACTATGAGAGGCCCTGTGCAGTGCCAGTGCCAACGAGTGGGCCCCCCCTACTTGCTCAGGATCACAGCACTTGCAAAGTTGAAATACTTACCTGTTATGAACTTAGATCTATCACCAAAAAACAAATCAGGAATAGGAATCCTAGGCTCTGACATCGGATTCTGAACCACAAAATCTTGAATGTTTTGTATCCGTGTAGTGAGATTATCCATCCAAGAGGACAGACCTTGAATGTCCATGTATACACCAGTGTCCTGAACCACCCAGAGCTAAAGGGGAAAAGAGAGACAAAACACACTGCAAAGAAAAAAAAATGGTCTCAGAACTTCTCTTATCCCTCTATTGAGATGCATTAGTACTTTGGGCCATCTGTACTGTTATGACCTGGTGGTCAGGACAATAATGGACCTGGTGGTTAAGAGCACACGAAATGGCCTGATAATTACTGATAATAAGGACGAGCTCTGGGACGTGGGAACTCTGCTGACCGCAATCCCTAAACCTATCAAACACACTAGAAATAGCCGTGGATTGCGCCTAACGCTCCCTATGCAACTCAGCACAGCCTAAGAAACTAGCTAACCCTGAAGATAGAAAAATAAAGCCTACCTTGCCTCAGAGAAATTCCCCAAAGGAAAAGGCAGCCCCCCACATATAATGACTGTGAGTAAAGAAGAAAATACAAACACAGAGATGAAATAGATTTAGCAAAGTGAGGCCCGACTTACTGAACAGACCGAGGATAGGAACGGTTACTTTGCGGTCAGCACAAAAACCTACAAAAAGACCACGCAGAGGGCGCAAAAAGACCCTCCGCACCGACTCACGGTGCGGAGGCGCTCCCTCTGCGTCCCAGAGCTTCCAGCAAGCAAGACAACAAATTAAATTAAATAGCAAGCTGGACAGAAAAATAGCAAACCAAAGAAATACAAGCTGGAACTCAGCTTCTGATGGGAAGACAGGTCACAAGAACGATCCAGGAGTGAACTAGACCAATACTGGAACATTGACAGGTGGCATGGAGCAAAGATCTAAGTGGAGTTAAATAGAGCAGCAGCTAACGAATTAACCTCGTCACCTGTGGAAGGAAACTCAGAAACACCCACCAGAGGAAGTCCATGGACAGAACCAGCCGAAGTACCATTCATGACCACAGGAGGGAGCCCGACAACAGAATTCACAACACTTACCTCTCCCTGCTCCACCGCTGTGACGTATTCTGCGTTTCCTGGGCCCACGAAAATCTTGAGCCAGCCCTACCCCCCCCACAACTTTAACCAAATGACCCCCTGTTTTCAATGCCTAACTATTATTATAATGTAAATTAAGTTTGACAATCTTTAGAAATAATAATTGATGTTTTTGGCATTAAAATGTACACTGAAGGCGTTTTCCTGTCCTCCACTCACTGCCAACTTTGATTCCCCATTGACTTGCATTGGGTTTCGTGTTTCGGTCGATCTCCTGACTTTTTGCAATAATTGACTGATTTCACCCGACCCGACTTTTGACAAAGTCGGGTATCACAAAACCCGACTCATTCTTAAAATTTAAAAGTCGCTCAACTCTAGTGAACATGGTAAAAAAATTAAAATAAATAAAAAAAGAAATGTGGAATTGCACTTTTTTGCAATTTGACTGCACTTAGAATTTTTTTTACCATTTTCCAGTACGCAATATGTTAAAATTAATGATGTTGTTCAAAACTACAACTTGTCCCACAAAAAACAAGCACTCACATGGCCATATTGACCAAAAACTATAAACGAAATGGCTCTGGGAAGAAAGGAAGCAAAAAACGAAAAAGCAAAAACAGAAATACATCTGGTTGTAAAGTGATTAAATTGTTGTCCTTGGACGTATTTGGACCCATGACCTTAGTACTACAAGTTATTAGTGCTTACTACTAAATATTAAAGAGATTAATGTCTGAACCAAAAAGAGCATTTAGCCCCATACAGAACTTTAATCTAAGCTAAGGATGGAGATAGGGTTTTGGGGATTTTTGCAGAACTCCAGCTACAATAATATGGACTTTTTAGGATTTTTTATCTTTATGATATTCCATGTACCATACAGTAAAAGTGATAAGAAAGCTTTATCCTTTGGGTGAGTATGATTACAATAATACCATATTAATGTAGTTTTCTTATCTTTCGTTACTTTTGCAAACTAAGAATTATATTGTAGAAAAAAATGTTTATACATTGACACATTCTGAGAGCTATACAATTTTATTTTTTATGTGATGGGGATGTGCTACATGCAACAGTACCAAATAGGTGTACTTTTATGTTTATTTTGTTTTTACACAATAAAATATTCATATGCATATTCATTAGGAAAACAATTTTTGTGATCGTTATACTGTTTGTTTTGTGAGGTTATTTTATATTTTTATAATTTTTTCTTAACTTTTTCCTTAGCCCCTCTACAAGAATTGGACATTTTAAACAACTGGCTGTTACTGTAAGAGTTCGGCTGTCAGTTAAGCCTCTCAGCAGTGAACCCATGAGAAAAGCTTCCTGCATGATCACCGTGAAGTAACTTTATACACATGTGGTCAACTTTGTTGGTACCCCTCGTTTAATGACAGAAAACCCTGCAACGGTCACAGAAATAACTTGAATCTGACAAACGTAATAATAAATACAAAAACTATGAAAATTAACAAATGAAAGTCAGACATTGCTTTTGAACCATTCTTCCACAGAATAAAAAAAAAATAAAACTCATGAAATAGGCCTGGACAGAAATGATGGTACCCCTGAAAATAATGTGACCAAAGGGACATGTTAAATCAAAGTGTGTCCACTAACTAGCATCACAGATGTCTACAATCTTGCAATCAGTAAGTGGGCCTGTATATAGGGCTACAGTTACTCACTGTGCTGTTTGGTGACATGGTGTGTATCACACTCAACATGGACCAGAGGAAGCGAAGGAACGAGGGGTACCAACAATTTTTGACCATATGCGTACATCATAGAGCAGGAACATGTTTCCCATCATAACATACAGTACAGACCAAAAGTTTGGATACACCTTCTCATTTAAAGATTTTTCTGTATTTTCATGACTATAAAAATTGTACTTTCACACTGAAGGTATCAAAACTATGAATTAACACATGTGGAATTATATACTTAACAAAAAAGTGTGAAATAACTGAAATTATGTCTTATATTCTAGGTTCTTCAAAGTAGCCACGTTTTGCTTTGATGACTGCTTTGAACACTCTTGGCATTCTCTTGATAAGCTTCAAAAGGTAGTCGCCGGGAATGGTCTTCCAACAATCTTGAAGGAAGTCCCAGAGATGGTTAGCACTTGTTGGCCCTTTTACCTTCACTCTGCGGTCCAGCTCACCCCAAACCATCTCGATTGGGTTCAGGTCTGGTGACTGTGGAGGCCAGATCATCTGGCGTAGCACTGCATCACTCTCCTTGTTGGTCAAATAGCCCTTACACAGTCTGGAGCTGTGTTTGAAGTCATTGTCCTGTTGAAAAATAAATGATGGTCCAACTAAACGCAAACCAGATGGAATAGCATGCCGCTGCAAGATTATGTGGTAGCCATGCTGGTTCAGTATGCTGTCAATTTTGAATAAATCCCCAACAGTGTCACCAGCAAAGCACCCCCACACAATCACACCTCCTCCTCCATGCTTCACGGTGGGAACCAGGCATGTAGAGTCCATCCGTTCACCTTTTCTGCGTCGCACAAAGACACGGTGGTTGGAACCAAAGATCTCAAATTTGGACTCATCAGACCAAAGCACAGATTTCCACTGGTCTAATGTCCATTCCTTGTGTTCTTTAGCCCAAACAAGTCTCTTCTGCTTGTTGCCTGTCCTTAGCAGTGGTTTGCTAGCAGCTATTTTATCATGAAGGCCTGCTGCACAAAGTTTCCTCTTAACAGTTGTTGTAGAGATGTGTCTGCTGCTAGAACTCTGTGTGGCATTGACCTGGTCTCCAAACTGAGCTGCTGTTAAGATGCGATTTCTGAGGCTGGTGACTCAGATAAACTTATCCTCAGAAGCAGAGGTGATTCTTGGTCTTCCTTTCCTGTGGTGGTCCTCATGTGAGCCAGTTTCTTTGTAGCGCTTGATGGTTTTTGCCACTGCACTTGGGGACACTTTTAAAGTTTTCCCAATTTTTCGGACTGACTGACCTTCATTTCTTAAAGTAATGATGGCCACTCGTTTTTCTTTACTTAGCTGTTTTTTTCTTGCCATAATACAAATTCTAATAGTCTATTCAGTAGGACTATCAGCTGTGTATCCACCAGACTTCTGCACAACACAACTGATGGTCCCAACCCCATTTATAAGGCAAGAAAACCCACTTATTAAACCTGACAGGGCACACCTGTGAAGTGAAAACCATTCCCGGTGACTACCTCTTGAAGCTCATCAAGAGAATGCCAAGAGTGTGCAAAGCAGTCATCAAAGCAAAAGATGGCTACTTTGAAGAACCTAGAATATAAGGCATATTTTCAGTTGTTTCACACTTTTTTGTTAGGTATATAATTCCACATGTGTTAATTCATAGTTTTGATGCCTTCAATGTGAATTTAAAATTTTCATAATCATAAAAATACAGAAAACTCTTTAAATGAGAAGGTGTGTCCAAACTTTTGCTCTGTACTGAAGATATGAGATAGACAGATATGGGATAGATAGATAGATAGATAGATAGGTAAGTCCCTGAACAGGCATGTCTGATAGTAAAAGTATATAAATCCAAATGCGTTAATTCATAGTTTTGATGCCTTCAGTGTGACTGTACAATTTTCATAGTCATGAAAACACAGAAAAATATTTAACCCCTCTGTGACCTTAGACGTACTATCCCGTCGAGGTGCCCTGGGCTTATCTGACCCTGGACGGGATAGTACGTCATAGCCGATCGGCCGCGCTCACGGGGGGAGCGCGGCCGATCGCGGCCGGGTGTCAGCTGCTTATCGCAGCTGACATCCGGCACTATGTGCCAGGAGCGGTCACGGACCGCCCCCGGCACATTAACCCCTGGCACACCGCGATCAAAGATGATCGCGATGTGCCGGCGGTGCAGGGAAGCACCGCGCAGGGAGGGGGCTCCCTGCGGGCTTCCCTGAGCCCCCCGCAGCAACGCGATGTGATCGCGTTGCTGCGAGGGTCTCCTCACCTCCCTCCCTGCTCGAGCCCCGGATCCAAGATGGCCGCGGATCCGGGTCCTGCAGGGAGGGAGGTGGCTTCACAGAGCCTGCTTAGAGCAGGCACTGTGAAGGCTGCAGCGCTGCATGTCAGATCAGTGATCTGACAGAGTGCTGTGCAAACTGTCAGATCACTGATCTGTGATGTCCCCCCCTGGGACAAAGTAAAAAAGTAAAAAAAAATTTTTCCAAATGTGTAAAAAAAATAAAAAAAAATATTCCAAAATAATGAAAAAAAAAATAAAATATTATTCCCATAAATACATTTCTTCATCTAAATAAAAAAAAAAAAACAATAAAAGTACACATATTTAGTATCGCCGCGTCCATAACGACCCGACCTATAAAACTGTCCCACTAGTTAACCCCTTCAGTAAACACCGTAAGAAAAAAAAAAAAAACGAGGCAAAAAACAACGCTTTATTATCATACCGCCGAACAAAAAGTGGAATAACACGCGATCAAAAGGACAGATATAAATAACCATGGTACCGCTGAAAGCGTCATATTGTCCCGCAAAAAAAGAGCCGCCATACAGCATCATCAGCAAAAAAATAAAAAAGTTATAGTCCTGAGAATAAAACGATGCAAAAATAATTATTTTTTCTGTAAAATAGTTTTTATCGTATAAAAGCACCAAACCATAAAAAAATGATATAAATGAGGTATCGCTGTAATCGTACTGACCCGAAGAATAAAACTGATTTATCAATTTTACCAAACGCGGAACGGTATAAACGCCTCCCCCAATAGAAATTCATGAATAGCTGGCTTTTGGTCATTCTTCCTCACAAAAATCAGAATAAAAAGCGATAAAAAAATGTCACGTGCCCAAAAATGTTTTCAATAAAAACGTCAACTCGTCCCGCAAAAAACAAGACCTCACATGACTCTGTGGACCAAAATATGGAAAAATTATAGCTCTCAAAATGTGGTATTGCAAAAAATATTTTTTGCAATAAAAAGGGTCTTTCAGTGTGTGACGGCTGCCAATCATAAAAATCCGCTAAAAAACTCGCTATAAAAGTAAATCAAACCCCCCTTCATCACCCCCTTAGTTAGGGAAAAATAAAAAAAAATGTATTTATTTCCATTTTCCCATTAGGGCTAGGGTTAGGGTTAGGGCTAGGGTTAGGGCTAGGGCTAGGGTTAGGGCTAGGGTTAGGGCTAGGGTTAGGGCTAGGGCTAGGGTTAGGGCTAGGGCTAGGGTTAGGGTTAGGGCTAGGGTTAGGGCTAGGGTTAGGGCTAGGGTTAGGGTTAGGGCTAGGGTTAGGTCTAGGGTTAGGGCTAGGGTTAGGGCTAGGGTTAGGGTTAGGGCTAGGGTTAGGGCTAGGGTTAGGGCTAGGGTTAGGGTTAGGGTTGGGGCTACAGTTAGGGTTGGGGCTAAAGTTAGGGTTAGGGTTTAGATTACATTTACAGTTGGGAATAGGGTTGGGATTAGGGTTAGGGGTGTGTCAGGGTTAGAGGTGTGGTTAGGGTTACCGTTGGAATTAGGGTTAGGGGTGTGTTTAGATTAGGGTTTCAGTTATAATTGGGGGGTTTCCTCTGTTTCGGCACATCAGGGGCTCTCCAAACACGACATGGCGTCAGATCTCAATTCCAGCCAATTCTGCATTGAAAAAGTAAAACAGTGCTCCTTCCCTTCCGAGCTCTCCTGTGTGCCCAAACAGGGGTTTACCCCAACATATGGGGTATCAGCGTACTCAGGACAAATTGGACAACAACTTTTGTGGACCAATTTCTCCTGTTACCCTTGGGAAAATACAAAACTGGGGGCTAAAAAATAATTTTTGTGGGAAAACAAAAAGATTTTTTATTTTCACGGCTCTGCGTTATAAACTGTAGTGAAACACTTGGGGGTTCAAAGTTCTCACAACACATCTAGATAAGTTCATTGAGGGGTCTAGTTTCCAATATGGGGTCACTTGTGGGGGGTTTCTACTGTTTAGGTACATTAGGGGCTCTGCAAACGCAATGTGACGCCTGCAGACCAATCCATCTAAGTCTGCATTCCAAATGATGCTCCTTCCCTTCCGAGCCCTCCCATGCGCCCAAACGGTGGTTCCCCCCCACATATCGGGTATCAGCGTACTCAGGACAAATTGGACAACAACATTTAGGGTCCAATTTCTCCTGCTAACCTTGGAAAAATACAAAACTGGGGGCTAAAATATAATTTTTGTGGAAAAAAAAATATTTTTTATTTGCATGGCTCTGCGTTATAAACTGTAGTGAAATACTTGGGGGTTCAAAGCTCTCACAACACATCAAGATGAGTTCCTTAGGGGGTCTACTTTCCAAAATGGTGTCACTTGTGGGGGGTTTCTACTGTTTAGGTACATTAGGGGCTCTGCAAACGCAATGTGACGCCTGCAGACCATTCCATCTAAGTCTGCATTCCAAATGGCGCTCCTTCCCTTCCGAACCCTCCCATGCGCCCAAACGGTGGTTCCCCCCCACATATGGGGTATCAGCGTACTCAGGACAAATTGGACAACAACTTTTGGGGTCCAATTTCTCCTGTTACCCTAGGGAAAATACAAAACTGGGGGCTAAAAAATAATTTTTGTGGGAAAAAAATTTTGTTTTATTTTTATGGCTCTGCATTATAAACTTCTGTGAAGCCCTTGGTGGGTCAAAGTGCTCACCACACATCCAGATAAGTTCCTTAGGGGGTCTACTTTCCAAAATGGTGTCACTTGTGGGGGGTTTCAATGTTTAGGCACATCAGTGGCTCTCCAAACGCAACATGGCGTCCCATCTCAATTCCTGTCAATTTTGCATTGAAAAGTCAAACGGCGCTCCTTCCCTTCCGAGCTCTCCCATGCGCCCAAACAGTGGTTTACTGCCACATATGGGGTATCAGCATACTCGGGACAAATTGGACAACAACTTTTGAGGTCCAGTTTCTTCTCTTACCCTTGGAAAAATAAAAAATTGGGGGCAAAAATATAATTTTTGTGAAAAAATATGATTTTTTATTTTTACGATTCTGCATTATAAACTTCTGTGAAGCACTTGGTGGGTCAAAGTGCTCACCACACCTCTAGATAAGTTCCTTAGGGGGTCTACTTTCCAAAATGGTGTCACTTGTGGGGGGTTTCAATGTTTAGGCACATCAGTGGCTCTCCAAACGCAACATGGCATCCCATCTCAATTTCTGTCAATTTTGCATTGAAAAGTCAAACTGCGCTCCTTCCCTTCCGAGCTCTCCCATGCGCCCAAACAGTGGTTTACTGCCACATATGGGGTATCAGCGTACTCGGGACAAATTGGACAACAACTTTTGAGGTCCAATTTCTTCTCTTACCCTTGGAAAAATAAAAAATTGGGGGCAAAAATATAATTTTTGTGAAAAAATATGATTTTTTATTTTTACGGTTCTGCATTATAAACTTCTGTGAAGCACTTGGTGGGTCAAAGTGCTCACCACACATCCAGATAAGTTCCTTAGGGGGTCTACTTTCCAAAATGGTGTCACTTGTGGGGGGTTTCAATGTTTAGGCACATCAGTGGCTCTCCAAACGCAACATGGCGTCCCATCTCAATTCCTGTCAATTTTGCATTGAAAAGTCAAATAGCGCTCCTTCCCTTCCGAGCTCTCCCATGAGCCCAAACAGTGGTTTACCCCCACATATGGGGTATCAGCATACTCAGGACAAATTGGACAACAACTTTTTGGGTCCAATTTCTCCTGTTACCCTTGGTAAAATAAAACAAATTGGAGCTGAAATAAATTTTTTGTGTAAAAAAGTTAAATGTTCATTTTTATTTAAACATTCCAAAAATTCCTATTAAACACCTGAAGGGTTAATAAACTTCTTGAATGTGGTTTTGAGCACCTTGAGGGGTGCAGTTTTTAGAATGGTGTCACACTTGGGCATTTTCTATCATATAGACCCCTCAAAATGACTTCAAATGAGACGTGGTCCCTAAAAAAAAATGGTGTTGTAAAAATGAGAAATTGCTGGTCAACTTTTAACCCTTATAACTCCCTAACAAAAAAAAAAATTGGTTCCAAAATTATGCTGATGTAAAGGAGACATGTGGGAAATGTTACTTATTAAGTATTTTGTGTGACATATCTCTGTGATTTAATTGCATAAAAATTCAAAGTTTGAAAATTGCGAAATTTTCAAAATTTTCGCCAAATTTCCGTTTTTTTCACAAATAAACGCAGGTACTATCAAAGAAATTTTACCACTATCATGAAGTACAATATGTCACGAGAAAACAGTGTCAGAATCACCAGGATCCGTTGAAGCGTTTCGGAGTTATAACCTCATAAAGGGACAGTGGTCAGAATTGTAAAAATTGGCCTGGTCATTAACGTGCAAACCACCCTTGGGGGTAAAGGGGTTAAATAAGAAGGTGTGTCCAAACTTTTGGTCTGTACTGTACATCTATGTCAAACATTGGGAAAGTGTGAATCTGTTAGGGTTGTCGGAATGCACTAAATAAATATGAAAATAAAGTGTGCTCACCACCCTGGGTCCACGGTACAGAGATGGCAAACTGCAGCCAGAGGACAATGGTGAATACTAGCAGTGAGCGAAAATGACTCAAATCGAGTTAAAATCACTCAGTGAAGAAGCACGTGGCTATGCCAATCGCACACAGCGACTGGAAAGGAACTTTGCAATAGGACTGTGTTTATCGGCACACAGTCGCAAAGTGAATATGGTTCTAAATGCGTATCCTGTTAGCTTCACAAGAGTACGCAAGCCCCACTGGGGCAAGGGAACCGGAAATGGACTCCAAGCACTCACAGAACTCCTCTCTAGAGAGGCCTGAATTCTAAAGGCACTAGTGCCTGCCCTGAATTCAAACACACAATCTCCTCTCCGGGGAAGCCGGAATTGAAAAGGCAATAGGCCTGCCCTGAGTATAGACAACCGAGTCCACAATACCATTAGGCTCCTCACACGCACAAAACATAAATGATCTTAGCGCACCGACGAGAGCACCAAAGATCCTTTTATAGTTTTTGCTAATTAGACAGGATCTTGCTCACGGACCAATCTGAAGCCGAACCATGACCTGAGCATGTCACGGCTAACCACCACTGAGAAGACACCTCACGAGCATGCTCACTAGAACGAATCCAGGACTTAGTCTCAGGAGGGATCGCTCGCTGCTGTCTATTGCCAGTTACTATAGCTGAACCTGGAGAGGCAGCAGTAATCAAGCGCACAGGCCAAGTCTGAGCAAAACGCTGAGCATCATTCACTGTGGTCGAGACTAAATGGGGACTGCAGGAGAAGACAAGGCTTGGGATCCATCCTGTGCCGAGGAAAAGTCCTGGCGCCTAACAGAATCTCCATAAAAAGAGCTTTGCAAAAAAAAAAGTATGTTTTTAGTTGATAAAGAAAAGTTCTTAGACCATTAGAGGACAAAACACATCACATTGTATTTGCGTGAAATGTTGAATATCAATAACATGATTGTTACATTCTTGAACTTTTTTCTGTACATTAATAAATTATTTGAGTCACCTAATGATATAAGATCAGGATTTTAGTCAGCTGACTGAAATATAATATTATATTAATAAAAAGTTCAGATAAAATGTTGTATTGTAAAGTTAGCTTGATAGACTTTTTTGGTCTTGACCTGTGTTACAAATATACAATCATCCATGTTTGTTGATTATTGTATTTTTTTCCCATTTTGTCATTATTGTGTTTCGTCGCCCATCTCTAAGCCTGGACAGGTATTTGAAGTATCCTATGTCTGAAAAAATAGTAACGATCTATGAGCATGATTGATCATACCAGCTTTCTGACCCCAACGTTAAAAGGTCAACAGACATGAAAATGTGACTTTTGCCTAGTATGAAGATCACTGAAACTAAAAGAGCTAGATAATAGACTCATGGAGCGATGTCTGTACTGAGATTATCAAGACTGAAATGAAAAACAATATTTCTGTTCTTGCCTGATGGGTGCTCAGCTGTTTCGTGCAATTTTCAGCTGCACATTTTCCAGGTGCTTCCTGCCATGAAGACCTTTGTGTTCACAGCATTGCAGAACTAAGCACATTAAAAGCCATTATCAAAAAGGTGGCACATGGCCATCATGATTAACTGTACAAGGATGTATAGCACATCAGATTTACTAGTTTCATTTTAATGGAACAATTGCATCCTCTTTTGCCTGCACGTTTTTCCTCATGTCATAAATAGATTTTACAGTGTGGGCATGTCACAGTTTTACAACATTGCGCCCCATACTCATCCCACTTTAGAAATGTCCATTTTAGAACAGTGCAATAAAAAGAAATGATGGTGAATGCGATGTCAAGTATTTTTCTGCAGTAAATATCATAAGGTGTTGAGTGGCTTACTCTTCATAATTAATGTTTATTCTCCTTTGAAATATTAAATAATTATACATGTAATCATCCTATTAAATGCCTTATCACCAGCTGATAAGAAAACATGCCCCAATTATCACTATGTCCAGATATATAAGGTATATAAGGATCAGTCTCAATGCCATCATCAAAACATATCTTTTGAGTCTCTGAGAAGTTCAGAACTAAGAAAAGAAATCAGTCATGTCTGGAATCAAAGGAGGAGCAAACTGCCAGAAGAGCTCGTGCCAGAATCCGTGCAAGGATCCCTGCCAAAAAGTGCCTATCTGTGTAAATCCTTGCCAAGACCGTAAGTTACTCGTTTTTGATTTTGCCTTTTTGCATTGTTGGTAAACTTTACACATTAGTTATTATTATAGAACTTTGCTCCAGAATTTTACATTAGTATTTTTTTTAACAAAGATATAAAAAATTTAAAGGATTAATGCATTTAAAAACTGTAAAAAAAAAAAAAAAAGCCTTGGACGTCTTGCTGAAAACATGTCACAATTAAGGTTAGGTTTAGCTCACATTTCATATGCTCTTAGGTTCAGCCTGTAGGTATATATGGGCCCCATATATAATTTGCAGCTGTATGTCATTCAGCCGTATACTTCCTTTTTTGACTTGAAGTCGCTTTCTATTGAGATGAATAGTTGAATATGCTTTTTTGATACAGTAAAGGGATTAAAGTCTTAGAAGTAGGGTATGTTCAATGTATTCAATCTTAAATAGTGTTTTCCACAGAAGTAAATCTCAAACATGTAGAAAAAGTAATTGATCTAGATATTCATTATGACAGCCATATTTGTTGCTATGAAATTGGATTTAACCTTCAAGGGTAAACTGTTCAGGAGGTAATGTCCTATAGTGAACAATCCCTCCTAAACATCTAAACTGTCCATCATTGTGCCTCCCATTGTTATGTCATATAATCACTGCAGACAATAAGAGGTCACTGATTGACCTGCAGCCTTTACTATTACATAGTTAGTATATTTGAAAACAGACACGTCTATCAAGATCAACCAAGCTGACATTAGTATATGGCTTTTTTATTTTTTGATGGACAGTTTAGCTGTTATGAATCTGTTATCCACTTGTAGGCAATCTTTTCAAATTGATGATATTTGATATATTCTTCATAATGGTTTTCCACTGATTGTAGCATATACAGTAGTTCTTGATGCAAATTTTTGTTTTACAATGAATATTGTTACTGTGTACACAATTCTGTAGTTTTTAAAGCTCTTTATATACTATGTACACAAGATATCAAAATGGTGATACAGACTTTCAGATTTTTGGACTAACTGCTTTACATTTTTCTTTCCAGATTAAGCAGAATAGAAATTACTACTAGAAGATTAATTTTAGACAAGCCATTGTAATAATAGAGGATTATAGCACATATCTAAACTTTTTGGTCTTATCTCAGTTAGCAAAGAATTGGAAATAATCCATTAAAACAGTCTCATATCAATTTCTGTATGATTCGAATTTGATACAGAAACATTTGGAAGGCATACAGGAAGACAAGGCCTGTAATAAATATAATGAGGTCATAGCCCAAAGAAGGTTTTTGTCATATTAAAAATTCTGGCTGTCTAGGGCAATGAAGGCATTGTTAATAAAATCTCTCCTATTGCAAGTCAGTGAACAAGTCAGTGTACATGTCCTGGTTGTATGACGCAGTAAAAGGGTAACAGTTAAATTGTGGTTCATAGGGTCTAGTCTGCAGATGGGAAAAAAATCTAGCAGAAAGTTTTGGTATGTAGGAATTGACTAGTAGGCCCTTCCTTCACAACTGTCCTGCATAGGTGGTCGAACAGAATCCTATAAACTTCAACAGGTTGCGCCACAGCTCCATAGAACTCACACTCTGTACATAACTACGATACGACCATAATCATACATAACTCTGCATACATTGTTTCAAAATGCAGTGAACACAGAATGAATGTTTCTCTTTTCTAGCTTGCCAATCTGGGTCCCAGTACTCCGGCTACAGCAATCAACAAGGTCGTGGACAATTCCCCAAACAAGGTAAACATAAGGATAATTTTTGTTGTTTTTTCACTGTCATCAGTGCTAATTAATTTCTCTATGCACAGATCAAAATCACTGTATTTAAAAGCTGCTTTATAAGGTGTGATTCATAGGACTGCATCTGGCATAAAATATGAAGAAAAATTGTGCAGGGTTCCCAAACTTCCAGAAATTCTTGGACGGTAAAATTAGGGCACTTTTTCCCTTGTCTGTAAAAAACTTGAATAGGTTGTTATGACTGTAATTATCATTTTTTACAGTTCAAAGAGAATGCAGCTAATTTATAGGTTGTAAACATGGATCACTTATAGTCATAATGATTTATTATGGTTATTGAATGTCACTGTAAAAAATGTTGAGTGTCTGTGAATTTTTGATAAGCTGTCCAGAAAAGAAAATCAAACTAGTGACCTTGATAATGTAGAGTATACAGTCTAACAGAGCAATTCTTCATAAAATGTGATGATTCACAAAGACAACGTACAGGGCCACAAAGAATGCTCAGTAGGGATCTACACAGTGTGTCTCATTACAAGGTATCTATATCTCATAAATAGGAGAACTGCATCATTTTAGAAAATTCCCTTATTTTCCTGGAACATGCTCTTCTCCAGAACTTGACACGGGAACCTTTATTTTGACTGTTATGTATTCTGGTAGTTTTAGAATTTCTCAATGGGTGAGTGCATGAAAAAATAAAATATTTATCTTGCTTTTTGCCTTTGCGCTGTGCTCAAATTGCTTTACACATATACAATTCTGAAAAATAGCAAACACATATATACGAATACAAACGAAAAAAAGATGATCAAATGGTCGAGTTTCAAAAAGATCTATATAAGTTTTATTAACAAACTATTTAAAATTACATCACACCAAATTGGGACAGAAGGTGAAATAGGGTAAAGCTGCAGTCCAGGTGAGTGCGTCCGCCCCGACGCGCGTTTCGGACCTTATCCTTTTTTAAGGGGCCTAACTAGATTGCTCCCAGCCAGTCTTAAATAGTATCACATAAGCGCACACAGTGATAACGTCACTGGAAGTTGCGCTCCCGACCTGGAAGTGATGCGCCACGTCGACGAGGCAACTATAGCAACAACCGAAACGCACGTCTTGCGGACGCACTCACTTGGACTGCAGCTTTACCCCGTTTCTCTGCAACAGCAGGTAAATATTGGTGACCGGTTTATACGGTCCTTGCTGGATATTGTTAGATAGATATGGGGATGTTATATCTTTACCTGCACCAGCTAGTAGCGGCAGGATAATAGTGCACTCTGTGGCATTTATGATATATTGGCTACAGCTGGTAGCGGTCCATACAAGGGACTAATGTATGTATGTATATATCACGTAGTTTAGCTGCTGTTCCAGGTGATGACGTCGGTTACCTATGTATTACACTAAGTGAATGTGTCGCTCTATTTCACCTTCTGTCCCAATTTGGTGTGATGTAATTTTAAATAGTTTGTTAATAAAATTTATATAGATCTTTTTGAAACTCGACCATTTGATCATCTTTTTTTTGTTTGTATTCATGTATGGTTTATGATGATGGGTCTGGTAGTCCTAGCAGACACATGAAATGGGTTAATATGTGGCAAGTAATTTGGATCATGTGTCTGTGCCATTTTTGCTTTATATGGTCAAATACATATATAGTAAAGTTAATTCCGAAGCAATAAATATTATGAAAGTCTTATCTTTAAACTGCAGGTAATTTATTCTGTTAACTTATTCCATGTATTGCTCTTTTGTATTGAACTGTCTATTGTAACTAAACCTTTATCTTTTTTATATTTGAGTGGCTTTTTATTTGCAAACAAGTGAGTGGGGGTCTACATCGTAAGACCCGCACCAATCCCAAATGTAGCTCAGGTGACAGAAGCACACAGCTCCTTCCTGATCCCGCACACATACCAACGGATGGATACAATACAACAGCTGGAGCTGTGCACCACACAAGCGGTTTTTTGAGAGATAGGTGGCGTTCTCACTAAACTGCTTTTAATTAAAAGGGCACTCAAATGGCACTCAGATATAAAAAAAAGTATACAGTTTATCTTCTTTGAAATAAATGACTAACTGATATATGTTCACTTCTCCATCAGATCCCTGCAACCCCTGCTGTCCACCTCCCTGCTGTCCACCTCCCTGCTGTCCTGATCCCTGCTGTCCTGATCCCTGCTGTCCTGATCCCTGCCAAGGTCAAGGGAATTTCTATTGCAATAAATGAACATGTGACACCCGACTTTGTTCCTTGGATTGTTCCCCATCTTTCCGCAAATGTATTATAAATTGTCCTAATCAATTGAGGATCCTGACCTTCACCTTTGCTTGCTGTTTACTCATCTGTTCTGTTATCCAATAAAATTCTGCTATTAACACATGTCTTATAGTTTATGTATTTAAGTTCTTATGCATTAGAAATCTTTTATTATAGTGGAATAAAAAAAAAACAACCCACGGACAGATGAAGGATCCTTTCTAAGAAAAAAAGGCAGACATGTTTTCTAATCCAGAACAACACTTTTAACAAAAAAACGTTAAATATCAAATGCCTATCGTATGCAATGCAAAGCCTTTTAAGTGTAAATATACTTAAAGTAGACAACAGTAACATAAAGCTGCGATGAACCACCAATAATAATAATCTTTATACAGAGCACTGTATAATTCAGTAGATGAACCTACAGAACTCTATAAGTAACAGAATACAATTCAAACAATTAGAGGGAAAATGGTGACACAAAAAGATAAAAAATATAAAGAGATCAGTGTCCAATCACAGGTGATGAATTTCAAAGGAATGATTTGTATTCCTTCACCAAAATACAAAACTCCAATCTGTAATAGGTCGTTATCAAGTACACAAAAACATCGCAAAGGGCTGGCTTTTATAGTGTGGAGTCTACACCAATCACTACAAAGGCCAAACCCACTCATTTTTATATACATTATTCATACAAACATTCATAAAGAGTATACATACCCAATTGTGAATAGCATAAATAACACCTTATGCATTAAAAAGATGTAAATATGGGTTGCCAGAAATCACATAGGTGCTGTATCTTGGGACAGCTGCGATCACATGACCTGGATGGGTTGCTTCCTTTGGCGTCATGGGGGGCAGTCTCGATGCCATGGTTACCACCGTGGTCTGGATGGTTCTCCTGGATGCTGCTCATTACTGCACAGCGGCCTCGCTTTTCATTGGGTATGCGGTCAAGTGGCGATAGTCATGTAACCTCTCCTGTGTGACGCTCGCTGGTGGTGGAAGCGCTGGTCTGATACCCAGGTATGAGAGGGAGGTGATGATTAGTCAGCTGGTCGGATACTGATGAGAGAGTTCGGCCCAATCACTGGCAATGATAGTTTATATTACTGCCACACCAGCCTAATTACAATTTTGGTGCACTTCTCTTTGGTGGCTCATTATTGGAACCTTGGAAGGTGTTATCTGCATATCCATGATCGACCTACAGGTGGTTGGATTCTAGTATCCATGTGTATACGGATGCCATGATTTGACTGGCTGAACACCTGTTCCAAAACTATGTAAACAAAGAATATATTACGTTATAGAGGTGCCTTTTTTCCATCTTTTTATATATAAAGTGTTATTCAAATTAGGGTATGTATACTCTTTATGAATGTTTGTATAAATAATGTATTTAATATGAGTGGATTTGGCTGTTGTGGTGATTGGTGCAGACTTGGTCTCCACACTATCTAAGGCTAGTTTCACACTAGCATTCCCCTGATATGCGGCGGGCTGCGGACTTCCTCCGTGAAGCCCCGCCCTCAGCCACACCTCCACTGCTAGCTCCGCCTACATCTGCATGCGGCCCGCATGCGGCCTGCGTACGTATATTTATATAGGTACGCAGGTCGTGCGGCTGTATGCGGATGGTGCCGCATGCGTCGTTTTGACGATGCAAAAAAAAAAATGCTACATGGCTGCGTCTCCACTGGTCGCCGGCTCGTCAAAACGACGCATGCGGCACCATCCGCATACAGCCGCACAACCTGCGTACCTAATGTTAAATATAGTATAGGTACGCAGGCCACATGCGGGCGGCTTGGAGATGTAGGCGGAGCTAGCAGCGGAGGGGCGGCCGAGGGCAGGGCTTCACGGAGGAAGTCCGCAGCCCGCCGCACATCAGGGGAACGCTAGTGTGAAACTAGCCCAAGCCAGCCCTTTTTGATTTTTTGTATACTTGATAAAGACTAATGTTAAGTAGTGATGAGCAAACGTGCTCGCTATTATTCGTTGCTCGCCGGAGTATCACGAAACTCGGTGTACTCGGGAAGCACCGAGCATTTCCAGGATTATTCAGCGGGAGCTCGGGTCTTCGCCCTGCAATTTTGGTGCTCTTTAGAGCGCCAATGAACATGCAGGTATTGTCGGCCATGCACCGTAATACCTCAGCCATCTTTGTTGTGGTATTATAGTGATTGGCTGGCCGCACAGTGTCATCAGGTCTATAAGAGACCAGACGACGCCCTGCTCGGTGCATTCAGCTCCGGACTCAGCTAGTGTAAGGAGAGCTGCTGCTGAAAAAGGGTCAGATTTGTTCTTTTATTATTTATTGTGGGTCTACCATCACAGAATCCACAACTCCAGATGAAACAACAGTCCTTTTTAGGGCTAATTATGGAGTATATTGATTGCAGTGCTAGGAAGGCAGGGGAGTCTATGTGCGCATATCCACATCAGTGCAAGGCATGCAGGCTCTTTATGTGAGTATAGAGATCTCACTGCATACATCAAGAGGGTTCATTACTGTCTGCTGCTTCCTATTTTATATACATCTAGCTGCAGGTGTCTGTGGCTAGGATTAATTTTTTTATGGCACCTGAATCCTGCTAATTTTATTAAAAAGCAATCCAGAGCCCCCTTTTTTGTCTACATTTATTTGCTTGATCACACTGCAGAAACCAGCCAATCATTTTAATACAAAAATGTGAAAATCTAGCAATTTAAAACAGCTTTTTTGTTCTAGGCATGTGATGTGAGTGTGCAGAAAATTCTGGCCTTTTTTTGGTGCTGTAGTATTTTTTGAAGTGTATTACAACAATCTTGAAGACCATTTTGCTGACCAAAAATCTTTATCTGGTCGAAAAAAATATTTAGCTAGAGTTCTTATTTTTATCAGTGTGTTTTGTACGTCACATGCATCGCATATCATTGCGCTAAATATTTTACAATTTTAGTACTCCAACATTTTTTTGGAGTGTCATAGCCTACTTATTGACACAATTTTGGTGGGCCCAAAATAATCAAGGCCACATTGTGATAAGGCTGTTATCTCCGTCAGACGCACGGTGTATCTGTGATGTCAAAATCCACGCTTTGCAGGCATACGTTGCATTATTTTGTCTGTTGGCCTTGGTCTATTCATTATTGAGTGGTTTCAAATAAAAAAAAGGCCACACATTTAAACGGTCTGTTGTCTCCGTCAGACACCTGGTGTATCTGTGGTGTCCAAATCCTTGCTTTGTAGGCATGTTATTATTATTATTATTATTTATTTATATAGCACCATTAATTCCATGGTGCTGTACATGTGAAAAGAGGTTAGATACAGGGTTATAGATATCGTTAACAGTAAACAAATTTACAGTGACAGACTGACACAGCGGTGAGAGGACCCTGTCCTTGCGGACTTACATTCTTCGGGATAATGGGGAAGAGACAGGAGGTCGGTGTGCTGTAGCACTGGTGGTGGTGAGGTGGCAGCTCGGGTGGTTGGTGAGGCGGCAGCTCTGGTAGTGGTGATGCGGCAGCTTGGGTGGTTGGTGACGTGGCGGCAGCTTGGGTGCTTGGTGACGTGGCGGCAGCTTGGGTGGTTGGTGAGGCGACAGCTCGGGTGGTTGGTGAGGCAGCAAAATGGTTATTGCAGGCTGTAGGCTTTCCTGAAGAGATGGGTTTTCAGGTTCTGTCTGAAGGATCCGAGGGTGGTGGATAATCGGATGTGTTGAGGCGTGGAATTCCAGAGGATGGGGGAAATTCGGGAGAAATCTTGGAGGCGGCTGTGTGAGGAACGAATAAGTGTGGAGGAGAGTAGGAGGTCTTGGGAGGATCGAAGATTATGTGAGGGAAGATAGTGGGAGATTAGTTCAGAGATATAAGGAGGGAACAGGTTGTGGATGGCTTTGTAGATCAGTGTTAGTAGTTTGAACTGGATTCGTTGGGGAATTGGGAGCCAGTGGAGGGATTTGCAGAGGGGTGAAGCAGGGGAATAGCAAGGGGAGAGGTGGATTAGCTGAGCAGCAGAGTTGAGGACAGACTGGAGTGGTGCAAGGGAGTTAGCGGGGGGGCCTGTTGTGAATTCTGTGGCTGAATTCACTCCTGTGGTCACAAGTGGTACTGCAGCTTCTGAGCTTCCTCCCTCAGGTGTTCTGGTGAGCTCGTTGGCTGCTTTGTTATTTAACTCCACCTGATTCTGTCTTCCTTGCTCCTTGTCAATGTTCCAGTGTTGGATCTGAGCTTCTGGATCTTTCCTGTGGCCTGCTGCTCTGCTTAGATAAGTGCTTCTTTGCTTTTGTTGCTACTTTTTCTGTCCAGCTTGTCAATTCGTTTTGCTGGAAGCTCTGAGACGCAAAGGGTGTACCGCCGTGCCGTTAGTTTGGCACGGTGGGTCTTTTTGCCCCCTTTGCGTGGTTTTTTGCTTTAGGGTTTTTTGTAGACTGCAAAGTTCTCTTTGCTATCCTCGCTCTATCTAGAATATCGGGCCTCACTTTGCTGAATCTATTTCATCCCTACGTTTGTCTTTTCATCTTGCTAACAGTCATTATATATGGGGGGCTGCCTTTTCCTTTGGGGTATTTCTCTGAGGCAAGTCAGGCTTGTTTTTCTATCTTCAGGCTAGTCAGCTCCTCAGGCTGTGCCGAGTTGCATAGGTAGTGTCAGGCGCAATCCACAGCTGCCTTTAGTTGTGTTTAGGATAGGTTCAGGTATTGCGGTCTACAGAGATTCCACGTCTCAGAGCTCGTTCTATTGTTTTTGGGTTATTGTCAGATCACTGTATGTGCTCTGATTGCTGGCACACTGTGTCACTGGATTGCCTACATAACAGTACAAGGAGCCAAACTAATGATTCTCAATAGAGGGAAAAAAGAAGTTCTGACATCATTTTTTTTTCTCAGCTCTGTGTTCAGTCTTTTTTTTCCCCTAGACATTTGGGTGTTTCAGGACACAGGTGTGGACATGGATATTCAGGGTCTGTGCTCTTCAATGGATAATCTCGTTACAAATGTACAAAGGATTCAAGATACAATTGATCAGAAATCTATGTTAGAACCAAGAATTCCTATTCCTGATTTGTTTTTTGGTGATAGAACTAAGTTTCTTAATTTCAAAAATAATTGTAAGCTATTTCTGGCTTTGAAACCTCATTCTTCTGGTAATCCTATTCAACAGGTTTTGATTATTATTTCTTTTTTGCGCGGCGACCCTCAGGACTGGGCATTTTCTCTTGCGCCAGGAGACCCTGCATTGAGTAATGTCAATGCGTTTTTCCTGGCGCTCGTATTACTTTACGATGAGCCTAATTCAGTGGATCAGGCTGAGAAAAATTTGCTGGCTTTGTGCCAGGGTCAGGATGATATAGAAGTATATTGTCAGAAATTTAGGAAGTGGTCAGTACTCACTCTGTGGAATGAATCTGCGCTGGCAGCTTTGTTCAGAAAGGGTCTCTCTGAGGCTCTTAAGGATGTCATGGTGGGTTTTCCTATGCCTGCTGGTTTGAATGAGTCTATGTCTTTGGCCATTCAGATCGGTCGACGCTTGCGCGAGCGTAAATCTGTGCACCATTTGGCGGTATTGTCTAAGATTAAACCTGAGCCTATGCAGTGCGATAGGACTATGACCAGAGTTGAACGGCAAGAACACAGACGTCTGAATGGTCTGTGTTTCTACTGTGGTGATTCCACTCATGCTATTTCTGATTGTCCTAAGCGCACTAAGCGGTTCGATAGGTCTGCCGTCATTGGTACTGTACAATCCAAATTCCTTCTGTCCATTACCTTGATATGCTCTTTGTCATCGTATTCTGTCATGGCGTTTGTGGATTCAGGCGCTGCCCTGAATCTGATGGATTTGGATTATGCTAAACGTTGTGGGTTTTTCTTGGAGCCTTTGCGGTGTCCTATTCCGTTGAGAGGAATTGATGCTACACCTTTGGCCAAGAATAAACCTCAGTACTGGACCCAGCTGACCATGTGCATGGCTCCTGCACATCAGGAAGTTATTCGCTTTCTGGTGCTACATAATCTGCATGATGTGGTCGTGTTGGGGTTGCCATGGCTGCAAACCCATAATCCAGTATTGGATTGGAACTCTATGTCGGTATCCAGCTGGGGTTGTCAGGGGGTACATGGTGATGTTCCATTTTTGTCTATTTCGTCATCCACTCCTTCTGAGGTCCCAGAGTTCTTGTCTGATTATCAGGATGTATTTGAAGAGCCCAAGTCTGATGCCCTACCTCCGCATAGGGATTGTGATTGTGCTATCAATTTGATTCCTGGTAGTAAATTCCCTGAAGGTCGATTATTTAATTTATCCGTGCCTGAACACGCCGCTATGCGCAGTTATGTGAAGGAATCCCTGGAGAAGGGACATATTCGCCCATCGTCATCACCACTGGGAGCAGGGTTCTTTTTTGTAGCCAAGAAGGATGGTTCGCTGAGACCGTGTATTGATTACCGCCTTCTTAATAAGATCACTGTTAAATTTCAGTATCCCTTGCCATTGTTATCTGACTTGTTTGCTCGGATTAAGGGGGCTAGTTGGTTCACTAAGATAGATCTTCGTGGTGCGTATAATCTGGTGAGAATCAGGCAAGGAGATGAATGGAAAACTGCATTTAATACGCCCGAGGGTCATTTTGAGTATCTAGTGATGCCGTTCGGACTTGCCAATGCTCCATCTGTGTTTCAGTCTTTTATGCATGACATCTTCCGTGAGTATCTGGATAAATTCCTGATTGTTTACTTGGATGACATTTTGATCTTCTCAGATGATTGGGACTCTCATGTGAAGCAGGTCAGAATGGTTTTCCAGGTCCTGCGTGCTAATTCTTTGTTTGTGAAGGGATCAAAGTGTCTCTTCGGTGTGCAGAAAGTTTCATTTTTGGGGTTCATCTTTTCCCCTTCTACTATCGAGATGGATCCGGTTAAGGTCCAAGCCAGCCAGGATTGGACTCAGCCGACATCTCTGAAAAGTCTGCAAAAATTCCTGGGCTTTGCTAATTTTTATCGTCGCTTCATCTGTAATTTTTCTAGCATTGCCAAACCATTGACCGATTTGACCAAGAAGGGTGCTGATTTGGTTAATTGGTCTTCTGCTGCTGTGGAAGCTTTTCAGGAGTTGAAGCATCGTTTTTGTTCTGCCCCTGTGTTGTGTCAGCCAGATGTTTCTCTTCTGTTCCAGGTCGAGGTTGATGCTTCTGAGATTGGAGCAGGGGCGGTTTTGTCACAGAGAGGTTCTGGTTGCTCAGTGTTGAAACCATGTGCTTTCTTTTCCAGGAAGTTTTCGGCTGCTGAGCGTAATTATGATGTGGGCAACCGAGAGTTGCTGGCCATGAAGTGGGCATTCGAGGTATGGCGTCATTGGCTTGAAGGAGCTAAGCATCGCGTGGTGGTATTGACTGATCATAAGAACCTTACTTATCTCGAGTCTGCCAAGCGCTTGAATCCTAGACAGGCCCGTTGGTCGTTATTTTTTGCCCGCTTCGATTTTGTGATTTTGTACCTTCCGGGCTCTAAAAATGTGAAGGCGGATGCTCTGTCTAGGAGTTTTGTGCCCGACTCTCCGGGTTCATCTGAGCCGGCGAGTATCCTCAAGGAAGGAGTCATTGTGTCTGCCATCTCCCCTGATTTGCGGCGAGTGTTGCAAAAATTTCAGGCGAATAAACCTGATCGTTGTCCGGCGGAGAAACTGTTCGTCCCTGATAGGTGGACTAGTAAAGTTATCTCTGAACTTCATTGTTCGGTGTTGGCTGGTCATCCTGGAATCTTTGGTACCAGAGAGTTAGTGGCTAGATCCTTCTGGTGGCCATCTCTGTCACGGGATGTACGTACTTTTGTGCAGTCCTGTGGGATTTGTGCTAGGGCTAAGCCCTGCTGTTCACGTGCCAGTGGGTTGCTTTTGCCCTTGCCGGTCCCAAAGAGGCCTTGGACACATATTTCGATGGATTTCATTTCTGACCTTCCCGTTTCTCAAAAGATGTCAGTCATTTGGGTGGTCTGTGATCGCTTTTCTAAAATGGTCCATCTGGTGCCCTTGGTTAAATTGCCTTCCTCCTCTGATTTGGTGCCTTTTTTCTTCCAGCATGTGGTTCGTTTGCATGGCATTCCTGAGAATATTGTTTCTGACAGAGGTTCCCAGTTTGTTTCAAGATTTTGGCGAGCCTTTTGTGGTAGGATGGGCATTGACCTATCTTTTTCCTCGGCTTTCCATCCTCAGACTAATGGCCAGACCGAACGAACCAATCAGACCTTGGAAACATATCTGAGATGTTTTGTTTCTGCAGACTAGGATGATTGGGTGTCCTTTTTGCCGTTGGCTGAGTTCGCCCTTAATAATCGGGCCAGCTCGGCTACCTTGGTCTCTCCATTTTTCTGCAATTCTGGGTTCCATCCTCGTTTCTCTTCAGGACAGGTTGAGTCTTCGGACTGTCCTGGTGTGGATTCTGTGGTGGACAGGTTGCAGCAGATCTGGACTCAGGTAGTGGACAATTTGACCTTGTCCCAGGAGAAGGCTCAACTTTTCGCTAATCGCAGACGCCATGTGGGTCCCCGACTTCGTGTTGGGGATCTGGTTTGGTTATCTTCTTGTCATATTCCTATGAAGGTTTCCTCTCCTAAATTTAAACCTCGTTTTATTGGTCCGTATAGGATTTCTGAGATTCTCAATCCTGTGTCTTTTCGTCTGACCCTCCCAGACTCCTTTTCCATACATAATGTATTCCATAGGTCGTTGTTGCGGAGATACGTGGCACCTATGGTTCCATCTGTTGAGCCTCCTGCCCCGGTTTTGGTGGAGGGGGAATTGGAGTATATTGTGGAGAAAATTTTGGATTCTCGTGTTTCTAGACGGAAACTCCAGTATCTGGTTAAATGGAAGGGTTATGCTCAGGAAGATAATTCCTGGGTTTTTGCCTCTGATGTCCATGCTCCAGATCTTGTTCGTGCCTTTCATGTGGCTCATCCTGGTCGGCCTGGGGGCTCTGGTGAGGGTTCGGTGACCCCTCCTCAAGGGGGGGGGGTACTGTTGTGAATTCTGTGGCTGAATTCACTCCTGTGGTCACAAGTGGTACTGCAGCTTCTGAGCTTCCTCCCTCAGGTGTTCTGGTGAGCTCGTTGGCTGCTTTGTTATTTAACTCCGCCTGATTCTGTCTTCCTTGCTCCTTGTCAATGTTCCAGTGTTGGATCTGAGCTTCTGGATCTTTCCTGTGGCCTGCTGCTCTGCTTAGATAAGTGCTTCTTTGCTTTTGTTGCTACTTTTTCTGTCCAGCTTGTCAATTCGTTTTGCTGGAAGCTCTGAGACGCAAAGGGTGTACCGCCGTGCCGTTAGTTCGGCACGGTGGGTCTTTTTGCCCCCTTTGCGTGGTTTTTTGCTTTAGGGTTTTTTGTAGACTGCAAAGTTCTCTTTGCTATCCTCGCTCTATCTAGAATATCGGGCCTCACTTTGCTGAATCTATTTCATCCCTACGTTTGTCTTTTCATCTTGCTAACAGTCATTATATGTGGGGGGCTGCCTTTTCCTTTGGGGTATTTCTCTGAGGCAAGTCAGGCTTGTTTTTCTATCTTCAGGCTAGTCAGCTCCTCAGGCTGTGCCGAGTTGCATAGGTAGTGTCAGGCGCAATCCACAGCTGCCTTTAGTTGTGTTTAGGATAGGTTCAGGTATTGCGGTCTACAGAGATTCCACGTCTCAGAGCTCGTTCTATTGTTTTTGGGTTATTGTCAGATCATTGTATGTGCTCTGATTGCTGGCACACTGTGTCACTGGATTGCCTACATAACAGGGGCCACATCGGAGGGTGTGAGATGATGAGGGCATGCAGAGTTTTAGTAGATTGTGGGCTGAGGAAGGGATGGATTCTGGCAATATTTTTGAGTTGGAGGCGACAAGAGGTGGCAAGAGTTTGGACGTGCGGTACATAGTTACCCCGAGGCAGCGGATTTCAGGTGTGGGAGAGCGTGATGCCGTTTACCATAATAAATAGATTAGGTAGGGGGATACGCGAGATGGGGAAAGATGATGATTTCGGTTTTGTCTACACTGAGTTTTAGGAAGCGAGAGTTGAAGAAGGAGGATATGTCTGACAGACACTCGGGGATTCTGGACAGAAGAGAGGCGACATCTGAGCCAGAGAGGTAGATCTGAATGTCATCCACATATAGGTGGTACTGGAAGCCATGGGACTTTATGAGTTGTCATAGGCCAAGGGTATAGATGGAAAAAGTAGAGGCCCTAGGACAGAGCCTTGAGGGACTCCAACAGACAGGGGGTGGGGTGAGGAGGTAGTGTGGTAGTGGGAAAGGCTAAATGTTCGGTTGGAAAGGTATGAGGCAATCCAGGACAGGGCAAAGCCTTTGATGCCGAGGGAAGAAAGAATCTGTAGCAGTAGGCAGTGGTCGACTGTGTCATTGCATGTTTTTTTCTGCGAGCCTTGGTCTACTCAGTATTTTGTCTTTTACATTTTTAAAAAAAAATATCATATTTTAACTGTCTGTTATCTCTGACAGATGCTTGCTGTGTCTGTGGTCCCCAAATACTTTCTTTTCAGGCATACTGATCACATTTAAGTTTTCTCCAAATTAATCCATTTGTATTGAACTTTTCAAATATTTCAGTAGTCCATTTTAAAATGGGCAAGGGATGGGGAAGTGGACGTGATGCTGATGGTGCATGCAGAGGATGAGGCCATGGCCAAGCTGAAAATGGGCCACAACAAAGACCCACATCTTCTCGCTCGACCTTCCTGTCCCAGTTTCTAGGGGACTGCAGCACACCACTATTGAAGCCAGAGCAGTGTGAAATGGTTGTTGGTTGGATAGTGGTTAATGCTTCCAGTCACTTAGCCACCACCACCACCATGTCTTACACATGGTAAAGTCTGAGTAGCAGTGAGTGTGGACAGAATATTAATCACCCTTATCCTCCCACCATGCCGAGTGCCTTGAGACAACTGATCTCACACTTGGACACTCCGAAGAGCTGTTCACTTTTCCCTTTAAAGATTCTGGACTTTTAGACGGTCAACTTGAAGAGGGGCCAGATGAGATCGCATGTAACGATGCCCAAAGATTTTTACAGCCACAGTCACACACAGGTGATGGTGGGAAAGTGTCACAAAAGGTGGAAGATGATGAGACACATTTGCCAGAAATCAGGAGGGGGAGCAGGGTGCTGACCCCACCTGGCAGGAGGACATGCAGAGTGAGGACAGCAGCACACATAGGGAAGGAGGCATATCACCCCAACTGGCAGTTAGAAGCAGTGTGGTGACAACAGGCAGAAGACTTGCATCCATTTCCCGTAAAACCATCATGACAGAAGTTGCCATTCCAATTGTTAAAATTTCCCGAGTCTGGTTATTTTTTAAAGACTCTGCCGATAACACCAAACAGGCCATTTGCTGCACCTGCCATGCCTGCATCAGCAGGAGTAGCAAAACTACCAGCCTGACCACCACCAGCATGATTAGGCACATGGCAGCAAAGCTCTAGACTTTGTGGGCCGAGCCCCAGGCTCCAAGAACACTGTATTCAGGTGACAGCACTGTTTCTTCCAATGTTTTGTATAGAAGCCAATCCCCTGTTCACCGTGCATGTGAAGATGCCTTGTGCCCTGCATCTGTTGTTGCCCACAGTCAACCAGCACCATCATCAAGCCTGTCCATGTCCTTATCCCAGCAGAGCCTTCAGTTGTCTATACCCCAGTCATTGGAATGCAAGAAGAAATTACCCAGTCAATTCCCCACTGGCAGCAATACTAAATTATAGCATTTCCTGTATGCTTGCGCTCAAAATGTTGCCTTTTTGGCTCATTGAGAGGGAAGTTTTCTGCAACCAGCTGGCGGCGGCCATCCTAAGGAACTCGGTCCCCAGTCGCCACTATTTCTCCTGGTGTGCCATACCAACATTACACCAGCACATATCCCAAAACTTTACCCATGCTCTCAACAATGCTGTTACTGGGAAAGTCCACCTAACCACGGACACGTGGGCATTGATCGTACATCTCACTGACGGCACACTGGGTTAACATAGTGGAAGCCGGGACTCAGTCAGACCTTGGGATGGAACACATTCTCCCCACGCCAAGGATTACAGGCCCTATGTCAATCAGGTTTGCCCCCACAGTCTACAGCTCCTGCACCTCCTCCTCCTCTTCAGCTTCCATCTCTGAAATGTACACCTCAGTCAGAAGCTGGAAGCACTGCAGCACTGCGTCAGCCAAACAGCAACAGGTTGTGCTGAAGCTAATCTGCTTAGATGACAAACCACACAATGCTGAAGAGTTGTGCACAGTGCTGAAAAAGCAGTCAGCTATATAAAAGACACCGCTGAACCTACAGCCAGGCATGGTTTTGTGTGACAATGACGAAACCTGGTGGCTGCTCTAAGGCAAGGTGAGGTCACGCACGTACCTTGCTTTGCCCATGTGCTTAACCTCATCGTTCAACGTTTTCTCAAAAGCTACCTGGAGCTGCAGTCAGCTACAGCTTCAGCCACCCTTGCCTTGCTTCAGCAGTGTTTGCAGCTTCCGGCTCACCAACTGATGTTGGTGTCCCCACGCATTGGAACTCTACACTGCATATGTTAGAAAGGATTTGCGAGCAGAAGAGGGCAGTTGTTGACTACCATCGTTTTTCAGTTCAGACTCCACACATAAGACCTCATAAGTGGACATGGATGTCAGACATATTTACCATCCACAAAAACTTTGAGGACTGCATCAAGTTGGTGAGCGGCGATGGCACCATAATCAGGATCACCATCTCGCTTCTCTGCATTCTGAAAACTTCTCCTCTCACAATTAAAGAGGATGCATATCAGGCAGAGCATGAGGACAAGGAGCAAGGAACCATACAGGGTGATTACACTCAGCCCAGCCTCATTTCGTGAATTGGTACACAATGAGGAAGAGGAGGAAGAATAGGAGCTACTTTCATGCGCTATAGATGGTACGACAAGCACAGCTGTCATACCGTCTGTTCAGTGTGGATGGCCTGATGACAGGGAGGAGGAGGAGGACAGCATGCTCAGTCGTCCTGTTGGTGAGGACACGGAAGTCTTGCCTGTTAGCAGTCTAGCATGCATGGCTGACTTTATTTTGCACTGCATTTCCCGTGACCCTCACATTATTAAAATTTTCAGTGACAGTCATTACTGGTTGCTACAAGAACTTTCAATCTCTTCTTCTAGAGGCAGACAGGTGTACTAAAATGTTCCAGTACCAGAGGGCCCCTGTAGCGGAATTACTTAAAAAATTCAAATGTGAGAACGCTGGCAGCAGATGTCAGAGTTTGTTCTACAACCAAGGAGTCCAATCGAGAGAGACAGAAGTACAATCCAGCTAAGACAGGGAACAATGGCAAAGTTCTAGGACAGTTTTCTCAGACCCTCCCATTGTGCGGCACAGAGGCAAGGGGTGATGTTGTCACAAGAAGTGCAATGTATGGGAAGATGCTGAGGGAATACCTTGCAGATCGTACAAACATCCTCCGGGATTCCTCTGTTCCTTTTATTTATTTGTTATCCAAGCTTGACACGTGGCATGAACTGGCTCTCTATGCCTTCAAAGTCCTTGCCTGCCCTGCTACTAGCGTTCTGTCAGAGGAGGTTTTTAGTGCCGCTGGTGGAATTATGACAGATAAGCACATCTGCCTGTCAACTAAAGATGCTGACAGGCTGACTTTTCTAAAAATGACCAAGGGCTGGATTGGGCAAGACTTCTGCACACCACCAATTGAAATCAGCAAAATATAACCTCAAATACATTGTATTTTTTGTGGAGGTGTATTCTCATGCACCTCTTCAGACCACATATGGGTATACGCTTCCTGATTTGGTCTGTTTGGTGTTATCCTCCTCCTTATCCTCATATTTCACAGTCATACGAACACCAGGGTGAACGTATTCTGTGATGCAAAAGTCACTCGGTTTTTTGTGCAAGGGTCTTTTTATGATACCCGTTAAGAATTTTAAACCAAAAAAATTCTTACTCCTCCAGGGGAAATGTTTGTCAGCCCAATGTGATGTGGTCCCTAAAAATATGTTTCTGTAAATTTTGTGGTAAAAATGAGAAATTGCTGGATAACTTTTAACCCTTCTAACTTTCCTTAAAAAAAATATTTACAAAAAATTGTATTGATGTAAAGTTCACTTATGGGAAATATTATTTATTAACTATTTTGTGCGACATAACTCTCTGATTTAAGGGCATTATAATTAAAAGTTTGAAAATGTTGACATTTTCAAAATTTCCCATTTTTTTCACAAATAAACTCAAACATATGGAAGAAATTTTACCACTATCATGCAGTACAATATGTGTTAGGGGTCGAGTTCCCGCCTCTGCACAGGGGGAATCTCAAACCATCTCCGCTGCGGTCTCCCACTCTTCTCCAGCCGCAGTGGAGCCTGCTCAGTGGAGATGTCGGTCTGAGCGTCTGGCTCAGCCTGATACGGTGCGGATGGTTACTGCTGCCTTTTCATGCTCTGCCATTGTAGCCAGTACTGGTCAGCGGCGAGCAGACGTCTCTGGGACTTAGTCCTGCATTTCCCTTTCTGAGCATGCCCAGGGTAAATTCTCTCATTTGAGGTCATGGGTCACATGCTCAGGTACCACAGCAGCTCCCATTAGTCCTATAGGAAGGTCCTGAAGTGGCTCAGGTACTGCAGCAGCTCCCATAGGACCGCTAGGAAGATTCTGAAGTTGCTGCAGCTATAAAAGGTTTGCATGGCCGCACGGCCATGCGCTAGTGTCAACTAAGTTACGTGTTCAGCGCCAGTGTGGTCATATGTATGTGGTTTCAGGGTTCAGCTGAAATAAGCACCTAGAATACCGGCACCTTTTGCGTGTGCTATTCTGACTGCATGACCACTGTTCGCTCTATTTTGTAGCTGTGTTCCTCTGAGAGGTTAACAGGGCACAGCATTCTCTTGTCTTAAGTGACTCTGTGAAGTAACAGAGTTCAATTATTCCACCATATAGTACCTTCAGTAACTAGCAGCGGGTTTTACTCCTGCACGGTGGACCCCGGGTTGCGAACGCACCTATTACTTTATAAATATATCTTTGGTGCTTTCTGCCAAACCCTAACAACATGTAATGAAAAAACAGCCTTTTTTGGCTTGGTTATTAAGGTCAAAATTGGCCGGGTCATTAACCAACTGTTAACCAACAGTCTGTACAGAAGGAATTCTTACTAGACAGTATAAAAAAGACACATGGCTGTATGCCCAATGTTATATATTTCTTTGGCTTCATGTACACAGACTTTATCGTTTCTTAATTTCTGTTTAAAGTACAGTGTTATTGTTTATATATATATATATATATATATATATATATATATATATATATATATATATACTTTAACATTGTTCAGGGTATTGGAATGCCACAATATCATCTCATATGCAGCAACCCAATGGCTCATTATTATTAAATGATTCATTTGAGAATAATTATATGAGCTGTGCATGGTCATGTTTGGAATCATTTTTAACTCATCTATTCTTATAACGTATGTAGCCAAGTATTTATTGACTTACTTATTTTGTTTTGCTTATATAAAGTTAAAATATTATGTACAGTGGTTGTCATAACTCACATTAGTTTATGATCCCAACGTGGATCAAAACTATCTCCATCTCATACATTTACATACTTTAGATGAGAAATTTTTTACAATTCAAATCCACCAGCTTCACCGAATATTTTGAAAATTTGAGTTGCTGCAAATCGCTTCGCCGTGAATCACAATTACTACAGTTCCTCTGAAAAGAGGTCCCTTAGGAATGTATATAACTCCCTTTAAGCTCTTTGACTTACACACAACCTTAGCAAAGTCACAGTGGCCTCAACATATGTGACTATAGATAAACAGATGGTAACCCTTTTTTCACAGCTGCATACCTCCCAAGTAACTCAGATTGAGCAGAATAGTCCTCAATCTGGGTAGCTGTCCTGCTGTCCTTGGAGCTGAGAAGTATGTCCTGACTTCAACATTTTCGGTGTCTTCTTAGTGCAAATACAGTTGAATACAATGGCGGAAGAGAGAGCCATCGGAGCCCTACTCAACCATTCAGTGTGGGTAAAGATTGAAAGACCTGAAAGTATCTTGAGGTCACGTGACATTCTTTGGTTAGTTGACAGATGGCATAGACCAGCTCAAAAAAGAATCATGACATAGAGGCATAATGTATGCTTGATTGCAGGTATTATATTATGTGAGGTGTGGGGATCTCTAGGGGCACCATGCCATGTGGGGAGCTCTGGGGGTAACACACTGTATAGTAGGAGGATCTGGGGGAATCAAACAAGGTTGTGAGCTATGGTGGGATGTACTCTGGGTGGCGTTGGATGCATCATACTCTGCGGTGAACACTAAGGACCCCATAAATTGTGGAGAGTTGTATGAGGACATCATACTGTGTGTGAAAGCATAATATACTGTGGTTGGCTGTGTGGTCATCAGGCTGAATCAAGGCAGTTTTGATGGCATCATATCGTCTTTGAGGAGATGAATGGTAATCATATTAGGTGAGGGGCATCAAACTGTATATAGTGTGATTGTGAGGAGCATCATACATTGTAGGTGGCTATGGGGGCAGCATACTGGGTGTCTGGAGGATGATGGAGTAATCATACTGTGTGGAGGGGAATGTACTGTGGGGCATCATACTGTATAGTGCACTGTGGGGGTATTATACTATGGTCTTTGGGGCATAAGGGGCAAGAAAAGTTATCATACTGTGTGTGAATATCTATAGGCTTCACTAGGGGAAATAGTGTGTGTGCATATAAGGGACTGAGCAAGCGTACGGAAGTAGCTTAGCATAATTTTAAAATTGGGATAGTGTTCTATGCACACCACAGTATTTATACCTCTTTCTTACCTTTCAAAGTTAGAAGATGTGCTGTTTTGTTGTCATACACTATCTGTAGAATTTGTCCACTGTTTCTCTCCCTGTCTGTGTTACTAAGCTGAGAGATGTGATAGTTTACTCTATCCAGATTCACCTCGAAAAGGCTGATGCATTCCCCGTCTCAGCTTTTATACAGGTTATTATAGTCTCTGCTTATAAAGAGTGCTATACCATGTGATGTAATAGCTGTAAGGCATTATGGGTGAGCTTGTCAGACTGCGTCCAGGGTCATGTGAGCCTGATCTCGTTGATACAATTTTCTTCATTGTGTAAAATGATGGTGTTTTGCTTTTTATTGGCAATTTATGCGAAAACAAATTGCTTTAATTAGTCTCGTCCAGATGAAAGTAAATTTTTAATTTAATTTGGAAATCAAGGTCCCAGAGCCTGGCCAATTTTTGCAGTTCTGATCACTGTCAGTTTATGGGATTAAAGCTATGGAACACTTCCACAGATCCCACTGTGTTAGGGCTAGCGGAACGCACCAAATAATTATAAGGATTGAATAAGGTGGGCTCACAGCCTGGGGTCCACCATGCAGAGATAGAACCTGCTGCTGAGTAATGATGGACTATATGGCGGTATAATGTGGATACACACACGGGTTAGCTTCACCTGGTATAAAGGAAGCATACCCTGTTGCGTCACAGGGCCGCTGTACCACACAAAGAGCGCAAGCAAAGAGTCACAGAACTCTATACCAAGACTCAGGGGAAAAAGTTCCTCTAGACTTCTTGCACTCAACAGCGCTACTGGGGTGTCAGAGATTAATAGAACTAATAATTTACTGCACAAGAGTGTGTGCAGTGCCACTCTGGCGGATGCCACTAACCACCCAGACTTGGGCCAGGAAAGCGCACTATTAGCGCATGGCGCCGCACCGGTGGTCACTGCTATCAAATGCTGTATCGTGTGCTAGCTGTGCGGGATAGCACTGTCAGGCGATAGATAGCTTCCACCTTTTGCGAACAGTCAACAATACTAGGCATGGGAAAGATTCGGAGCTTTCATCCATCGACAGGCATACATCGACACACACGTTAATAAGTTTATACTAGCGCATGGCCGTGTAGCCATGCATTCCTTTTATAGCGGAAGCTCTCTGGGACCTTCCTAGTGGTCCAATAGGAGCTGCTACAGGACCTGAGCATATGACCCCTGACCTCCAATGAGAGGTTGTCCCTTGAGCATGCTCAGAAGAAGAAAAGCAGGACTTAGTCCCAGGGACGCCTGCTAACCGCTGATCTGCACTGGTTACAATGGCTGAGCCTGGAAGAACAGCAGCAACCAGCTGCACAGTATCAGCTTGAGCCAGATGCTGTGACCAATGTCTATGCTGAGCAGGCTCCATTGCAACTGGAGGAGAATGGGAGACCACAGCGGAGATGGTTCGAGATTCCGTTTGTGCAGTGGCAGGAACTCGACACCTAATACACTGATTTTTTCGGGAAATATTGTACTTCATGCCAATGGTAAAATTTATTTGATATGACTGCATTTACTTATGCAAAAAATGGAAATTTGGCAAAAATTTTGAAATTTTCAAACTTTTAATTTTTGAGCCCCTAAATCAGAGTCCTACCACACAAAATAGTTAATAAATAACATTTCCACATGTCTACTTTACATCAGCACAATTTTGGAAACATAATTTTTTTTGCTAGGACGTTATAAATCTTAAAAGTTTTTCTCATTTTTCCAACAAAATTTACAAAACCTGTTTTTTTAGGGTCCACCTGACATTTGAAGTGAATTTGAGGGGTCAATATAACAGAAAATGCCCAAAAGTGACACCATACTGAAAGCTGCACACCTCACGGTGTGCAAAACCACATTGAAGAAGTTTATTAACCCTTCAGGTGCTTCACAAGAACTAAATCAATGTGGAAGGAAAACATAAACATTTTTTTTTTCACAAAAAAATTAATTTGGAAGCAAATTTTTTTATCTTCACAAGTTTGTCAGGAGAAAATGGACCTCGAAATTTGTTGTGCAATTTCTCCTGAGTATGGTGGTACTCAGTTTGTGGGGCAAAGCCACTGCTTGGACGCATGGCAGAGAACAGAAGTGAGAGAGCACCGTTTGACTTTTTGAACGCAAAATTGGCTGGATTCACTGGCGGTCGTCATGTCACGTTTGTGCCTAAACATTGTGCCCACTGATGTGCCTAACATTGGAAAACACCCAATTCTAACTCCAACCCTAATCCCAACCCTAACCCCAACACACCCCTAACCTTAATCCCAACCCTAACCATTACCCTAACCACAACACCACCCTAACCTAACATCAACACAGCCCTAACCCTTGCCCATCCCTAACCCTATCAATTTTATAAAACGGGGAAAGGTAAAACTGCCCCCTCAAAAGAAATTCACGAATTGCTGGTTTTTGTTCATTCTTCCTCACAAAAATCGGAATAAAAAGCGATCAAAAACTGTCACGTCCCCGAAAATGGCATTAATAAAAGCGTCAACTCTTCCAGCAAAAAACAAAACCTCACATGACTCTGTGGACCAAAATATGGAAAAAGTATAGCTCTCAAAATGTGAAGAAGCAGAAACTATTTTTTGCATTAAAAAGCATCTTTTAGCGTGCCACAGACGCCAATCATAAAACTCCACTTAAAATACCCGCTAGAAAAGTAAATCAAACCCCCATTCATCACCCCCTTTGTTAGGGAAATATAATAAAATTTAAAAAATGTGTTTTTTTCCATTTTCTCATTAGGGTTATGGTTAAATTTGGGGCTAAAGTTAAGGTTAGGGTTGGGGCTAAAGTTAGGGTTTTGGCTACAGTTTGGGTTGGGCTACAGTTAGTGCTGGGGCCACAGTTAGTGTTAGGGTTGGGGCTACAGTTAGGGTTAGGGTTGGGGCTAGAGTTAGGGTTAGGGTTGGGGTTACAGTTAGGGTTAGGGTTGGGGCTAAAGTTATGGTTAGGGTCTGGGGCTAAAGTTAGGGCTAGTGTTGGGGCTGCAGTAAGGGTTAGGGTTGGGGCTAAAGTAAGGCTTATGGTTGGGGCTAAAGTTAGGGTTGGGGCTAAAGTTAGGGTTAGGATTACATTTACGGTTGGGATTAGGGTTGGGATTAGGGTTAGGAGTGTGTCAGGGTTAGGGTTGTTGTTAGGGTTAGGGTTGGGATTAGGTTTAGGGGTGTGTTGGAGTTAGGGGTGTGGTTAGGGTTGGGATTAGGGTTAGAGGTGTGTTGGCATTAGGGGTGTGGTTTGGATTAGGGTTAGTGGCATGTTTGATTTAGGGGTGTGGTTAGGGTTATGGTTTCGGTTGGGATTAGGGTTAGGGGTGTGTTTGGGTTAGAGCTTCAGTTAGAATTGGGGGTTTCCACAGTTTAGGCACATTGGGGCTCTCCAAACGTGACATGGCATCCGATTTCAATTCCAGCCAATTCTGCGCTGAAAAAGAAAAACAGTGCTCCTTCCCTTCAGAGCTCTCCTGAGCGCCAAAACAAGGGTTTACCCCAACATATGGGGTATCAGCGTACTCAGGACAAATTGGACCACAAATTTTGGTGTCCAATTTATCTGGTTACCCTAGGGAAAATAAAAGTTGTGGGGGCTAGTGGAAAAAAAAGCCCTCTGCGTTATAAACTGTAGTGAAACATTTGGGGGTTCAAAGTTCTCACAACACATCTAGATAAGTTCCTTGTGGGGTCTAGTTTCCAATATGGGTTCACTTGTGTGGGTTTCTACTTTTTAGGTACATCAGGGGCTCTCCAAACACAATGGGATGTCTGCAGACCATTCCATCTAAGTCTGCACTCCAAACGGCGCTCCTTCCCTTCCGAGCTCTGCCATGCGCCCAAACAGTAGTTTTCTCCCACATATGGGGTATCAGTGTACTCAAGACAAATTGGGCAACAACTTTTCCGGTCCAATTTCTCTTGTTAGCCTTGGGAAAATGTAAAACTGGGGCTAAAAAATAATTTTTGAGGAAAAAAAAATAATTTCTATTTTTACGGCTCTGTGTTATAAACTGTAGTGAAACACTTGGGGGTTCAAAGTGCTCACCACACATCTAGATAAGTTCCTTAGGGGGTCTACTTTCCAAAATGGTGTCACTTGTGGGGGTTTCAATGTTTAGGCACATCAGGGGCTCTCCAAACGTGACATGGCATCCCATCTCAATTCCAGTCAATTTTGCATTGAAAAGTCAAACTGCGCTCCTTCACTTCCGACCTCTGCCATGCACCCAAACAATGGTTTATCCCCACATATAGGGTATCAACGTACTCAGGACAAATTTCACAACAACATTTGTGGTCCAATTTCTCTTGTTACCCTTGGGAAAATAAAAAATTGGGGGCAAAAATATAATTTTTGTTAAAAAAAATGATTTTTTATTTTTAAGGCTATACATTATAAACTTCTGTGAAACACTTGTTGGTGCTCACAACACATTTAGATAAGCTCCTTAGGGGGTCTACTTTCCAAAATGGTGTCATTTGTGGGGGGTTTCAATGTATAGGCACACCAGGGGCTCTTCAAACCCGACATGGCGTCCCATTTCATTTCCAGTCAATTTTGCATTGAAAAGTCAAACGACGCTCCTTCCCTTCCGAGCTCTGCCATGCGCCCAAACAGTGGTCTACCCACAAAACAGTGGTTTACCCCCACATATGGGGTAACAGCGTTCTCAGGACAAATTTCGCAACAAATTTTGGGTTCCAATTTCTTCTGTTACCCCTGGGAAAATAAAAAATTGGGGGGAAAAAGATTATTTTTTTTTTAAATTAGATTTTTTTTTATTTTTACAGCTCTACATTATAAACTTCTATGAAGCACTTGGTGGGTCAAAGTGCTCACCACACATCTAGATAAGTTCCTTAAGGGGTCTACTTTCCAAATGATGTCATTTGTGGGGGGTTTCAATGTTTAGGCACATCAGGGGCTCTCCAAACGCGACATGGCATCCTATCTCAATTCCAATCAATTTTGAATTAACAGTCAAATGGCGCTCCTTCCCTTCTGAGCTCTGCCATGCGCCCAAACAGTGGTTTACCCCCACATACAGTACAGACCAAAAGTTTGGACACACCTTCTCATTTAAAGATTTTTCTGTATTTTTATGACTATGAAAATAGTACATTCACACTGAAGGCATCAAAACTATGAATTAACACATGAGGAATTATATACTTAACAAAAAAGTGTGAAACTATTGAAATTATTTCTTATCTTCTAGGTTCTTCAAAGTATTCACCTTTTGCTTTAATGACTGCTTTGCACACTCTTGGCATTCTCTTGATGAGCTTCAAGAGGTAGTCACCGGGAATGGTTTTCACTTCACAGGTGTGCCCTATCTGTTGTGAATTCTGCTCTTGGGCTCCCTCCGGTGGTTATGAGTGGTAGTGCTGCTGTCTTTGGATCGCAGCATTTATCAGGTGTGTTCACTTATTGCAATTTGGGCTGGGCTATATAGTCTTGCTTGATCCTTTAGTCAGTGCCAGTTGTCCATTGTTTTTGGAGGATTCACATCCATACCTGGTCTCTCCTGTTTTGCTGTTCATTTCAACAAAGATAAGTTCTGGCTTTGTTTTTGCTGTCCACATGCTGTGGATCTTATAGTTCAGTGCATTTTCTTGTTTTGTCTTGTCCAGCTTTGTCTGTGAAGGATTTTTTGCAGCCAAGCTGTGTCTCTGGAGATGCAGATATACCCTCCATGTCTTTAGTCAGATGTGGAGATTTGTATTTTCTGTGGTGGATATTTTCTAGTGTTTTAATACTGACCGCATAGTACTCTGTCCTATTCTTTCTTTTTAGCTAGAATGGTCTCCTTTGCTAAATCCTGATTTCAGTCTGCGTATGTCATTTCCCTCTCATCTCACAGTCAATATTTGTGGGGGGCGGTCTATCCTTTGGGGATTTTCTCTGAGGCAAGATAGTTTTCCCGTTTCTATCTTTAGGGGAAGTTAGTTCTAAGGCTGTGTCGATGTGTCTAGAGAGCGTTAGGTACATCCCACGGCTACTTCTACTTGCGGTGCTAAGTTTCGGTTTGTGGTCAGTACAGGTACCATCTTCTCCAGAGTACGTCTCATGCTGCTCCTCGGCCACCAGATCATAACACCTGTCATGTTTAATATGTGGGATTTCTTGCCTTATAAATGGGGTTGGGACCATAATTTGTTCTGAGAGGGTCTCTCTTGGGCTCACTAGTCTAGGTTGGGTGGACATTTCAGGATCAAAAGGATGTCTGAGCTTTTGGCGAGGTCCTATTGCTGGCCGCGAATGGAATCGGCCATCCCGGCAGAGGCCAGTGGGCTTGTTACATTCCTTGTTTGTGGCAGATAGGCCCTGGGAGATGGTCGGGATGGACTTTGTTGTGGGTTTGCCCAAGTCTTGTAACAATACAGTCATCTGGGTAGTCACCGACCATTTCTCCAAGATGGTACACTTAGTTCCTCTTCCACGAGATCTGTCAGCATGGGCTTTGGCTGCGCTTTTTGTGAAGCATGTTTTCCTTCTTCATGGCATGACTGACATGATAGTCAATGACCGGGGTCTCCAGTTTGCTTCTCGGTTCTGGAGAGAGCTCTGTCGTCTGCTCAGTATTCTGCTTAATCTCTCTTCACCATACCATCCCGAGACGAATGGGTTGGTGGAGAGGGCCAATCAGACTCTGGTCACATACCTACAGCACTTCATCTCTGCCAGGCATGATGATTGGGCATCTTTTTTGCCTTGGGCAGAGTTTGCTCTTAACAATACGGTTGCTGATTGTACAGGGCAGACTCCATTTCTCCTTAATTAAGGTCAGCATCCGAGTGTTTCCATCCCCATGACCATCTCTTCTTCCGACTCTAGGTTGGTAAACTGGGCTCTGGAGGCTAGTGACATCTGAGACGACACACAGGATGCCATCAAGGCCTCTAATGAGAGAATGAGGGTTTCTGTTGATGTACATCGCCATCCTTCACTGGTCTTCACTCTGGGCGACTTGATGTGGCTCTAAGCTTGTATATCAAGCTGTGCGTAGAGTCCACTAAAGTTTGCTCCCCGTCACCAAGGTCCTTTTAAAATACTGGAGCAGGTTAATCCTGTGGTGTATCACCTGTCCCTTCCAACACACTTGAATATCACCAACACCTTTAATGTGTCCCTCTTGAAACCCGTTCACATTTCCCGGTTTTCTGAGTCATCTGCCGAGACGTCGGGAATTTCCTCGGATGACTTTGCGGTGAATGCAATCATCGATTCCAAGGTGATACGAGGCAAAAAAGTTAATTTAGTGGACTGGAAGGGTCATGGGCCAGAGGATAGGACCTGGGAGCCTGTTGAACACATTCGTGCCTCCCAGCTTACTGTGACCTTCAAGCATGCCAAAGCTCGCAGGGGGGTGCTAGGAAGGGGGTTAATGTTAGACACTGGGATTCTCCCTCTGCATAGGATGGATCCCAAGCCTTATCTTTTCCTGCGGTCTCTCATTCTGTCTCAACCGCAGTGAATGATGCTCAGCAAAGACATCAGTCTCAGTGTCTTGCTCATACTCGGGCTGTGCTCTTGGATACTGCTGCCTCTCCATGTTCAGCTATAGTAACTGGCAATAGACAGTAGCGAGCTATCCCTCTTGAGACTAAGTCCGAGATTCGCTCTACTGAGCATGCTCATGAGGCGACTTCTCAGTGGAGGTTGGCCGTCACATGCTCATGTCCTGACCGGCTTCGGATTGGTCCGTGAGCAAGGTCCTGTCTAATTGGCAAAAACTATAAAAGGATCTTTGGCGCGCCCGTTGGTGTGCTAAGATCATTTATGTTGTGTGTGAGGAACCTAACGGTGTTCTGGACTCAGTTGTATGTGCTCAGGGCAGGCCGATTGCCTTTAGAATTCCGGCTTCCCCAGAGAGGAGATTGTGTGTTTGAATTCAGGGATGGCGCTAGTGCCTTTAGAATTCAGGCCTCTAAGGAGAGAAGTTCTGTGAGTGCTTGGAGTCCACTACCAGTTCCTTTGCCCCAGTGGGGCTTGCGTACTCCTGTGAAGCTAGCAGGCTATGCGTTTAGCGCCATATTCACTCAGCAACTGTGGGGGATAAACACAGTCTTATTGCAAAGTTACTTTCCCGTTGCTGTGTGCGATTGGCACAGCCACATGCTTCTCCACTGAGTGACTTTAACTCAGTGTGAGTCACTTTCGCTCACTGCTAGTATTTGCCATTGTCCTCTAGCTGCAGTTTGCCATGTCTGCACCATGGACCCCGGGTGGCGAACACACTTTATTTTCAAATTTATTTAGTGCGTTCCAAAAACAATAACAGATTCACTCTTTCCCGATGTTTGCCATAGAATTATGTTACGATGGGAAACATGTTTCTGCTCTATGATGTGTACAAATGATCAAAACTGTTGGTACCCCTCTTTTCTTTGCTTCCTCTCGTCCATGCTGAGTGTGATACACCATGTCACCAAACAGAGAGTGTCTGTAGCCCTATATACAGGCCCACTCACTGATTCCAAGATTGTAGACTCCTGTGATGCTAATTAGTAGACACACTTTGATTTGACATGTCCCTTTGGTCACATTATTTTCAGGGGTACCATAATTTCTGTCCATGCCTATTCCATGAGTTTTAATTTTTTTTTAATTCTGTGGAAGCATGGTTGAAAAGCAATGTCTGTCTTTCATTTGTTCATTTTCATAGATTTTTTATTTATTACTACTTTTGTCAGATTCAAGTTATTTCTGTGACCATTGTGGGTTTTTCTGTCTTTAAACGAGGGGTACCAACAATTTTGACCACGTATGTATATAGTTACGTCATGGTGATCATGCAGGATTCTTTGTCCATGGGTCCACTACTGGGAGGCTTAACTGACAGCCAAACTCTTGCAGTAAAAGCCAGTTGTATAAAATGTCCAATTATCATAGAGGGTTTAAGGAGAAAAGTTAAGAAAAAATTATAATTATTATTATTATTATTATTATATTGGTCCTCTGGCTGGCGTCTGCCTGTCTCCATGGCTATGCGTCCTCCTGACATCTTCGGCTCCCAGCCCACTTTGCTGACGCGTCGGCAGTGGGCGTGGACCGATGACGTCGGACGCCGAGGCCCTGGCTTCCGGTTTTCGCCATGCCATTGTAAGTGCCGTATATACCGCACAACCCAACTTTTAGTGGACTCATTTCCTCCCCTCTATAAATACCTGCATTTTACACCCTGACACCACGCCCCCAAAGATGCTACACAGCGAAACGTGCGTTGGGGTTCTCTTATAAGTATTATTATCAATATGCACTTGGCACTTTATATGATATAACTTGAGTCTCCTCTCTATATATTTGTTTGCATTTTGTACTGCTATCTGATAGTAATACTCTATGATGTGGATGTTTTCCATCCTGCAACATAGACAATCGTACTCACCACTTCTAGTCTGCCTACAACTAGTCTGACATATTTACATATCTTCCGTTTTGGACGTGGCACCTAAAGGTGTCACAATCTCCCCTTTTTCCTTTATTTTTCATATTTTTGTATCATTCATCTTTAATACTATTTTAATGTATTTTCCAAAATAAAGATTTGTATGATTTACATCTTATATCGCTGTGTGGTCCATATCTTTTTGTTTGGTGTTCTATACTTTACTTATGTATGAGCTTTGATTTGGCCTTCTGTTTTGGTAAAATACGTAATAAGTAACATTCCCACATGTCTACTTTACATCAGCACAATTTTGGAACCAAAATTTTTTTTGTTAGGGAGTTATAAGGGTTAAAAGTTGACCAGCAATTTCTCATTTTTACACCACCGTTTTATTTTAGGGACTACATCACATTTGAAGTCACTTTGAGGGGGTCTATATGATAGAAAATACCCAAGTGTGACAACATTCTAAAAACTGCACCCCTCAAGGTGCTCAAAGCCACATTCAAGAAGTTTATTAACCCTTACCAAGGGTAACAGGAGAAATTGGAACCCAAAAGTTGTTGTACAATTTGTTCTGAGTATGCTGATACCCCATACAGTACAGACCAAAAGTTTGGACACACCTTGATTACATGTGGGGATTCCCTAGCAACCAGGCAACTCCCACATGTACTTATGCTGGCTAACAGATGTAAATCATTCAGCTGCGGCGATGAAAACTAAATCTCCAAGCACTAAAAAATACTCGCAGGTCACCCGAGCGTGCTTGGGAAATATCGAGTAATGAGTATATTCGCTCATCACTAGTTTTTAGGCGATAAAGAGAAGTTCCTAGACCATTAGAGGACAAAACTCATCACATTATATTGGCTTGAAAGGTTCACTATCAATAACATGATTGTTACATTCTTGAACTTTTTCTGTACATTAATACATTATTTGAGTCACCTAATGATATGAGATGAGGATTTTAGACAGCTGACTGATCTATAATATTATATTAATAGAAAGTTCAGATAAAATCTTGTGTTGTAACGTTAGCTTGCTAGACTTTTTTGGTCTAGACCTGTGGTACAAAGATACAATCAGGGCCGGACTGGCCATTGGGCAATTCTGGCAAATGCCAGAAGGGCCGATGCCACTAGTGGGCCGCTGCACTCCACCCTCCACCCGCCAGTGCTGCCACTGCCGTATTCAACTATACCGGCGTCTATGACGCCGGTACAGTTGAATGCAATGATGGAGGAGAGAGCATCTGCTGACGCTCCCTCTCCCATCATTCCCCGCTCTGCCTCTGACACTGCGGGTGCGTGATGACATCATATCATCGCGCACCTGCTGTGTCCCGGGCAGACTGCAGCCGCCGAGACAGGAGCAGGGAGCAGCGAGGGCAAGAGGAGAGGTGAGGAGTGTGTTTTTTTTTTGTTTTTTTTACGGGACTGTGGGACCATTATCGGGGGGGAGGAGATATGAGGTGTGGGCTGTGCTAGTCTGTCATTGCCTCAGTTACAGTTGTGTGGGCTGTGTTGTATCTACTACAGTGTGGGCTGTGCTGTATATACTACTGTGTGGGCTGTGCTGTATATACTACTGTGTGGGCTGTGCTGTATATACTACTGTGTGGGCTGTGCTTTATATACTACTGTGTGTGCTTTGCTGTATATACTACTGTGTGGGCTGTGCTGTATATACTACTGTGTGGGCTGTGCTGTATATACTACTGTGTGGGCTGTGCTGTATATACTACTGTGTGGGCTGTGCTGTATATAAAACTGTGTGCGCTGTGCTGTATATACTACTGTGTGTGCTATGCTGTATATATTACTTTGTGGTCTGTGCTGTATATACTACTGTGTGGTCCGTGCTGTATATATTACCGTGTGGGCTGTGCTGTATATACTACTGTGTGGGCTGTGCTGTACATACTGCTGTGTGGTCTGTGCTGTATATACTACTGTGTGGTCTGTGCTGTATATACTACTGTGTGGGCTGTGCTGTATATACTACTGTGTGGTCTGTGCTATATATACTACTGTGTGAGCTGTGCTGTATAAACTACTGTGTAGGCTGTGCTGTATATACTACTTTGTGGGCTGTGCTGTATATACAGTCATGGCCAAAATTTTTGAGAATGACACCAAAATTATATTTTCACATGATCTGCTGCCCTCTGGTTTTTATTAGTGTTTGTCTGATGCTTATATCACATACAGAAATATAATTGCAATCATATTATGAGTACCAATAGGTTATATTGACAGTTAGAATGAGTTAATGCAGCAAGTCAATATTTGCAATGTTGACCCTTCTTCTTCAAGACCTCTGCAATTCTCCTTGGCATGCTCTCAATCAACTTCTGGACCAAATCCTGACTGATAGCAGTCCATTCTTGCATAATCAATGCTTGCGTTTTGCCAGAATTTCTTGCTTTTTGTTTGTTCACTCGTCTCTTGATGATTGACCACAAGTTCTCAATGGGATTAAGATCTAGGGAGTTTCCAGGCTATGGACCCAAAATCTCTATGTTTTGTTCCATGTGCCATTTAGTTTCACCTTTGCTTTATGGCAAGGTGCTCCACCATGCTGGAAAAGGCATTGTTGGGTGCCAAACTGCTCTTGGACGGTTGGGAGAAGTTGCTCTTGGAGGACATTCTGGTACCATTCTTTATTCATGGCTGTGTTTTTAGGCAAGACTGTGAGTGAGCCGATTCCCTTGGCTGAGAAGCAACCCCACACATGAATGGTTTCAGGATGCTTTACAGTTGGCATGAGACAAGACTGGTGGTAGCGCTCACCTCTTCTTCTCCAAATAAGCTTTTTTCCAGATGTCCCAAACAATCAAAAAGGGGATTCATCAGAGAAAATGACTTTTCCCCAGTCCTCAGCAGTCCACTCCCTGTACCTTTTGCAGAATATCAGTCGGTCCCTGATGTTTTTCCTGGAGAGAAGTGGCTTCTTTGCTGCCCTCCTTGAAACCAGGCCTTGCTCAAAGAGTCTCCGCCTCACAGTGCATGCAGAAGCACTCACACCAGCCTGCTGCCATTCCTGAGCAAGATCGGCACTGCTGGTAGTCCGATCCCGCAGCTGAAACAGTTTTAAGATACGGTCCTGGCGCTTGCTGGTCTTTCTTGGGTGCCCTGGAGCCTTTTTGACAACAATGGAAGCTCTCTCCTTGAAGTTCTTGATGATGCGATAGATTGTTGACTGAGGTGCAATCTTTGTAGCTGCGATACTTTTCCCTGTTAGGCCATTTTTGTGCAGTGCAATGATGGCTGCACGTGTTTCTTTAGAGATAACCATGGTTAACTGAAGAGAAACAATGATACCAAGCACCAGCTTCCTTTTAAAGTGTCCAGTGATGTCATTCTTACTTAATCATGACTGATTGATCGCCAGCCCTGTCCTCATCAACACCCACACCTGTGTCAATGGATCAATCACTAAAACGATGTTAGCTGCTCCTTTTAAGGCAGGACTGCAATGAAGTTGAAATGTGTTTTGGGGGTTAAAGTTCATTTTCTGGGCAAATATTGACTTTGCAAGTACAGTAATTGCTGTTAAGCTGATCACTCTGACATTCAGGAGTATATGCAAATTGCCATTAGAAAAAATGAAGCAGTAGACTTTGGAAAAATTAAAATTTGTCTCATTCTCAAAATTTTTGTCCATGACTGTACTACTGTGTGGGCTGTGCTGTATATACTACTGTGTGGTCTGTGCTGTATATACTACTGTGTGGGCTATGCTGTGTATACTACTGTGTGGTCTGTGCTGTATACACTACTGTGTGGTCTGTGCTGTATATACTACTGTGAGGGCTCTGCTGTATAAAATACTGTGTGGGCTGTGCTGTATATACTACTGTGTGGGCTGTGCTGTATATACTACTGTGTGGGCTGTGCAGTATGTACTACTGTGTGGGCTGTGCTGTATATACTACTGTGTGGGCTGTGCTGTATATACTACTGTGTGGGCTGTGCTGTATATACTACTGTGTGGTCTGTGCTGTATATGCTACTGTGTGGTCTGTGCTGTATATATCACTGTGTGGTCTGTGCTGTATATACTACTGTGTGGTCTGTGCTGTATATACTACTGTGTGGGCTGTGCTGTATATACTACTGTGCGGGCTGTGCTGTATATACTACTGTGTGGTCTGTGCTGTATATACTACTGTGTGGGCTGTGCTGTATATACTACTTTGTGGGCTGTGCTGTATATACTACTGTGTGGGCTGTGCTGTATATACTACTGTGTGGGCTGTGCTGTATATACTACTGTGTGGGCTGTGCTGTATATACTACTGTGTGTGCCATGCTGTATATACTACTTTGTGGTCTGTGCTGTATATACTACTGTGTGGTCTGTGCTGTATATATTACTGTGTGGGCTGTGCTGTATATACTACTGTGTGGTCTGTGCTGTATATACTACTGTGTGGGCTGTGCTGTATATACTACTGTGTGGTCTGTGCTGTATATACTACTGTGCGGGCTGTGCTGTATATACTACTGTGTAGGCTGTGCTGTATATACTACTGTGTGGGCTGTGCTGTATATACAGTCATGGCCAAAATTTTTGAGAATGACACCAAAATTATATTTTCACATGATCTGCTGCCCTCTGGTTTTTATTAGTGTTTGTCTGATGTTTATATCACATACAGAAATATGATTGCAATCATATTATGAGTACCAATAGGTTATATTGACAGTTAAAATGAGTTAATGCAGCAAGTCAATATTTGCAATGTTGACCCTTCTTCTTCAAGACCTCTGCAATTCTCCTTGGCATGCTCTCAATCAACTTCTGGACCAAATCCTGACTGATAGCAGTCCATTCTTGCATAATCAATGCTTGCATTTTGCCAGAATTTGTTGGTTTTTGTTTGTCCACCCGTCTCTTGATGATTGACCACAAGTTCTCAATGGGATTAATATCTAGGGAGTTTCCAGGCTATGGACCCAAAATCTCTATGTTTTGTTCCATGAGCCATTTAGTTATCACCTTTGCTTTATGGCAAGGTGCTCCATCATGCTGGAAAAGGCATTGTTGGGCGCCAAACTGCTCTTGGACGGTTGGGAGAAGTTGCTCTTGGAGGACTGTTATGAAGGCAATCCAGTAACACAGTGTGCCAGTAATCAGAGCACATACAGTGATCTGACAATAACCCAAAAACAATAGAACGAGCTCTGAGACGTGGAATCTCTGTAGACCGCAATACCTGAACCTATCCTACACACAACTAAAGGCAGCTGTGGATTGCGCCTGACACTACCTATGCAACTCGGCACAGCCTGAGGAGCTGACTAGCCTGAAGATAGAAATACAAGCCTGACTTGCCTCAGAGAAATACCCCAAAGGAAAAGGCAGCCCCCCACATATAATGACTGTTAGCAAGATGAAAAGACAAAACGTAGGGATGAAATAGATTCAGCAAAGTGAGGCCTGATATACTAGATAGAGCGAGGATAGCAAAGGGAACTTTGCAGTCTACAAAAAACCCTAAAGCAAAAAACCACGCAAAGGGGGCAAAAAGACCCACCGTGCCGAACTAACGACACGGCGGTACACCCTTTGCGTCTCAGAGCTTCCAGCAAAAACGAATAGACAAGCTGGACAGAAAAAACAGCAACAAAAGCAAAGAAGCACTTATCTAAGCAGATCAGCAGGCCACAGGAAAGATCCAGAAGCTCAGATCCAACACTGGAACATTGACAAGGAGCAAGGAAGACAGAATCAGGTGGAGTTAAATAACAAGGCAGCCAACGAGCTCACCAGAACACCTGAGGGTGGAAGCCCAGAAGCTGCAGTACCACTTGTGACCACAGGAGTGAATTCAGCCACAGAATTCACAACAGTACCCCCCCCTTGAGGAGGGGTCACCGAACCCTCACCAGAGCCCCCAGGCCGACCAGGATGAGCCACATGAAAAGCACGAACAAGATCTGGAGCATGGACATCAGAGGCAAAAACCCAGGAATTATCTTCCTGAGCATAACCCTTCCATTTAACCAGATACTGGAGTTTCCGTCTAGAGACACGAGAATCCAAAATTTTCTCCACAATATACTCCAATTCCCCCTCCACCAAAACAGGGGCAGGAGGCTCAACAGATGGAACCATAGGTGCCACGTATCTCTGCAACAACGACCTATGGAATACATTATGTATGGAAAAGGAGTCCGGGAGGGTCAGACGAAAGGACACAGGATTGAGAATCTCAGAAATCCTATACGGACCAATAAAACGAGGTTTAAATTTAGGAGAGGAAACCTTCATAGGAATATGACGAGAAGATAACCAAACCAGATCCCCAACACGAAGTCGGGGACCCACACGGCGTATGCGATTAGCGAAAAGTTGAGCCTTCTCCTGGGACAAGGTCAAATTGTCCACTACCTGAGTCCAGATCTGCTGCAACCTGTCCACCACAGAATCCACACCAGGACAGTCCGAAGACTCAACCTGTCCTGAAGAGAAAAACGAGGATGGAACCCAGAATTGCAGAAAAATGGAGAGACCAAGGTAGCCGAGCTGGCCCGATTATTAAGGGCGAACTCAGCCAACGGCAAAAAGGACACCCAATCATCCTGGTCTGTAGAAACAAAACATCTCAGATATGTTTCCAAGGTCTGATTGGTTCGTTCGGTCTGGCCATTAGTCTGAGGATGGAAAGCCATGGAAAAAGATAGGTCAATGCCCATCCTACCACAAAAGGCTCGCGAGAACCTTGAAACAAACTGGGAACCTCTGTCAGAAACAATATTCTCAGGAATGCCATGCAAACGAACCACATGCTGGAAGAACAAAGGCACCAAATCAGAGGAGAAAGGCAATTTAACCAAGGGCACCAGATGGACCATTTTAGAAAAGCGATCACAGACCACCCAAATGACTGACATCTTTTGAGAAACGGGAAGGTCAGAAATGAAATCCATCGAAATATGTGTCCAAGGCCTTTTTGGGACCGGCAAGGGCAAAAGCAACCCACTGGCACGTGAACAGCAGGGCTTAGCCCTAGCACAAATCCCACAGGACTGCACAAAAGTACGTACATCCCGTGACAGAGATGGCCACCAGAAGGATCTAGCCACTAACTCTCTGGTACCAAAGATTCCAGGATGACCAGCCAAGACCGAACAATGAAGTTCAGAGATAACTTTACTAGTCCACCTATCAGGGACGAACAGTTTCTCCGCCGGACAACGATCAGGTTTATTCGCCTGAAATTTTTGCAACACTCGCCGCAAATCAGGGGAGATGGCAGACACAATGACTCCTTCCTTAAGGATACTCGCCGGCTCAGATAAACCCGGAGAGTCGGGCACAAAACTCCTAGACAGAGCATCCGCCTTCACATTTTTAGAGCCCGGAAGGTACGAAATCACAAAATCGAAGCGAGCAAAAAATAACGACCAACGGGCCTGTCTAGGATTCAAGCGCTTGGCAGACTCGAGATAAGTAAGGTTCTTATGATCAGTCAATACCACCACGCGATGCTTAGCTCCTTCAAGCCAATGACGCCACTCCTCGAATGCCCACTTCATGGCCAGCAACTCTCGGTTGCCCAAATCATAATTACGCTCAGCAGCAGAAAACTTCCTGGAAAAGAAAGCACATGGTTTCAACACTGAGCAACCAGAAGCTCTCTGTGACAAAACCGCCCCTGCTCCAATCTCAGAAGCATCAACCTCGACCTGGAACGGAAGAGAAACATCTGGTTGACACAACACAGGGGCAGAACAAAAACGACGCTTCAACTCCTGAAAAGCTTCCACGGCAGCAGAAGACCAATTAACCAAATCAGCACCCTTCTTGGTCAAATCGGTCAATGGTTTGGCAATGCTAGAAAAATTACAGATGAAGCGACGATAAAAATTAGCAAAGCCCAGGAACTTTTGCAGACTTTTCAGAGATGTCGGCTGAGTCCAATCCTGGATGGCTTGGACCTTAACCGGATCCATCTCGATAGTAGAAGGGGAAAAGATGAACCCCAAAAATGAAACTTTCTGCACACCGAAGAGACACTTTGATCCCTTCACGAACAAAGAATTAGCACGCAGGACCTGGAAAACCATTCTGACCTGCTTCACATGAGACTCCCAATCATCTGAGAAGATCAAAATGTCATCCAAGTAAACAATCAGGAATTTATCCAGATACTCACGGAAGATGTCATGCATAAAAGACTGAAAAACAGATGGAGCATTGGCAAGTCCGAACGGCATCACTAGATACTCAAAATGACCCTCGGGCGTATTAAATGCCGTTTTCCATTCATCTCCCTGCCTGATTCTCACCAGATTATACGCACCACGAAGATCTATCTTAGTGAACCAACTAGCCCCCTTAATCTGAGCAAACAAGTCAGATAACAATGGCAAGGGATACTGAAACTTAACAGTGATCTTATTAAGAAGGCGGTAATCAATACACGGTCTCAGCGAACCATCCTTCTTGGCTACAAAAAAGAACCCTGCTCCCAGTGGTGATGACGATGGGCGAATATGTCCCTTCTCCAGGGACTCCTTCACATAACTGCGCATAGCGGTGTGTTCAGGCACGGATAAATTAAATAAACGACCTTTAGGGAATTTACTACCAGGAATCAAATTGATAGCACAATCACAATCCCTATGCGGAGGTAGGGCATCGGACTTGGGCTCTTCAAATACATCCTGATAATCAGACAAGAACTCTGGGACCTCAGAAGGAGTGGATGACGAAATAGACAAAAATGGAACATCACCATGTACCCCCTGACAACTAAAGCTGGATACCGACATAGAGTTCCAATCCAATACTGGATTATGGGTTTGTAGCCATGGCAACCCCAACACGACCACATCATGCAGATTATGTAGCACCAGAAAGCGAATAACTTCCTGATGTGCAGGAGCCATGCACATGGTCAGCTGGGCCCAGTACTGAGGTTTATTCTTGGCCAAAGGTGTAGCATCAATTCCTCTCAATGGAATAGGACACCGCAAAGGCTCCAAGAAAAACCCACAACGTTTAGCATAATCCAAATCCATCAGATTCAGGGCAGCGCCTGAATCCACAAACGCCATGACAGAATACGATGACAAAGAGCATATCAAGGTAATGGACAGAAGGAATTTGGACTGTACAGTACCAATGACGGCAGACCTATCGAACCGCTTAGTGCGCTTAGGACAATCAGAAATAGCATGAGTGGAATCACCACAGTAGAAACACAGCCCATTCAGACGTCTGTGTTCTTGCCGTTCAACTCTGGTCATAGTCCTATCGCACTGCATAGGCTCAGGTTTAATCTCAGACAATACCGCCAGATGGTGCACAGATTTACGCTCGCGCAAGCGACGACCGATCTGAATGGCCAAAGACATAGACTCATTCAAACCAGCAGTCATAGGAAAACCCACCATGACATCCTTAAGAGCCTCAGAGAGACCCTTCCTGAACAAAGCTGCCAGCGCAGATTCATTCCACAGAGTGAGTACTGACCACTTCCTAAATTTCTGACAATATACTTCTATATCATCCTGACCCTGGCACAAAGCCAGCAAATTTTTCTCAGCCTGATCCACTGAATTAGGCTCATCGTACAGCAATCCGAGCGCCAGGAAAAACGCATCGACACCACTCAATGCAGGGTCTCCTGGCGCAAGAGAAAATGCCCAGTCCTGAGGGTCGCCGCGCAAAAATGAAATAATAATCAAAACCTGTTGAACTGAATTACCAGAAGAATGAGGTTTCAAGGCCAGAAATAGCTTACAATTATTTTTGAAGCTCAGAAACTTAGTTCTATCACCAAAAAACAAATCAGGAATAGGAATTCTTGGTTCTAGCATAGATTTCTGATCAATTGTATCTTGAATCTTTTGTACATTTATAACGAGATTATCCATTGAAGAGCACAGAGCCTGAATATCCATGTCCACAGCTGTGTCCTGAAGCACCCTAATGTCTAGGGGAAAAAAAAGACTGAACACAGAGCTGAGAAAAAAAAATGATGTCAGAACTTCTTTTTTCCCTCTATTGAGAATCATTAGTTTGGCTCCTTGTACTATTATGAAGGCAATCCAGTAACACAGTGTGCCAGTAATCAGAGCACATACAGTGATCTGACAATAACCCAAAACAATAGAACGAGCTCTGAGACGTGGAATCTCTGTAGACCGCAATACCTGAACCTATCCTACACACAACTAAAGGCAGCTGTGGATTGCGCCTGACACTACCTATGCAACTCGGCACAGCCTGAGGAGCTGACTAGCCTGAAGATAGAAATACAAGCCTGACTAGCCTCAGAGAAATACCCCAAAGGAAAAGGCAGCCCCCCACATATAATGACTGTTAGCAAGATGAAAAGACAAAAAGTAGGGATGAAATAGATTCAGCAAAGTGAGGCCCGATATACTAGATAGAGCGAGGATAGCAAAGGGAACTTTGCAGTCTACAAAAAACCCTAAAGCAAAAAACCACGCAAAGGGGGCAAAAAGACCCACCGTGCCGAACTAACGACACGGCGGTACACCCTTTGCGTCTCAGAGCTTCCAGCAAAAACGAATAGACAAGCTGGACAGAAAAAACAGCAACAAAAGCAAAGAAGCACTTATCTAAGCAGAGCAGCAGGCCACAGGAAAGATCCAGAAGCTCAGATCCAACACTGGAACATTGACAAGGAGCAAGGAAGACAGAATCAGGTGGAGTTAAATAACAAGGCAGCCAACGAGCTCACCAGAACACCTGAGGGAGGAAGCCCAGAAGCTGCAGTACCACTTGTGACCACAGGAGTGAATTCAGCCACAGAATTCACAACAGAGGACATTGTGGTACCATTCTTTATTCATGGATGTGTTTTTAGGCAAGACTGTGAGTGAGCCGATTCCCTTGGCTGAGAAGCAACCCCACACATGAATGGTTTCAGGATGCTTTACAGTTGGCATGAGACAAGACTGGTGGTAGCACTCACCTCTTCTTCTCCGAATAAGCTTTTTTCCAGATGTCCCAAACAATCAAAAAGGGGATTCATCAGAGAAAATGACTTTGCCCCAGTCCTCAGCAGTCCACTCCCTGTACCTTTTGCAGAATATCAGTCGGTCCCTGATGTTTTTCCTGGAGAGAAGTGGCTTCTTTGCTGCCCTCCTTGAAACCAGGCCTTGCTCAAAGAGTCTCCGCCTCACAGTGCGTGCAGAAGCACTCACACCAGCCTGCTGCCATTCCTGAGCAAGATGGGAACTGCTGGTAGTCCGATCCCGCAGCTGAAACAGTTTTAAGATACGGTCCTGGCGCTTGCTGGTCTTTCTTGGGTGCCCTGGAGCCTTTTTGACAACAATGGAAGCTCTCTCCTTGAAGTTCTTGATGATGCGATAGATTGTTGACTGAGGTGCAATCTTTGTAGCTGCGATACTTTTCCCTGTTAGGCCATTTTTGTGCAGTGCAATGATGGCTGCACGTGTTTCTTTAGAGATAACCATGGTTAACTGAAGAGAAACAATGATACCAAGCACCAGCTTCCTTTTAAAGTGTCCAGTGATGTCATTCTTACTTAATCATGACTGATTGATCGCCAGCCCTGTCCTCATTAACACCCACACCTGTGTCAATGGATCAATCACTAAAACGATGTTAGCTGATCCTTTTAAGGCAGGACTGCAATGAAGTTGAAATGTGTTTTGGGGGTTAAAGTTCATTTTCTGGGCAAATATTGACTTTGCAAGTACAGTAATTGCTGTTAAGCTGATCACTCTGACATTCAGGAGTATATGCAAATTGCCATTAGAAAAAATGAAGCAGTAGACTTTGGAAAAATTAAAATTTGTCTCAATCTCAAAATTTTTGTCCATGACTGTACTACTGTGTGGGCTGTGCTGTATATACTACTGTGTGTGCTATGCTGTATATACTACTGTGTGGTCTGTGCTGTATATACTACTGTGTGGGCTGTGCTGTGTATACTACTGTGTGGTCTGTGCTGTATACACTACTGTGTGGTCTGTGCTGTATATACTACTGTGAGGGCTCTGCTGTATATACTACTGTGTGGGCTGTGCTGTATATACTACTGTGTGGGCTGTGCTGTATATACTACTGTGTGGGCTGTGCAGTATGTACTACTGTGTGGGCTGTGCTGTATATACTACTGTGTGGGCTGTGCTGTATATACTACTGTGTGGGCTGTGCTGTATATACTACTGTGTGGTCTGTGCTGTATATGCTACTGTGTGGTCTGTGCTGTATATATCACTGTGTGGTCTGTGCTGTATATACTACTGTGTGGTCTGTGCTGTATATACTACTGTGTGGGCTGTGCTGCATATACTACTTTGTGGGCTGTGCTGTATATACTACTGTGTGGGCTGTGCTGTATATACTACTGTGTGGGCTGTGCTGTATATACTACTGTGTGGGCTGTGCTGTATATACTACTGTGTGGTCTGTGCTGTATACACTACTGTGTGGACTGTGCTGTATATACTACTGTGTGGGCTGTGCTGTATATACTACTGTGTGGGCTGTGCTGTATATACTACTGTGTGCGCTGTGCTGTATATACTAATGTGTGGGCTGTGCAGTATGTACTACTGTGTGGGCTGTGCTGTATATAATACTGTGTGGGCTGTGCTGTATATACTAATGTGTGGGTTGTGCAGTATGTACTACTGTGTGGGCTGCGCTGTATATGCTACTGTGTGGGCTGTGCTCTATATACTACTGTGTGGGCTGTGCTGTATATACTACTGTGTGTGCTGTGCTGTATATACTACTGTGTGGGCTGTGCTGTATTTACTACTGTGTGGGCTGTGCTGTATATACCACTGTGTGGGCTGTGCAGTATGTACTACTGTGTGGACTGCGCTGTATATGCTACTGTGTGGGCTGTGCTCTATATACTACTGTGTGGGCTGTGCAGTATGTACTACTGTGTGTGCTGTGCTGTATATACTACTGTGTGGGCTGTGCTGTATTTACTACTGTGTGGGCTGTGCTGTATATGCTACTGTGTGGGCTGTGCTCTATATACTACTGTGTGGGCTGTGCAGTATGTACTACTGTGTGTGCTGTGCTGTATATACTACTGTGTGGACTGTGCTGTATTTACTACTGTGTGGGCTGTGCTGTATATACCACTGTGTGGGCCGTGCTGTATATGCTACTGTGTGGTCTGTGCTGTATATATTACTGTGTGGTCTGTACTGTATATACTACTGTGTGGTCTGTGCTGTATATACTACTGTGTGGTCTGTGCTGTATATACTACTCTGTGGTCTGTGCTGTATATACTACTGTGTGGGCTGTGCTCTTTATATTACTGTGTGGACTGTGCTGTGTATACTACTGTGTGAGCAGTGCTATATACTACTAAGCAGGCAGTGCTGTATACTACTACGCGGGCTGTGCTGTATACTACTACATGGACTGTGCTGTATACTACTACGCGGGCTGTGCTGTATACTACTATGTGGGCTGTGCTATATTATGCAGGCTGTGCTATATACTATGCGGTTTGTGCTATATACTATGCGGGCTTTTATATATACTATGGGGGTATATTATACTCTATGGGGGAGGCCGTGTTATATACTATGTGGCTGTGTTCAGGGCCAGACTGGCCATTGGGCATTTCTGGCAAATGCCAGAAGGGCCGGTGCCAGTAGTGGGCCGCTGCTCTCTCCCCCCCTCCACCCACCAGTGCTGCCACTGCCACATTCAACTATACCGGTGTCTATGATGCCGCTACAGTTGAATGCAATGATGGAGGAGAGAGCATCTGCTGACGCTCCCTCTCCCATCATTCCCAGCTCTGCCTCTGGCACTGCGGGTGTGCGATGACGTCATATCATCGCGCACCTGCTGTGTCCCGGGCAGACTGCAGCCGCCGAGACAGGAGCAGGGAGTAGCGCGGGCAAAAGGAGAGGTGAGAAGTGGTTTTTTTTGTTTCTTTTTTTACAGGACTGTGGGGCCATTATTTGGGGGAGGAGAGATGAGATGTGGGCTGTGCTAGTCTGTCATTGCCTCAGTTACATTTGTGTGGGCTGTGCTGTATATACTACTGTGTGGGCTGTGCTGTATAAACTACTGTGTGGGCTGTGCTGTATATACTACTGTGTGGGCTGTGCTGTATATACTACTTTGTGGGCTGTGCTGTATATACTACTGTGTGTGCTACGCTGTATATACTACTGTGTGAGCTGTGCTGTATATACTACTGTGTGGGCTGTGCTGTATATACTACTGTGTGGTCTGTGCTGTATATACTACTATGTGAGCTGTGCTGTATATACTACTGTGTGGTCTGTGTTGTATATACTACTGTGTGGGCTGTGCTGTATATACTACTGTGTGGGCTGTGCTGTATATACTACTGTGTGGTCTGTGCTGTATATACTACTGTGTGGTCTGTGCTGTATATACTACTATGTGTGCTGTGCTGTATATACTACTGTGTGGTCTGTGCTGTATATACTACTGTGTGGGCTGTGCTGTATATACTACTGTGTGGGCTGTGCTGTTTATACTACTGTGTGGTCTATGCTGTATATACCACTGTGTGGTCTGTGCTGTATATACTACTGTGTGGGCTGTGCTGTATATATTACTGTGTGGGCTGTGCTGTATATACTACTGTGTGGGCTGTGCAGTATATACTACTGTGTGGGCTGTGCTGTACATACTACTGTATGGGCTGTGCTGTATATACTACTGTGTGGTCTGTGCTGTATATACTACTGTGTGGGCTGTGCTGTATACACTACTGTGTGAGCTGTGCTGTATATACTACTTTGTGGGCTGTGCTGTATATACTACTAAGCGGGCAGTGCTGTATACTACTACGCGGGCTGGGCTGTATACTACTACGTGGGCTATGATGTATACTACTACGCGGGCTGTGCTGTATACTACCACACGGGCTGTGCTGTATACTACTATGTGGACTTTGCTGAATACTACTATGCGGGATGTGCTGTATACTACTATGCGGGCTGTGCTGTATTATGCAGGCTGTGCTATATACTATGCAGGTTGTGCTATATACTATACGGGCTTTGATATATACTATGGGGGTATATTATATTCTATGGGGGAGGCCGTGTTATATACTATGTGGCTGTGTTATATACTATTGTGGGGGTATATTATATTCTATGGGGGAGGCTGTGTTATATACTATGGGGGTTATAGGACTCATGCTGATGTGGTAGTTGGAGGCAGGTATATCTCGCCCAGGTGTTTGTCCTATGTGAATTAGGCCACTCAGTATCTTCAGGGTGCTAATGGGTTAATGATTGCAGGAATAAAAGATGATCAGCTGGGGGTTCCCAGTGTCTGCCTGGGGCACACAGATTGCCTGCCTGTGTGAGACAAACGTGAGTGAAGAGCTGTGCTCAAGATCTGTGTGATGTTAGCTGGGTGGGAGAAGCCCCCCCAGTTGTTGAGATAGCAACGTATTTGTTTAGTTAGTGCCGGACAGGCTAGGATTTATTTTTATGTTTTGTTTTGTTCATGTTGCTTTCACGTTAATAAATCTGACCTGAGGTCAGTCTGCTCAGAAACATGCTGTACGCCTCAGATTCAATGCACAAACCACGTGACCTTTGACCCCAGCAAAGGCGATCCCAGAGTGTTTTGTCACATTGTGGTGGAGAACGTGGGCATACCGTGGCACAGGCGACAGCATGGGAGACGTGGTGAAAGCCTTAGTACAGTCCACTGCCGTACAGCAGCAGGCCACTGCCGCACAGCACAAAGCTAATCGCTTGATGGCCGCACAGCTGAAGGAGTTAGTGGAAATGACGGATGCAGACCGCCAACTTCTCCAACAGGTGGCGCAGCGCCTGGTGAGCATGCCTGACACTGACCCGGAAGCAGAGTCCAGAAGGATCCATGTGAGTCGATACTGGTAAAAGCTGACTGCAGAAGATGACGTCGAGGCATACCTGACAACGTTTGAGCGTACGGCGTTGAGAGAGAAGTGGCCGAAGGCACGATGGGCCGATTTGATCGCCCCATTTCTCTCCGGCGAGGCCCAAAAAGCTTACCATGATTTGGACCCGGAGGTCGCTCAGGACTTTGAGAAACTGAAAGCTGAGATCCTGGCCCGGCTGGGTGTGACGACGGCTGTCCGGGCACAGAGGGTACATCAGTGGACATACCAGCAAGATAAACCGGCGCGGTCTCAGATGTTCGACCTGATCTACTTAACAAAGAAATGGCTGCAACCCGAGGTACTGACAATACCCAAAATAATCCAGCAGGTTGTCCTGGACAAGTACCTGAGAGTACTACCCCCAGCGCTGAAAAGGTGGGTAAGCCAAGGAAATCCCACGACAGCGGATCAACTTGTTGAGTTGGTCGTGCGTTATTCCGTGGCTGAAGGACTTCCCGACGACACCGCCAACCCCCGGTCTGTGCCTCCTCCTCGTGGAACCGGTAAGACTGTTCCAGGGACCACGGGTGAAGGAAAATCGCTTAAAACTGTGGGGGAGGAGTCCGGGACTACTCGCCCTCTGAGACCAAGAGTATTGGACGGTGGTCTCAGTAGGGGACCTGTTAGGTGTTTCCGCTGCCATGAGAAGGGTCATGTTTCTGTGAACTGTCCTGTTACCGCTGAACCCATGCAGTGTGACGTTATAGACTCTAGAAAACGCATGTCTTTGGTTACACAGCTAGTGAGTGTGAATGCGGGTCAAAATGATACAGTGAAACACCTGTGTGAATTATCTGTTGATGGGAAAAATGTTGTGGCATTACTAGACTCTGGAAGTGTGGTGACTCTGGTGAAAGCTAGTCTGGTGGCACTTCCGTCTGGTCCGTCTGACAAGTTTTCTGTGACGTGTGTGCATGGTGACACCCGCTCGTACTTAACAGCGGTCATATGGATTTCTACTCCCTATGGGTCAGTGCAGCACAAAGTGGGACTCGTTCCCGCATTGTTACAGGATGTAATCCTGGGCAGGGATTTTCCCTATTTCTGGCAGTTGTGGGAGAATCAGTTGCTCCTTCACGGTAGCTGTACCCGTGAATCTTCTCCCATGCCATCTGGAGGTCCCGAGTCCCTAGAGGAGACCCCACAGGAAGATGTTGCTGGGGAGGTTTGTGAATCTAACCTTCAGTACCCCTTCTCCATCATGGCGGGGGAAACGGAGGAAACTGAGGAACCTCAGCGAGAGGCGGAGGCAGACAGCCATCCGGCACCCTGCCTGCCAGATTTGGGAGTCCAGGTGGATGACTTCCACAGCGAGCAAATGAAAGATCCTACCCTGACTCCGGCTAGGAAAAATGTAAAAATGATAGATGGGGTACCCGTAGAACCTGACAGTAGGCTAGCATACCCGTATATGGTTCTTGAAAATGATTTGCTCTACCAGGTAGAAAAAAAAGGGGAAGACACAGTGCAATGGTTAGTGGTACCCAAACCTTATCGGCGGAAGGTACTGGATTTGGCCCACGGACATATAATGGGGGGACATCTGGGGGTACAGAAAACCACAGAAAGGATATTGCATTGTTTTGTGTGGCCTGGAATACATTATGATGTGCGTAACTATTGTGAGTCCTGTCCAGAGTGCCAAATCGCGGCCCCTAAATCTCAGTTCCGTAGCCCTTTGGTACCCCTTCCTATCATCGGGGTCCCTTTTGAGAGAATTGGGATGGATTTGGTTGGGCCCCTTCCCCAATCCGCACGTGGGCACCAACATATCCTCGTCATCGTGGACTATGCCACTCGTTACCCGGAAGCCGTCCCTTTGCGTAACACAGCTACCAAGACGATCGCCAAGGAATTGGTACAAGTGTTTAGTCGGGTGGGAATTCCAAAACAGATACTCACCGACCAGGGGACTCCCTTTATGTCGAGGGTAATGAAGGAGCTCTGCAGGCTCTTACAAATAGACCCGTTGCGTACGTCTGTCTATCACCCTCAAACAGATGGCCTGGTTGAGCGCTTCAACAAAACCTTAAAACAGATGCTCCGGAAGGCGATAGACAAAGATGGGAAGAACTGGGATTACTTGTTACCCTATTTGCTGTTTGCCATTAGTGAAGTTCCCCAGTCTTCCACAGGGTTTTCGCCTTTCGAAGTGTTGTACGCCCGTCGTCCACAGGGACTGCTGGACGTCGCAAAAGAAACCTGGGAAGGTCAAGTCACTCCCTTTAAAACGGTGATCAACCATGTAACACAAATGCAGGATCGTATTGCCGCTGTCATGCCCATTGTTAGGGACCATATGTTACAGGCCCAGGGATCCCAGAGGCAAAGTTATGATAGAGGCGCTAAGGTCCGTACATTTGCACCCGGCGATAGGGTGTTGGTCCTAATCCCTAAGGTGGATAGTAAATTCCTGGCGAAATGGCAGGGCCCATTTGAGGTCCGAGAAAGAGTTGGTGAAGTGAACTATAAAGTGTACCAGCCGGGTAAGAGAAAACCCGGAACAGATTTATCATGTGAATCTGATAAAATCCTGGAAAGACCGCTCTGCCCCAACGGCGGATCTGCCCCGTCCGGTTTGTTCACCTACTGTACCGGAGGTGCAGGTTGCCGAGACTCTCTCAGAACGACAAAAATCTGAGGTTAAGCAATTTTTGTTACAGAACCGACAGTTTTTCTCCGAAAAACCTGGCCGGACTAAGTTGGTGAAACATGAGATTGTCACCGAGCCTGGCGTCACTGTTCATGTGAAGCCCTACCGGATTCCGGAAGCCCGCCGTGAAGCCGTCTCCTGGGAAGTGATGGCAATGTTGGACTTAGGAGTCATTGAGGAGTCGCACAGCGCCTGGTCCAGTCCAATTGTGTTGATACCTAAACCGGATGGCTCCATCCAGTTTTGTAATGAATTTAGGAAACTGAATGCAGTTTCTAAATTTGATGCGTACCCTATGCCCCGGGTCGATGAGTTGATCGACCGGCTTGGTAAAGCCCGATACATTACGACCCTGGATTTAACAAAGGGGTACTGACAGATTCCTCTGGCCGAGGCGGCCAGAGAGAAGACGGCATTTGCTACACCGGAAGGTCTGTTCCAGTATGTCTATATGCCGTTTGGACTTCACGGAGCTCCCGCAAAGTTCCAGAGATTGATGGATCGAGTCTTGAGGCCTCACAGACAGTACGCTTCTGCCTACCTGGATGACATCGCAATTTACAGCATGGACTGGGAAACTCATCTCCAGAAGGTACAAGCGGTGATTGATGACCTGCGAGATGCAGGTTTATCGGCAAACCCCAAGAAATGCCACATCGGGCTTGAAGAAGCCCGATACTTGGGCTACGTGATTGGCCGAGGAGTGGTTAAACCCCAGATCGACAAAATACAGGCAATTCAGGGCTGGCCACAACCAGTGAACAAAAAACAAGTACAGGCTTTCCTGGGGATTGCCGCCTATTATCGCCGGTTCATACCCAATTTTGCAGCCATGGCTACTCCCTTGACGGATCTTACCAAGGGGAAGGGTTCCGTCATGGTAAAATGGACCTCAGCTGCTGAAGAGGTCTTCCACAGCCTGAAACGGGCTTTGTGCTCTCAGCCCATACTAGTGACTCCAGATTTCAGCAGCGAGTTTGTGGTACAAACTGATGCCTCTGATACTGGTGTCGGAGCTGTACTTTCCCAGGTGAGGGACGGAGTCGAACACCCGGTCCTCTATCTCAGTCGGAAACTGAATGTACATGAGCAGAGGTATGCGGTGGTTGAAAAAGAGTGCCTAGCCATTAAATGGGCTCTCGACTCCCTCAAGTATTACCTGGCCGGTAGGAAGTTTAGGCTGGTCACAGACCATGCCCCTCTCAAGTGGATGCACCTCCACAAAGACCGTAATAGTCGGGTAACCCGGTGGTTTCTTGCCCTGCAGGCTTACTCTTTTACGGTGGAGCACCGACCTGGTTTTCAGATGGGGAACGCCGATGCCCTATCCCGAGTGCACTGTTTCAAAAGTGTTCTTGCTCGACCGGAGTGGTCTGAGCAAGGGGGGGGGATATGTAAGACTCATGCTGGTGTGGTAGTTGGAGGCAGGTATATCTCACCAAGGTGTTTGTCCTATGTGAATTAGGCCACTCAGTATCTTCAGGGTGCTAATGGGTTAATGATTGCAGGAATAAAAGATGACCAGCTGGGGGTTTCCAGTGTCTGCCTGGGGCACACAGATTGCCTGCCTGTGTGAGACAAACGTGAGTGAAGAGCTGTGCTCAAGATCTGTGTGATGTTAGCTGGGTGGGAGAAGCCCCCCCAGTTGTTGAGATAGCAACGTATTTGTTTAGTTAGTGCCGGACAGGCTAGGATTTATTTTTATGTTTTGTTTTGTTCATGTTGCTTTCACGTTAATAAATCTGACCTGAGGTCAGTCTGCTCAGAAACCTGCTGTACGCCTCAGATTCAATGCACAAACCACGTGACCTTTGACCCCAGCAAAGGCGATCCCAGAGTGTTTTGTCACAGGGTATATTATATTCCATGGGGAAGGCTGTCTTATATACTATGGGGGGCTGCATTATATTCTATGAGGGGCTACATTATATATTATGGGGAGGTGGGCTGTATTATATTCTATGGGGGGCTGTATTAGATATTATGAGGGATGATTGCATCATACTCTTTGATCGGGCTGCATTATATTCTATGGGAAGGTGGGCTGTATTTTATTCTATTCGGGGCTACATTATATTCTATGAGGGGCTGTATTATATTTATATTCTATGAGGGGTGATTGCATCATACTCTATGAGGGGGCTGCATTAAACTATGAGGGGGGCTGCATTATATTCTATGGGGGTTACATTATACTCTGGGGTGGCTGCATTATACTCTGGTGTGGCTGCATTATACTCTGTAGGGTGGTGGCTGCATTATACTGTATGTGGGCTGCATTATATTGTATCAAGGACTATGGGGAATACGTTATACTATATGAAGAAATATTGGGTGCATTATACTACGGGAAGTGAATTGTACTACATGGATGACTATGGTGGTGCATTATACTATATGGAGCACTATGAGGAGTGTATTATGCTATATGGAGGACTATGAGGAGTTTCTACCGGTGGGTCTCCTCCACATCTTCCTCCCCTCCACTTGCACGGGTAAGCAATTGTCTCTGGGCTCCATTATGGTCGCTGGGGTCACCCCAGCTGTTATTACATGCTGGCTTCAGTCTCTGCGCTGGGCACCGGCCCCGCTGTGACTTCTTTATTTCTATACCGTTCCCCTATGCTGCTGGGCTCGTGGTATGCTGCACATGTCACCGGGGTATATAGGGGCCATTATGGCTGTTACTCTCTACCTGCCCCATACCGCTGATTAGGTCCTGCGTATGGGCTGCTATACATTGGTTGGGTGATACTGCGGTCACAGAGGCTACTCCAGTTGCCAATATAGATTTCTTCCTTATCCCCTGGGCCCCGTTATGGTTGTATTTCCCTTTATTTTCTGTGTACCTATTTTAGGGTGCTCATTATATTACCAGTATTTGTTACAGTGTGTTGGGGTGGTTAGATGTGGGGTGTTCCTTCCCCCCTTCATGTGTTATGTTGTGGGTTACTATGTGATCACTACTGATGTCCAATGACTGTTTTAACTTTTTTGTAGTAATGAAGATCATCTTATCTATATCTTTACCATATGCTCCCTGTTTTTCTCCTTGCTTTATACTCTGTAGGGTGGTGGCTGCATTATACTGTATGTGGGCTGCATTATATTGTATCAAGGACTATGGGGAATACGTTATACTATATGAAGAAATATTGGGTGCATTATACTATGGGAAGTGAATTGTACTACATGGATGACTATGGTGGTGCATTATACTATATGGAGCACTATGAGGAGTGTATTATGCTATATGGAGGACTTTGAGGAGTGTATTATACTATATGGAGGACCGGGCGAGTGTATTTTAATATATGGAGGAGTGTATTATAGTACATGGAGGACTGTGGTGAACATTATAATATATGGAGGACTATGGGGTGTATTTTACTAAACAAGTAAAATGCTGCATATTCATTGGGTGATTGGATTGTTTTTGCCGGAACAAAAATCCTTGTTCTCAGCAGCACATCGCCAGCGGAAACTGTATATGTGCTGCTAATAACATGATACTGTATGGTGATCTGTTAGTGATCTATTAGTGATGGGTCTGTCCCATCATTCTTTCTCACACGGTGGAAAAAGGCCGGGAAACAAGCGTTGAACAACTTCAGTATTGTCGATCAAACTCATTTAACGGCCTGAACTCAGCGCATGTAAATACAACCAAAATGCTTTTGTGTGATGTGCAATATGTTAGCATTTGGGGCCCCATTTTAAACTTTGCCCAGGGCCCCACTTTGCCTAAAACCGGCCCTGCCTACAAGTGTACAAAAATATTATACAGTCACCATGTGACAGGTGGGCCTGTGTAACTTCAAATGCCAGGGCTGAAGTTTAGTCCCAGTCCGGCCCTGGATACAATCATCCTTGTTTGTTGATTATTGTATTTTTTCACATTTTTCCTTATTGTGCCTGGACACCTATTTGCAGTATCCTATGTCTGAGCCCATAGTAAGGATCTGTGAGCATGATTGATCATACCAGCTTTCTGAGCCCAAAGTTAAAAGGTCAAACAGACCTGAAAATGTGACTTTTGCCTAGTAGGAAGATCACCGAAACTAAGAGAGCTAGATAATAGACTCATGGAGCGATGTCTGTACTGAGAGTAACAAGATTGAAATGAAAAACAATATTTCTGTTCTTGCCTGATGGGTGCTCAGCTGTTTCGTGCAATTTTGACCTGCACATATTCCATGTGCTTCCTACCATGACGACCTTTGTGTTCACAGCATTGCAGAACTAAGCACATTAAAAGCCATTATCAAAAATGAGACACATGGCCATCATGATTAACTGTACAAGGATGCATAGCACATCAGTTTTACTAGTTACATTTTAATGGAACCATTGATTTCTCTTTTGCCTGCACGTTTTTCTTTATATCATAAATAGATTTTACAGTGTGGGCATGTCACAGTTTTACAACATTGCGCCCCATACTCATCCCTCTTTACAAATGTCCATTTTAGAACAGTGCAATAAAAAGAAATGATGGTGAATGCGATGTCAAGTATTTTTCTGCAGTAAATATCATAAGGTGTTGAGTGGCTTACTCTTCATAATTAATGTTTATTCTCCTTTAGAATATTAAATAATTATACTTGTAATCATCCTATTAAATGCCTTATCACCAGCTGATGAGAAAACATGCCCCAATTCTCACTATGTCCTGATATATAAGGATCAGTCTCAATGCTATCATCAATACATAGCTTTTGAGTCTCTGAGAAGTTCAGAACTAAGAAAAAAATCAGTCATGTCTGGAATCAAAGGAGGAGCAAACTGCCAGAAGAGCTCGTGCCAGAATCCGTGCAAGGATCCCTGCCAAAAAGTGCCTATCTGTGTAAATCCTTGCCAAGACCGTAAGTTACTCTTTTTTGTTTTTGCCTTAATGAATTCTTTGTAAACTTTACACATTAATTAGTATTATAGATCTTTGCTCCAGAATTTTACATTAGTATTTTTTTAGCAAAGAGATAAAAAATGTAAAGAATTAATGCATTTAAAAACTGTAAAAAAAAAAAAAAGCCTTGCTGAAAACCACATGTCACATTTTGTTAGGCGTCGAGTTCCTGCCCTTCCAGGTTCAGCCATTATAACTAGTGCTGTTCGGCGGCGAGCAGGCGGTCCTGGGACTAAGTCCTGCTTTTCCCTCCTGAGCATGCCCAGTGGAAGGTCTCTCATTGGAGGGCGGGGGTCACATGCTCAGGTCTTTTAGCAGCTCCTATTGGTCCACTAGGAAGGTCCTGAACTGATACAGCTATAAAAGGTTCACATGGCCGCACTGCCATGCACTAATATCATTTGTGTTTGGCAGTTGCCAGTGGATACTCTGCCACACTGTATATAAGTGGTGTGAGCCTGTTTAGCCTTGGGGCTGTACACTCAGACAGGCAGCTATCGTCAGAGGGGGCAATTAGCCTTGGCTTAGCATCTGGTTCCTTCATGTGTGCGGTTAGCACAGAAGAGTTCCAGAGCAAGCACAACTTTCAGTTAGGGTTTTAGTCCCTGTGTACAGCGCAACTCTGTGAGGCAACAGAGCTCGCTTTCATTTCACACAGGGTGAAGTTTAACCCACGTGTGAGCTCAGTGTCCATCTGCCATTACTTGCAGCTGGTTTCTCTGCACGGTGGACCCCGGGCTGTGAACGCACCTCGTATCTATCACCCTATTACTTAGTGCGTTTCACTAGTCTTAAGACATTTAAGGTTAGGTTTAGCTCACATTTCATATGCTCTTAGGTTCAGCCTGTAGGTATATACGGGCCCCATATATAATTTGCAGCTGTATGTCATTCAGCTGTATACTTCCTTTTTTGACTTGAAGTCGCTTTCTATTGAGATTAATAATTGAATATGCTTTTTTGATACAGTAGAGTGATTAAAGTCTTAGAAGTAGGGTATGTTCAATGTATTCAATTTTAAATAGTGTTTTCCATAGAAGTAAATCTCAAACATGTAGAAAAAGTAATTGATCTAGATATTCATTATGACAGCCATATTTGTTGCTATGACATTGGATTTAACCTTCAAGGATAAACGGTTCAGGAGGTAATGTCCTATAGTGTACAATCCCTCCTAAACATCTAAACTGTCCATCATTGTGCCTCCCATTGTTATGTCATATAATCACTGCAGACAATAAGAGGTCACTGATTGACCTGCAGCCTTTACTATTACATAGTTAGTATATTTGAAAACAGACACATCTATCAAGTTCAACCAAGCTGACCTTAGTACGGTATATGGCTTTTTTATTTTTTGATGGACAGTTTAGCTGTTATGAATCTGTTATCCACTTGTAGGCAATGTTTTCAAATTGATGATATTTCATATATTCCTCATAATGGTTTTCCACTGATTGTAGCATATACAGTAGTTCTTGATGCAACTTTTTGTTATACAGTGAATATTGTTACTGTGTACACAATTCTGTAGTTTTTAAAACTCTTTATATACTATGTACACAAAATATCAAAATGGTGATACAGACTTTCAGATTTTTGGACTAACTGCTTAAAATTTTTCTTTCCAGATTAAGCAGAATAGAAATTACTACTAGAAGATTAATTTTAGACCAGCCATTTTAATAATAGAGGATTATAACAAATATCTAAACTTTTTGGTCTTATCTCAGGGAGCAAATTATTGGAAATAATCCATTAAAACAGTCTCATATCGAATTCTGTATGATTCGAATTTGATACAGAAACATTTGGAAGGCATACAGGAAGACAAGGCCTGTAATAATTATAATGAGGTCATAGCCCAAAGAAGGTTTTTTCTCATATTAAAAATTCTGGCTGTCTGGGGTAATGAAGGCATTGTTAATAACATCTCTCCTATTGCAAGGCAGTGAACAAGTCAGTGTACATGTCCTGCTTGTATGAGGCAGTAAAAAGGTAACAGTTAAATTGTGGTTCATAGGGTCTAGTCTGCAGATGGGAAAAAAATCTAGCAGAAAGTTTTGGTATGTAGGAATTGACTAGTAGGCCCTTCCTTCACAACTGTCCTGCATAGGTGGTCGAACAGTATCCTATAGACTTCAACAGGTTGTGCCACAGCTCCATAGAACTCACACTTTGTACATAACTACGATACGACCATAATCATACATAACTCTGCATACATTGTTCCAAAATGCAGTGAACACAGAATGAATGTTTCTCTTTTCTAGCTTGCCAATCTGGGTCCCAGTACTCCGGCTACAGCAATCAACAAGGTCGTGGACAATTCCCCAAACAAGGTAAAGATAAGGATAATTTTAGTAGATTTTTCACTGTCATCAGTGCTAATTAATTTCTCTATGCACAGATCAAAATCACTGTATTTAAAAGCTGCTTTATAAGGTGTGATTCATAGGACTGCATCTGGCATAAAATATGAGGAAAAACTGTGCAGGATTCCCAAACTTCCAGAAATTCTTGGACAGTCGGTAAAATTAGGACACTTTTTCCCTTGTCTGTAAAAAACTTGAATAGGTTATTATGACTGTAATTATCATTTTTTACAGTTCAAAGAGAATGCAGCTAATTTGTAGGTTGTAAACATGGATCACTGATAGTCATAATGATTTATTATGGTTATTGAATGTCACTGTAAAAAATGTTGAGTCTATGAATTTTTGATAAGCTGTCCAGAAAAGAAAAATCAAACTAGTGACCTTGATAATGTAGAGTATACAGTCTAACAGAGCAATTCTTCATAAAATGTGATGATTCACAAAGACAACGTACAGGGCCACATAGAATGCTCAGTAGGGATCTACACTGTGTGTCTCATTACAAGGTATCCATATATCATAAATAGGAGAACTGTATCATTTTAGAAAATGCCCTTATTTTCCTGGAACTTGGTCTTCTCCAGAACTTGACACAGGAACCTTTATTTTAACTATTATGTATTCTGGTAGTTTTAGAATTTCTCAATGGGTGAGTGCATGAAAAAATAAAATATTTATCTTGCTTTTTGCCTTTGCGCTTTGCTCAAATTGGTTTACACATATACAATTCTGAAAAACAGCAAACACATATATAGTAAAGTTAATTCCAAAACAATAAATATTATGAAAGTCTTATCTATAAACTGCAGGTAATTTATTCTGTTAACTTGTACCATGTATTGCTCTTTAGTATTGAACTGTCTATTGTAACTAAACCTTTATCTTTTTTTATATTTGAGTGGCTTTTTATTTGCAAACAAGTGAGTGGGGGTCTACATCCTAAGACCCACACCAATCCCAAATGTAGCTCAGGTGACAGAAGCACACAGCTCCTTCCTGATCCCGCACACATACCAACGGATGGATACAATACAACAGCTGGAGCTGTGCACCACACAAGTAGTTTTTTTAGAGATAGGTGGTGTTCTCACTAAACTGCTTTTAATTAAAAGGGCACTCAAATGGCACTCAGATATAAAAAAGAAAGTATACAGATTATCTTCTTTGAAAAAATGACTAACTGATATATGTTCACTTCTCCATCAGATCCCTGCAACCCCTGCTGTCCACCTCCCTGCTGTCCACCTCCCTGCTGTCCACCTCCCTGCTGTCCACCTCCCTGCTGTCCTGATCCCTGCTGTCCTGATCCCTGCCAAGGTCAAGGGAATTTCTATTGCAATAAATGAACATGTGACACCTGACTTTGTTCCTTGCATTGTTCCCCATCTTTCCGTAAATGTATTATAAATTGTCCTAACCAATTGAGAATCCTGACCTTCACCGTTGCTTGCTGTTTACACATCTGTTCTGTTATCCAATAAAATTCTGCTATTAACACATGGATTATAGTTTATGTATTTAAGTTCTTATGCATTAGAAATCTTTTATTACAGTGGACAAAAAATAGCAACCCACGGACAGATGAAGGATCCTTTCTAAGAAAAATAGACAGACATGTTGTCTAATCCAGAACAACACCTTTAACAAAAATAACGTTAAATATCAAATGCCTATCGTATGCAATGCAAAGCCTTTTTAATGAAAATATACTTAAAGTAGACAACAGTAACATAAAGCTGCGCTGAACCACCAATAATAATAATCTTTATACAGAGCACTGTATAATTCAGTAGATGAACCTACAGAACTCTATAAGTAACAGAATACAATTGAAACAATTAGAGGGAAAGGGGTGACACAAAAAGATAAAAAATATAAAGAGATCAGTGTCCAATCTCAGGTGATGAATTTCAAAGAAATGATTTGCATTCCTTCATCAAAATGCAAAATTCCAATCTGTAATCGGTCATTATCAAGTATACAAAAAAATCACAAAGGGCTGGCTTTTATAGTGTGGAGTCTACACCAATCACCACAAAGGCCAAACCCACTCATATTAAATACATTATTTATACGAACATTCATAAAGAGTATACATACCCAATTGTGAATAGCATAAATAACACCTTATATATTAAAAAAATGTAATTATGGGTTACCATAAATCACATAGGTGCTGTGTCCTGGGACAGCTGCGATATCTTGACCTGGATGGGTTGCTTCTTTGGCCTCATGGGGGGCAGTCTCGACGCCATGGTAACCACCGTGGGCTCATTACTGCACAGCAGCCTCGCGTGTCATTGAGCATGCGGTCATGTGGCGATAGTCATGTAACCTCTCCTGTGTGATGCTCGCTGGTGGTGGAAGCGCTAGTCTGATACCCAGGTATGAGGTGATGATTAGTCAGCTGGTCGATACTGATGAGAGAATTTGGCTTGATCACTGGCAATGATAGTTTATATTACTGCCACACCAGCCTAATTACAATTTTGGTGCACTTCTCTTTGGTGGCTCATTATTGGAACCCTGGAACGTGTTATCTGCATATCCATGATCGACCTACAGGTGGTTGAATTCTAGTATCCATGAGTATAGGGATGCCATGATTTGACTGGCTGAACACCTGTTCCAAACCTATGTAAACAAAGAATATATTACATTATAAAGGTGCCTTTTTTCCAGCTTTTTAATATATAGGGTTATTCACAATTGGGTATGTATACTCTTTATGAATGTTTGTATAAATAATGTATTTAATATGAGTGGGTTTGGCCGTTGTGGTGATTGGTGCAGACTTGGTCTCCACTAGGGTTGAGCGAAACGGATCGGACAAATTAAAAAAACGCCGACTTTCGGCAAAGTGGGGTTTCATGAAACCCGACCCAATCCGTGTGTGGGATCGGCCATGAGGACAGTGATCTTCACGCCAAAGTCTCGTTTCGTATGACGCGTTCAGCGACATTTGTCAGCCAATGAAGGAGGATGCAGAATGTGGGCAGCGTGATGACATAGGTCTCGGTCCCCACCATCTTAGAGAAGGGCATGACAGTGATTGGCTTGCTTTCTGCAGCGTCACAGGGGCTATAAAGAGGCGTGCACACCGACCGCCATCTTACTTCTGCCGATCGTAGTATAGAGAGAGGTTGCCGCAGCTTCATCAGAAGAAGTGATATAGTTAGGGAGGGAAGATTAAGCCCCAAAACTGCTTGTGCTGTAGCGATTTCCACTGTCCAACACCACCTTTTGTTTGCAGGGACAGTGGAGGCTAGATTTTTGTGCATCAGCTCTGTAGCTTATTAGGCTGCCTTATAAAGCTCCCTGATAGCTGCATTGCTGTTTGCACGCCGCTGTGCAAACCAACTGCTTTTTTTAACCCCTTAAGCCCCAAGGGTGGTTTGCACGTTAATGACTGGGCCAATTTTTACAATTCTGACCACTGTCCATTTATGAGGTTATAACTCTGGAACACTTCAACAGATCCCAGATGATTCTGAAATTGTTTTCTCGGAACTTATTGTACTTCATGATAGTGGTAAAAATTCTTTGATAGTACCTGTGTTTGTTTGTGAAAAAAAACTGAAATTTGGCGAAAATTGTGAAAATTTCGCAATTTTCCAACTTTGAATTTTTATGCAATTAAATCACAGAGATATGTCACACAAAATACTTAATAAGTAACATTTCCCACATGTTTACTTTACATCAGCACAATTTTGCAACCAAAATTTTTTTTTGTTAGGGAGTTATAAGGGTTAAAACTTGACCAGCAATTTCTCATTTTTACAACACCATTTTTTTTTTAGGGATTACATCTCATTTGAAGTCATTTTGAGGGGTCTATATGATAGAAAATACCCAAGTGTGACACCATTCTAAAAACTGCACCCCTCAAGGTGCTCAAAACCATATTCAAGAAGTTTATTAACCCTTCTGGTGCTTCACAGGAATTTTTGGAATGTTTAAATAAAAATGAACATTTAACTTTTTTTAACAAAAAATTTAATTCAGCTCCAATTTGTTTTATTTTACCAAGGGTAACAGGAGAAATGGACACCAAACGTTGTTGTACAATTTGTCCTGAGTACGCTGATACCCCAAATGTTGGGGTAAACCACTGTTTGGGTGAATGGGAGAGCTCGGAAGGGAAGGAGCGCCGTTTGACTTTTCAATGCAAAATTGACAGGAATTGAGATGGGACACCATGTTGCGTTTGGAGAGCCACTGATGTGCCTACACATTGAAACCCCCCACAAGTGACACCATTTTGGAAAGTAGACCCCCTATGGAACTTATCTAGAGGTGTGGTGAGCACTTTGACCCACCAAGTGTTTCACAGAAGTTTATAATGCAGAACCGTAAAAATAAAAAATCATTTTTTCACAAAAATTATTTTTTTGCCCCCAATTTTTTATTTTCCCAAGGGTAAGAGAAGAAATTGGACCCCAAAAGTTGTTGTACAATTTGTCCTGAATACGCTGATACTCCATATGTGGGGGTAAACCACTGTTTGGGCGCATGGGAGAGCTCAGAAGGGAAGGAGCGCCGTTTGACTTTTCAATGCAAAATTGACAGGAATTGAGATGGGACGCCATGTTGCTTTTGGAGAGCCACTGATGTGCCTAAACATTGAAACCCCCCACAAGTGACACCATTTTGGAAAGTAGACCCCCTAAAGAATTTATCTAGATGTGTTTTGAGCGATTTGACCCACCAAGGGCTTCACAGAAGTTTATAATGCAGAGCCGAAAAATTAAAACAAAAATTTTTTCCCACAAAAATTATGTTTTAGCCTCCAGTTTTGTATTTTCCCGAGGGTAAGAAGAGAAATTCGACCCCAAAAGTTGTTTTCCAATTTGTCCTGAGTGCGCTGATACCCCATATGTGGGGGGGAACCACCGTTTGGCCGCATGGGAGGGCTCGGAAGGGAAGGAGTGCCATTTGGAATGCAGACTTAGATGGAATGGTCTGCAGGTGTAACATTGCGTTTGCAGAGCCCCTAATGTACCTAAACAGTAGAAACCCCCCACAAGTGACACCATTTTGGAAAGTAGACCCCCTAAGGAACTCATCTAGATGTGTTGTGAGAGCTTTGAACCCCCAAGTGTTTCACTACAGTTTGTAACGCAGAGCCGTGAAAATAAAAATAAAACATTTTCCCCCAAAAATTATTTTTTAGCCCCCAGTTTTGTATTTTCCTGAGGGTAAGAGGAGAAATTCGACCCCAAAAGTTGTTGTCCAATTTGTCCTGAGTGCGCTGATACCCCATATGTGGGGGGGAACCACCGTTTGGGTGCATGGGAGGGCTCGGAAGGGAAGGAGCGCCATTTGGAATGCAGACTTAGGTGGAATGGTTTGCAGGTGTCACATTGCGTTTGCAGAGCCCCTAATGTACCTAAACAGTAAAAACCCCCACAAATGACCCCATATTGGAAACTAGACCCCCCAGGGAACTCATCTAGATGTGTTGTGAGAACTTTGAACCCCCAAGTGTTTCACTACAGTTTATAACACAGAGCCTTGAAAATAAAAAATATTTTTTTCCCACAAAAAATATTTTTTAACCTCCAGTTTTGTATTTTCCCAAGGGTAAAAGGAGAAATTGGACCCCAAAAGTTGTTGTCCTATTTGTCCTGAGTACGCTGATACCCCATATGTTGGGGTAAACCCCTGTTTGGGCACACGGGAGAGCTCGGAAGGGAAGGAGCACTGTTTTACTTTTTTAACACAGAATTGGCTGGAATTGAGATCGGACGCCATGTCGCATTTGGAGAGCCCCTGATGTGCCTAAACAGTGGAAACCCCTCAATTATAACTGAAACCCTAATCCAAACACACCCCGAACCCTAATCCCAACAGTAACCCTAACCACACCTCTAACCCTGACACACCCCTAACCCTAATCCCAACCCTATTCCCAACTGTAAATGTAATCTAAACCCTAACCGTAACTTTAGCCCCAACCCTAACCGTAACTTTAGCCCCAACCCTAACTGTGGCCCTAGCCCTAACCCTAGCCCTAACTCTAGCACTAACCCTAACCCTAGCCCTAACCCTAGCCCTAACCCTAGCCCTAACCCTAATGGGAAAATGGAAATAAATACATTTTTTTAATTTCTCCCTAACTAGAGGGGTGATGAAGGGGGGTTTGATTTACTTTTATAGCGGGTTTTTTAGCGGATTTTTATGATTGGCAGCCGTCACACACTGAAAGATGCTTTTTATTGCAAAAAATATTTTTTGGGTTACCACATTTTGAGAGCTATAATTTTTCCATATTTTGGTCCACAGAGTCATGTGAGGTCTTGTTTTTTGCGGGACGAGTTGAAGTTTTTATTAGTAACATTTTCGGGCACAAGACATTTTTAGATCGCTTTTCATTACGATTTTTGTGAGGCAGAATGACCAAAAACCAGCTATTCATGAATTTCTTTTGGGGAGGCGTTTATACCGTTCCGCGTTTGGTAAAATTGATAAAGCAGTTTTATTGTTCGGGTCAGTACGATTACAGCGATACCTCATTTAAATAATTTTTTTATGTTTGGCGCTTTTATACGATAAAAACTATTGAAAAAATAATTATTTTTGCATCGCTTTATTCTCAGGACTATAACTTTTTTATTTTTTCGCTGATGATGCTGTATGGCAGCTCGTTTTTTGCGGGACAAGATGACGCTTTCAGCGGTACCATGGTTATTTATATCTGTCTTTTTGATCGCGTGTTATTCCACTTTTTGTTCAGCGGTATGATAATAAAGCGTTGGTTTTTGCCTCGTTTTTTTTTTTTTTCTTACGGTGTTTACTGAAGGGGTTAACTAGTGGGCCAGTTTTATAAGTCGGGTCGTTACGGACGCGGCGATACTAAATATGTGTACTTTTATTGTTTTTTTTTTATTATTTAGATAAAGAAATGCATTTATGGGAATAATATTTTTTTTTTTTCATTATTTAGGAATATTTTTTTTAATTTTTTTTTACATGTTTGGAAAAATTTTTTTTTACTTTTTTACTTTGTCCCAGGGGGTGACAGTACAGATCGGTGATCTGCCAGTTTGCACAGCACTCTGACAGATCACCGATCTGTCTGAGAGCAGTGCAGCGTTACCAAGTGTCTTCTCTGAGCAGGCACTTGGTAAGCCACCTCCCTCCCTGCAGGACCCAGATGCCGCGGCCATCTTGGATCCGGGTCCAGCAAGGAGGAAGGAGGTAGGAGACCCTCGCAGCAACGCGATCACATCGCGTTGCTGCGGCGGGCTCAGGGAAGCCCGCAGGGAGCCCCCTCACTGCGTGATGCTTCCCTATACCGAAGGCACATCGCGATCATGTTTGATCGCGGTGTGCCAGGGGTTAATGTGCCAGGGGCGGTCCGTGACCGCTCCTGGCACATAGTGCCGGATGTCAGCTGCGATAGGCAGCTGACACCCGGCCGCGATCAGCCGCGCTCCCCCCGTGAGCGCGGCCGATCGCCTGTGACGTACTATCCTGTCGGTGGGAATTAAAGCCCACCCCACCTCGACGGGATAGTACGTCATATGGGATTAAGGGGTTAAAGCAAAAATCCTATTGCTCCTTTCTGCACAGATATCTTGTTTATGTGTCCACACTTTTGTGTGCGGCAGTCCTTTTTATTGCTGCCATACTTGTCCTGAGATCATTGTAGGGAGATTGAAATTGTACTAGTCCTTCTATTTTTTCATATAACTTCCAGCCTCTTTCTGCCACTTACATTGTGTTGTTTTATGCACAGGGCCTGAGGTTTGGTTCAGTCTCCCCCTGAAAAAAGTGAGATTCAAATTATTACATAGTGGATATATTTCAGTCCCGTTAGTTTGTGGTATATCAGCCAGCCACTTTCTGCCACTTACATTGTGTTGTTTTGTGCACAGGGCCTGATGATTGGTTTAGTCTCCCCCCCAAAAAAATGAGATTCAAATGATCCCAATTGGATATATTTCAGTCCTGCTGGTTTGTGGTATATCAGCCAGCCACTTTCTGCGAATTACATTGTGTTGTTTTATGCACAGGGCCTAAGTTGTTGTTCAGTCTCCCCAAAGAAAGGGGGATTCAAATTCTCAAAAAGTGAATATACCTCTGTGCTGTTAGTTTGTTGTATATCAGCCAGCCACTTTCTGCCACTTAGATTGTGTTGTTATATACACTGGGCCTAAGTTGTATTTCAGTCTCCCCCCAAAAAAGAGGGAGATTCAAATTCTCACAAAGTGGATATACTTCTGTCCTGTTACTTTGTCGTATATCAGCCAGCCACTTTCTGCCACTTAGATTGCGTTGTTATATACACTGGGCCTAAGTTGTGGTACAGTCTCCCAAAAAAAAGAGGGAGATTCAAATTTTCACAAAGTGGATATACTTCTGTCCTGTTAGTTTGTCTTATATCAACAGCCACTTTCTGCCACTTAGATTGCATTGTTATATACACTGGGCCTAAGTTGTGGTTCAGTCTCTTAAAAAAAGGGAGATTCAAATTCTCACAAAGTGGATATACTTCTGTCCTGTTAGTTTGTCGTATATCAGCCAGCCACTTTCTGACACTTAGATTGCATTGTTATGTACACTGGGCCTAAGTTGTGGTTCAGTCTCCCAAAAAAAAGAAGGAGATTCAAATTCTCACAAAGTGGATATACTTCTTTCCTGTTAGTTTGTCGTATATCAGCCAGCCACTTTCTGCCACTTAGATTGTGTTGTTATATACACTGGGCCTAAGTTGTATTTCAGTCTCCTCCCAAAAAAGAGGGAGATTCAAATTCTCACAAAGTGGATATACTTCTGTCCTGTTACTTTGTCGTATATCAGCCAGCCACTTTCTGCCACTTAGATTGCGTTGTTATATACACTGGGCCTAAGTTGTGGTACAGTCTCCCAAAAAAAAGAGGGAGATTCAAATTTTCACAAAGTGGATATACTTCTGTCCTGTTAGTTTGTCGTATATCAGCCAGCCACTTTTTGCCACTTAGATTGCATTGTTATATACACTGGGCCTAAATAGTGGTTCAGTCTTCCATAAAAAGGAGATTCAATTTCTCACAAATTGGATATACTTCTGTCCTGTTAGATTGTCGTATATCAGCCAGACACTTTCTGCCACTTAGATTGCGTTGTTATATACACTGGGCCTAAGTTGTATTTCAGTCTCCCCCAAAAAAAAGAGGGAGATTCAAATTCTCACAAATTGGATATACTTCTGTCCTTTTAGTTTGTCGTATATCAGCCAGCCACTTTCTGCCACTTAGATTCCGTTGTTATATACGCTGGGCCTAAGTAGTGGTTCAGTCTCCCCCCAAAAAAGGGAGATTCAAATTCTCAAAAAGTGGATATACTTCTATCCTGTTATTTTGTCGTATATCAGCCAGCCACTTTCAACCACTTACATTGTGTTGTTTTTTGCACAGGGCCTGATTTTTTGTTCAGTCTCCCCCCCAAAAAAGGGAGATTTAAAATCTCAACACATTTATATACACCTTCTACCTTGTTTTACAGTACCATATAACAGTTGTTATATTTGTTAGATTTTTCAAAAAATGAGGAAGTCAGGTGGAAGAGGCTGTGGGCGGTGGTTGTGAGCTGGTACTGATGGTGGTGGTGGTGCATCTGATGGTAGTGGCAAAAGCACAATAGCACCTAAGGCTGGAGGTGTTGAGCCAGTGTCATCATCTGGCTACACAAGGCCTCGAAGGCTCCCTTATCTGGGAGTAGGAAAACGGCTTTTAAAGCCGGAGCAGCAGGAAAAAGTTTTAGCTTTCTTTGCAGACTCAGCCTCTAGCTCTTTCGCCTCCTCTTCAGAAAGTTCTAAATATAAAAGCAGCGAGTCGTCAGTGGATGCTCCCGGTCAGGAACAAGATGTTTCCTTGTGTCCTTCACCCAAATCAAAAGTGAAGGATGCGTCAGGCGACACTACAGGTTACTCCATCGAGCTCTTTACACATACCGTGCCTGGGTTAGAATGGGAAATTGTTAACTGCCCATTACAAGATGAATCGGACATGGAGTGCACTGATGCACAGCCACAGCTAGATTATAATGCTGTTCCATTGACTCAGTTCACTACATTGCCCTCGCAGTGTACTGAGCCAGAATCTGACCCTGATGAGACTATGGTTCCCCTTCCCAAACGCTATAGCACCTTACACGGTGACACAGAGGAAGGTGCACATGACATTGAAGAGGAGGTGATAGATGACCCAGTTGTTGACCCAGATTGGCAGCCATTGGGGGAAGAGGGTGCCGCTGCCAGTAGCTCAGAAGCGGAGGAGGATGATCCGCAGCAGCCATCTACATCGCAACAGTTGTCATCTGGCAGGCACGTATCAGGCCAAAAACGTTAGTCAAAAACAAAAACAGTTTTAGGACAGCGTGGCCATCCGTTGAAAGTAGCACAGCGCGCAATGCGTGAAAAGGTATTCTGTAGTAGGAAGAGTGCAGTGTGGCAATTTTTTAACCAAGATCCGAATGATCAGTCAAAAGTTATCTGTAAGAAATGCTCAAAGACCTTTAGCAGAGGGAAGAATCTTCAAAATTTAAATACAACATGCATGCTTAGACATTTAACCAGCATGCACTTGCAAGCCTGGACTGACTACCAAATGTCCCGTACCGTTGGTGTACCTGCTCAGAATGAAGGTAGTCAGCAACGCTACATTGCTTCCCTCACTGTAAGCCCACCGGTTAGGACACCACCAGCAGCAAATGTGGAGGTATCGTCGCAAGGCCAAAGCAGTCAGGGAATCACAAGGTTATTGATAGGAAACACTGTATGTAGGCCAACATCGAGAATACCATCACCAACCCTCTCTCAATCCGCCATGTCCACCACCACCACCAGCGCTAATTCCACCATATGCACCTCTCCAGTCCAGCTCACCCTACAAGAGACTCTCGTTAGGAAAAGAAAGTACTCATCCTCTCATCCACGCACACAGGGATTGAACACCCACATTGCTAGACTAATCTAATTAGAGATGATGCCCTACCGGTTGGTTGAAAGCGAAGCTTTCAAATCCCTGATGGCCTACGCAGTACCACGCTATGACCTACCCAGTTGACACTTCTTTGCGAGAAAAGCCATCCCAGCCCTCCACCAGCATGTCAAATACCCATTGTCCATGCACTGAGGCAATCAGTCAGTAGAAAGGTGCACCTCACAACAGATGCATGGACCAGTAGGCATGGCCAGGGACGTTACGTGTCCATCATGGCACACTGGGTTAATGTGGTGGATGCAGGGTCCACAGGGGACAGCCATAGTGTTACAGTTCTGCCTAGCCCATGGTCTAGGAAACAGTTGGCTGTAGGCATTCGCCACCCCTTCTTTTCCTCCAGAAGCGAAAATTCGTCCACAGAGCGCAGTCGCACGGCCACTCCATTCGCAGCTGCCAGTGTTGCACACGAGGTGTCTTATTATCGAACAGCTAGTGGTAAGCATCAGCAGGCTGTGTTAGAAATGAAGTGTTTGGGCGACAACAGACACACTGCGGAAGTACTGGCCGAGTACTTGCAGCAACAAACTCAGTCATGGCTGGGCAGTGTACATCTTGAGGAAGGCAAGGTAGTCAGTGATAATGGAAGGAATTTTATGGCTGCCATAGCCCTTTCAGAACTTAAACACATACCTTGCCTGGCTCACATGTTAAACGTGGTGGTGCAGTGCTTCCTAAAAAATTATCCGGAGTTAGCAGCAATGCTCCTGAAGGTGCGAAGACTTTGCTCGCACATCCGCCGGTCGCCCGTACACTCCAGCCGTATGCTGAACTATCAGCGATCGCTGAATCTTCCCCAGCACCACCTAATAATCAACATTGCAACAAGGTGGAACTCCACACTGCACATGCTTCAGAGGCTGTGTGAACAGTGGCGTGCTGTAATTAATTTGTTGGAGGATACACATACACGGGCAGGCAGTTTGATGGCAGACATGGAGTTGTCTGGTGTGCAGTGGTCTAAGCTCCAAGACCTCTGTCAAGTCCTTCAGTGTTTTGAGGAATGCACACGGCTGGTAAGTGCAGACGACGCCATCATAAGCATGAGCATCCCACTAATGAGTCTGCTGATGCAAAGTTTAACGCACATTAAGGAGCAGGCGTCTGCAGCCGAGGAGGAGGGAAGCCTTGATGACAGTCAGTCATTGTCTTCTCAGGGAACTCTCCTGGACCTGGTGGCGGATGAAGAGGAGGAGGAGGAGGATGATGGGGATTAATATTTACGGTAGGAGGATGCTTCACAGGTGGCAATAGAAACTGGTAGCATTGCAAGGTCAGGTACAGGGTTTTTGCAGGACACAAGTGATGTTGATTTGCAAGAAAGTGCTCCTCAACCCAGCACAAGCAGTGAATTGACACCTGGAACATTGGCCCATATGGCTGAGTGTGCCTTGCGTATCCTAAAAAGGGACCCCCGCATTTTCAAAATAATGACCGATGACGATTACTGGTTGGCCTGCCTCCTGGATCCATGATATAAAGGAAAATTACAAAATATCATGCCACATGAGAACCTTGAGCAAATATTGGCTACCAAACAAGCAACTCTTGTAGACCGTTTGGTTCAGGCATTCCCAGCACACAGCGGTGGTGATAGTTCTCACACGAGTTGTAGGGGGCAACATGGCAGAGGTGTTAGAGGTGCACAAATCCGAAGTGGCGTTGGACAGAGGGGTTTTATGACCAGATTGTGGAGTGATTTCAAAATGACCGCTGACACGACAGGTACTGCTGCAGTACCAATTTTGACCTGCATTTAGCCTACTTTTTTATTGTGGGCCTACTAACTGTGTCTGCGCCACTCATTACAGTTGTCCTCCACTGAACAAAACAATGCCGCCTTTTTAGTCCTGTTACCAATTTTGAACTGCATTTAGCCTGCTTTTTTATTGTGGGCCTACAAACTGTGTCTGCGCCACTGATTACAGTTGTCCTCCACTGAACAAAGCAATGCCGCCAGTTTAGTCCTGTTACCAATTTTGAACTGCTTTTAGCCTACTTTTTTATTTTGGGCCTACTAACTATGTCTGCGCCACTCATTACATTTGTCCTCCACTGAACAAAGCTATGCCGCCTGTTTAGTCCTGTTACCAATTTTGAACTGAATTTAGCCTACTTTATTATTTGGGCCTATATCTGTGTTTCCTCCTCATCCTGCCCATTGCCCAGCCACTGCTAGATGAGTCTGCTGGTACATTGACCCAGACCACGACGTTCCCCTTGCACTCTACACAGTCAGAATCTGACCCTGCTGAAAGTCAGGTTCCTTTATCAGGTGGGGGGGGCATACTCGTTGGCGACATCTTTGGCACAGGGCCCCTCATAGTACGCAAAAGTGTCTCTGGCAGTGGGAGGTGCCAGCCGCCGTCAAGCACACCGCCATACTATGAGAGGCCCTGTGCCAGTGCCAGTGCCAACGAGTGGGCCGCCCCTACTTGCTCAGGATCACAGCACTTGCAAAGTTGAAATACTTACCTCTCCCTGCTCCACCGCTGTGACGTATTCTGCGTTTCCTGGGCCCACGAAAATCTTGAGCCAGCCCTACCCCCCCCACAAATTTAACCAAATGACCCCCTGTTTTCAATGCCTAATTATTATTATAAAGTAAATTAAGTTTGACAATCTTTAGAAATAATAATTGATGTTTTTGGCATTAAAATGTACACTGAAGGCATTTTCCTGTCCTCCACTCACTGCCAACTTTGATTCCCCATTGACTTGCATTGGGTTTCGTGTTTCTGTCGATCCCCTGACTTTTTGCAATAATTGACCGATTTCACCTGACTCGACTTTTGACAAAGTCGGGTATCACAAAACCCGACTCGTTCTTAAAATTTAAAAGTCGCTCAACTCTAGTGAACATGGTAAAAAAATTAAAAAAAATAAAAAAAGAAATGTGGAATTGCACTTTTTTGCAATTTGACTGCACTTAGAATTTTTTTTACCATTTTCCAGTAAGCAATATGTTAAAATTAATGATGTTGTTCAAAACTACAAGTTGTCCCACAAAAAACAAGCACTCACATGGCCATATTGACCAAAAACTATAAACGAAATGGCTCTGGGAAGAAAGGAAGCAAAAAACGAAAAACAAAAACAGAAATACATCTGGTTGTAAAGTGATTAAATTGTTGTCCTTGGACGTATTTGGACCCATGACCTTAGTACTACAAGTTATTAGTGCTTACTACTAAATATTAACCCCTTCATGACCGGGGGATTTTTCGTTTTTCCGTGTTCGTTTTTCGCTCCCCTCCTTCCCAGAGCCATAACTTTTTTATTTTTCCGTCAATTTGGCCATGTGAGGGCTTATTTTTTGCGGGACGAGTTGTACTTTTGAACGACATCATTGGTTTTAGCATGTTGTGTTCTAGAAAACGGGAAAAAAATTCCAAGTGCGGTGAAATTGCAAAAAAAGTGCAATCCCACATTGGTTTTTTGTTTGGCTTTTTTGCTAGGTTCACTAAATGCTAAAAATGACCTGCCATTATGATTCTCCAGGTCATTACGAGTTCATAGACACCAAACATGACTAGATTATTTTTTATCTAAGTGGTGAAAAAAAATTCCAACTTTGCTAAAAAAAAAAAAAAAAAGTTGCGCCATTTTCCGATACTCGTAGCGTCTCCATTTTTCATCATCTGGGGTCGGTTGAGGGCTTATTTTTTGCGTGCCGAGATTTCCGTGCAGATACGTTCTTTTGATCGCCTGTTATTGCATTTTAATGCAATGTCGCGGCGACTAAAAAAACGTAATTCTGGCGTTTCAAATTTTTTTCCCGCTACGCTGTTTAGCGATCAGGTTAATACTTTTTTTTAATTGATAGATCGGGCGATTCTGAGCGCGGCGATACCAAATATGCGTAGATTTGATATTTTTTTTATTGATTTATTTTGATTGGGGCGAAAGGGGGGTGATTTAAACTTTTATGTTTTTTTTATTTTTTTCACATTTTTTTAAACTTTTTTTTTAACTTTTGCCATGCTTCAATAGCCTCCATGAGAGGCTAGAAGCAGGCATAGCACGATCGGCTCTGCTACATAGCAGCGATCTGCTGATCGCTGCTATGTAGCAGAATTGCACGTGTGCTGTGAGCGCCGACCACAGGGTGGCGCTCACAGCGACGGGCAATCAGTAACCATAGAGGTCTCAAGGACCTCTATGGTTACCATTCACAAGCATCGCCGACCCCCGATCATGTGACGGGGGTCGGCGATGACGTCATTTCCGTCCGCCCGGCCGGAAGCGGTAGTTAAATGCCGCTGTCTGCGTTTGACAGCGGCATTTAACTAGTTAATAGGTGCGGGCAGATCGCGATTCTGCCCGCGCCTATTACGGGCACATGTCAGCTGTTCAAAACAGCTGACATGTCCCGACTTTGGTGCGGGCTCACCGCGGAGCCCTGCATCAAAGCAGGGGAGCCGGCATCGGACGGTATAGTACGTCCGATGCCGGTAAGGGGTTAAAGAGATTAATGTCTGAACCAAAAAGAGCATTTAGCCCCATACAGAACTTTAATCTAAGCTAAGGATGGAGATAGGGTTTTGGGGATTTTTGCAGAACTCCAACTACAATAATATGGACTTTTTAGGATTTTTTTTCTTTATTATATTCCATGTACCATACAGTAAAAGTGATAAGAAAGCTTTATCCTTTGGGTGAGTGTGATTACAATAATACCATATTAATATAGTTTTCTTATCTTTTGTTACTTTTGCAAACTAAGATTAATATTGTAGAAAAAAAATGTTTATACATTGACACATTCTGAGAGCTATACAATTTTATTTTTTATGTGATGGGGATGTGCTACATGCAACAGTACCAAATAGGTGTACTTTTATGTTTATTTTGTTTTTACACAATAAAATATTCATATGCATATTCATTAGGAAAACAATTTTTTGTGATTGTTATACTGTTTGTTTTGTGAGGTTATTTTATATTTTTATAATTTTTTCTTAACTTTTTCCTTAGCCCCTCTACAAGAATTGGACATTTTAAACAACTGGCTGTTACTGTAAGAGTTTGGCTGTCAGTTAAGCCTCTCAGCAGTGAACCCATGAGAAAAGCTTCCTGCATGATCACCGTGAAGTAACTTTATACACATGCGGTCAACTTTGTTGGTACCCCTCGTTTAATGACAGAAAAACCTGCAACGGTCACAGAAATAACTTGAATCTGACAAACGTAATAATAAATACAAAAACTATGAAAATGAACAAATGAAAGTCAGACATTGCTTTTGAACCATTCTTCCACAGAATAAAAAAAAAAATAAAACTCATGAAATAGGCCTGGACAGAAATGATGGTACCCCTGAAAATAATGTGACCAAAGGGACATGTTAAATCAAAGTGTGTCCACTAACTAGCATCACATATGTCTACAATCTTGCAATCAGTAAGTGGGCCTGTATATAGGGCTACAGTTACTCACTGAGCTGTTTGGTGACATGGTGTGTATCACACTCAACATGGACCAGAGGAAGCGAAGGAACGAGGGGTACCAACAATTTTTGACCATATGCGTACATCATAGAGCAGGAACATGTTTCCCATCATAACATACAGTACAGACCAAAAATTTGGATACACCTTCTCATTTAAAGATTTTTCTGTATTTTCATGACTATGAAAATTGTACTTTCACACTGAAGGGTATCAAAACTATGAATTAACACATGTGGAATTATATACTTAACAAAAAAGTGTGAAATAACTGAAATTATGTCTTATATTCTAGGTTCTTCAAAGTAGCCACCTTTTGCTTTGATGACTGCTTTGAACACTCTTGGCATTCTCTTGATGAGCTTCAAGAGGTAGTCACCGGGAATGGTCTTCCAACAATCTTGAAGGAAGTCCCAGAGATGTTTAGCACTTGTTGGCCCTTTTGCCTTCACTCTGTGGTCCAGCTCACCCCAAACCATCTCGATTGGGTTCAGGTCTGGTTACTGTGGAGGCCAGATCATCTGGCGTAACACTCCATCATTCTCCTTGTTGGTCAAATAGCCCTTACACAGTCTGGAGCTGTGTTTAAAGTCATTGTCCTGTTGAAAAATAAATGATGGTCCAACTAAACGCAAACCGGATGGAATAGCATGCCGCTGCAAGATTATGTGGTAGCCATGCTGGTTCAGTATGCCGTCAATTTTGAATAAATCCCCAACAGTGTCACCAGCAAAGCACCCCCACACAATCACACCTCCTCCTCCATGCTTCACGGTGGGAATCAGGCATGTAGAGTCCATCCGTTCACCTTTTCTGCGTCGCACAAAGACATGATGGTTGGAACCAAAGATCTCAAATTTGGACTCATCAGACCAAAGCACAGATTTCCACTGGTCTAATGTCCATTCCTTGTGTTCCTTGGCCCAAACAAGTCTCTTCTGCTTGTTGCCTGTCCTTAGCAGTGGTTTCCTAGCAGCTATTTTACCATGAAGGCCTGCTGCACAAAGTTTCCTCTTAACAGTTGTTGTAGAGATGTGTCTGCTGCTAGAACTCTGTGTGGCATTGACCTGGCCTCCAAACTGAGCTGCTGTTAAGATGCGATTTCTGAGGCTGGTGACTCGGATAAACTTATCCTCAGAAGCAAAGGTGATTCTTGGTCTTCCTTTCCTGTGGTGGTCCTCATGTGAGCCAGTTTCTTTGTAGCGCTTGATGGTTTTTGCCACTGCACTTGGAGACACTTTTAAAGTTTTCCCAATTTTTTGGACTGACTGACCTTCATTTCTTAAAGTAATGATGGCCACTCATTTTTCTTTACTTAGCTGTTTTTTTCTTGCCATAATACAAATTCTAACAGTCTATTCAGTAGGACTATCAGCTGTGTATCCACCAGACTTCTGCACAACACAACTGATGGTCCCAACCCCATTTATAAGGCAAGAAAACCCACTTATTAAACCTGACAGGGCACACCTGTGAAGTGAAAACCATTCCCGGTGACTACCTCTTGAAGCTCATCAAGAGAATGCCAAGAGTGTGCAAAGCAGTCATCAAAGCAAAAGATGGCTACTTTGAAGAACCTAGAATATAAGGCATATTTTCAGTTGTTTCACACTTTTTTGTTAGGTATATAATTCCACATGTGTTAATTCATAGTTTTGATGCCTTCAATGTGAATTTAAAATTTTCATAATCATAAAAATACAGAAAACTCTTTAAATGAGAAGGTGTGTCCAAACTTTTGCTCTGTACTGAAGATATGAGATAGACAGATATGGGATAGATAGATAGATAGATAGATAGATAGATAGATAGATAGATAGATAGATAGATAGATAGGTAGATAGATAGATAGATAGATAGATAGATAGATAGATAGATAGATAGATAGATAGATAGATAGATAGATAGAAAGATAGATAGGTAAGTCCCTTAACAGGCATGTCTGATAGTAAAAGTATATAAATCCAAATGTGTTAATTCATAGTTTTGATGCCTTCAGTGTGACTGTACAATTTTCATAGTCATGAAAACACAGAAAAATATTTAAATGAGAAGGTGTGTCCAAACTTTTGGTCTGTACTGTACATCTATGTCAAACATTGGGAAAGTGTGAATCTGTTAGGGTTGTCGGAATGCACTAAATAAATATGAAAATAAAGTGTGTTCGCCACCCTGGGTCCACGGTACAGAGATGGCAAACTGCAGCCAGAGGACAATGGTGAATACTAGCAGTGAGCGAAAATTACTCAAATCGAGTTAAAATCACTCAGTCAAGAAGCACGTGGCTATGCCAATCGCACACAGCAACTGGAAAGGAACTTTGCAATAGGACTGTGTTTATCGGCACACAGTCGCAAAGTGAATATGGTTCTAAATGCGTATCCTGTTAGCTTCACAAGAGTACGCAAGCCCCACTGGGGCAAGGGAACCGGAAATGGACTCCAAGCACTCACAGAACTCCTCTCTGGAGAGGCCTGAATTCTAAAGGCACTAGTGCCTGCCCTGAATTCAAACACACAATCTCCTCTGCGGGGAAGCCGGAATTGAAAAGGCAATAAGCCTGCCCTGAGTATAGACAACCGAGTCCACAATACCGTTAGGTTCCTCACACGCACAAAACATAAATGATCTTAGCGCATCGACGAGAGCACCAAAGATCCTTTTATAGTTTTTGCTAATTAGACAGGACCTTGCTCACGGACCAATCTGAAGCCGAACCATGACCTGAGCATGTCACGGCTAACAACCACTGAGAAGACTCCTCACGAGCATGCTCAGTAGAGCGAATCCCGGACTTAGTCTCAGGAGGGATCGCTCGCTGCTGTCTATTGCCAGTTACTATAGCTGAACCTGGAGAGGCAGCAGTAATCAAGCGCACAGCCTGAGTCTGAGCAAGACCATGAGACTGATGTCTTTGCTGAGCATCATTCACTGTGGTCGAGACTAAATGGGAACTGCAGGAGAAGACACGGCTTGAGATCCATCCTGTGCCGAGGGAAAGTCCTGGCGCCTAACAGAATCTCCATAAAAAGAGCTTTGCAAAAAAAAAAGTATGTTTTTAGTTGATAAAGAAAAGTTCTTAGACCATTAGAGGACAAAACACATCACATTGTATTTGCGTGAAATGTTGAATATCAATAACATGATTGTTACATTCTTGAACTTTTTTCTGTACATAAATAAATTATTTGAGTCACCTAATGATATAAGATCAGGATTTTAGTCAGCTGACTGAAATATAATATTATATTAATAAAAAGTTCAGATAAAATATTGTTCTGTAAAGTTAGCTTGATAGACTTTTTGGTCTTGACCTGTGTTACAAATATACAATCATCCATGTTTCTTGATTATTGTATTTTTTTCCCATTTTGTCATTATTGTGTTTAGTCGCCCATCTCTAAGCCTGGACAGGTATTTGAAGTATCCTATGTCTGAAAAAATAGTAACGATCCATGAGCATGATTGATCATACCAGCTTTCTGACCCCAACGTTAAAAGGTCAACAGACATGAAAATGTGACTTTTGCCTAGTATGAAGATCACTGAAACTAAGAGAGCTAGATAATAGACTCATGGAGCGATGTCTGTACTGAGATTATCAAGACTGAAATGAAAAACAATATTTCTGTTCTTGCCTGATGGGTACTCAGCTGTTTCGTGCAATTTTCAGCTGCAAATTTTCCAGGTGCTTCCTGCCATGAAGACCTTTGTGTTCACAGCATTGCAGAACTAAGCACATTAAAAGCCATTATCAAAAAGGTGGCACATGGCCATCATGATTAACTGTACAAGGATGCATAGCGCATCAGTTTTACTAGTTTCATTTTAATGGAACCATTGCATCCTCTTTTGCCTGCAGGTTTTTCCTCATGTCATAAATAGATTTTACAATGTGGGCATGTCACAGTTTTACAACATTGCGCCCCATACCCATCCCACTTTCGAAATGTCCATTTTAGAACAGTGCAATAAAAAGAAATGATGGTGAATGCGATGTCAAGTATTTTTCTGCAGTAAATATCATAAGGTGTTGAGTGGCTTACTCTTCATAATTAATGTTTATTCTCCATTAGAAAATTAAATAATTATACATGTAATCAACCTATTAAATGCCTTATCACCAGCTGATGAGAAAACATGCCCCAATTCTCACTATGTCCAGATATATAAGGATCAGTCTCAATGCCATCATCAAAATATTGCTTTTGAGTCTCTGAGAAGTTCAGAACTAAGAAAAGAAATCAGTCATGTCTGGAATTAAAGGAGGAGCAAACTGCCAGAAGAGCTCGTGCCAGAATCCGTGCAAGGATCCCTGCCAAAAAGTGCCTATCTGTGTAAATCCTTGCCAAGACCGTAAGTTACTCTTTTTTGATTTGCCTTTTTGCATTGTTGGTAAACTTTACACATTAATTATTTTTATAGAAATTTCCTCCAGAATTTTACATTAGTATTTTTTTAACAAAGATATAAAAAATTTAAAGAATTAATGCTTTTAAAAACTGTAAAAAAAAAAAAAGTTTTAGACGTCTTGCTGAAAACATGTCACATTTAAGGTTAGGTTTAGCTCACATTTCATATGCTCTTAGGTTCAGCCTGTAGGTATATACAGGCCCCATATATAATTTGCAGCTGTATGTCATTCAGCCGTATACTTCCTTTTTTGACTTGAAGTCGCTTTCTATTGAGATGAATAGTTGAATATGCTTTTTTGATACAGTAAAGTGATTAAAGTCTTAGAAGTAGGGTATGTTCAATGTATTCAATCTAAAATAGTGTTTTCCATAGGAGTAAATATCAAACATGTAGAAAAAGTAATTGATCTAGATATTCATTATGACAGCCATATTTGTTGCTATAAAATTGGATTTAACCTTCAAGGGTAAACTGTTCACGAGGTAATGTCCTATAGTGTACAATCCCTCCTAAACATCTAAACTGTCCATCATTGTGCCTCCCATTGTTATGTCATATAATCACTGCAGTTAAGTAAATAAGGCAGCACACTGCAGCGCTAGAATATACAAACTTGAAAACACGAAATTTGAACTGCACCACTGCACTAGAAATATGAAAAATGAGAGCTTTTAGCGCATAAAAATGGCCAATTTTATGTGTACCTGGTAGCCCCTTTACGGCATCTCTCTTATACCAGGTCCTACGCTTGCCTTACCTCGCTGAGAATAAACGTCTCCATCTGAATGGGTACATGTGAAAACCTCTTACTAGACTAAAATTCTCTCTCTCTGTGGAGGGGTATTGGACCTGCTGTAATTAAAACACCTGAAGATAGGAGGCGGAGTGCACGATCAGAAGGCTAGAGAATACATTTCAAAAACCTGACCTGCACATCAAAACATACACTAAGTGTGAACAGGTGCTGAACCTAGAGTTGCCAACTCGTATATAGTTAAGTAAATAAGGCAGCACACTGCAGCGCTAGAACATACAAACTTGAAAACACGAAATTTGAACTGCACCACTGCACTAGAAATATGAAAAATGAGAGCTTTTAGCGCATAACAATGGCCAATTTTATGTGTACCTGGTAGCCCCTTTACGGCATCTCTCTTATACCAGGTCCTATGCTTGCCTTACCTCGCTGAGAATAAACGTCTCCATCTGAATGGGTACATGTGAAAACCTCTTACTAGACTAAAATTCTCTCTCTCTGTGGAGGGGTATTGGACCTGCTGTAATTAAAACACCTGAAGCTAGGAGGCGGAGTGCACGATCAGAAGGCTAGAGAATACATTTCAAAAACCTGACCTGCACATCCTGATGTGCAGGTCAGGTTTTTGAAATATAATCACTGCAGACAATAAGAGGTCACTGATTGGCCTGCAGCCTTTACTATTACATAGTATATTTGAAAACAGACACGTCTATCAAGATCAACCAAGCTGACCATAGTATACGGCTTTTTTATTTTTTAATGGACAGTTTAGCTGTTATGAATATGTTATCCACTTGTAGGCAATCTTTTCAAATTGATGATATTTGATATATTCTTCATAATGGTTTTCCACTGATTGTAGTATATACAGTAGTTCTTGATGCAATTTTTTGTTATACAGTGAATATTGTTACTGTGTACACAATTCTGTTGTTTTTAAAGCTCTTTATATACTTTATACACAAGATATCAAAATGGTGATGCAGACTTTCAGATTTTTGGACTAACTGCTTTAATTTTTTCTTTCCAGATTAAGCAGAATAGAAATTACTACTAGAAGATTAATTTTAGACCAGCCATTGTAATAATAGAGGATTATAACAAATATCTAAACTTTTTATTCTTATCTCAGGGAGCAAAGAATTGGAAATAATCCATTAAAACAGTCTCATATCGAATTCTGTATGATTCGAATTTGATACAGAAACATTTGGAAGTGTTTTCTCTTAGAGGCATACAGACAAGGCCTGTAATAAATATAATGAGGCCATAACCCAAAGTAGGTTTTTTGTCATATTAAAAAATCTGGCTGTCTGGGGCAATGAAGGCATTGTTAATAGTGTTGAGCATTCTGATACCGCAAGTATCGGGTATCGGCCGATACTTGCGGTATCGGAATTCCGATACCGAGATCCGATACTTTTGTGGTATCGGGTATCGGTATCGGATCAATAGGGATGTGTAAAATAAAGAATTAAAATAAAAAATATTGATATGCTCACCTCTCCGGCGGCCCCTGGACATCACGCTGGTAACCGGCCGGCTTCTTTGTTTAAAATGAGCGCCTTTAGGACCTGCGAATGACGTCGCAGCTTCTGATTGGTCACGTGCCGCCCATGTGACCGGCACGCGACCAATCAGAAGCCGCGACGTCATTCTCATTCACAAAACTCCTAATTCTAGGAATTAAGGACCTGCGAATGACGTCGCGGCTTCTGATTGGTCGCGTGCCGGTCACATGGGCGGCACGCGACCAATCAGAAGCCGCGATGTCATTCGCAGGTCCTAAAGGCGCTCATTTTAAACAAAGAAGCTGGCCGGTTACCAGCGTGATGTCCAGGGGCCGCCGGAGAGGTGAGCATATCAATATTTTTTATTTTAATTCTTTATTTTACACATCCCTATGGATCCCAGGGCCTGAAGGAGAGTTTCCTTTCCTTCAGACCCTGGGAACCATGAGAATACCTTCCGATACTTGATGTCCCATTGACTTGTATTGGTATCGGATATCGGTATCGGCGATATCCGATATTTTTTGGGTATCGACCGATACTATCCGATACCGATACTTTCAAGTATCGGACGGTATCGCTCAACACTAATTGTTAATAAAATCTCTCCTATTGCAAGGCAGTGAACAAGTCAGTGTACATGTCCTGGTTGTATGAGGCAGTAAAAGGGTAACAGTTAAATTGTGGTTCATAGGGTCTAGTCTGCAGATGGGAAAAAAATCTAGCAGAAAGTTTTGGTATGGAGGAATTAACTAGTAGGCCCTTCCTTCACAACTGTCCTACATGGGTGGTCGAACAGAATCCTATAGACTTCAACAGGTTGTGCCACAGCTCCATAGAACTCACACTTTGTACATAACTACGATACGACCATAATCATACATAACTCTGCATACATTGTTCCAAAATGCAGTGAACACAGAATTAATGTTTCTCTTTTCTAGCTTGCCAATCTGGGTCCCAGTACTCCAGCTACAGCAATCAACAAGGTCATGGACAATTCCCCAAACAAGGTAAAGATAAGGATCATTTTAGTAAATTTTTCACTGTCATCAGTGCTAATTAATTTCTCTATGCACAGATCAAAATCACTGTATTTAAAAGCTGCTTTATTGGGTGTGATTCATAGGACTGCATCTGGCATAAAATATGAAGAAAAACTGTGCTGGGTTCCCAAACTTCCAGAAATTCTTGGACAGTCAGTAAAATTAGGACACTTTTTCCCTTGTCTGAGAAAAACTTGAATAGGTTATTATGACTGTAATTATCATTTTTTACAGTTCAAAGAGAATGCAGCTAATTTGTAGGTTGTAAACATGGATCACTGATAGTCATAATGATTTATTATGGTTATTGAATGTCACTGTAAAAAATGTTGAGTGTCTGTGAAATTTTGATAAGCTGTCCAGAAAAGAAAATCAAACTAGTGACCTTGATAATGTAGAGTATACAGTCTAACAGAGCAATTCTTCATAAAATGTGATGATTAAAAAAGACAACGTACAGGGCCACAAAGAATGCTCAGTAGGGATCTACACTGTGTCTCATTACAAGGTATCCATATCTCATAAATAGGAGAACTGTATCATTTTAGAAAATTCCCTTATTTTCCTGGAACATGCTCTTCTCCAGAACTTGACACAGGAACCTTTATTTTAACTATTATGTATTCTGGTAGTTTTAGAATTTCTCAATGGGTGAGTGCATGAAAAAATAAAATATTTATCTTGCTTTTTGCCTTTGCTCTGTGCTCAAATTGCTTTACACATATACAATTCTGAAAAATAGCAAACACATATATAGGAATACAAACGAAAAAAAGATGATCAAATGGTCGAGTTTCAAAAAGATCTATATACATTTTATTAACAAACTATTTAAAATTACATCACACCAAATTGGGACAGAAGGTGAAATAGGGTAAAGCTGCAGTCCAGGTGAGTGCGTCCGCCCCGACGCGCGTTTCGGACCTTATCCTTTTTCATGGGGCCTAACTATACTGCTCCCAGCCAGTCTTAAATAGTATCACATAAGCGCACACAGTGATAACGTCACTGGAAGTTGCGCTCCCGACCCGGAAGTGACGCGCCACGTCGATGAGGCAACTATAGCAACAACCGAAACGGGCGTCAGGCAGACGCACTAACTAGGACTGCAGCTTTACCCCCGTATCTCTGCAACAGTAGGTAAATATTGGTGACCGGTTTATATGGTCCTTGCTGGATATTGTTAGATAGATATGGGGATGTTATATCTTTACCTGCACCAGCTAGTAGCGGCAGGATAATAGTGCACTCTGTGGCATTTATGATATATTGGCTACAGCTGGTAGCGGTCCATACAAGGGACTAATGTATGTATGTATATATCACGTAGTTTAGCTGCTGTTCCAGGTGATGACGTCGGTTACCTATGTATTACACTAAGCAAATGTGTCGCTCTATTTCACCTTCTGTCCCAATTTGGTGTGATGTAATTTTAAATAGTTTGTTAATAAAATTTATATAGATCTTTTTGATACTCGACCATTTGATCATCTTTTTTTCGTTTGTATTCATGTATGGTTTATGATGATGGGTCTGGTAGTCCTAGCAGGCACATGAAATGGGTTAATATGTGGCAAGTAATTTGGATCATGTGTCTGTGTCATTTTTGCTTTATATGGTCAAATACATATATAGTAAAGTTAATTCCGAAGCAATAAATATTATAAAAGTCTTATCTTTAAACTGCAGGTAATTTATTCTGTTAACTTGTACCATGTATTGCTCTTTTGTATTGAACTGTCTATTGTAACTAAACCTTTATCTTTTTTTTTATATTTGAGTGGCTTTTTATTTGCAAACAAGTGAGTGGGGGGTCTACATCCTAAGACCCGCACCAATCCCAAATGTAGCTCAGGGGACAGAAGCACACAGCTCCTTCCTGATCCCGCACACATAGCAACGGATGGATACAATACAACAGCTGGAGCTGTGCACCACACAAGCGGTTTTTTGAGAGATAGGTGGCGTTCTCACTAAACTGCTTTTAATTAAAAGGGCACTCAAATGGCACTCAGATATAAAAAAAGTATACAGTTTATCTTCTTTGAAATAAATGACTAACTGATATATGTTCACTTCTCCATCAGATCTCTGCAACCCCTGCTGTCCACCTCCCTGCTGTCCACCTCCCTGCTGTCCTGATCCCTGCTGTCCTGATCCCTGCCAAGGTCAAGGGAATTTCTATTGCAATAAATGAACATGTGACACCCGACTTTGTTCATTGCATTGTTCCCCATCTTTCCGCAAATGTATTATAAATTGTCCTAATCAATTGAGGATCCTGACCTTCACCTTTGCTCGCTGTTTACACATCTGTTCTGTTATCCAATAAAATTCTGCGATTAACACATGGATTATAGTTTATGTATTCAAGTTCTTATGCATTAGAAATCTTTTATTATAGTGGAATAAAAAAAAACAACCCACGGACAGATGAAGGATCCTTTCTAAGAAAAAAAGGCAGACATGTTTTCTAATCCAGAAAAACACCTTTAACAAAAAAACGTTAAATTTCAAATGCCTCTCATATGCAATGCAAAGCCTTTTAAGTGTAAATATACTTAAAGTAGACAACAGTAACATAAAGCTGCGAAGAACCACCAATAATAATAATCTTTATACAGAGCACTGTATAATTCAGTAGATGCACCTACAGAACTCTATAAGTAACAGAATACAAATCAAACAATTAGAGGGAAAGTGGTGACACAAAAAGATAAAAAATATAAACAGATCAGTGTCCAATCTCAACTGATGAATTTCAAAGAAATGATTTGTATTCCTTCATCAAAATACAAAACTCCAATCTGTAATAGGTCGTAATCAAATATACAAAAACATCGCAAAGGGCTGGCTTTTATAGTGTGGAGTCTGCACCAATCACCACAAAGGCCAAACCCACTCATATTAAATACATTATTTATACAAACATTCATAAAGAGTATACATACCCAATTGTGAATAGCATAAATAACACCTTATGCATTAAAAAGATGTAAATATGGGTTGCCAGAAATCACATAGGTGCTGTATCTTGGGACAGCTGCGATCACATGACCTGAATGGGTTGCTTCCTTTGGTGTCATGGGGGGCAGTCTCGATGCCATGGCTACCACCGTGGTCTGGATGGTTCTCCTGGATGCTGCTCATTACTGCACAGCGGCCTCACTTTTCATTGGGTATGCGGTCAAGTGGCGATAGTCATGTAACCTCTCCTGTGTGACGCTCGCTGGTGGTGGAAGCGCTGGTCTGATACCCAGGTATGAGAGGGAGGTGATGACTAGTAAGCTGGTCGGATACTGATGACAAAGTTTGGCCCTATCACTGGCAATGATAGTTTATATTACTGCCACACCAGCCTAATTACAATTTTGGTGCACTTCTCTTTGGTGGCTCATTATTGGAACCCTGGAAGGTGTTATCTGCATATCCATGATCGACCTACAGGTGGTTGGATTCTAGTATCCATATGTATACGGATGCCATGATTTGACTGGCTGAACACCTTTTCCAAACCTATGTAAACAAAGAATATATTACGTTATAGAGGTGCCTTTTTTCCATCTTTTTAATATATAAAGTGTTATTCAAATTAGGGTATGTATACTCTTTATGAATGTTTGTATAAATAATGTATTTGGCTGTGGGTTTGGCTGTTGTGGTGATTGGTGCAGACTTGGTCTCCACACTATCTCAGGCTAGTTTCACACTAGCATTCACCTGATGTGCGGCGGGCTGCGGACTTCTTCCGTGAAGCCCCGCCCTCTTGTTGTGAATTCCGCTCTTGGGCTCCCTCCGGTGGTTGTAAGTAGCATTTTTGTGAGTTCTGCTCTTGGGCTCCCTCCTGTGGTTTTGAGTGGTATGGCTGCTTCTTGGATTTAGCTTCAGCAGCGGTTTTCACTGATCGTCTTTCTGGCTCGGCTATATTAGTCTGGCCTTATCCCTCATTCAATGCCAGTTGTCAATTGTTCCTGCCTGGAGTCATTGCTCTGCGGTGGACTTTTTCTAGTTTTTATTACTGACCGCACAGCGTTCTGTCCTGTACTATTTCTATCTAGCTAGAAGTGGCCTCCTGTGCTAAATCTTGTTTCATACTACGTATGTCATTTCCTTCTCCTCTCACAGTCATTACTTGTGGGGGGCTAATCTATCCTTTGGGGATTTTCTCTGAGGCAAGATAGTTTTCCGGCTTCTATCTTTAGGGGTAGTTAGCTCTTAGGCTGTGACGAGATGCCTAGGCAGAGTTAGGAGCATTCCACGGCTACTTCTAGTGTTGTGTCGAGCTTAGGGACTGCGGTCAGCATAGTTACCACCTGCTCAGAGCTAGTCGCATGTCGCTCCTTAATCACCAGACCATAACAGTACAACTGGCCAAAAATGAATTAAAATGCTACTTACAACCACCGGAGGGAGCCCAAGAGTGGAATTCACAACACCCTCGGTCGCACCTCCACTGCTAGCTCCATCTACATCTGCATGCGGCCCGCATGCGGCCTGCGTACCTATATTTAACATTAGGTACGCAGGTCGTGCGGCTGTATGCGGATGGTGCCGCATGCGTCGTTTTGACGATGCGGCGACCAGTGGAGACGCAGCCATGTAGCATTTTTTTTTTTGCATCGTCAAAACGACGCATGCGGTATGAGGCAAACCAGGACAGGGCAAGGCCTTTGATGCCGAGGGAAGAAAGAATCTGTAGCAGTAGGCAGTGGTCGACTGTGTCATTGCATGTTTTTTTCTGCGAGCCTTGGTCTACTCAGTATTTTGTGTTTTACATTTTTTTAAAAAAAATCATATTTTAACTGTCTGTTATCTCTGACAGATGCTCGGTGTGTCTGTGGTCCCCAAATACTTGCTTTTCAGGCATACTGATCACATTTAAGTTTTCTCCAAATTAATCCATTTGTATTGAACTTTTCAAATATTTCAGTAGTCCATTTTAAAATGGGCAAAGGATGGTGAAGTGGACGTGATGCTGATGGTGCATGCAGAGGACGAGGCCGTGGCCAAGCTGAAAATGGGCCACAACAAAGACCCACATCTTCTCGCTCGACCTTCCTGTCCCAGTTTCTAGGGGACTGCAGCACACCACTATTGAAGCCAGAGCAGTGTGAAATGGTTGTTGGTTGGATAGTGGTTAATGCTTCCAGTCACTTAGCCACCACCACCACCATGTCTTACACATGGTAAAGTCTGAGTAGCCGTGAGTGTGGACCAAATATTAATCACCATTATCCTCCCACCATGCCGAGTGCCTTGAGACAACTGATCTCACACTTGGACACTCCGAAGAGCTGTTCACTTTTCCCTTTAAAGATTCTGGACTCTCAGATGGTCAACTTGAAGAGGGGCCAGATGAGATCGCATGTAACGATGCCCAAAGATTTTTACATCCACAGTCACACACAGGTGATGGTGGGAAAGTGTCACAAAAGGTGGAAGATGAGGAGACACAATTGCCAGAAATCAGGAGGGGGAGCAGGGTGCTGACCCAACCTGGCAGGAGAACATGCAGAGCGAGGACAGCAGCACACATGGGGAAGGAGGCATATCACCCCAACTGGCAGTTAGAAGCAGTTTGGTGACAACAGGCAGAAGACTTGCATCCATTTCCCGTAAAACCAACATGACGGAAGTTGCCATTCCAACTGTTAAATTTTCCAGCGTCTGGTTATTTTTTAAAGACTCTGCCGATAACACCAAACAGGCCATTTGCAGCACCTGCCATGCCTGTATCAGCAGGAGTAGCAAAACTACCAGCCTGACCACCACCAGCATGATTAGGCACATGGCAGCAAAGCTCTAGACTTTGTGGGCCAAACCCCAGGCTCCAAGAACACTGTATGCTGGTGACAGCACTGTTTCTTCCAATGTTTTGTATAGAAGCCAATCCCCTGTTCACCGTGCATGTGAAGATGCCTCGTGCCCTGCATCTGTTGTTGCCCACAGTCAACCAGCAACATCATCAAGCCTGTCCATGTCCTTATCCCAGCAGAGCCTTCAGTTGTCTATACCCCAGTCATTGGAATAGAAGAGGAAATTACCCAGTCAATTCCCCACTGGCAGCAATACTAAATTATAACATTTCCTGTATGCTTGCGCTCAAAATGTTGCCTTTTTGGCTCATTGAGAGGGAAGTTTTCCGCAACAAGCTTGCGGCGGCCATCCTAAGGAACTCGGTCCCCAGTCGCCACTATTTCTCCTGGTGTGCCATACCATCATTACACCAGCACATGTCCCAAAACTTTACCCATGCTCTCAACAATGCTGTTACTGGGAATGTCCACCTAACCACGGACACGTGGGCATTGATCGTACATCTCACTGACGGCACACTGGGTTAACATAGTGGAAGCCAGGACTCAGTCAGACCTTGGGATGGAACACATTCTCCCCACGCCAAGGATTGCGGGCCCTATGTCAATCAGGGTGGCCCCCACAGTCTACAGCTCCTGCGCCTCCTCCTCCTCTTCAGCTTCCATCTCTGAAATGTGCACCTCAGTCAGAAGCTGGAAGCACTGCATCACTGCGTCAGCCAAGCAGCAACAGGTTGTGCTGAAGCTAATCTGCTTAGATGACAAACAACACAATGCTGAAGAGTTGTGCACAGTGCTGAAAAAGCAGTCAGATATATAAAAGACACCGCTGAACCTACAGCCAGGCATGGTTTTGTGTGACAATGATGGAATCTGGTGGCTGCTCTAAGGCAAGGTGAGTTCACGCACGTACCTTGCTTGGCCCATGTGCTTAACCTCATCGTTCAACGTTTTCTCAAAAGCTACCTGGAGCTGCAGTCAGCTACAGCTTCAGCCACCCTTGCCTTGCTTCAGCAGTGTTTGCAGCTTCCGGCTCACCGACTGATGTTGATGTCCCCACGCATTGGAACTCTACACTGCATATGTTAGAAAGGATTTGCGAGCAGAAGAGGGCAGTTGTTGACTACCATCGTTTTTCAGTTCTGACTCCACACATAAGACCTCATAAGTGGACATGGATGTCAGCCATATTTACCATCCACAAAAACTTTGAGGACTGCATCAAGATGGTGAGCGGCGATGGCACCATAATCAGGATCACCATCTCGCTTCTCTGCATTCTGAAAACCTCTCCGCTCACAATTAAAGAGGATGCATATCAGGCAGAGCATGAGGACAAGGAGCAAGGAACCATACAGGGTGATTACACTCAGCACAGCCTCATTTCATGAATTGGTACACAATGAGGAAGAGGAGGAAGAACAGGAGCTACTTTCATGCGCTATAGACGGTACTACAAGCACAGCTGTCATACCATCTGTTCAGTGTGGATGGCCTGATGACAGGGAGGAGGAGGAGGACAGCATGCTCAGTCGTCCTGTTGGTGAGGACACGGAAGTCTTGCCTGTTAGCAGTCTAGCATGCATGGCTGATTTTATGTTGCACTGCATTTCCCGTGACTCTCACATTATTAAAATTTTCAGTGACAGTCATTACTGGTTGCTACAAGAACTTTCAATCTCTTCTTCTAGAGGCAGACAGGTGTACTAAAATGTTCCAGTACCAGAGGGCCCTTGTAGCGGAATTACTTAAAAAATTCAAATGTGAGAACGCTGGCAGCAGACGTCAGAGTTTGTTCTAGAACCAAGGAGTCCAATCGAGAGAGACAGAAGTACAATCCAGCTAAGACAGGGAACAATGGCAAAGTTCTAGGACAGTTTTCTCAGACCCTCCCATTGTGCCGGAACAGAGGCAAGGGGTGATGTTGTCACAAGAAGTGCAATGTATGGGAAGATGCTGAGGGAATACCTTGCAGATTGTACAAACATCCTCCGGGATTCCTCTGTTCCTTTTATTTATTTGTTATCCAAGCTTGACACGTGGCATGAACTGGCTCTCTATGCCTTCAAAGTCCTTGCCTGCCTGCTACTAGCGTTCTGTCAGAGCAGGTTTTTAGTGCCGCTCGTGGAATTATGACAGATAAGCACATCCGCCTGTCAACTAAAGATGCTGACAGGCTGACTTTTATAAAAAATGACCAAGGGCTGGATTGGGCAAGACTTCTGCACACCACCAATTGAAAACAGCAAAATATAACCTCAAATACATTGTATTTTTTGTGGAGGTGTATTCTCATGCACCTCTTCAGACCACATGTGGGTATACGCTTCCTGATTTGGTCTGTTTGGTGTTATCCTCCTTCTTATCCTCATATTTCACAGTCATACGAACACCAGGGTGAACGTATTCCGTGATTCAAAAGTCACTCGGTTTTTTGTGCAAGGGTCTTTTTATGATACCCGTTAAGAATTTTAAACCAAAAAATTCTTACTCCTCCAGGGGAAATGTTTGTCAGCACAATGTGATGTGGTCCCTAAAAATATGTTTCTGTAAATTTTGTTGTAAAAATGAGAAATTGCTGGATAACTTTTAACCCTTCTAACTTTCCTTAAAAAAAATATTTACAAAAAATTGTATTGATATAAAGTTCACTTGTGGGAAATATTATTTATTAACTATTTTGTGCGACATAACTCTCTGATTTAAGGGCATTATAATTAAAAGTTTGAAAATGTTGACATTTTCAAAATTTTCCATTTTTTTTCACAAATAAACTCAAACACATGGAAGAAATTTTACCACTATCATGCAGTACAATATGTGTTAGGGGTCGAGTTCCCGCCTCTGCACAGGGGGAATCTTAAACCATCTCCGCTGTGGTCTTCCACTCTTCTCCAGCCGCAGTGGAGCCTGCTCAGTGGAGACATCGGTCTGAGCGTCTGGCTCAGCCTGATACGGTGCGGATGGTTACTGCTGCCTTTTCATGCTCTGCCATTGTAGCCAGTACTGGTCAGCGGCGAGCAGACGTCTCTGGGACTTAGTCCTGCTTTTCCCTTTCTGAGCATGCCCAGGGTAAATTCTCTCATTTGAGGTCATGGGTCACATGCTCAGGTACCACAGCAGCTCCCATTGGTCCTCTAGGAAGGTCCTGAAGTGGCTCAGGTACTGCAGCAGCTCCCGTTGGACCGCTAGGAAGATTCTGAAGTTGCTGCAGCTATAAAAGGTTCGCATGGCCGCACGGCCATGCGCTTGTGTCAACTAAGTTATGTGTTCAGCGCCAGTGTGGTCATATGTATGTGGTTTCAGGTAGGGTTGAGCGAAACGGGTCGACCATTTTCAGAAGTCGCCGACTTTTGGCAAAGTCGGGTTTCATGAAACCCGACCCGACCCCTGTGTGGGGTCGGGCATGAGGTCGGCGATCTTCTGAATCTGGTATTGGAATTCCGATCCCAAGTTCCGATATGTTTGAAATATCGGAAATCGGTATCGGAATCCATATGTAAGATGTCATCTAAGGCCCTTCACGCGCTGATTCTAAGGAAGGAAGGCTGCCGGTTAGTACCAGGGCGCGTCCGAGGGTGAATATAGCAGTATTTTTTATTTTAATTCTTTATTTTACACTTAAATATGGATCCCAGGGCCTGAAGGAGAGTTTCCTCTCCTTTAGACCCTGGGAACCATTTCGTGTTTCGGCCGACCCCTACCCCGACTTTTTTATAGGATCGGCCGATTTCACTCGACCCGACTTTTGAAAAAGTCGGGTTTCATGAAACCCGATCCGATCATATAAAAGTAAAAGTCGCTCAACCCTAGTTTCAGGGTTCAGCTGAAATGAGCACCTAAAATACCGGCACCTCCGGGGAGGAGTTTTGCATGTGCTATTCTGACTGCATGACCACTGTTCGCTCTATTTGGTAGCTGAGTTCCTCTGAGAGGTTAACAAGGCACAGCATTCTCTTGTCTTAAGTGACTCTGTGAAGTAACAGAGTTCACTTATACCGCCATATAGTACCATCAGTAACTAGCAGCTGGTTTTACTCCTGCACAATATGTAATGAAAAAACAGCCTTTTTCGGCTTGGTTATTAAGGTCAAAATTGGCCGTGTCATTAACCAACTGTGAACCAACAGTCTGTACAGAAGGAATTCTTACTAGACAGTATAAAAAAGACACATGGCAGTATGCCCAATGTTATATATTTCTTTGGCTTCATGTACACAGACTTTATAGTTTCTTAATTTCTGTCTAAAGTGCAGTGTTATTGTTTTTATATATATACTTTAACATTGTTCAGGGTAATGGAATGCCACAATATCATCTCATATGCAGCAACCCAATGGCTCATTATTATTAAATGATTCATTTGAGAATAATTATATGAGCTGTGCAGAGTCATGTTTGGAATCATTTTGAACTTATCTATTGTTAATAGGTATGTAGCCAAGTATTTATTGACTTACTTATTTTGTTTTGCTTATATAAAGTTAAAATATTATGTACAGCGTTTGTCATAACTCACATTAGTTTATGATCCCAACGTGGATCAAAACTATCTCCATCTCATACATTTACATACTTTAGATGAGAAATTTTTTACAATTCAAATCCACCAGCTTCACCGAATATTTTGAAAATTTGAGTTGCTGCAAAGAGGTCCATTAGGAATGTATATAACTCCCTTTAAGCTCTTTGACTTACGCACAACCTTAGTAAAGTCACAGTGGCCTCAACATATGTGACTATAGATAAACAGATGGTAACCCTTTTTTCACAGCTGCATACCTCCCAAGTAACTCAGATTGAGCAGAATAGTCCTCAATCTGGGTAGCTGTCCTGCTGTCCTTGGAGCTGAGAAGTATGTCCTGACTTCAACATTTTCGGTGTCTTCTTAGTGCAAATACAGTTGAATACAATGGCGGAAGAGAGAGCCATCGGAGCCCTACTCAACCATTCAGTGTGGGTAAAGACTGAAAGACCTGAAAGTATCTTGAGATCACGTGACATTCTTTGGTTAGTTGACAGATGGCATAGACCAGCTCAAAAAAGAATCATGACATAGAGGCATAATGTATGCTTGATTGCAGGTATTATAATATGTGAGGTGTGGGGATCTCTGGGGGCATATATAAGTAGCGTGGTGTATTTATCCAATAATATTTATACCGTATAGTAGCAAAAGGATAAAATTTAACCTTTATTAGGTATGTATTAAAAATAGGCCTCAAATAGGACCTGACTATAGACCAAAAAAAAAAAATACTAAAACAAACAAAAATAGGAAACCAAACGTGGTATGTGCCCTATTACCTACACAGAAAGGAAAAACGAGAAACAGACAGACATATACAAATAGCATATACTCTGCAGCACTGACCGTGCCAATACTGAGTAGCCAATCCACAATAGTCTTTGCAGGCTCACACAAAGTGGGCCAACTATTGAACAACCCAGCTGGACATAAATATTTGACACAGGATGCACCTCTATATGAAGGTATTATGGCTATAACTGTGTCTGTACAAACAAAAACAGAGTATATCACCTTGTCACAGCTGGTTACTAAACCAAAGAATGTTCTTGTAGTATATCACTGGTAGACAACATATCATTGCTCTACCAAAATATATATACCCAGATAGGAATAACGTCAGTGCAGAGTAGCAGACCACATATGCAGCATAGTGAGATGCCCAACAATAAAAAATACCCTTCCATATAACTTAGGGATCCATGTTAACTCATTTACACATACTATGAGTGTTCCCTGAAGGATTCAGTTGTGGCATTCTTAAAGGGTTAATGACGGTGGGATATAGTAACGGGAACGCTGTGATACACGAGATCAGTCATGTAACCACCATGTAAATTGGTTAGATCTCACCGCGTGTACAACTCATCACCAGCTGATCCTCTTTCTTCGTCCACCTCATATCCTGACCCTTAGTCTTTTACAGAGTGGTACTGCAGAGAGCGTCTCCCGACGCGTTTCCTCCTTGCGGATTCATCAGGGGAGAATGCTGCTGCCATTACGGGTCTCCCCCTTCTGTGTCCTTTATAGATTAAGCTCGTGCCGCGCTGACATAAGCCCCGCCCACCTGGCATGTGACGCGCTCCTCGAGCTTGTCCAGACTGTACCAGCCGCTCACCGACTACGTTGGACATAGTGAATCCCGGCACAGTAGCGCATGCGCGTCTACCGTAGCGGGGATAGAGATGTCCCAGGGTATGTGAGCGAACTGTATCTTATTCATGATACGGGGGAATAAAGCGTAAATGTATGAATTCATACATATACCCCCCTAAGGTGTCTGTACACATTGCAGCATGGAATCGATAATCCATCCAATATGCCGCACACTTAGTCAGCACCCTAAAAACAGGACCTACAATAGAACACCGATCCTGTTCACCAAATGACATGATTCATAGAAAAACTCAGCATATTATCATACCAATTAAGTTACAGTAGACAAACAGAGGGTTATCTACTTTTTGTGTATAACAATATCACATATAAACTGCGAGAAACAAGGACGAGAGAGCCTAAAAAAACGTAAAATACAGTGAGAATTTAAATACTGATTTGTTGATATAAGGAAATATTTAGGGTAAAAATTCTAATGCGCGGGACACCACCATCCATCACCAAAAAACCCAAAGGAGGGAAAAGGTGACCCTAAAACATTACCCTATCATAATATCCCTACTCTCCTGTCCCTGCCTGTCGCGGAGGTTGGCACCCTACAAAGAACCCTGCGCAAGTGGCGCCCCCACTCGACGTCGGCTCACCCAAAACTATCTCTCCCTATAGCACCCTCATATCTGCAAAGGACAGCTGGAAAGAAAGAACACAGATTGGGAGGGGAAAAGGAACTGTAGCATTTTCCAATAATTTGAAAATATTTATAAAGGTCAGATCCGTAATTAGGCGATACAGACAATCCCTAAGATCCTGATCCCCACTCCACGACGGCTTGCCCTAATTGGAAACCCTATCAGATGTAATCACAAAAGAGGTGGAAAAATAGTAAGATACAGGACCACCTAAATACAAACTACAGGAAACAACTGTATGATTGTGTCTCATTTAGTCCTAACGGTTGTACAGTCTTCAACATGAATATCCATCTCGTCTCTTTTTGCAATATTTGTTTGTCCCAGTCGCCACCTCTTGGTGGAGGTATAATCCTGTCAATCCCTACGAAATAGATCTTATCGGGGTTGCCCTGATGAAACTGATTCATGTGGATAGCCACGGGAGTGTCCCTTTTATTAGCAATATCACGGAGGTGCTCACCAATTCTCTTACGAAACTCCCTTTTTGTTTTACCCACATACTCCAGGTTACAATCACATGTGGCCTTGTAAATAACCCCCTTGGTCCGGCAGTTGATAAAATGCCGAATTGTGTACGTGGTACCTGTGACATTACTTATAAAGCTTTTTGAGGGTCTGATAGATGCGCAGCTTTTGCAGCTACCACACTTATAACAACCCTTAGTCTGGTTTGTCGTTAACCAAAGGCTGTTACCTGAGTCAAAATGGCTGTGAACCAATCTGTCATGGAGAGATTTGCCCTTTCTGTATGTGATCTGAGGTACCGGTGGGACATGTTTGTTTATATCCCTATCCATCTGCAGGATAGGCCAATGTTTCTGAAGAATTTCTCTGACATAATTCGACCCATTAGAGTATCTAGTGATGAAACGAATAACATTGTCTTCATCAGACTTGGGCTTGGGTATCAGTAAATCTTTCCTTTCTTTTTTCAGAGATTCTTTGTAGGCCTTGTTGAGTACCCCCTCCGAATATCCTCTTTCCAAGAACCGATACTTCAAATCAATGGCTTGTTCTTGGAACACTTCATTGTTTGAGCAATTTCTGCGCACCCTGAAATATTGCCCCTTAGGGATCCCTCTTTTAAGAGGAGCAGGGTGACTACTTTCCCACCTGATCCCCCGTATCATGAATAAGATACAGTTCGCTCACATACCCTGGGACATCTCTATCCCCGCTACGGTAGACGCGCATGCGCTACTGTGCCGGGATTCCCTATGTCCAACGTAGTCGGTGAGCGGCTGGTACAGTCTGGACAAGCTCGAGGAGCGCGTCACACGCCAGGTGGGCGGGGCTTATGTCAGCGCGGCACGAGCTTAATCTATAAAGGACACAGAAGGGGGAGGTCCGTAATGGCAGCAGCATTCTCCCCTGATGAATCCGCAAGGAGGAAACGCGTCGGGAGACGCTCTCTGCAGTACCACTCTGTAAAAGACTAAGGGTCAGGATATGAGGTGGACGAAGAAAGAGGATCAGCTGGTGATGAGTTGTACACGGGGTGAGATCTAACCAATTTACAGTTAGGTCCATATATATTTGGACAGAGACAACATTTTTCTAATTTTGGTTATAGACATTACCACAATGAATTTTAAATAAAACAATTCAGATGCAGTTGAAGTTCAGAATTTCAGCTTTCATGTGAGGGTATCCACATTAAAATTGGATGAAGGGTTTAGGAGTTTCAGCTCCTTAACTTGTGCCACCCTGTTTTTAAAGGGACCAAAAGTAATTGGACAATTGACTCCAAGGCTATTTCATTAACAGGAGTGGGCAATCCCTTCATTATGTCATTCTCAATTAAGCAGATAAAAGGCCTGGAGTTGATTTGAGGTGTGGTGCTTGCATTTGGAAGGTTTTGCTGTGAAGTAAACATGCAGTCAAAGGAGCTCTCCATGCAGGTGAAACAAGCCATCCTTAAGCTGCAAAAACAGAAAAAAACCATCCGAGAAATTGCTACAATATTAGGAGTGGCAAAATCTACAGTTTGGTACATTCTGAGAAAGAAAGAAAGCACTGGTGAACTCATCAATGCAAAAAGACCTGGGCGCCACGGAAGACAACAGTGGTGGATGATCGCAGAATAATCTCCATGGTGAAGAGAAACCCCTTCACAACAGCCAACCAAGTGAACAACACCCTCCAGGAGGTAGGTGTATCAATATCCAAATCTACCATAAAGAGAAGACTGCATGAAAGTAAATACAGAAGGTTCACTGCATGGTGAAAGCCACTCATAAGCATCAAGAATAAAAAGGCTAGACTGGACTTTGCTAAAAAACATCTAAAAAAGCCAGCACAGTTCTGGAATAGCATTCTTTGGACAGATGAAACCAAGATCAACCTCTACCAGAATGATGGAAAGAGAAAAGCAGGGTGAAGGCGTGGTATATCTCATGATCCAAAGCATACCACATCATCTGTAAAACACGGCGGAGGCAGTGTGATGGCTTGGGCATGCATGGCTGCCACTGGCACTGGGTCATTAATATTTATTGATGATGTGACACAGGACAGAAGCAGCCGAATGAATTCTGAGGTATTCAGAGACATACTGTGTGCTCAGATCCAGCCAAATGCAGCCAAACTGATTGGTCGTCATTTCATACTACAGATGGACAATGACCCAAAACATAAAGCCAAAGCAACCCAGGAGTTTATTAAAGCAAAGAAGTGGAATATTCTTGAATGGCCAAGTCAGTTACCTGATCTCAACCCAATTGAGCATGCATTTCACTTGTAAAAGACTAAACTTCAGACAGAAAGGCCCACAAACAAACAGCAACTGAAAACCACCGCAGTGAAAGCCTGGCATAGCTTCAAAAAGGAGGAAACACAGCGTCTGATGATGTCCATGAGTTCAAGACTTCAGGCAGTCATTGCTAACAAAGGGTTTTCAACCAAGTGCTAAAAATGAACATTTTATTTAAAATTATTGAATCTGTCCAATTAGTTTTGGTCCCTTTAAAAACAGGGTGGCACATGTTAAGGAGCTGAAACTCCTAAACCCTTCATCCAATTTTAATGTGGATACCCTCAAATGAAAGCTGAAAGTCTGAACTTCAACTGCATCTGAATTGTTTTGTTTAAAATTCATTGTGGTAATGTCTATAACCAAAAGTAGAAAAATGTTGTCTCTGACCAAATATATATGGACCTAACTGTACATGGTGGTTACATGACTGATCTCGTGTATCACAGCGTTCCCGTTACTATATCCCACTGTCATTAACCCTTTAAGAATGCCACAACTGAATCCTTCAGGGGAACACTCATAGTATGTGTAAATGAGTTAACATGGATCCCTAAGTTATATGGAAGGGTATTTTTTATTGTTGGGCATCTCACTATGCTGCATATGTGGTCTGCTACTCTGCACTGACGTTATTCCTATCTGGGTATATATATTTTGGTAGAGCAATGATATGTTGTCTACCAGTGATATACTACAAGAACATTCTTTGGTTTAGTAACCAGCTGTGACAAGGTGATATACTCTGTTTTTGTTTGTACAGACACAGTTATAGCCATAATACCTTCATATAGAGGTGCATCCTGTGTCAAATATTTATGTCCAGCTGGGTTGTTCAATAGTTGGCCCACTTTGTGTGAGCCTGCAAAGACTATTGTGGATTGGTTACTCAGTATTGGCACGGTCAGTGCTGCAGAGTATATGTTATTTGTATTTGTCTGTCTGTTTCTCGTTTTTCCTTTCTGTGTAGGTAATAGGGCACACACCACGTTTGGTTTCCTATTTTTGTTTGTTTTAGTATATTTTTTTTTGGTCTATAGTCAGGTCCTATTTGAGGCCTATTTTAATACATACCTAATAAAGGTTAAATTTTATCCTTTTGCTACTATACTGTATAAATATTATTGGATAAATACACCACGCTACTTATATATTTATTTTTGGCATGGCAGGATTTCTCAGCACAGGAATTGATACCAATCAGTGGGTTACGGAGGCAAGGGAAGTTTTCTCTGAAAGATCTTATACCCAAAAAAAATATGTTCCCTCATTTAATGCGGCATTTAACCCCTTTACCCCCAAGGGTGGTTTGCACGTTAATGACCGGGCCAATTTTTACAATTCTGACCACTGTCCCTTTATGAGGTTATAACTCTGGAACGCTTCAATGGATCCTGGTGATTCTGACATTGTTTTCTCATGACATATTGTACTTCATGACAATGGTAAAAATTATTTGATAGTACCTGCGTTTATTTGTGAAAAAAACGGAAATTTGGCGAAAATTATGAAAATTTCGCAATTTTCCAACTTTGAATTTTTATGCAATTAAATAACAGAGATATGTCACACAAAATACTTAATAAGTAACATTTCCCACATGTCTACTTTACATCAGCACAATTTTGGAACCAAAATTTTTTTTGTTAGGGAGTTATAAGGGTTAAAAGTTGACCAGCAATTTCTCATTTCTACAACACCATTTTATTTTAGGGACCACATCTCATTTGAAGTCATTTTGAGGGGTCTATATGATAGAAAATACCCAAGTGTGACACCATTCTAAAAACTACACCCCTCAAGGTGCTCAAAACCATATTCAAGAAGTTTATTAACCCTTCTGGTGCTTCACAGGAATTTTTTGAATGTTTAAATAAAAATGAACATTTAACTTTTTTTCACAAAAAATTTAATTCAGCTCCAATTTGTTTTATTTTACCAAGGGTAACAGGAGAAAATAGACCCCAAACATTGTTGTACAATTTGTCCTGAGTATGCCAATACCCCACATGTGGGGGTAAACCACTGTTTGGGCGCATGGCAGAGCTCGGAAGCGAAGGAGTGCCATTTGACTTTTCAATGCAAAATTGACTGGAATTGAGATGGGACGCCATGTTTCGTTTGGAGAGCCCCTGATGTGGCTAAACATTGAAACCCCCCACAAGTGACAACATTTTGGAAAGTAGACCCCCTAAGGAGCTTATCTAGAGGTGTGGTGAGCACTTTGACCCAACAGGTGCTTCACAGAAGTTTATAATGTAGAACCGTAAAAATAAAAAATCATATTTTTTCACAAAAATTATCTTTTCGCCCCCAATTTTTTATTTTCCCAAGGGTAAGAGAAGAAATTGGACCCCAAAAGTTGTTGTACAATTTGTCCTGAGTACGCTGATAGCCCATATGTGGGGGTAAACCACTGTTTGGGCGGATGGGAGAGCTCGGAAGGGAAGGAGCGCCGTTTGACTTTTCAATGCAAAATTGACAGGAATTGAGATGGGACGTCATGTTGCGTTTGTAGAGCCACTGATGTGCCTAAACATTGAAACCCCCCACAAGTGACACCATTTTGGAAAGTAGACCCCCTAAGGAACTTATCTAGAGGTGTGGTGAGCACTTTGACCCACCAAGTGCTTCACAGAAGTTTATAATGCAGAGCCATAAAAATAAAACAAAATTTTTTTCCCACAAAAATTATTTCTTTAGCCCCCAGTTTTGTATTTTCTTGAGGGTAACAGGAGAAATTGGACCCCAAAATTTGTTGCCCAATTTGTCCTGAGTGCGATGATACACCATATGTGGGGGGAACCACTGTTTGGGCACATGGGAGGGCTCAGAAGGGAAGGAGTGCCATTTGAATGCAGACTTAGATGGAATGGTCTGCAGGTGTCACATTGCGTTTGCAGAGCCCCTAATGTACCTAAACAGTAGAAACCCCCCACAAGTGACACCATTTTGGAAAGTAGACCCCCTTAGGAACTTATCTAGATGTGTGCTGAGCGCTTTGACCCACCAAGGGCTTCACAGAAGTTTATAATGGAGAGCCGTAAAAATAAAACAAAAATTTTTTCCCACAAAAATTATTTTTTAGCCCCCAGTTTTGTATTTTCCCGAGGGTAACAGGAGAAATTCGACCCCATAATTTGTTGTCCAATTTGTCCTGAGTGCGCTGATACCCCATATGTGGGGGGGAACCACTGTTTGGGCGCATGGGAGGGCTCGGAAGGGAAGGAGCTCCATTTGGAATGAGGACTTAGATGGAATGGTCTGCAGGTGTCACATTGCATTTGCAGAGCCCCTAATGTACCTAAACAGTAGAAACCTCCCACAAGTGACACCATTTTGGAAACTAGACCCCCTAAGGAACTCATCTAGATGTGTTGTGATAGCTTTGAACCCCCAAGTGTTTCACTACAGTTTGTAACGCAGAGCCGTGAAAATTAAAAAAAAAAATCTTTCCCCCCAAAATTATTTTTTAGCCCCCAGTTTTGTATTTTCCCGAGGGTAAGAGGAGAAATTCGACCCCAAAAGTTGTTGTCCAATTTGTCCTGAGTACGCTGATACCCCGTATGTTGGGGGAAACCACCGTTTGAGCGCATGGCAGAGCTCGGAAGGGAAGGAGCGCCATTTGGAATGCAGACTTAGATGGAATGGTCTGCAGACGTCACATTGCGTTTGCAGAACCCCTAATGTACCTAAACAGTAGAAACCCCCCACAAGTGACCCCATATTGGAAACTAGACCCCCCAGGGAACTAATCTAGATGTGTTGTGAGAACTTTGAACCCCCAAGTGTTTCACTACAGTTTATAACGCAGAGCCGTGAAAATAAAAAATCTTTTTTTTTCCCACAAAAAATATGTTTTAGCCCCGAGTTTTGTATTTTCCCAAGGGTAGCAGGAGAAATTGGACCCCAAAAGTTGTTGTCCTATTTGTCCTGAGTACGCTAATACCCCATATGTTGGGGTAAACCCCTGTTTGGGCACACGGGAGAGCTCGGAAGGGAAGAAGCACTGTTTTACTTTTTCAACGCAGAATTGGCTGGAATTGAGATCGGACGCCATGTCGCGTTTGGAGAGCCCCTGATGTGCCTAAACAGTGGAAACCCCCCAATTATAACTGAAACCCTAATCCAAACACATCCCTAACCCTAATCCCAACAGTAACCCTAACCACACCTCTAACCCTGACACACCCCTAACCCTAATCCCAACCCTATTCCCAACCGTAAATGTAATCTAAACCCTAACTGTAACTTTAGCCCCAACCCAAACTGTAGCCCTAGCCCTAACCCTAGCCCTAACCCTAATCCTAACCCTAGCCCTAACCCTATCCCTAACCCTATCCCTAACCCTAACCCTAGCCCTAGCCCTAGCCCTAACCCTAGCCCTAACCCTAGCCCTAACCCTAGCCCTAACCCTAACCCTAACCCTAGCCCTAACCCTAACCCTAACCCTAGCCCTAACCCTAGCCCTAACCCTAGCCCTAACCCTAACCCTAACCCTAGCCCTAACCCTAGCCCTAACCCTAGCCCTAACCCTAGCCCTAACCCTAGCCCTAACCCTAGCCCTAGCCCTAGCCCTAACCCTAGCCCTAACCCTAATGGGAAAATGGAAATAAATACATTTTTTTAATTTTTCCCTAACTAAGGGGGTGATGAAGGGGGGTTTGATTTACTTTTATAGCGGGTTTTTTAGCGGATTTTTATGATTGGCAGCCGTCACACACTGAAAGACGCTTTTTATTGCAAAAAATATTTTTTGCGTTACCACATTTTGAGAGCTATAATTTTTCTATATTTTGGTCCACAGAGTCATGTGAGGTCTTGTTTTTTGCGGGACGAGTTGATGTTTTTAATGGTAACATTTTCGGGCACGTGACATTTTTTGATCGCTTTTTATTCCGATTTTTGTGAGGCAGAATGACCAAAAACCAGCTATTCATGAATTTCTTTTGGGGGAGGCGTTTATACCGTTCCGCGTTTGGTAAAATTGATGAAGCAGTTTTATTCTTCGGGTCAGTACGATTACAGCGACACCTCATTTATATCATTTTTTTATGTTTTGGCGCTTTTATACGATAAAAACTATTTTATAGAAAAAATAATTATTTTTGCATCGCTTTATTCTCAGGACTATAACTTTTTTATTTTTTTGCTGATGATGCTGAATGGCGGCTAGTTTTTTGCGGGACAATATGACGCTTTCAGCGGTACCATGGTTATTTATATCTGTCTTTTTGATCGCGTGTTATTCCACTTTTTGTTCGGCGGTATGATAATAAAGCGTTGTTTTTTGCCTCGTTTTTTTTTTTTTTTTCTTACGGTGTTTACTGAAGGGGTTAACTAGTGGGCCAGTTTTATAGGTCGGGCCGTTACGGACGCGGCGATACTAAATATGTGTACTTTTATTGTTTTTTTTTTTTATTTAGATAAAGAAATGTATTTATGGGAATAATATTTTTTTTTTTTTTCATTATTTTGGAATATTTTTTTTTATTTTTTTTTACACATTTGAAATTTTTTTTTTACTTTTTTACTTTGTCCCAGGGGAAGACATCACAGATCAGTGATCTGACAGTTTGCACAGCACTCTGTCAGATCACTGATCTGACATGCAGCGCTGCAGCCTTCACAGTGCCTGCTCTGAGCAGGCTCTGTGAAGCCACCACCTACATCGCGTTGCTGCGGGGGGCTCAGGGAAGCCCGCAGGGAGCCCCCTCCCTGCGCGGTGCTTCCCTGCACCGCCGGCACATCGCGATCATCTTTGATCGCGGTGTGCCGGGGGTTAATGTGCCGGGGGCGGTCCGTGACCGCTCCTGGCACATAGTGCCGGATGTCAGCTGCGATAAACAGCTGACACCCGGCCGCGATCAGCGGCGCTCCCCCTGTGAGCGCTGCCGATCGCATATGACGTACTATTGCGTCCTTGGGAAGTAAAGCCCACCCCACATGGACGCAATAGTACGTCTAATGGCAGAAAGGGGTTAAAGAGCTGACCAAAGTATACAAAGATCAAATTGCCTCATGGTGGGAGGTACAAAGTTTAGACAACTACTTTAAATCTGGTATTGTTCCCAGACATCTAAGGATCACCTTGGCACCTGGTTATCGTTACAAAAATCCCAGTCTGTTAGCTAAATGGGAGAAGGAGGCCACGGCAAGTTCTCTTAGATTGATGGGACTATTATTAGAAGAAGAAAAACAAAATTTGAACAGTTTGAATGAATCCCTGAAAGAGCATATAGATATAACAAAGAAATTCTCAGCTGAACCTGAGTTCTCCAAAAAAGAAATTCAATTGCAGAACTCGGTAGAGAGATTCCAGTATCATCTGAAGGATAAAAAACATAAATTTTTCATAAGAGATCTTCAGGAGTTCAAAGATAATAAAGCATATACCTTTTCAGCTAGTAGATTTTCCCGAAAAACAGAGACTGATATTTCATCTTCAGAGGCAGAAGTTTCGGACAGTGAAGGCAGAGCTGGAGGACAGAGAGGAAAAGGAAAGAATAGGGGGAGAGGTGGTAACTGGGGACGCGGGAGTAACAAAAAATCACCGGTCAAGAACAATTTTTTAGACCTCAGTTATCCACTCAGGAGTCGAACCAATCCCCCAACTTAAATATGCAGGTAGTAAATCTTTCTTCCAGAGCACTATCAGAGATTGAAATATCATTACTAAGTAGGGGTCTTTCTTTTGTACCTAGTTCAGACATGTGAACTCAGATCTATCGTTGAGGAGGGTTTCAGAGATGGAGTGTTAAGCAAGGACGAGAGGGAGTATTTGGTACCCAAGCATCCGGTTACTCCAACTTTTTATTGTCTTCCAAAGATTCACAAGGGGAACAATCCCCTAAAGGGGCGCCCGATTGTTTCAGGAAACAACAGTTTGACAGAAAGACTTGGTATTTACATCGATAAGATCTTAAAACCATTTGTGGGAGCTTTGAATTCTTATGTGCGGGACACCACTGACCTCTTGCTTAAATTGGAAGATGTTTGCCTGGACCCAGACATGATCTTAGGCAGCATTGACGTGGAGTCACTATACTCTTCAATACCACATGACAAGGGCCTAATGGCTGTGAGCCACTTCTTACATACTAGAGGCACACAATATAACAGACATAATGATTTTGTGATAAAGGCCCTAGAATTTTGTTTGACCCATAATGTTTTCCTGTTTGACCGTAAGTACTTCCACCAGCTCAGGGGCACCGCGATGGGCAGCCCTTGTGCGCCTTCGTATGCAAATTTGCTCCTGGGCTGGTGGGAGAAAAAGGTAGTTTTTGGAGACACTTTGACCCATCCTGAGGAGAGGATAATTTTGTGGCTAAGATATATTGATGTTGTGTTTGTAATTTGGAGAGGAGAAGCCACTGATTTTGCCAACTTTGTTGAGGGGCTAAACATCAATGACCTAGGCCTGCGCTTCACGTTTGAAGCCAGCAACACTAGCCTGGCATTTTTGGACATACGCATTGATAAACGTCCTAATGGTGAATTGACCACAAAAACACACAGAAAGGACACGGCCACAAATTCTCTCCTCAGGTGGGAAAGTAGTCACCCTGCTCCTCTTAAAAGAGGGATCCCTAAGGGGCAATATTTCAGGGTGCGCAGAAATTGCTCAAACAATGAAGTGTTCCAAGAACAAGCCATTGATTTGAAGTATCGGTTCTTGGAAAGAGGAAATCCGGAGGGGGTACTCAACAAGGCCTACAAAGAATCTCTGAAAAAAGAAAGGAAAGATTTACTGATACCCAAGCCCAAGTCTGATGAAGACAATGTTATTCGCTTCATCACTAGATACTCTAATGGGTCGAATTATGTCAGAGAAATTCTTCAGAAACATTGGCCTATCCTGCAGATGGATAGGGATATAAACAAACATGTCCCACCGGTACCTCAGATCACATACAGAAAGGGCAAATCTCTCCATGACAGATTGGTTCACAGCCATTTTGACTCAGGTAACAGCCTTTGGTTAACGACAAACCAGACTAAGGGTTGTTATAAGTGTGGTAGCTGCAAAAGCTGCGCATCTATCAGACCCTCAAAAAGCTTTATAAGTAATGTCACAGGTACCACGTACACAATTCGGCATTTTATCAACTGCCGGACCAAGGGGGTTATTTACAAGGCCACATGTGATTGTAACCTGGAGTATGTGGGTAAAACAAAAAGGGAGTTTTGTAAGAGAATTGGTGAGCACCTCCATGATATTGCTAATAAAAGGGACACTCCCGTGGCTATCCACATGAATCAGTTTCATCAGGGCAACCCCGATAAGATCTATTTCGTAGGGATTGACAGGATTATACCTCCACCAAGAGGTGGCGACTGGGACAAACAAATATTGCAAAAAGAGACGAGATGGATATTCATGTTGAAGACTGTACAACCGTTAGGACTAAATGAGACACAATCATACAGTTGTTTCCTGTAGTTTGTATTTAGGTGTATTTAGGTATCTTACTATTTTTCCACCTCTTTTGTGATTACATCTGATAGGGTTTCCAATTAGGACAAGCCGTCGTGGAGTGGGGGCGCCACATGCGAAGGTTGTAGGGTGCCAACCCCTGCGACAGGTAGGGTCAGGATCTTAGGGATTGTCTGTATCGCCTAATTACGGATCTGACCTTTATAAATATTTTCAAATTATTGGAAAATCCTACAGTTCCTTTTCCCCTCCCAATCTGTGTTCTTTCTTTCCAGCTGTCCTTTGCAGATATGAGGGTGCTATAGGGAGAGATAGTTTTGGGTGAGCCGACGTCGAGTGGGGGCGCCACTTGCGCAGGGTTCTTTGTAGGGTGCCAACCTCCGCGACAGGCAGGGACAGGAGAGTAGGGATATTATGATAGGGTAATGTTTTAGGGTCACCTTTTCCCTCCTTTGGGTTTTTTGGAGATGGATGGTGGTGTCCCGCGCATAAGAATTTTTACCCTATATATTTCCTTATATCAACAAATCAGTATTTAAATTCTCACTGTATTTTACGTTTTTTTAGGCTCTCTCGTCCTTGTTTCTCGCAGTTTATATGTGATATTGTTATACACAAAAAGTAGATAACCCTCTGTTTGTCTACTGTAACTTAATTGGTATGATAATATGCTGAGTTTTTCCATGAATCATGTCGTTTGGTGAACAGGATCGGTGTTCTATTGTAGGTCCTGTTTTTAGGGTGCTGACTAAGTGTGCGGCATATTGGATGGATTATTGATTCCATGCTGCAATGTGTACAGACACCTTAGGGGGGTATATGTATGAATTCATACATTTACGCTTTATTCCCCCGTATCATGAATAAGATACAGTTCGCTCACATACCCTGGGACATCTCTATCCCCGCTACGGTAGACGCGCATGCGCTACTGTGCCGGGATTCCCTATGTCCAACGTAGTCGGTGAGCGGCTGGTACAGTCTGGACAAGCTCGAGGAGCGCGTCACACGCCAGGTGGGCGGGGCTTATGTCAGCGCGGCACGAGCTTAATCTATAAAGGACACAGAAGGGGGAGACCCGTAATGGCAGCAGCATTCTCCCCTGATGAATCCGCAAGGAGGAAACGCGTCGGGAGACGCTCTCTGCAGTACCACTCTGTAAAAGACTAAGGGTCAGGATATGAGGTGGACGAAGAAAGAGGATCAGCTGGTGATGAGTTGTACACGCGGTGAGATCTAACCAATTTACATGGTGGTTACATGACTGATCTCGTGTATCACAGCGTTCCCGTTACTATATACCACCGTCATTAACCCTTTAAGAATGCCACAACTGAATCCTTCAGGGAACACTCATAGTATGTGTAAATGAGTTAACATGGATCCCTAAGTTATATGGAAGGGTATTTTTTATTGTTGGGCATCTCACTATGCTGCATATGTGGTCTGCTACTCTGCACTGACGTTATTCCTATCTGGGTATATATATTTTGGTAGAGCAATGATATGTTGTCTACCAGTGATATACTACAAGAACATTCTTTGGTTTAGTAACCAGCTGTGACAAGGTGATATACTCTGTTTTTGTTTGTACAGACACAGTTATAGCCATAATACCTTCATATAGAGGTGCATCCTGTGTCAAATATTTATGTCCAGCTGGGTTGTTCAATAGTTGGCCCACTTTGTGTGAGCCTGCAAAGACTATTGTGGATTGGTTACTCAGTATTGGCACGGTCAGTGCTGCAGAGTATATGCTATTTGTATTTGTCTGTCTGTTTCTCGTTTTTCCTTTCTGTGTAGGTAATAGGGCACACACCACGTTTGGTTTCCTATTTTTGTTTGTTTTAGTATATTTTTTTTTTGGTCTATAGTCAGGTCCTATTTGAGGCCTATTTTTAATACATACCTAATAAAGGTTAAATTTTATCTCTGGGGGCACCATGCGATGTGGGGAGCTCTGGGGGTAACACACTGTATAGTAGGAGGATCTGGGGGAATCAAACAAGGTTGTGAGCTATGGTGGGATGTACTCTGGGTGGCGTTGGATGCATCATTCTCTGTGGTGAACACTAAGGACCCCATAAATTGTGGAGAGTTGTATGAGGACATCATACTGTGTGTGAAAGCATGATATACTGTGGTTGGCTGTGAGGTCATCAGGCTGAATCAAGGCAGTTTTGATGGCATCATATCGTTTGAGAGGAAATGAATGGTAATCATATTAGGTGAGGGGCATCAAACTGTATATATTGTAATTGTGAGGAGCATCATACATTGTAGGTGGCTATGGGGGCAGCATACTGGGTGTCTGGAGGATGATGGAATAATCATACTGTGTGGAGGGGAATGTACTGTGGGGCATCATACTGTATAGTGTACTGTGGGGGTATTATACTATGGTATTTGGGGCATAAGGGGCAAGAAAAGTTATCATACTGTGTGTGAATATCTATAGGCTTCACTAGGGGAAATAGTGTGTGTGCATATAAGGGACTGAGCAAGCGTACGGAAGTAGCTTAGCATAATTTTAAAATTGGGATAGTGTACTATGCACACCACAGTATTTATACCTCTTTCTTACCTTTCAAAGTTAGAAGATGTGCTGTTTTATTGTCATACACTAGTTGTAGAATTTGTCCACTGTTTCTCTCCCTGTCTGTGTTACTAAGCTTAGAGATGTGATAGTTTACTCTATCCAGATTCACCTCGAAAAGGCTGATGCATTCCCCGTCTCAGCTTTTATACAGGTTATTATAGTCTCTGCTTATAAAGAGTGCTATACCATGTGATGTAATAGCTGTAAGGCATTATGGGTGAGCTTGTCACACTGCGTCCAGGGTCATGTGAGCCTGATCTGGTTGATACAATTTTCTTCATTGTGTAAAATGATGGTGTTTTGCTTTTTATTGGCAATTTATGCGAAAACAAATTGCTTTAATTAGTCGCGTCCAGATGAAAGTAAATTTTTCATTTCATTTGGAAATCAAGGTCCCAGAGTCTGGCCAATTTTTACAATTATGATCACTGTCAGTTTATGAGATTAAAGCTATGGAACGCTTCCACAGATCCCACTGTGTTAGGGCTAGCGGAACGCACCAAATAATTTTAAGGATGGAATAAGGTGGGCTCGCAGCCCGGGGTCCACCATGCAGAGATGGAACCTGCTGCTGAGTAATGATGGACTATATGGTGGTATAATGTGGATACACACACGGGTTAGCTTCACCTGGTATGAAGGAAGCATGCCCTGTTGCGTCACAGGGCCGCTGTACCACACAAAGAGCGCAAGCAAAGAGTCACAGAACTCTATCCCAAGACTCAGGGAAAAAGTTCCTCTAGACCTCTTGCACTCGTCAGCACTACTGGGGTGTCAGAGATTAATAGAACTAATGATTTACTGCACAAGAGTGTGTGCAGTGCCGCTCTGGCAGATGCCACTAACCACCCAGATTTGGGCCAGGAAAGCGCACTATTAGTGCATTGCGCCGCACCGGTGGTCACTGCTATCAAATGCTGTATCGTGTGCTAGCTGTGTGGGATAGCACTGTCAGGCGAAAGATAGCTTCCACCTTTCACGAACAGTCAACAATACTAGGGATGGGAAAGATTCGGAGCTTTCATCCATCGACAGGCATACATCGACACACACGTTAATAAGTTTATACTAGCGCATGGCCGTGTAGCCATGCAATCCTTTTATAGCGGAAGCTCTCTGGGACCTTCCTAGTGGTCCAATAGGAGCTGCTACAGGACCTGAGCATATGACCCCTGACCTCCAATGAGAGGTTGTCCCTTGAGCATGCTCAGAAGAAGAAAAGCAGGACTTAGTCCAGGGACGCCTGCTGACCACTGATCTGCACTGGCTACAATGGCTGAGCCTGGAAGAACAGCAGCAACCAGCAACTGCACAGTATCAGCTTGAGCCAGATGCTGTGACCAATGTCTATGCTGAGCATGCTCCATTGCAACTGGAGGAGAATGGGAGACCACAGCGGAGATGGTTCGAGATTCCATTTGTGCAGTGGCAGGAACTCGACGCCTAATGCACTGATTTTTCGGGACATATTGTACTTCATGTCAATGGTAAAATTTATTTGATATGACTGCATTTACTTATGCAAAAAATGGAAATTTGGCAAAAAATTTTCAATTTTCAAACTTTTAATTTTTGTGCCCCTAAATCAGAGAGTCCTACCACACAAAATAGTTAATAAATAACATTTCCCACATGTCTACTTTACATTAGCACAATTTTGGAAACATAATTTTTTTTGCTAGGACATTATAAATCTTAAAAGTTTTTCTCATTTTTCCAACAAAATTTACAAAACCTGTTTTTTTAGGGTCCACCTGACATTTGAAGTGAATTTGAGGGGTCAATATAACAGAAAATGCCCAAAAGTGACACCATACAGAAAACTGCACACCTCACGGTGTGCAAAACCACATTGAAGAAGTTTATTAACCCTTCAGGTGCTTCACAAGAACTAAATCAATGTGGAAGGAAATCAAACATTTTACTTTTTTCACAAAAAATTTAATTTGGAAGCAAATTTTTTTTTATCTTCACAAGTTTGTCAGGAGAAAATGGACCTCGAAATTTGTTGTGCAATTTCTCCTGAGTATGGTGGTACTGTGGGGCAAAGCCACTGCTTGGACGCATGGCAGAGAACAGAAGTGAGAGAGCACCGTTTGACTTTTTGAACGCACAATTGGCTGGATTCACTGGCGGTCGTCATGTCACGTTTGTGCCTAAACGTTGTGCCCACTGATGTGCCTAACATTGGAAAACACCCAATTCTAACTCCAACCCTAATCCCAATCCTAACCCCAACACACCCCTAATCTTAATCCCAACCCTAACCATTACCCTAACCACAACACCACCCTAACCTAACATCAACACAACCCTAACCCTTGCCCATCCCTAACCCTATCAATTTTATCAAACGGGGAACGGTAAAAACGCCCCCTCAAAAGAAATTCACAAATTGCTGGTTTTTGTTCATTCTTCCTCACAAAAATCGGAATAAAAAGCGATCAAAAACTGTCATGTCCCCGAAAATGGCATTAATAAAACCGTCAACTCGTCCAGCAAAAAACAAAACCTCACATGACTCTGTGGACCAAAATATGGAAAAAGTATAGCTCTCAAAATGTGGAGAAGCAGAAACTAATTTTTGCATTACAAAGCGTCTTTTAGCGTGCCACAGCTGCCAGTCATAAAAATCCACTTAACCCCTTACCGGCATCGGACGTACTATACCGTCCGATGCCGGCTCCCCTGCTTTGATGCAGGGCTCCGCGGTGAGCCCGCACCAAAGCCGGGACATGTCAGCTGTTTTGAACAGCTGACATGTGCCCGTAATAGGCGCGGGCAGAATCGCGATCTGCCCGCACCTATTAACTAGTTTAACTACCGCATTTAACTACCGCTTCCGGCCGGGCGGCCGGAAATGACGTCATCGCCGACCCCCGTCACATGTCCGGGGGTCGGCGATGCGTCTCCATTGTAGCCATAGAGGTCCTTGAGACCTCTATGGTTACTGATTGCCCGTCGCTGTGAGCGCCACCCTGTGGTCGGCGCTCACAGCACACGTGCAATTCTGCTACATAGCAGCGATCAGCAGATCGCTGCTATGTAGCAGAGCCGATCGTGCTGTCCCTGCTTCTAGCCTCCCATGGAGGCTATTGAAGCATGGCAAAAGTTAAAAAAAAAAGTTTAAAAAAATGTGAAAAAAATAAAAAAAACATAAAAGTTTAAATCACCCCCCTTTCGCCCCAATCAAAATAAATCAATAAAAAAAATATCAAATCTACGCATATTTGGTATCACCGCGCTCAGAATTGCCCGATCTATCAAATAAAAAAAAGTATTAACCTGATCGCTAAACAGCGTAGCGGGAAAAAAACTCGAAACGCCAGAATTACGTTTTTTTGGTCGCCGCGACATTGCATTAAAATGCAATAACGGGCGATCAAAAGAACGTATCTGCACCGAAATGCTATCATTAAAAACGTCATCTCGGCACGCAAAAAATAAGCCCTCAACCGACCCCAGATCACGAAAAATGGAGACGCTACGAGTATCGGAAAATGGCACAATCTTTTTTTTTTTTTTTTTAGCAAAGTTTGGAATTTTTTTTCACCACTTAGATAAAAAATAAGCTAGTCATGTTTGGTGTCTATGAACTCGTAATGACCTGGAGAATCATAATGGCAGGTCATTTTTAGCATTTAGTGAACCTAGCAAAAAAGCCAAACAAAAAACCAATGTGGGATTGCACTTTTTTTGCAATTTCACCGCACTTGGAATTTTTTTCCCGTTTTCTAGTACATGACATGCTAAAACCAATGATGTCGTTCAAAAGTACAACTCGTCCCGCAAAAAATAAGCCCTCACATGGCCAAATTGACGGAAAAATAAAAAAGTTATGGCTCTGGGAAGGAGGGGAGCGAAAAACGAACACGGAAAAACGAAAAATCCCCTGGTCATGAAGGGGTTAAAATACCCGCTAAAAAAGTAAATCAAACCCCCATTCATCACCCCCTTTTTTAGGGTAATATAATAAAATTTTAAAAATGTGTTTTTTTCCATTTTCTCATTAGGGTTATGGTTAAAGTTGGGGCTAAAGTTAGGGTTAGGGTTGGGGCTAAAGTTAGGGTTTGGGCTACAGTTAGGGTTGGTGCTACAGTTAGTGCTGGGGCCACGGTTAGTGTTGGGGTTGGGGCTACAGTTAGGGTTAGGGTTGGGGCTACAGTTAGGGTTAGGGTTGGGGCTAAAATTATGGTTAGGGTCTGGGGCTAAAGTTAGGGCTAGTGTTGGGGCTGCACTAAGGGTTAGGGTTGGGGCTAAAGTAAGGGTTACGGTTGGGGCTAAAGTTAGGGCTGGGGCTAAAGTTAGGGTTAGGATTACATTTACGGTTGGGATTAGGGTTGGGATTAGGGTTAGGAGTGTGTCAGGGTTAGGGGTGTGGTTAGCGTTATGGTTGGGACTAGGGTTAGGGGTGTGTTGGAGTTAGGGGTGTGGTTAGGGTTGGGATTAGGGTTAGGGGTGTGTTGGCATTAGGGGTGTGGTTTGGATTAGGGTTAGGGGCATGTTTGATTTAGGGGTGTGGTTAGGGTTATGGTTTCGGTTGGGATTAGGGTTAGGGGTGTGTTTGGGTTAGAGCTTCAGTTAGAATTGGGGGTTTCCACTGTTTAGGCACATCGGGGCTCTCCAAACGTGACATGGCATCCGATTTCAATTCCAGCCAATTCTGCGCTGAAAAAGTAAAACAGTGCTCCTTCCCTTCAGAGCTCTCCTGAGCGCCAAAGCAAGGGTTTACCCCAACATATGGGGTATCAGCGTACTCAGGACAAATTGGACCACAAATTTTGGTGTCCAATTTATCTGGTTACCCTAGGGAAAATAAAAATTGGGGGGGCTTGTGGAAAAAAAAGCCCTCTGCGTTATAAACTGTAGTGAAACATTTGGGGAGTTCAAATTTGTCACAACACATCTAGATAAGTTCCTTGGGGGGTCTAGTTTCCAATATGGGTTCACTTGTGTGGGTTTCTACTTTTTAGGTACATCAGGGGCTCTCCAAATGCAATGGGATGTCTGCAGACCATTCCATCTAAGTCTGCACTCCAAACGGCGCTCCTTCCCTTCCGAGCTCTGCCATGCGCCCAAACAGTAGTTTTCTCCCACATATGGGGTATCAGTGTACTCAAGACAAATTGGGCAACAACTTTTCTCTTGTTAGCCTTGGGAAAATGTAAAACTGGGGCTAAAAAATAATTTTTGAGGAAAAAAAAATAATTTCTATTTTGGGCAAACACTTGGGGGTTCAAAGTGCTCACCACTAGTGTTGAGCGATACCGTCCGATACTTGAAAGTATCGGTATCGGATAGTATCGGCCGATACCCGAAAAATATCGGATATCGCCGATACCGATATCCGATACCAATACAAGTCAATGGGACATCAAGTATCGGAAGGTATCCTCATGGATCCCAGGGTCTGAAGGAGAGGAAACTCTCCTTCAGGCCCTGGGATCCATATTAAAGTGTAAAATAAAGAATTAAAATAAAAAATATTGTTATATTCACCTCTCCGGCGGCCCCTGGACATCAGCGGGAGGATCCGGCGTCCGGCACGGCTTCTTTCTTCAAAATGCGCGCCTTCAGGACCTGTGGAATGACGTCCCGGCTTCTGATTGGTCGCGTGCCGCCCATGTGACCGCCACGCGACCAATCAGAAGCCGCGACGTCATTCCTCAGGTCCTAGAAGGCGCTCATTCTAGGACTTTAGCTGAGGAATGACGTCGCGGCTTCTGATTGGTCGCGTGGCGGTCACATGGGCGGCACGCGACCAATCAGAAGCCGGGACGTCATTCCACAGGTCCTGAAGGCGCGCATTTTGAAGAAAGAAGCCGTGCCGGACGCCGGATCCTCCCGCTGATGTCCAGGGGCCGCCGGAGAGGTGAATATAACAATATTTTTTATTTTAATTCTTTATTTTACACTTCCGATACCGATACCCGATATCACAAAAATATCGGATCTCGGTATCGGAATTCCGATACCGCAAGTATCGGCCGATACCCGATACTTGCGGTATCGGAATGCTCAACACTACTCACCACACATCTAGATAAGTTCCTTGGGGGGTCTACTTTCCAAAATTGTGTCACTTGTGGGGGTTTCAATGTTTAGGCACATCAGGGGCTCTCCAAACGTGACATGGCTTCCCATCTCAATTCCAGTCAATTTTGCATTGAAAAGTCGAACGGCGCTCCTTCACTTCCGACCTCTGCCATGCACCCAAACAATGGTTTATCCCCACATATGGGGTATCAACGTACTCAGGACAAATTTCACAACAACATTTGGGGTCCAATTTCTCCTGTTACCCTTGGGAAAATAAAAAATTGGGGGCAAAAATATAATTTTTGTTAAAAAAAATGATTTTTTATTTTTAAGGCTATACATTATAAACTTCTGTGAAACACTTGATGGCGCTCACAACACATTTAGATAAGCTCCTTAGGGGGTCTACTTTCCAAAATGGTGTCATTTGTGGGGGGTTTCAATGTATAGGCACATCAGTGGCTCTTCAAACCCGACATGGCGTCCCATTTCATTTCCAGTCAATTTTGCATTGAAAAGTCAAACGACGCTCCTTCCCTTCCGAGCTCTGCCATGCGCCCAAACAGTGGTCTACCCACAAAACAGTGGTTTACCCCCCCACATGGGGTATCAGCATTCTCAGGACAAATTTCCCAAATTTTGGGTTCCAATTTCTTCTGTTACCCCTGGGAAAATAAAAAATTGGGGGGGAAAAGATTATTTTTTTTAAAAATATGATTTTTTTATTTTTACAGCTCTACATTATAAACTTCTGTGACGCACTTGGTGGGTCAAAGTGCTCACCACACATCTAGATAAGTTTCTTAGGGGTCTACTTTCCAAATGATGTCATTTGTGGGGGGTTTCAATGTTTAGGCACATCAGGGGCTCTCCAAACGCGACATGGCATCCTATCTCAATTCCAATCAATTTTGCATTAAAAGTCAAATGGCGCTCCTTCCCTTCTGAGCTCTGCCATGCGCCCAAACAGTGGTTTACCCCCACATACAGTACAGACAAAAAGTTTGGACACACCTTCTCATTTAAAGATTTTTCTGTATTTTCATGACTATGAAAATAGTACATTCACACTGAAGGCATCAAAACTATGAATTAACACATGTGGTATTATATACTTAACAAAAAAGTGTGAAACAATTGAAATTATGTCTTATATTCTAGGTTCTTCAAAGTGTTCACCTTTTGCTTTAATGACTGCTTTGCACACTCTTGGCATTCTCTTAATGAGCTTCACCGGGAATGGTTTTCACTTCACAGGTGTGCCCTGTCATGTTTAATATGTGGGATTTCTTGCCTTATAAATGGGGTTTGGACCATAATTTGTTCTGAGAGGGTCTCTCTTGGGCTCACTAGTCTAGGTTGGGTGGACATTTCAGGATCAAAAGGATGTCTGAGCTTATGGCGAGGTCTTATTGCTGGCCGCGAATGGAATCGGCCATCCCGGCAGAGGCCAGTGGGCTTGTTACATTCCTTCTTTGTGTCAAATAGGCCCTGGGACATGGTCGGGATGGACTTTGTTGTGGGTTTGCCCAAGTCTTGTAACAATACAGTCATCTGGGTAGTCACCGAACATTTCTCCAAGATGGTACACTTAGTTCCTCTTCCACAAGATCTGTCAGCATGGGCTTTGGCTGCGCTTTTTGTGAAGCATTTTTTCCTTCTTCATGGCATGACTGACATGATAGTCAATGACCGGGGTCTCCAGTTTGCTTCTCGGTTCTGGAGAGAGCTCTGTCGTCTGCTCAGTATTCTGTTTAATCTCTCTTCACCATACCATCCCGAGACGAACGGGTTGGTGGAGAGGGCCAATCAGACTCTGGTCACATACCTACAGCACTTCATCTCTGCCAGGCATGATGATTGGGCATCTTTTTTGCCTTGGGCAGAGTTTGCTCTTAACAATACGGTTGCTGATTGTACAGGGCAGACTCCATTTCTCCTTAATTAAGGTCAGCATCCGAGTGTTCCCGTCCCCATGACCATCTCTTCTTCCGACTCTAGGTTGGTAAACTGGGCTCTGGAGGCTAGTGACATCTGAGACAACACACAGGATGCCATCAAGGCCTCTAAGGAGAGAATGAGGGATTCTGTTGATGTACATCGCCATCCCGCCCTGGTCTTCACTCTGGGCGACTTGGTGTGGCTCTTAGCTTGTATATCAAGCTGTGCGTAGAGTCCACTAAAGTTTGCTCCCCGTCACCAAGGTCCTTTTAAAATACTGGAGCAGGTTAATCCTGTGGTGTATCACCTGTCCCTTCGAACACACCTGAATATCACCGACACCTTTAATGTGTCCCTCTTGAAACCCGTTCACATGTCCCGGTTTTCTGAGTCATCTGCCGAGACGTCGGGTATTTCCTCGGATGACTTTGCAGTGAATGCAATCATCGATTCCAAGGTGATACGAGGCAAAAAAGTTAATTTAGTGGACTGGAAGGGTCATGGGCCAGAGGATAGGACCTGGGAGCCTGTTGAACACATTTGTGCCCCCTAGCTTACTGTGACCTTCAAGCATGCCAAAGCTCGCGGGGGGGGGGGGTGCTAGGAAGGGGGTTAATGTTTGACACCGGGATTCTCCCTCTGCATAGGATGGATCCCAAGCCTTATCTTTTCCTGCGGTCCCTCATTCAGTCTCAACCGCAGTGAATGATGCTCAGCAAAGACATCAGTCTCAGTGTCTTGCTCATACTCGGGCTGTGCGCTTGGATACTGCTGCCTCTCCAGGTTCAGCTATAGTAACTGGCAATAGACAGTAGCGAGCTATCCCTCTTGAGAAGAAGTCCGAGATTCGCTCTACTGAGCATGCTCATGAGGCGACTTTTCAGTGGAGGTCGGCCGTCACATGCTCATGTCCTATCCGGCTTCGGATTGGTCCGTGAGCAAGGTCCTGTCTAATTGGCAAAAACTATAAAAGGATCTTTGGTGCTCCCGTTGGTGTGCTAAGATCATTTATGTTGTGTGTGAGGAACCTAACGGTGTTCTGGACTCGGTTGTATGTGCTCAGGGCAGGCCGATTGCCTTTAGAATTCCGGCTTCCCCAGAGAGGAGATTGTGTGTTTGAATTCAGGGATGGCGCTAGTGCCTTTAGAATTCAGGCCTCTAAACAGAGAAGTTCTGTGAGTGCTTGGAGTCCACTACCAGTTCCTTTGCCCCAGTGGGGCTTGCGTACTCCTGTGAAGCTAACAGGCTATGCGTTTAGCGCCATATTCACTCAGCAACTGTGGGGGATAAACACAGTCTTATTGCAAAGTTCCTTTCCCATTGCTGTGTGCGATTGGCACAGCCACGTGCTTCTCCACTGAGTGACTTTAACTCAGTGTGAGTCACTTTCGCTCACTGCTAGTATTTGCCATTGTCCTCTAGCTGCAGTTTGCCATCTCTGCACCATGGACCCCGGGTGGCGAACACACTTTATTTTCAAATTTATTTAGTGTGTTCTGAAAACCCTAACAGATTCAGTCTTTCCCGGTGTTTGCCATAGAATTATGTTACGATGGGAAACATGTTCCTGTTCTATGATGTGTACAAATGATCAAAACTGTTGGTACCGTTCTTTCCTTTGCTTCCTCTGGTCCATGCTGAGTGTGATACACCATGTCACCAAACAGAGAGTGTCTGTAGCCCTATATACAGGCCCACTCACTGATTCCAAGATTGTAGACTCCTGTGATGCTAATTAGTAGACACACTTTGATTTGACATGTCCCTTTGGTCACATTATTTTCAGGGGTACCATAATTTCTGTCCATGCCTATTCCATGAGTTTTATTTTTTTTTTAATTCTGTGGAAGCCTGGTTGAAAAGCAATGTCTGTCTTTCATTTGTTCATTTTCATAGATTTTTTATTTATTACTACTTTTGTCAGATTCAAGTTATTTCTGTGACCATTGTGGGTTTTTCTGTCTTTAAACGAGGGGTACCAACAATTTTGACCACGTATGTATATAGTTACGTCATGGTGATCATGCAGGAATCTTTGTCCATGGGTCCACTACTGGGAGGCTTAACTGACAGCCAAACTCTTGCAGTAACAGCCAGTTGTATAAAATGTCCAATTATCATAGAGGGTTTAAGGAGAAAAGTTAAGAAAAAATTATAATTATTATTATTATAATTATTATTATTATAATTATATCGGTCCTCTGGCTGGCGTCTGCCTGTCTCCATGGCTATGCGTCCTCCTGACGTCTTCGGCTCCCAGCCCACTTTGCTGATGCGTCTGCAGTGGGCATGGACCGATGACGTCGGACGCCGAGGCCCTGGCTTCCGGCTTTCGCCATGCCATTGTAAGCGCCGTATATACCGCACAACTCCGCTTTTAGTGGACTCATTTCCTCCCCTCTATAAATACCTGCATTTTACACCCTGACACCACGCCCCCCAAAGAAGCTACACAGCGAAACGCGCGTTGGGGTTCTTTTATAGGTATTATTATCAATATGCCCTTGGCACTTTATATGATATAACGTGAGTCTCCTTTCTATATATTTTTTTGCATTTTGTACTGCTATCTGATAGTAATACTATATGATGTGGTTGTGTTCCATCCTGCAACATAGACAATCGTACTCACCACTTCTAATCTGCCTACAACTAGTCTGACATATTTACATACCTTCCGTTTTGGACGTGGCACCCAAAGGTGTCACAATCTCCCCTTTTTCCTTTATTTTTCATATTTTTGTATCATCTTTAATACTATTTTAATGTATTTTCCAAAATAAAGATTTGTATGATTTACATCTTATATCGCTCTGTGGTCCATATCTTTTTATTTGGTTTTCTATACTTTACTTATGTATGAGCCTTGATCCGGCCTTCTGTTTTGGTAAAATACTTAATAAGTAACATTCCCACATGTCTACTTTACATCAGCACAATTTTGGAACCAAAATTTTTTTTGTTAGGGAGTTATAAGGGTTAAAAGTTGACCAGCAATTTCTCATTTTTACACCACCGTTTTGAGGGGGTCTATATGATAGAAAATACCCAAGTGTGACAACATTCTAAAAACTGCACCCCTCAAGGTGCTCAAAACCACATTCAAGAAGTTTATTAACCCTTACCAAGGGTAACAGGAGAAATTGGAACCCAAAAGTTGTTGTACAATTTGTTCTGAGTATGCTGATACCCCATACAGTACAGACCAAAAGTTTGGACACACCTTGATTACATGTGGGGATTCCCTAGCAACCAGGCAACCCCCACATGTACTTATGCTGGCTAACAGATGTAAATCATTCAGCTGCGGCGATGAAAACTAAATCTCGAAGCACTAAAAAATACTCGCAGGTCACCCGAGCGTGCTTGGGAAATCTCGAGTAATGAGTATATTCGCTCATCACTAGTTTTTATGTGATAAAGAGAAGTTCCTAGACCATTAGAGGACAAAACTCATCACATTATATTGGCTTGAAAGGTTCACTATCAATAACATGATTGTTACATTCTTGAACTTTTTCTGTACATTAATACATTATTTGAGTCACCTAATGATATGAGATGAGGATTTTAGACAGCTGACTGATCTATAATATTATATTAATAGAAAGTTCAGATAAAATCTTGTGTTGTAACGTTAGCTTGCTAGACTTTTTTGGTCTAGACCTGTGGTACAAAGATACAATCAGGGCCGGACTGGCCATTGGGCAATTCTGGCAAATGCCAGAAGGGCCGGTGCCACTAATGGGCCGCTGCACTCCCCCCCTCCACCCGCCAGTGCTGCCACTGCCGTATTCAACTATACCGGCGTCTATGACGCCGGTACAGTTGAATGCAATGATGGAGGAGAGAGCATCTGCTGACGTTCCCTCTCCCATCATTCCCCGCTCTGCCTCTGACACTGCGGGTGCGCGATGACGTCATATCATTGCGCACCTGCTGTGTCCCGGGCAGACTGCAGCCGCTGAGACAGGAGCAGGGAGCAGCACGGGCAAGAGGAGAGGAGAGGTGAGGAGTGTGTTTTTTTTGTTTTTTTTTACGGTACTGTGGGGCCATTATCGGGGGGAAAGAGATATGAGGTGTGGGCTGTGCTAGTCTGTCATTGCCTCAGTTACAGTTGTGTGGGCTGTGCTGTATACACTACAGTGTGGGCTGTGCTGTATATACTACTGTGTGGGCTGTACTGTATATACTACTGTGTGGGCTGTGCTGTATATACTACTGTATGGGCTGTGCTGTATATACTACTGTGTGGGCTGTGCTGTATATACTACTGTGTGTGCTATGCTGTATATACTACTGTGTGGGCTGTGCTGTATATACTACTGTGTGGTCTGTGCTGTATATACAGTCATGGCCAAAATTTTTGAGAATGACACCAAAATTATATTTTCACATGATCTGCTGCCCTCTGGTTTTTATTAGTGTTTGTCTGATGTTTATATCACATACAGAAATATAATTGCAATCATATTATGAGTACCAATAGGTGATATTGACAGTTAGAATGAGTTAATGCAGCAAGTCAATATTTGCAATGTTGACCCTTCTTCTTCAAGACCTCTGCAATTCTCCCTGGCATGCTCTCAATCAACTTCTGGACCAAATCCTGACTGATAGCAGTCCATTCTTGCATAATCAATGCTTGCATTTTGCCAGAATTTGTTGGTTTTTGTTTGTCCACCCGTCTCTTGATGATTGACCACAAGTTCTCAATGGGATTAAGATCTAGGGAGTTTCCAGGCTATGCACCCAAAATCTCTATGTTTTGTTCCATGAGCCATTTAGTTATCACCTTTGCTTTATGGCAAGTTGCTCCATCATGCTGGAAAAGGCATTGTTGGGCACCAAACTGCTCTTGGACGGTTGGGAGAAGTGGCTCTTGGAGGACATTCTGGTACCATTCTTTATTCATGGCTGTGTTTTTAGGCAAGACTGTGAGTGAGCCGATTCCCTTGGCTGAGAAGCAACCCCACACATGAATGGTTTCAGGATGCTTTACAGTTGGCATGAGACAAGACTGGTGGTAGCGCTCACCTCTTCTCCGAATAAGCTTTTTTCCAGATGTCCCAAACAATCAAAAGGGGATTCATCAAAGAAAATGACTTTGCCCCAGTCCTCAGCAGTCCACTCCCTGTACCTTTTGCAGAATATCAGTCGGTCCCTGATGTTTTTTCTGGAGAGAAGTGGCTTCTTTGCTGCCCTCCTTGAAACCAGGCCTTGCTCAAAGAGTCTCCGCCTCACAGTGCGTGCAGAAGCACTCACACCAGCCTGCTGCCATTCCTGAGCAAGCTCGGCACTGCTGGTAGTCCGATCCCGCAGCTGAAACAGTTTTAAGATACGGTCCTGGCGCTTGCTGGTCTTTCTTGGGCGCCCTGGAGCCTTTCTGACAACAATGGAAGCTCTCTCCTTGAAGTTCTTGATGATGCGATAGATTGTTGACTGAAGTGCAATCTTTGTAGCTGCGATACTTTTCCCTGTTATGCCATTTTTGTGCAGTGCAATGATGGCTGCACATGTTTCTTTAGAGATAACCATGGTTAACTGAATAGAAACAATGATACCAAGCACCAGCCTCCTTTTAAAGTGTCCAGTGATGTCATTCTTACTTAATCATAACTGATTGATCGCCAGCCCTGTCCTCATCAACACCCACACCTGTGTTAATGGATCAATCACTAAAACAATGTTAGCTGCTCCTTTTAAGGCAGGACTGCAATGATGTTGAAATGTGTTTTGGGGGTTAAAGTTCATTTTCTGGGCAAATATTGACTTTGCAAGTACAGTAATTGCTGTTAAGCTGATCACTCTGACATTCAGGAGTATATGCAAATTGCCATTAGAAAAAGTGAAGCAGTAGACAATGGAAAAATTAATATTTGTCCCATTCTCAAAATTTTTGTCCATGACTGTACTACTGTGTGGGCTGTGCTGTATATACTACTGTGTGTGCTATGCTGTATATACTACTGTGTGGTCTATGCTGTATATACTACTGTGTGGTCTGTGCTGTATATACTACTGTGTGGGCTGTGCTGTATATACTACTGTGTGGGCTGTGCTGTATATACTACTGTGTGGTCTGTGCTGTATACACTACTGTGTGGTCTGTGCTGTATATACTACTGTGTGGGCTGTGCTGTATATACTACTGTGTGGTCTGTGCTGTATATACTTCTGTGTGGGCTGTGCTGTATATACTACTGTGTGGGCTGTGCTGTATATACTACTGTGCGGGCTGTGCTGTATATACTACTGTGTGGTCTGTGCTGTATATACTACTGTGTGGGCTGTGCTGTATATACTACTGTGTGGGCTGTGCTGTATATACTACTGTGTGGGCTGTGCTGTATATACTACTGTGTGGGCTGTGCTGTATATACTACTGTGTGGTCTGTGCTGTATATAATACTATGTGGTCTGTGCTGTATATACTACTGTGTGGGCTGTGCTGTATATACTACTGTGTGGGCTGTGCTGTATATACTACTGTGTGGGCTATGCAGTATGTACTACTGTGTGGGCTGTGCTGTATATACTACTGTGTGGGCTGTGCTGTATATACTACTGTGTGGGCTGTGCTGTATATACTACTGTGTGGGCTGTGCTGTATATGCTACTGTGTGGTCTGTGCTGTATATATTACTGTGTGGTCTGTGCTGTATATACTACTGTGTGGTCTGTGCTGTATATACTACTGTGTGGTCTGTGCTGTATATACTACTGTGTGGACTGTGCTGTGCATACTACTGTGAGGGCAGTGCTATATACTACTAAGCGGGCAGTGCTGTATACTACTAAGCGGGCTGTGCTGTATACCACTACATGGACTGTGCTGTATACTACTACGCAGGCTGTGCTGTATACTACTACGTGGGCTGTGCTATATTATGCAGGCTGTGCTATATACTATGCGGTTTGTGCTATATACTATGCGGGCTTTGATATATACTATGGGGGTATATTATACTCTATGGGGGAGGCCGTGTTATATACTATGTGGCTGTGTTCAGGGCCAGACTGGCCATTGTGCATTTCTGGCAAATGCCAGAAGGGCCAGTGCCAGTAGTGGGCCGCTGCACTCTGCTCCCCTCCACCCGCCAGTGCCGCCACTGCCGCATTCAACTATACTGGCGTCTATGATGCCGCTACAGTTGAATGCAATGATGGAGGAGAGAGCATCTGCTGACGCTTCCTCTCCCATCATTCCCCGCTCTGCCTCTGGCACTGCGGGTGTGCGATGATGTCATATCATCGCGCACCTGCTGTGTCCCGGGCAGACTGCAGCCGCCAAGACAGGAGCAGGGAGTAGCGCAGGCAAAATGAGAGGTGAGAAGTGTGTTTTTTTTTGTTTCTTTTTTTACAGGACTGCGGGGACATTATTGAGGGGAGGAGAGATGAGATGTGGGCTGTGCTAGTCTGTCATTGCCTCAGTTACAGTTGTGTGGGCTGTGCTGTATATACTTCTGTGTGGGCTGTGCTGTATAAACTACTGTGTGGGCTGTGTTGTATATACTACTGTGTGGGCTGTGCTGTATATACTACTGTGTGGTCTGTGCTGTATATACTACTATGTGTGCTCTGCTGTATATACTACTGTGTGGTCTGTGCTGTATATACTACTGTGTGGGCTGTGCTGTATATACTACTGTGTGGGCTGTGCTGTATATACTACTGTGTGGGCTGTGCTGTATATGCTACTGTGTGGTCTGTGCTGTATATACTACTATGTGTGCTGTGCTGTATATACTACTGTGTGGTCTGTGCTATATATACTACTGTGTGGGATGTGCTGTAAATACTACTGTTTGGGCTGTGCTGTATATACTACTGTGTGGTCTATGCTGTACATACTACTGTGTGGTCTGTGCTGTATATACTACTGTGTGGGCTGTGCTGTATATACTACTGTGTGGACTGTGCTGTATATTCTACTGTGTGGTCTGTGCTGTATATACTACTGTGTGGGCTGTGCTGTACATACTACTGTATGGGCTGTGCTGTATATACTACTGTGTGGTCTGTGCTGTATATACTACTGTGTGGGCTGTGCTATATACACTACTGTGTGAGCTGTGCTGTATATACTACTGTGTGGGCTGTGCTGTATATACTACTAAGCGGGCAGTGCTGTTTACTACTACGCGGGCTGGGCTGTATACTACTATGCGGGCTATGATGTAAACTACTACGCGGGCTGTGCTGTATACTACCACACGGGCTGTGCTGTATACTACTACATGGACTGTGCTGTATACTACTATGCGGGCTGTGCTGTATACTACTATGCGGGCTGTGCTGTATTATGCAGGCTGTGCTATATACTATGCAGGTTGTGCTATATACTATACGGGCTTTGATATATACAGTACTATGGGGGTATATTATATTCTATGGGGGAGGCCATGTTATATACTATGTGGCTGTGTTATATACTATTGTGGGGGTATATTATATTCTATGGGGGAGGCTGTGTTTTATACTATGGGGGTATATTATATTCCATGGGGAAGGCTGTCTTATATACTATGGGGGGCTGCATTATATTCTATGAGGGGCTACATTATATATTATGGGGAGGTGGGCTGTATTATATTCTATGGGGGGCTGTATTAGAATTTATGAGGGATGATTGCATCATACTCTTTGATGGGGCTGCATTATATTCTATGGGAAGGTGGGCTGTATTTTATTCTATTCGGGGCTACATTATATTCTATGAGGGGCTGTATTATATTTATATTCAATGAGGGGTGATTGCATCATACTCTATGAGGGGGCTGCATTAAACTATGAGGGGGGCTGCATTATATTCTATGGGGGTTACATTATACTCTGGGGTGGCTGCATTATACTCTGAGGTGGCTGCATTATACTCTGGTGTGGCTGCATTATACTCTGTAGGGTGGTGGCTGCATTATACTGTATGTGGGCTGCATTATATTGTATAAAGGACTATGGGGAATACGTTATACTATATGAAGAAATATTGGGTGCATTATACTATGGGAAGTGAATTGTACTACATGGATGACTATGGTTAATCCTACAAGCAAACCACGGAGTATAAAGACACCCAGAAGTAAAAATAGTAACAACTTTATTAAATCTCATAATTACATAAATACACAAGGTTACAAAAAACAGACTCGACATACAGTGTACACATATATGCATCAGTGACATCTAAACCAGTTCAAATAAATAAACGGTACTCTGCCTGTCTTACCCACACTGTTTAGGTGCCAGCGTCCGTCCGGGGCTGCCGGACGGACGCTGGCACCTAAACAGTGTGGGTAAGACAGGCAGAGTACCGTTTATTTATTTGAACTGGTTTAGATGTCACTGATGCAATATAATGTAGCGTTACCGGGTATGTGTAGTCGGCACTATGCACTTTTATGTGAGAGGATATTTTGAAAGACTGACATTTCCCTGGTAGGCTTTCGGTTTATGCTTTGTCTGCACCCTAGGTGTTATATGCAGCGGTTCCTGTCCGCCGTACATGAACTATATGTGTACACTGTATGTCGAGTCTGTTTTTTGTAACCTTGTGTATTTATGTAATTATGAGATTTAATAAAGTTGTTACTATTTTTACTTCTGGGTGTCTTTATACTCCGTGGTTTGCTTGTAGGATTAATCTAGTAGTGGAGTTTACCCTGTATTAGTTTATGTCCATGATAGGGAATTCCCCTGTATCTGGTATGCATTAATATGCATCAGTGGTATCTGTATCTATGGATGACTATGGTGGTGCATTATACTATACGGAGCACTGTGAGGAGTGTATTATGCTATATGGAGGACTATGAGGAGTGTATTATACTATATGGAGGACCGGGCGAGTGTATTTTAATATATGGAGGAGTGTATTATAGTATATGGAGGACTGTTGTGAACATTATAATATATGGAGGACTATGGGGTGTATTTTACTAAACAAGTAAAATGCTGCATATTCATTGGGTGATTGGATTGTTTTTGCCGGAACAAAAATCCTTGTTCTCAGCAGCACATCGCCAGCGGAAACTGTAGATGTGCTGCTAATAACATGATACTGTATGGTGATCTGTTAGTGATCTATTAGTGATGGGTCTGTCCCATCATTCTTTCTCACACGGTGGAAAAAGGCCGGGAAACAAGCGTTGAACAACTTCAGTAATGTCGATCAAAGTCATTTAACGGCCTGAACTCAACGCATGTAAATACAACCGAAATGCTTTTGTGTGATGTGCAATATGTTAGCATTTGGGGCCCCATTTTAAACTTTGGCTAAGGCCCCACTTTGCCTAAAACCGGCCATGCATACAAGTGTACAAAGATATTATACAGTCACCATGTGACAAGTGGGCCTGTGTAACTTCAAATGCCAGGACTGAAGTTTAGTCCCCTGGATACAATCATCCTTGTTTGTTGATTATTGTATTTTTTTCACATTTTTTCCTTATTGTGCCTAGACACATATTTGCAGTATCTTATGTCTGAACACATAGTAAGGATCTGTGAGCATGATTGATCATACCATCTTTCTGAGCCCAAAGTTAAAAGGTCAAACAGACCTGAAAATGTGACTTTTGCCTAGTAGGAAGATCACTGAAACTAAGAGAGCTAGATAATAGACTCATGGAGCGATGTCTGTACTGAGAGTAACAAGATTGAAATGAAAAACAATATTTCTGTTCTTGCCTGATGGGTGCTCAGCTGTTTCGTGCAATTTTGAGCTGCACATATTCCATGTGCTTCCTACCATGACGACCTTTGTGTTCACAGCATTGCAGAACTAAGCACATTAAAAGCCATTATCAAAAAGGTGGCACATGGCTATCATGATTAACTGTACAAGGATGCATAGCGCATCAGTTTTACTAGTTACATTTTAATGGAACAATTACTTCCTCTTTTGCCTGCATGTTTTTCCTTTTATCATAAATAGATTTTACAATGTGGGCATGTCACAGTTTTACAACATTGCGCCCCATACTCATCCCACTTTACAAATGTCCATTTTAGAACAGTGCAATAAAAAGAAATGATGGTGAATGCGATGTCAAGTATTTTTCTGCAGTAAATATCATAAGGTGTTGAGTGGCTTACTCTTCATAATTAATGTTTATTCTCCTTTAGAATATTAAATAATTATACATGTAATCATCCTATTAAATGCCTTATCACCAGCTGATGAGAAAATATGCCCCAATTATCACTATGTCTAGATATATAAGGATCAGTCTCAATGCCATCATCAAAACATAGCTTTTGAGTCTCTGAGAAGTTCAGAACTAAGAAAAAAATCAGTCATGTCTGGAATCAAAGGAGGAGCAAACTGCCAGAAGAGCTCGTGCCAGAATCCGTGCAAGGATCCCTGCCAAAAAGTGCCTGTCTGTGTGAATCCTTGCCAAGACCGTAAGTTACTCTTTTTTGTTTTTGCCTTAATGAATTCTTTGTAAACTTTACACATTAATTAGTATTATAGAACTTTGCTCCAGAATTTTACATTAGTATTTTTTTAACAAAGAGATAAAAAATGTAAAGAAAAAAAAAACGGTAAAAAAAAAAAAAGCCTTGCTGAATACATGTCAAATTTTGTTAGGCGTCGAGTTCCTGCCCTTCCAGGTTCAGCCATTATAACTAGTGCTGTTCGGCGGCGAGCAGGCGCTCCTGGGACTAAGTCCTGCTTTTCCCTCCTGAGCATGCCCAGTTGAAGGCCTCTCATTGGAGGTCGGGGGTCACATGCTCAGGTCTTGTAGCAGCTCCTATTGGTCCACTAGGAAGGTCCTGAACTGCTACAGCTATAAAAGGTTCACATGGCCGCACTGCAATGCGCTAGTATCATTTGTGTTTGGCAGTTTTCAGTGGATACTCTGCCACACTGTATATAAGTGGTGTGAGCCTGTTTAGCCCTGGGGCTCTACACTGAGGCAGGCAGCTATCGTCAGAGGGGCCAAATAGCCTTGGCTTAGCATCTGTTTCCTTTATGTGTGCGGTTAGCACAGAAGAGTTCCAGAGCAAGCACAACTTTCAGTTAGGGTTTTAGTCCCTGTGTACAGCGCAACTCTGTGAGGCAACAGAGCTCGCTTTCATTTCACACAGGGTGAAGTTTAACCCACGTGTGAGCTCAGTGTCCATCCGCCATTACTTGCAGCTGGTTTCTCTGCACGGTGGACCCCGGGCTGTGAACGCACCTCGTATCTATCACCCTATTACTTGGTGCGTTTCGCTAGCCTTAAGACATTTAAGGTTAGGTTTAGCTCACATTTCATATGCTCTTAGGTTCAGCCTGTAGGTATATACGGGCCCCATATATAATTTGCAGCTGTATGTCATTCAGCCGTATACTTCCTTTTTTGACTTGAAGTCGCTTTCTATTGAGATGAATAGTTGAATATGCTTTTTTGATACAGTAAAGGGATTAAAGTCTTAGAAGTAGGGTATGTTCAATGTATTCAATTTTAAAAAAGTGTTTTCCATAGAAGTAAATCTCAAACATGTAGAAAAAGTAATTGATCTAGATATTCATTATGACAGCCATATTTGTTGCTATGACATTGGATTTAACCTTCAAGGATAAACGGTTCAGGAGGTAATGTCCTATAGTGTACAATCCCTCCTAAACATCTAAACTGTCCATCATTGTGCCTCCCATTGTTATGTCATATAATCACTGCAGACAATAAGAGGTCACTGATTGGCCTGCAGCCTTTACTATTACATAGTTAGTATATTTGAAAACAGACACGTCTATCAAGATCAACCAAGCTGACATTAGTATATGGGTTTTTTATTTTTTGATGGACAGTTTAGCTGTTATGAATCTGTTATCCACTTGTAGGCAATCTTTTCAAATTGATGATATTTGATATATTCCTCATAATGGTTTTCCACTGATTGTAGCATATACAGTAGTTCTTGATGCAATTTTTTGTTACACAGTGAATATTGTTACTGTGTACACAATTCTGTAGTTTTTAAAACTCTTTATATACTATGTACACAAGATATCAAAATGGTGATACAGACTTGCAGATTTTGGACTAACTGCTTAAAATTTTTCTTTCCAGATTATGCAGAATAGAAATTACTACTAGAAGATTAATTTTAGACCAGCCATTGTAATAATAGAGGATTATAACAAATATCTAAACTTTTTGGTCTTATCTCAGGGAGCAAAGAATTGGAAATAATCCATTAAAACAGTCTCATATTGAATTCTGTATGATTCGAATTTGATACAGAAACATTTGGAAGGCATACAGGAAGACAAGGCCTGTAATAATTATAATGAGGTCATAGCCCAAAGAAGGTTTTTTTCTCATATTAAAAATTCTGGCTGTCTGGGGCAATGAAGGCATTGTTAATAAAATCTCTCCTATTGCAAGGCAGTGAACAAGTCAGTGTACATGTCCTGGTTGTATGAGGCAGTAAAAGGGTAACAGTTAAATTGTGGTTCATAGGGTCTAGTCTGCAGATGGGAAAAGAGTCTAGCAGAAAGTTTTGGTATGTAGGAATTGACTAGTAGGCCCTTCCTTCACAACTGTCCTGCATAGGTGGTCGAACAGAATCCTATAGACTTCAACAGGTTGTGCCACAGCTCCATAGAACTCACACTCTGTACATAACTACGATATGACCATAATCATACATAACTTGCATACATTGTTTCAAAATGCAGTGAACACAGAATGAATGTTTCTCTTTTCTAGCTTGCCAATCTGGATCCCAGTACTCCGGCTACAGCAATCAACAAGGTCGTGGACAATTCCCCAAACAAGGTAAAGATAAGGATAATTTTAGTTAGTTTTTCACTGTCATCAGTGCTAATTAATTTCTCTATGCACAGATCAAAATCACTGTATTTAAAAGCTGCTTTATAAGGTGTGATTCATAGGACTGCATCTGGCATAAAATATGATGAAAAACTGTGCTGGGTTCCCAAACTTCCAGAAATTCTTGAACATTCTGTAAAATTAGGGCACTTTTTCCCTTGTCTGTAAAAAACTTGAATAGGTTATTATGACTGTAATTATGATTTTTTTACAGTTCAAAGAGAATGCAGCTAATTTATAGTTTGTAATCATGGATCACTGATAGTCATAATGATTTATTATGGTTATTGAATGTCACTGTAAAAAATGTGGAGTCTGTGAATTTTTGATAAGCTGTCCAGAAAAGAAAATCAAACTAGTGACCTTGATAATGTAGAGTATACAGTCTAACAGAGCAATTCTTTATAAAATGTGATGATTCACAAAGACAACGTACAGGGCCACAAAGAATGCTCAGTAGGGATCTACATTGTGTGTCTCATTACAAGGTATCCATATCTCATAAATAGGAGAACTGCATCATTTTAGAAAATTCCCTTATTTTCCTGAAACATGCTCTTCTCCAGAACTTGACACAGGAACCTTCATTTTAACTATTATGTATTCTGGCAGTTGTAGAATTTCTCAATGGGTGAGTGCATGAAAAAATAAAATATTTATCTTGCTTTTTGCCTTTGCGCTGTGCTCAAATTATTTTACACATATAAAATTCTGAAAAATAGCAAACACATATATAGTAAAGTTAATTCCAAAGCAATAAATATCATGAAAGTCTTATCTTTAAACTGCAGGTAATTTATTCTGTTACCTTGTACCATGTATTGCTCTTTTGTATTGTAACTAAACTGTTATGTTTTGTTTTTTTATATTTGAGTGGCTTTTTATTTGCAAACAAGTGAGTGGGGGTCTACATCCTAAGACCCGCACCAATCCCAGTCGAGAATGTAGCTCAGGTGACAGAAGCACACAGCTCCTTCCTGATCCCGCACACATAGCAACGGATGGATACAATACAACAGCTGCAGCTGTGCACCACACAAGCGGTTTTTCAGAGATAGGTTGGCGGTCTTACTAAACTGCTTTTAATTAAAAGGGCACTCAAATGGCACTCAAATATAAAAAAGAAAGTATACAGTTTATCTTCTTTGAAATAAATGACTAACTGATATATGTTTACTTCTCCATCAGATCCCTGCAACCCCTGCTGTCCACCTCCCTGCTGTCCACCTCCCTGCTGTCCACCGCCCTGCTGTCCTGATCCCTACTGTCCTGATCCCTGCTGTCCACCTCCCTGCCAAGGTCAAGGGAATTTCTATTCCAATAAATGAACATGTGACACCCGACTTTGTTCCTTGGATTGTTCCCCATCTTTCCGCAAATGTATTATAAATTGTCCTAATCAATTGAGGATCCTGACCTTCACTGTTGCTCGCTGTTTACTCATCTGTTCTGTTATCCAATAAAATTCTGCTATTAACACATGACTTATAGTTTATGTATTCAAGTTCTTATGCATTAGAAATCTTTTATTATAGGGAATAAAAAAAACAACCCATGGACAGATGAAGGATCCTTTCTAAGAAAAAAGGCAGACATGTTTTCTAATCCAGAACAACACCTTTAACAAAAAATAGGTTAAATATCAAATGCCTCTCATATGCAATGCAAAGCCTTTTAAGTGTAAATATACTTAAAGTAGACAACAGTAACATAAAGCTACGATAAACCACCAATAATAATAATCTTTATACAGAGCACTGTATAATTCAGTAGATGAACCTACAGAACTCTATAAGTAACAGAATACAATTCAAACAATTAGAGGGAAAGTGGTGACACAAAAAGATAAAAAAATATAAAGAGATCAGTGTCCAATCACAGGTGATGAATTTCAAAGAAATGATTTGCATTCCTTCATCAAAATACAAAATTCGAATCTGTAATAGATCGTTATCAAGTATACAAAAAAATCGCAAAGGGCTGGCTTTTATAGTGTGGAGACAAAGTCTGCACCAATCACCACAAAGGCCAAACCCACTCATATTAAATGCATTATTTATACGAACATTCATAAAGAGTATACATACCCAATTGTGAATAGCATAAATAACACCTTATACATTAAAAAGATGTAAATATGGGTTACCATAAATCACAAAGGTGCTGTACCTTGGGACAGCTGCGATCTCTTGACCTGGATGGGTTGCTTCCTTTGGCATCATGGGGGGTAGTCTCGACGCCATGGTTACCACCGTGATCTGGATGGTTCTCCTGGATGCTGCTCATTTCTGCACAGCGGCCTCGCGTGTCATTGAGCATGCGGTCACGTGGCAATAGTCATGTAACCTCTCCTGTGTGATGCTCGCTGGTGGTGGAAGCGCTGGTCTGGTACCCAGGTATGAAAGGGAGGTGATGATTAGTCAGCTGGTCGATACTGATGACAGAATTTGGCCTTATCACTGGCAATGATAGTTTATATTACTGCCACACCAGCCTAATTACAATTTTGGTGCACTTCTCTTTGGTGGCTCATTATTGGAACCCTGGAAGGTGTTATCTGCATATCCATGATCGACCTACAGGTGGTTGGATTCTAGTATCCATTAGTATAGGGATGCCATGATTCGACTGGCTGAACACCTGTTCCAAACCTATGTAAATAAAGAATATATAACATTATAAAGGTGCCATTTTTTCCAGCTTTTTAATATATAGGGTTATTCACAATTAGGGTATGTATACTCTTTATGAATGTTTGTATAACTAATGTATTTAATATGAGTGGGTGTTAGGAGTCGAGTTTCCTCTGCTGCACAGGGGGAATCTCGATCCGTGTCTGCTGCGGTCTTCCATTCTGCATCGGCCACAGTGGAGCCTGCTCAGTGAAGACGTCGCTCCCAGCGTCTCACTAAGACTGATTCTGTGCAAAGGGTTACTACTGCCTCTCCTGGCTCTGCTATTGTACCATGCACAGATCTGCAGCGAGCAGGCTTTTCTGGGACTAAGTTCTGCTTCGCAAACTGAGCATGCCCAGGGCAAGATCTCTCAGTGGAGATCTAGGGTCACATGATCAGGTACTGCAGCAATTCCATTGGTCCTTCTTTGAAAGGTCCTATACGTGCTGCAGCTATTTAAGTCCATGCGCTAGTATCCTCTTATGCTATGTGCTTTGCGCCAGTGTGGTCATGTGTTTGAATGTGTTCAGGGACCCAGCTGAAATAAGCCCCTAGAATGCTGGCACCTCCAGCAAGGAGATTGTGTTTAAGTGTGTTCAGGGACCCGGCTGAAATAAGCCCCTATAATGCTGGCACCTCCAGCGAGGAGTTTTGTGTGCATGCATGACCACTCACTGCTCACATCTGGGTAGTTGGCCTGTGCCTCTGTGAAAGTCTAACAGGGCACAGAGCTTTGCCTTCTCGGCTGCTCTGTGAAGCTAACAGAGCTGGTTTATACCGCCATATAGTGCCGCCATTTATTTAGCAGTAGTTTCTTTCCTGCACGAAGGATCCCGGGTTGAGAACGCACCAATCCCACTTAATAAATATATTCGGTGCGTTCCGCCAATGCTAACAGTGGGTTTGGCCGTTGTGGTGATTGGTGCAGACTTGGTCTCCACTAGGGTTGAGCGAAATGGATCGGAAAAATTCAAAAAACGCCGACTTTTCGCAAAGTCGGGTTTCATGAAACACGACCCGATCCTAGTGTGGGATCGGCCATGAGGTCGGCGATCTTCGTGCCAAAGTCTCGTTTCGTATGACGCGTTCAGTGCCATTTTTCAGCCAATGAAGGAGGATGCAGAGTGTGGGCAGCGTGATGACATAGGTCTCGGTCCCCACCATCTTAGAGAAGGGCATGACAGTGATTGGCTTGCTTTCTGTGGCATCATAGGGGCTATAAAGAGGCGTTCACGCCGACCGCCATCTTACTTCTGCCGATCGTAGCATAGGGAGAGGTTGCCGCAGCTTCATCAGAAGAAGTGATATAGTTAGGGAGGGAAGATTAAGCCCTGAAACTGCTTGTGCTGTAGCGAATTCCACTGTCCAACACCACCTTTTGTTTGCAGGGACAGTGGAGGCTATATTTTTGTGCATCAGCTCTGTAGTTTATTAGGCTGCCTTATAAGGCTCCCTGATAGCTGCATTGCTGTTTGCACGCTGCTGTGCAAACCAACTGCTTTTTTAAAAGCAAAAATCATGTTGCTCCACACATTTGTGTGCGGCAGTCCTTTTTATTGCTGCCATACTTGTCCTGAGATCATTGTAGGGAGATTGAAATTGTACTAGTCCTTGTATTTTTTCATATATCTTCCAGCCACTTTCTGCCACTCACATTGTGTTGTTTTATGCACAGGGCCTGAGGTTTGGTTTAGTCTCCCCCCAAAAAAAAAGTGAGATTCAAATTCTCACAAAGTGGATATATTTCAGTCCTGTTAGTTTGTGGTATATCAGCCAGCCACTTTCTGCCACTTACAGAGCGAGGGTCTTCAGCGAGTGGATTGAGCGTACAATAAAATATTAAAACAACCTGTGTTTTTATTTCATTAAAATACATTTTAATAATGTGTGTGTGTTTTTTTTAACTATTTAATGCAAATGGATTAATAATGGATAGGTGTCAGAATTGACGCCTCTCCATTATTAATCTGGCTTAATGTCACTTTACAATAGCAAGGTGGCATTAACACTTCATTACCCCATATCCCACCGCCACACAGGAATGGGAAGAGAGTGGCCAAGTGCCAGAATAGGCGCATCTTCCAGATGTGCCTTTTCTGGGGTGGCTGGGGGCAGGTGTTTTTAGCTAGGGGGGGGGGGCAATAACCGTGGACCCTCTCCAGGCTATTAATATCTGCCCTCAGTCACTGGCTTTACTACTCTGGCGGAGAAAATTGCGCGGGAGCCCACGCCAATTTTTTCCGCGATTTAACCCTTAAATTTAAGAGCTAGAGCGCCGAAAATTTGCATATACACACTACTAATATTAGTAGTGTGGAATATGCAAAAAAAAGGGGATATGACATGGTTTACTGTATGTAAACCATGACTCATATCATGTCGGGTTTTGGCAGGAGAAATGTAAAAAAAAAAAAACATAGACTTACATTGGGTTTCGAGTTTCGGCCGATCCCCGACCCCGACTTTTCAATAGGATCGGGTGATTTCACTCGACCCGACTTTTGAGAAAGTCGGGTTTCGTGAAACCCGACTCGATCCTGAAAAACTAAAAGTCGCTCAACCCTACCCACAAGCACTTGTCCACGTGTCTGTGGTTAGGTGGACTTTGGCTGAAACAGCATTGTTCAGGGCACGTGTGATGTTTTGTGACACGTGGTTATGCAATGTGGGGACGGCACACCGGGAGAAATAGTGGCGGCTGGGGACCGAGTAACGTGGGACAGCTGCCACCATCAGGTCACGAAATGCTTCCGTCTCCACCAGCCTAAAAGGCAACATTTCCAGCGCAAGCAGTCAGTTAGCATTTAGAACTGTGGCATGTGGGGCGTTGGCAGCGTATTTGCATCTGCGTTCAAAAGTTTGCTGAATGGATAACTGAACGCTGCGCTGGGACAAGGACGTGCTTGATGATGGTGTTAGTTCTGCGTGGGCAACTGCAGGTGCAGGGCAGGAGGCTTGTTCGCCTGCAGCATGGACAGGGGATTGGCTCGCACGCACAACACGTGAAGACGTAGCAGTGACATCAGCAAGCACTGCTCCTCGACTCTGTTGTACATCCCACAAAGTCGGGTGCTTGGCTGACATGTGCCTGATTATGCTGGTGGTGGTCAGGCTGCTAGTTTTGGTACCCCTGCTGATGCGGCATTGCAGGTGTTGCAAATGGCCTTTTTTTAGAATCATCTGGAGCCAACTTAAAAAACTGCCAGACTCGGGAAGACCGAACATTTGTACAGGCACGTTGTGTCATGTTGTTGTTGCGGGGAATGGTTGCCTGACTTCTGCCTGGGGCCACCACCCTGCTTCTTACTGCATGTTGTGATGCTACGCCTCCATCCCCCTGTGCACTGCTGTCCTCGCTTTGCATCTCCTCCTGCCAGGTTGGGTCAGTTACTGGATCATCCACCACGTCATCTTCCTCTTCCGCACCCTGCTCCTCCTCCTGACTTCCTGGCAATTGTGTCTCATCATCTTCCACCCCTTGTTGAGACACGTTGCCAACGTTCCCTTCATGAGAACATGGCTGCTCAAATATTTGGGCATCTGTACATACGATCTTCTCATGACCCACTTCAACAGGAGCTGGCGAGAAGCCAGAATGTGCGAATGGATACGTGAACAGCTCTTCAGAGTGTCCATGTGTGGGATCAGTAATGTCCGTGGACATTTACTCGGCCTGGTGGTAGGAAGGAGGATCAGGTTGTGAAATGTGCGGTGCAGTATCACGGGTACTGACACTTGACTGTGTGGAAGACAGGGTGTTTGTGGTGGTACCAATCTGACTGGAAGCATTATCCGCTATCCAACCAGCAACCCATTGACACTGGTCTTGGTTCAAGTGCGGTGTACTGCTGCGGTCCCCAAGAATTTGGGACAGGACGTGCGAGCGAGTAGATGTGGCTCTTTGTTGTGGCGAAATTAGAGCTTGCACACGACCTTGGCCTCTGCCTGCACCACCATCACGCCCACATCCTTGTTCCTTGCCAACGCCCTTACGCATTTTGCAATGCTGTGCTGACGTGTATTATTCTCTTTTTTTTGTGCATTGTAGCCATGTAAAAAACACAGAAATGTGCACTCGTACGGTGCAACCAACGGGCACACACTAGAGGTTTTAAATGCACGCACTAACAACCTAACAGCTTTTTAGGAGAGACAATTACTGAGAAGTCTGACACTGTCAGGTGGTGCTGATGTGTATTATTCTCTTTTTTTGTGCGTTGTAGCCGTGCAAAAAACAAAGAAATGTGCACCCGTACTCTGCCACTATCAGGACTGTTTTAGACTGTGTACACCAGACCCAGATATGATGAAGGCTGGTATACTGTCACTAGGAATTGCTATATACCCTGCCTGTATACAGCTACAATAGTCCTGAGAAGGACTGTTCTGGTCACTACAAAGCCTGTACTCCGACCTGGCTATACCCTCCCTGCCTGCCTGTATCCTCCTAGATTGGTCCTGAGAAGGACTGTTCTGGTCACTAGAAGGCTGTACTCTGACCTGGCTATACCCTCCCTGCCTATATCCTCCTAGATTAGTCCTGAGAAGGACTGTTCTGGTCACTAGAAGCCTGTACTCTGACCTGGCTATACCCTCCCTGCCTATATCCTCCTAGATTAGTCCTGAGAAGGACTGTTCTGGTCACTAGAAGCCTGTACTCTGACCTGGCTATACCCTCCCTACCTATATCCTCCTAGATAAGTCCTGAGAAGGACTGTTCTGGTCACTAGAAACCTGTACTCCGACCTGGCTATACCCTCCCTGCCTATATCCTCCTAGATTAGTCCTGAGAAGGACTGTTCTGGTCATCAGTTTGCAGCCCTGCTCCGGAACTAGCTTTGAAGGGCTGCAAACCTCTCCCTGAAGCAGCAGACACTCTCCCTGCACTGACTGTCTGGAACACTGTGTGCAGAGCATAGCGCGGCTGGGTCTTATAAAGACTCGGTCACGCTGTGCTGCCGGCCAATCACTGCAATTCCACAACTAACAGGGCTGTGGCATTGCAGTGGTCTGCCAGCCAATCCCTGCATGTGGGCTGGCTCTCAAAAGAGCGCCAACATGCAGGGATGAGGACCACGAGTAAAGCACGAGTATCACGAATACTCCGTATTGGCCGAGTAGCCCGAGTACAGTGATACTCGTGCGAGTACCGAGTAGTGACAAGCGTACTCGCTCATCACTAGTATTAAGCTAAAAAATGTTTTGACTGCTGCAGAGGACCAATTTTTTACCATTAAAAATAAACTTGGTTTCAAGAGACTTAGGAATTAGAAAATGAGTAAGGCATGCAATAAGAGATGGGGAAGTAGAAATTCTGATCCCTTCCTTGCACCCGCACATGTCCAGGAAATTCACCTGAGCTCTTATCAAAGCTGTTACTGGGATTGTCCACTTAATGATCAACACGTGGACAAAGGTTTGTGGCCAGGGACACTACATTTCCCTAATGGCACACTGGGTGAACATTATGGATGCTGGAGTTCAATCCCACCCTGGTATGGCACAGGTGCTCCTTAGGCCAAAGATTGTTGTCCCTACTTCTATTATGGTGGGGTACCGCAGGGGTCAGTATTGGGACCTGTTCTCTTCAACATATTCATTAATGATCTGGTAGAAGGTTTACACAGTAAAATATCGATATTTGCAGATGATACAAAACTATGTAAAGCAGTTAATACAAGAGAAGATAGTATTCTGCTACAGATGGATCTGGATAAGTTGGAAACTTGGGCTGAAAGGTGGCAGATGAGGTTTAACAATGATAAATGTAAGGTTATACACATGGGAAGAAGGAATCAATATCACCATTACACACTGAACGGGAAACCACTGGGTAAATCTGACAGGGAGAAGGACTTGGGGATCCTAGTTAATGATAAACTTACCTGGAGCAGCCAGTGCCAGGCAGCAGCTGCCAAGGCAAACAGGATCATGGGGTGCATTAAAAGAGGTCTGGATACACATGATGAGAGCATTATACTGCCTCTGTACAAATCCCTAGTTAGACCGCACATGGAGTACTGTGTCCAGTTTTGGGCACCGGTGCTCAGGAAGGATATAATGGAACTAGAGAGAGTACAAAGAAGGGCAACAAAATTAATAAAGGGGATGGGAGAACTACAATACCCAGATAGATTAGCGAAATTAGGATTATTTAGTCTAGAAAAAAGACGACTGAGGGGCGATCTAATAACCATGTATAAGTATATAAGGGGACAATACAAATATCTCGCTGAGGATCTGTTTATACCAAGGAAGGTGACGGGCACAAGGGGGCATTCTTTGCGTCTGGAGGAGAGAAGGTTTTTCCACCAACATAGAAGAGGATTCTTTACTGTTAGGGCAGTGAGAATCTGGAATTGCTTGCCTGAGGAGGTGGTGATGGCGAACTCAGTCGAGGGGTTCAAGAGAGGCCTGGATGTCTTCCTGGAGCAGAACAATATTGTATCATACAATTATTAGGTTCTGTAGAAGGACGTAGATCTGGGTATTTATTATGATGGAATATAGGCTGAACTGGATGGACAAATGTCTTTTTTCGGCCTTACTAACTATGTTACTATGTTACTATGTTACTATGGTTTCCTCCATGTCATACATCAGTTTTTGCACCCGCTTCTGCTCCTCCTTATTCTCCATTTCTGATGTGCTATCTCAGAGCACGTCGCCCACATCAGCTGGAAACTGGTCAGCCTCCACACATTATAACTAGAGTTAAGCAACTTTTACTTTTTTAGGATCGAGTCGGGTTTCGCGAAACCCGACTTTGTCAAAAGTCGGGTCGGGTGAAATCGGCCGATTATTGCGAAAAGTCGGGGGCCGACCGAAACACGAAACCCAATGCAAGTCAATGGGTAATCAAAGTCGGCAGTCAGTGGAGGACAGGAAAACACCTACAGTGTCCATTTTAATGCCAAAAACATCAATTCTTATTTCTTAAGATTGTGGCTGGCTCAAGATTTTCGTGGGCCCAGGAAATGCAGAATACGTCACGGCGGTGGAGCAGGGAGAGGTAAGTATTTCAAATTTGCAAGTGCTGTGATCCTGGGCAAGCGGGGGGGGGGGCCCACTCGTTGGCACTTGCACAGGGCCCCTCATAGTACGGCGGTGTGTTTGACGGTGGGTGGCGCCTCCCACTGCCAGAGACACTTTTGCGTACTATGAGGGGCCCTGTGCCAGTGCCAACGAGTATGCCTCACCACCTGATGAAGGAACCTGCACTTTCATCTGCACCTTCCTCTTTGTCCCCGTGTAAGGTGGTATAGTATGCGGGAAGGGGAACCTGACTTTCAGCAGCGTCAGATTCTGGCCATGTAGAGTACAAGGGGAATGTAGTGGTATGGGTCAATGTACCAGCAGACTCATCTAACAGTGGCTGGGCAATGGGCAGGATGAGGAGGAAACACAGATATTGGCCCAAATAATGAAGTAGGCTAAATGCAGTTCAAAATTGGAAACAGGACTAAATAGGTGGCATAGCTGTGGTCAGTAGAGGACAAATGTAATGAGTGGTGCAGACACAGTTAGTAGGCCCAAAATAAAAAAGTAGGCTAAATGCAGTTCAAAATTGGTAACAAGACTAAACAGGCGGCCTAGCTTTGTTCAGTGGAGGACAACTGTAATGAGTTCCGTAGACACAGTTAGTAGGCCCAAATTCAAAAGTAGGATAAATGCAGTTCAAAATTGGTAACAGGACTAAACAGGCGGCATAGCTTTGTTCAGTGAAGGACAACTGTCATGAGTGGCGCAGCCACAGTTAGTAGGCCCAAAATAAAAAAGTAGGCTAGATGCAGTTCAAAATTAGTAACAGGATTAAACAGGCGGCATTGCTTTGTTCAGTGGAGGACAACTGTAATGAGTGGCGCAGGCACAGTTTGTAGGCCCACAATAAAAAAGTAGGCTAAATGCAGTTCAAAATTGGTAACAGGACTAAACAGGCGGCATTGCTTTGTTCAGTGGAGGACAGCTGTAATGAGTGGAGCAGACACAGTTTGTAGGCCCAAAATAAAAAAAGTAGGCTAAATGCAGTTCAAAATTGGTAACAGGACTAAACATGGGCCTAGCTTTGTTCAGTGGAGGACAACTGTAATGAGTGGTACAGACACGGTTAGTAGGCCCAAACAAAAGTAGGCTAAATGCAGATCAAAATTGGTAACAGGACTAAACAGGCGGCATTGCTTTGTTCAGTGGAGGACAACTATAATGAGTGGTTCAGACACAGTTTGTAGGGCCACAATAAAAAAGTAGGCTAAATGCAGTTCAAAATTGGTAACAGGACTAAACAGGCGGCATTGCTTTGTTCAGTGGAGGACAACTGTATTGAGTGGCGCAGACACAGTTTGTAGGCCCACATTAAAAAAGTAGGCTAAATGCAGTTCAAAATTGGTAACAGGACTAAACAGGCGGCATTGCTTTGTTCAGTGGAGGACAGCTGTAATGAGTGGAGCAGACACAGTTTGTAGGCCCAAAATAAAAAAGTAGGCTAAATGCAGTTCAAAATTGGTAACAGCACTAAACAGGCATCATAGCTTTGTTCAGTGGAGGACAACTGTAATGAGTGACGCAGACACAGTTAGTAGGCCCAAAATTAAAAAGTAGGCTAAATGCAGTTCAAAATTGGTAACAGGACTAAACAGGCAGCATAGCTTTGTTCAATGGAGGACAACTGTAATGAGTGGTACAGATACGGTTAGTGGGCCCAAACACAAAAGTAGGCTAAATGCAGATCAAAATTGGTAACAGGACTAAACAGGCGGCATTGCTTTGTTCAGTGGAGGACAACTGTAATGAGTGGAGCAGACACAGTTTCTAGGCCCAAAATAAAAAAGTAGGCTAAATGCAGTTCAAAATTGGTAACAGCACTAAACAGGCGTCATAGCTTTGTTCAGTGGAGGACAACTGTAATGAGTGACGCAGACACAGTTAGTAGGCCCAAAATTAAAAAGTAGGCTAAATGCAGTTCAAAATTGGTAACCGGACTAAACAGGCGGCCTAGCTTTGTTCAGTGGAGGACAACTGTAATGAGTGGTACAGACACGGTTAGCGGGCCCAAACACAAAAGTAGGCTAAATGCAGATCAAAATTGGTAACAGGACTAAACAGGCGGCATTGCTTTGTTCAGTGGAGGACAACTGTAATGAGTGGCTCAGACACAGTTTGTAGGCCCACAATAAAAAAGTAGGCTAAATGCAGTTCAAAATTGGTAACAGGACTAAACAGGCGGCATTGCTTTGTTCAGTGGAGGACAACTGTATTGAGTGGCGCAGACACAGTTTGTAGGCCCACAATAAAAAAGTAGGCTAAATGCAGTTCAAAATTGGTGACAGGACTAAACAGGCGGCATTGCTTTGATCAGTGGAGGACAGCTGTATTGAGTGGAGCAGACACAGTTTGTAGGCCCAAAATAAAAAGTAGGCTAAATGCAGTTCAAAATTGGTAACAGGACTAAACAGGCAGCATAGCTTTGTTCAGTGGAGGACAACTGTAATGAGTGGCGCAGACACAGTTAGTGGGCCCAAAATAAAAAAGAAGGCTAAACGCAGTTCAAAATTAGTAACAGGATTAAACAGGCGGCATTGCTTTGTTCAGTGGAGGACAACTGTAATGAGTGGCGCAGGCACAGTTTGTAGTCCCGCAATAAAAAAAGTAGGCTAAATGCAGTTCAAAATTGGTAACAGGACTAAACAGGCGGCATTGCTTTGTTCAGTGGAGGACAACTGTATTGAGTGGCGCAGACACAGTTTGTAGGCCCACATTAAAAAAGTAGGCTAAATGCAGTTCAAAATTGGTAACAGGACTAAACAGGCGGCATTGCTTTGTTCAGTGGAGGACAGCTGTAATGAGTGGAGCAGACACAGTTTGTAGGCCCACATTAAAAAAGTAGGCTAAATGCAGTTCAAAATTGGTAACAGCACTAAACAGGCGTCATAGCTTTGTTCAGTGGAGGACAACTGTAATGAATGACGCAGACACAGTTAGTAGGCCCAAAATTAAAAAGTAGGCTAAATGCAGTTCAAAATTGGTAACAGGACTAAACAGGCAGCATAGCTTTGTTCAGTGGAGGACAACTGTAATGAGTGGTACAGACACGGTTAGTGGGCCCAAACACAAAAGTAGGCTAAATGCAGATCAAAATTGGTAACAGGATTAAACAGGCGGCATTGCTTTGTTCAGTGGAGGACAGCTGTAATGAGTGGAGCAGACACAGTTTGTATGCCCAAAATAAAAAAGTAGGCTAAATGCAGTTCAAAATTGGTAACAGCATTAAACAGGCGTCATAGCTTTGTTCAGTGGAGGACAACTGTAATGAGTGACGCAGACACAGTTAGTAGGCCCAAAATTAAAAAGTAGGCTAAATGCATTTCAAAATTGGTAACCGGACTAAACAGGCGGCCTAGCTTTTTTCAGTGGAGGAGAACTGTAATGAGTGGTACAGACACGGTTAGTGGGCCCAAACACAAAAGTAGGCTAAATGCAGATCAAAATTGGTAACAGGACTAAACAGGCGGTATTGCTTTGTACAGTGGAGGACAACTATAATGAGTGGCTCAGACACAGTTTGTAGGCCCACAATAAAAAAGTAGGCTAAATGCAGTTCAAAATTGGTAACAGGACTAAACAGGCGGCATTGCTTTGTTCAGTGGAGGACAACTGTAATGAGTGGAGCAGACACAGTTTGTAGGCCCACAATAAAAAAGTAGGCTAAATGCAGTTCAAAATTGGTAACAGGACTAAACAGGCGGCCTAGCTTTGTTCAGTGGAGGACAACTGTAATGAGTGGTACAGACACGGTTAGTGGGCCCAAACACAAAAGTAGGCTAAATGCAGATCAAAATTGGAAATAGGACTAAACAGGCGGCATAGCTTTGTTCAGTGGAGGACAACTATAATGAGTGGCTCAGACACAGTTTGTAGGCCCACAATAAAAAAGTAGGCTAAATGCAGTTCAAAATTGGTAACAGGACTAAACAGGCGGCATTGCTTTGTTCAGTGGAGGTCAACTGTATTGACTGGCGCAGACACAGTTTGTAGGCCCACAATAAAAAAGTAGGCTAAATGCAGTTCAAAATTGGCAACAGGACTAAACAGGCGGCATTGCTTTGATCAGTGGAGGACAGCTGTATTGAGTGGAGCAGACACAGTTTGTAGGCCCAAAATATAAAAGTAGGCTAAATGCAGTTCAAAATTGGTAACAGGACTAAACAGGCAGCACAGCTTTGTTCACTGGAGGACAACTGTAATGAGTGGCGCAGACACAGTTAGTGCGCCCAAAATAAAAAAGTAGGCTAAATGCAGTTCAAAATTAGTAACAGGATTAAACAGGCGGCATTGCTTTGTTCAGTGGAGGACAACTGTAATTAGTGGCGCAGGCACAGTTTGTAGGCCCGCAATAAAAAAGTAGGCTAAATGCAGTTCAAAATTGGTAACAGGACTAAACAGGCAGCATAGCTTTGTTCAGTGGAGGACAACTGTAATGAGTGGCGCAGACACAGTTAGTAGGACCAAAATAAAAAAGTAGGCTAGATGGAGTTGAAAATTAGTAACAGGATTAAACAGGCGGCCTTGCTTTGTTCAGTGGAGAACAACAGTAATGAGTGGCACAGGCACAGTTTGTAGTCCTGCAATAAAAAAGTAGGCTAAATGCAGTTCAAAATTGGTAACAGGACTAAACAGGCAGCATTGCTTTGTTCAGTGGAGGACAACTGTAATGAGTGGCGCAGACACAGTTTGTTTGCCCACAATAAAAAAGTAGGCTAAATGCAGTTCAAAATTGGTAACAGGACTAAACAGGCGGCATTGCTTTGTTCAGTGGAGGACAGCTGTAATGAGTGGAGCAGACACAGTTTGTAGGCCCACAATAAAAAAGTAGGCTAAATGCAGTTCAAAATTGGTAACAGGACTAAACAGGCAGCATAGCTTTGTTCAGTGGAGGACAAATGTAATGAGTGGCGAAGACACAGTTAGTGGGCCCAAAATAAAAAAGTAGGCTAAATGCAGTTCAAAATTAGTAACAGGATTAAACAGGCAGCATTGCTTTGTTCAGTGGAGGAGAACTGTAATTTGTGGCGCAGGCACAGTTTGTAGGCCCGCAATAAAAAAGTAGGCTAAATGCAGTTCAAAATTGGTAACAGGACTAAACAGGCGGCATAGCTTTGTTCAGTGGAGGGCAACTGTAATGAGTGGCGCAGGCACAGTTTGTATGCCTGAAATAAAAAAGTAGGCTAAATGCAGTTCAAAATTGGTAACAGGACTAAACAGGCAGCATTGCTTTGTTCAGTGGAGGACAACTGTAATGAGTGGCGCAGACACAGTTTGTATGCCCACAATAAAAAAGTAGGCTAAATGCAGTTCAAAATTGGTAACAGGACTAAACAGGCGGGATTGCTTTGTTCAGTGGAGGAGAGCTGTAATGAGTGAAGCAGACACAGTTTGTAGGCCCACAATAAAAAAGTAGGCTAAATGCAGTTCAAAATTGGTAACAGCACTAAACAGGCGGCATAGCTTTGTTCAGTGGAGGACAACTGTAATGAGTGACGCAGACACAGTTAGTAGGCCCAAAATTAAAAAGTAGGCTAAATGCAGTTCAAAATTGGTAACAGGATTAAACAGGCGGCCTAGCTTTGTTCAGTGGAGGACAACTGTAATGAGTGGTACAGACACGGTTAGTAGGCCCAAATACAAAAGTAGGCTAAATGCAGATCAGAATTGGTAACAGGACTAAACAGACGGCATTGCTTTGCTCAGTGGAGGACAACTGTAATGAGTGACGCAGACACAGTGAGTAGGCCCAAAATAAAAAAGTAGGCTAAATGCAGTTCAAAATTGGTAACAGGACTAAACAGGCGACATTGCTTTGTTCAGTGGAGGACAACTATAATGAGTGGCTCAGAAACAGTTTGTAGGCCCACAATAAAAAAGTAGGCTAAATGCAGTTCAAAATTGGTAACAGGGCTAAACAGGCGGCATTGCTTTGTTCAATGGAGGACAACTGTATTGATTGGCGCAGACACAGATTGTAGGCCCACAATAAAAAAGTAGGCTAAATGCAGTTCAAAATTGGTAACAGGACTAAACAGGCGGCATTGCATTGTTCAGTGGAGAACAACTGTATTGAGTGGCGCAGACACAGTTTGTAGGCCCTCAATAAAAAAGTAGGCTAAATGCAGTTCAAAATTGGTAACAGGACTAAACAGGCGGCATTGCTTTGTTCAGTGGAGGACAACTGTAATGAGTGGCGCAGACACAGTTTGTAGGCCCACAATAAAAAAGTAGGCTAAATGTAGTTCAAAATTGGTAACAGGACTAAACAGGCGGCATTGCTTTGTTCAGTGGAGGACAGCTGTAATGAGTGAAGCAGACACAGTTTGTAGGCCCACAATAAAAAAGTAGGCTAAATGCAGTTCAAAATTGGTAACAGCATTAAACAGGTGGCATAGCTTTGTTCAGTGGAGGACAACTGTAATGAGTGACGCAGACACAGTTAGTAGGCCCAAAATTAAAAAGTAGGCTAAATGCAGTTCAAAATTGGTAACAGGGCTAAACAGGCGGCCTAGCTTTGTTCAGTGGAGAACAACTGTAATGAGTGGTACAGACACGGTTAGTAGGCCCAAATACAAAAGTAGGCTAAATGCAGATCAAAATTGGTAACAGGACTAAATGGGTGGCTTTGCTTTGTTCAGTGGAGGACAACTGTAATGAGTGACGCAGACACAGTTAGTAGGCCCAAAATAAAAAAAGTAGGATAAATGCAGTCCAAAATTGGTAACAGGACTAAAAAGGGGCCTAGCTTTGTTCAGTGGAGGACAACTGTATTGCGTGGCGCAGACACAGTTTGTAGGCCCACAATAAAAAAGTAGGCTAAATGCAGTTCAAAATTGGTAACAGGACTAAACAGGTGGCATTGCTTTGTTCAGTGGAGGACAGCTGTAATGAGTGGAGCAGACACAGTTTGTAGGCCCACAATAAAAAAGTAGGCTAAATGCAGTTCAAAATTGGTAACAGGGCTAAACAGGCGGCATTGCTTTGTTCAATGGAGGACAACTGTATTGATTGGCGCAGACACAGTTTGTAGGCCCACAATAAAAAAGTAGGCTAAATGCAGTTCAAAATTGGTAACAGGACTAAACAGGCGGCATTGCATTGTTCAGTGGAGAACAACTGTATTGAGTGGCGCAGACACAGTTTGTAGGCCCTCAATAAAAAAGTAGGCTAAATGCAGTTCAAAATTGGTAACAGGACTAAACAGGCGGCATTGCTTTGTTCAGTGGAGGACAACTGTAATGAGTGGCGCAGACACAGTTTGTAGGCCCACAATAAAAAAGTAGGCTAAATGTAGTTCAAAATTGGTAACAGGACTAAACAGGCGGCATTGCTTTGTTCAGTGGAGGACAGCTGTAATGAGTGAAGCAGACACAGTTTGTAGGCCCACAATAAAAAAGTAGGCTAAATGCAGTTCAAAATTGGTAACAGGGCTAAACAGGCGGCCTAGCTTTGTTCAGTGGAGAACAACTGTAATGAGTGGTACAGACACGGTTAGTAGGCCCAAATACAAAAGTAGGCTAAATGCAGATCAAAATTGGTAACAGGACTAAATGGGTGGCTTTGCTTTGTTCAGTGGAGGACAACTGTAATGAGTGACGCAGACACAGTTAGTAGGCCCAAAATAAAAAAAGTAGGATAAATGCAGTCCAAAATTGGTAACAGGACTAAAAAGGGGCCTAGCTTTGTTCAGTGGAGGACAACTGTATTGCGTGGCGCAGACACAGTTTGTAGGCCCACAATAAAAAAGTAGGCTAAATGCAGTTCAAAATTGGTAACAGGACTAAACAGGCGGCATTGCTTTGTTCAGTGGAGGACAGCTGTAATGAGTGGAGCAGACACAGTTTGTAGGCCCACAATAAAAAAGTAGGCTAAATGCAGTTCAAAATTGGTAACAGGACTAAACAGGCAGCATAGCTTTGTTCAGTGGAGGACAAATGTAATGAGTGGCGAAGACACAGTTAGTGGGCCCAAAATAAAAAAGTAGGCTAAATGCAGTTCAAAATTAGTAACAGGATTAAACAGGCGGCATTGCTTTGTTCAGTGGAGGAGAACTGTAATTTGTGGCGCAGGCACAGTTTGTAGGCCCGCAATAAAAAAGTAGGCTAAATGCAGTTCAAAATTGGTAACAGGACTAAACAGGCGGCATAGCTTTGTTCAGTGGAGGGCAACTGTAATGAGTGGCGCAGGCACAGTTTGTAGGCCTGAAATAAAAAAGTAGGCTAAATGCAGTTCAAAATTGGTAACAGGACTAAACAGGCAGCATTGCTTTGTTCAGTGGAGGACAACTGTAATGAGTGGCGCAGACACAGTTTGTATGCCCACAATAAAAAAGTAGGCTAAATGCAGTTCAAAATTGGTAACAGGACTAAACAGGCGGGATTGCTTTGTTCAGTGGAGGAGAGCTGTAATGAGTGAAGCAGACACAGTTTGTAGGCCCACAATAAAAAAAGTAGGCTAAATGCAGTTCAAAATTGGTAACAGCACTAAACAGGCGGCATAGCTTTGTTCAGTGGAGGACAACTGGAATGAGTGACGCAGACACAGTTAGTAGGCCCAAAATAAAAAAGTAGGCTAAATGCAGTTCAAAATTGGTAACAGGACTAAACAGGCGGCATTGCTTTGTTCAGTGGAGGACAGCTGTAATGAGTGAAGCAGACACAGTTTGTAGGCCCAAAATAAATAAGTAGGCTAAATGCAGTTCAAAATTGGTAACAGCACTGAACAGGCGGCATATCTTTGTTCAGTGGAGGACAACTGTAATAAGTGACGCAGACACAGTTAGTAGGCCCAAAATTAAAAAGTAGGCTAAATGCAGTTCAAAATTGGTAACAGGACTAAACAGGCGGCATTGCTTTGTTCAGTGGAGGACAATTGTAATGGGTGATACAGACACGGTTAGTGGGCCCAAACACAAAAGTAGGCTAAATGCAGATCAAAATTGGTAACAGGACTAAACAGGCGGCATTTCTTTGTTCAGTGGAGGACAACTGTAATGAGGGACGCAAGCACAGTTAGTAGGCCCAAAATAAAAAAAGTAGGCTAAATGCAGTTCAAAATTGGTAACAGGACTAAACAGGGGCCTAGCTTTGTTCAGTGGAAGACAACTGTAATGAGTGGTACAGACACGGTTAGTAGGCCCAAACAGAAAAGTAGGCTAAATGCAGATCAAAATTGGTAACAGGACTAAACAGGCGGCATTGCTTTGCTCAGTGGAGGACAACTATAATGAGTGGCTCAGACACAGTTTGTAGGCCCACAATAAATAAGTAGGCTAAATGCAGTTCTAAATTGGTAACAGGACTAAGCAGGTGGCATAGCTTTGTTCAGTGGAGGACAAATGTAATGAGTTGGGCAGACACGGTTAGTAGGCCCAAACACAAAAGTAGGCTAAATGCAGATCAAAATTGGTAACAGAACTAAACAGGCGGCATTGCTTTGTTCAGTGGAGGACAACTGTAATGAGTGACTCAGACACAGTTAGTAGGCCCAAAATAAAAAAGTAGGCTAAATGCAGTTCAAAATTGGTAACAGGACTAAACAGGCAGCCTAGCTTTGTTCAGTGGAGGACGACTGTAATGAGTGGCGCAGACACGGTTAGTAGGCCCAAACACAAAAGTAGGCTAAATGCAGTTCAAAACTGGTAACAGGACTAAATAGGCGGCATAGCTTTGTTCAGTGGAGGACAACTGTAATGAGTGGAGCAGACATAGTTTGTAGGCCCACAATAAAAAAGGAGGCTAAATGCAGTTCAAAATTGGTAACAGGACTAAACAGGCGGCATTGCTTTGTTCAGTGGAGGACAACTGTAATGAGAGGCACAGACAAAGTTTGTGGGCAACCAAGAAAAAAGTTGGCAAAATGCAGTTTAAAATTGGTAACAGGACTAAACAGACGACATTGCTTTGTTCAGTGGAGGACAACTGTAATGAGTGGCGCAGACACAGTTTGTAGGCCCACAATAAAAAAGTAGGCTAAATGCAGTTCAAAATTGGTAACAGCATTAAACAGGTGGCATAGCTTTGTTCAGTGGAGGACAACTGTAATGAGTGACGCAGACACAGTTAGTAGGACCAAAATTAAAAAGTAGGCTAAATGCAGTTCAAAATTGGTAACAGGACTAAACAGGCGGCCTAGCTTTGTTCAGTGGAGAACAACTGTAATGAGTGGTACAGACACGGTTAGTAGGCCCAAATACAAAAGTAGGCTAAATGCAGATCAAAATTGGTAACAGGACTAAATGGGTGGCTTTGCTTTGTTCAGTGGAGGACAACTGTAATGAGTGAAGCAGACACAGTTAGTAGGCCCAAAATAAAAAAAGTAGGATAAATGCAGTCCAAAATTGGTAACAGGACTAAAAAGGGGCCTAGCTTTGTTCAGTGGAGGACAACTGTATTGCGTGGCGCAGACACAGTTTGTAGGCCCACAATAAAAAAGTAGGCTAAATGCAGTTCAAAATTGGTAACAGGACTAAACAGGCGGCATTGCTTTGTTCAGTGGAGGACAGCTGTAATGAGTGGAGCAGACACAGTTTGTAGGCCCACAATAAAAAAGTAGGCTAAATGCAGTTCAAAATTGGTAACAGGACTAAACAGGCAGCATAGCTTTGTTCAGTGGAGGACAAATGTAATGAGTGGCGAAGACACAGTTAGTGGGCCCAAAATAAAAAAGTAGGCTAAATGCAGTTCAAAATTAGTAACAGGATTAAACAGGCGGCATTGCTTTGTTCAGTGGAGGAGAACTGTAATTTGTGGCGCAGGCACAGTTTGTAGGCCCGCAATAAAAAAGTAGGCTAAATGCAGTTCAAAATTGGTAACAGGACTAAACAGGCGGCATAGCTTTGTTCAGTGGAGGGCAACTGTAATGAGTGGCGCAGGCACAGTTTGTAGACCTGAAATAAAAAAGTAGGCTAAATGCAGTTCAAAATTGGTAACAGGACTAAACAGGCAGCATTGCTTTGTTCAGTGGAGGACAACTGTAATGAGTGGCGCAGACACAGTTTGTATGCCCACAATAAAAAAGTAGGCTGAATGCAGTTCAAAATTGGTAACAGGACTAAACAGGCGGGATTGCTTTGTTCAGTGGAGGAGAGCTGTAATGAGTGAAGCAGACACAGTTTGTAGGCCCACAATAAAAAAGTAGGCTAAATGCAGTTCAAAATTGGTAACAGCACTAAACAGGCGGCATAGCTTTGTTCAGTGGAGGACAACTGTAATGAGTGACGCAGACACAGTTAGTAGGCCCAAAATAAAAAAGGCTAAATGCAGTTCAAAATTGGTAACAGGACTAAACAGGCGGCATTGCTTTGTTCAGTGGAGGACAGCTGTAATGAGTGAAGCAGACACAGTTTGTAGGCCCAAAATAAATAAGTAGGCTAAATGCAGTTCAAAATTGGTAACAGCACTGAACAGGCGGCATATCTTTGTTCAGTGGAGGACAACTGTAATAAGTGACGCAGACACAGTTAGTAGGCCCAAAATTAAAAAGTAGGCTAAATGCAGTTCAAAATTGGTAACAGGACTAAACAGGCGGCATTGCTTTGTTCAGTGGAGGACAATTGTAATGGGTGATACAGACACGGTTAGTGGGCCCAAACACAAAAGTAGGCTAAATGCAGATCAAAATTGGTAACAGGACTAAACAGGCGGCATTTCTTTGTTCAGTGGAGGACAACTGTAATGAGGGACGCAAGCACAGTTAGTAGGCCCAAAATAAAAAAAGTAGGCTAAATGCAGTTCAAAATTGGTAACAGGACTAAACAGGGGCCTAGCTTTGTTCAGTGGAAGACAACTGTAATGAGTGGTACAGACACGGTTAGTAGGCCCAAACAGAAAAGTAGGCTAAATGCAGATCAAAATTGGTAACAGGACTAAACAGGCGGCATTGCTTTGCTCAGTGGAGGACAACTATAATGAGTGGCTCAGACACAGTTTGTAGGCCCACAATAAATAAGTAGGCTAAATGCAGTTCTAAATTGGTAACAGGACTAAGCAGGTGGCATAGCTTTGTTCAGTGGAGGACAAATGTAATGAGTTGGGCAGACACGGTTAGTAGGCCCAAACACAAAAGTAGGCTAAATGCAGATCAAAATTGGTAACAGAACTAAACAGGCGGCATTGCTTTGTTCAGTGGAGGACAACTGTAATGAGTGACTCAGACACAGTTAGTAGGCCCAAACACAAAAGTAGGCTAAATGCAGTTCAAAACTGGTAACAGGACTAAATAGGCGGCATAGCTTTGTTCAGTGGAGGACAACTGTAATGAGTGGAGCAGACATAGTTTGTAGGCCCACAATGAAAAAGGAGGCTAAATGCAGTTCAAAATTGGTAACAGGACTAAACAGGCGGCATTGCTTTGTTCAGTGGAGGACAACTGTAATGAGAGGCACAGACAAAGTTTGTGGGCAACCAAGAAAAAAGTTGGCAAAATGCAGTTTAAAATTGGTAACAGGACTAAACAGACGACATTGCTTTGTTCAGTGGAGGACAACTGTAATGAGTGGCGCAGACACAGTTTGTAGGCCCACAATAAAAAAGTAGGCTAAATGCAGTTCAAAATTGGTAACAGCATTAAACAGGTGGCATAGCTTTGTTCAGTGGAGGACAACTGTAATGAGTGACGCAGACACAGTTAGTAGGACCAAAATTAAAAAGTAGGCTAAATGCAGTTCAAAATTGGTAACAGGACTAAACAGGCGGCCTAGCTTTGTTCAGTGGAGGACAACTGTAATGAGTGGTACAGACACGGTTAGTAGGCCCAAATACAAAAGTAGGCTAAATGCAGATCAAAATTGGTAACAGGACTAAATTGGTGGCTTTGCTTTGTTCAGTGGAGGACAACTGTAATGAGTGACGCAGACACAGTTAGTAGGCCCAAAATAAAAAAGTAGGATAAATGCAGTTCAAAATTGGTAACAGGACTAAAAAGGGGCCTAGCTTTGTCCAGTGGAGGACAACTGTAATGAGTGGTACAGACACGGTTAGTAGGCCCAAACACAAAAGTAGGCTAAATGCAGATCAAAATTGGTAGCAGGACTAAACAGGCGGCATTGCTTTGTTCAGTGGAGGAAAACTATAGTGAGTGGCTCAGACACAGTTTGTAGGCCCACAATAAAAATGTAGGCTAAATGTAGTTCAAAATTGGTAACAGGACTAAACAGGCGGCATTGCTTTGTTCAGTGGAGGACAACTGTATTGCGTGGCGCAGACACAGTTTGTAGGCCCACAATAATAAAGTAGGCTAAATGCAGTTCAAAAATGGTAACAGGACTAAAGAGGCGGCATTGCCTTGTTCAGTGGAGGACAACTGTATTGCTTGGCACAACCACAGTTTGTAGGCCCACAATAAAAAAGTAGGCTAAATGCAGTTCAAAATTGGTAACAGGACTAAACAGGCGGCATTGCTTTGTTCAGTTGAGGACAGCTGTAATGAGTGGAGCAGACACAGTTTGTAGGCCCAAAATAAAAAAGTAGGCTAAATGCAGTTCAAAATTGGTAACAGCACTAAACAGGCGGCATAGCTTTGTTCAGTGGAGGACAACTGTAAAGAGTGACGCAGACACAGTTAGTAGGCCCAAAATTAAAAAGTAGGCTAAATGCAGTTCAAAATTGGTAACAGGACTAAACAGGCGGCATTGCTTTGTTCAGTGGAGGACAATTGTAATGGGTGGTACAGACACGGTTAGTGGGCCCAAACACAAAAGTAGGCTAAATGCAGATCAAAATTGGTAACAGGACTAAACAGGCGGCATTGCTTTGTTCTGTGGAGAACAATTGTAATGAGTGACGCAAGCACAGTTAGTAGGCCCAAAATAAAAAAAGTAGGCTAAATGCAGTTCAAAATTGGTAACAGGACTAAACAGGGGCCTAGCTTTGTTCAGTGGAAGACAACTGTAATGAGTGGTACAGACACGGTTAGTAGGCCCAAGCAGAAAAGTAGGCTAAATGCAGATCAAAATTGGTAACAGGACTAAACAGGCGGCATTGCTTTGTTCAGTGGAGGACAACTATAATGAGTGGCTCAGACACAGTTTGTAGGCCCACAATAAAAAAGTAGGCTAAATGCAGTTCAAAATTGGTAACAGGACTAAACAGGCGGCCTAGCTTTGTTCAGTGGAGGACAACTGTAATCATTGGTACAGACACGGTTAGTGGGCCCAAACACAAAAGTAGGCTAAATGCAGATCAAAATTGGAAATAGGACTAAACAGGCGGCATTGCTTTGTTCAGTGGAGGACAACTATAATGAGTGGCTCAGACACAGTTTGTAGGCCCACAATAAAAAAGTAGGCTAAATGCAGTTCAAAATTGGTAACAGGACTAAACAGGCGGCATTGCTTTGTTCAGTGGAGGTCAACTGTATTGAGTGGCGCAGACACAGTTTGTAGGCCCACAATAAAAAAGTAGGCTAAATGCAGTTCAAAATTGGTAACAGGACTAAACAGGCGGCATTGCTTTGGTCAGTGGAGGACAGCTGTATTGAGTGGAGCAGACACAGTTTGTAGGCCCAAAATAAAAAAGTAGGCTAAATGCAGTTCAAAATTAGTAACAGGATTAAACAGGCGGCATTGCTTTGTTCAGTGGAGGACAACTGTAATTAGTGGCGCAGGCACAGTTTGTAGGCCCGCAATAAAAAAGTAGGCTAAATGCAGTTCAAAATTGGTAACAGGACTAAACAGGCAGCATAGCTTTGTTCAGTGGAGGACAACTGTAATGAGTGGTGCAGACACAGTTAGTAGGCCCAAAATAAAAAAGTAGGCTAGATGGAGTTGAAAATTAGTAACAGGATTAAACAGGCAGCATTGCTTTGTTCAGTGGAGGACAACTGTAATGAGTGGCGCAGACACAGTTTGTTTGCCCACAATAAAAAAGTAGGCTAAATGCAGTTCAAAATTGGTAACAGGACTAAACAGGCGGCATTGCTTTGTTCAGTGGAGTTGAGCTGTAATGAGTGGAGCAGACACAGTTTGTAGGCCCACAATAAAAAAGTAGGCTAAATGCAGTTCAAAATTGGTAACAGGACTAAACAGGCAGCATAGCTTTGTTCAGTGGAGGACAACTGTAATGAGTGGCGAAGACACAATTAGTGGGCCCAAAATAAAAAAGTAGGCTAAATGCAGTTCAAAATTGGTAACAGGACTAAACAGGCAGCATTGCTTTGTTCAGTGGAGGACAACTGTAATGAGTGGCGCAGACACAGTTTGTATGCCCACAATAAAAAAGTACGCTAAATGCAGTTCAAAATTGGTAACAGGACTAAACAGGCGGGATTGCTTTGTTCAGTGGAGGAGAGCTGTAATGAGTGGAGCAGACACAGTTTGTAGGCCCACAATAAAAAAGTAGGCTAAATGCAGTTCAAAATTGGTAACAGCACTAAACAGGCGGCATAGCTTTGTTCAGTGGAGGACAACTGTAATGAGTGACGCAGACACAGTTAGTAGGCCCAAAATTAAAAAGTAGGCTAAATGCAGTTCAAAATTGGTAACAGGACTAAACAGGCGGCCTAGCTTTGTTCAGTGGAGGACAACTGTAATGAGTGGTACAGACACGGTTAGTAGGCCCAAATACAAAAGTAGGCTAAATGCAGATCAGAATTGGTAACAGGACTAAACAGACGGCATTGCTTTGCTCAGTGGAGGACAGCTGTAATGAGTGGAGCAGACACAGTTTGTATGCCCACAATAAAAAAGTAGGCTAAATGTAGTTCAAAATTGGTAACAGGACTAAACAGGCGGCATTGCTTTGTTCAGTGGAGGACAGCTGTAATGAGTGAAGCAGACACAGTTTGTAGGCCCACAATAAAAAAGTAGGCTAAATGCAGTTCAAAATTGGTAACAGCATTAAACAGGTGGCATAGCTTTGTTCAGTGGAGGACAGCTGTAATGAGTGACGCAGACACAGTTAGTAGGCCCAAAATTAAAAAGTAGGCTAAATGCAGTTCAAAATTGGTAACAGGACTAAACAGGCGGCCTAGCTTTGTTCAGTGGAGGACAACTGTAATGAGTGGTACAGACACGGTTAGTAGGCCCAAATACAAAAGTAGGCTAAATGCAGATCAAAATTGGTAACAAGACTAAATGGGTGGCTTTGCTTTGTTCAGTGGAGGACAACTGTAATGAGTGACGCAGACACAGTTAGTAGGCCCAAAATAAAAAAGTAGGATAAATGCAGTTCAAAATTGGTAACAGGACTAAAAAGGGGCTTAGCTTTGTTCAGTGGAGGACAACTGTAATGAGCGGCACAGACACGGTTAGTAGGCCCAAACACAAAAGTAGGCTAAATGCAGATCAAAATGGGTAACAGGACTAAACAGGCGGCATTGCTTTGTTCAGTGGAGGAAAACTATAATGAGTGGCTCAGACACAGTTTGTAGGCACACAATAAAAAAGTAGGCTAAATGCAGTTCAAAATTGGTAACAGGACTAAACAGGCGGCATTGCTTTGTTCAGTGGAGGACAACTGTATTGCGTGGCGCAGACACAGTTTGTAGGCCCACAATAAAAAAGTAGGCTAAATGCAGTTCAAAATTGGTAACAGGACTAAACAGGCGGCATTGCTTTGTTCAGTGGAGGACAGCTGTAATGAGTGGAGCAGACACAGTTTGTAGGCCCAAAATAAATAAGTAGGCTAAATGCAGTTCAAAATTGGTAACAGCACTGAACAGGCGGCATATCTTTGTTCAGTGGAGGACAACTGTAATAAGTGACGCAGACACAGTTAGTAGGCCCAAAATTAAAAAGTAGGCTAAATGCAGTTCAAAATTGGTAACAGGACTAAACAGGCGGCATTGCTTTGTTCAGTGGAGGACAATTGTAATGGGTGGTACAGACACGGTTAGTGGGCCCAAACACAAAAGTAGGCTAAATGCAGATCAAAATTGGTAACAGGACTAAACAGGCGGCATTTCTTTGTTCAGTGGAGGACAACTGTAATGAGGGACGCAAGCACAGTTAGTAGGCCCAAAATAAAAAAAGTAGGCTAAATGCAGTTCAAAATTGGTAACAGGACTAAACAGGCAGCATAGCTTTGTTCACTGGAGGACAACTGTATTGAGTGGCGCAGACACAGTTAGTGCGCCCAAAATAAAAAAGTAGTCTAAATGCAGTTCAAAATTAGTAACAGGATTAAACAGGCGGCATTGCTTTGTTCAGTGGAGGACAACTGTAATTAGTGGCGCAGGCACAGTTTGTAGGCCCGCAATAAAAAAAGTAAGCTAAATGCAGTTCAAAATTGGTAACAGGACTAAACAGGCAGCATAGCTTTGTTCAGTGGAGGACAACTGTAATGAGTGGCGCAGACACAGTTAGTAGGCCCAAAATAAAAAAGTAGGCTAGATGGAGTTGAAAATTAGTAACAGGATTAAACAGGCAGCATTGCTTTGTTCAGTGGAGGACAACTGTAATGAGTGGCGCAGACACAGTTTGTTTGCCCACAATAAAAAAGTAGGCTAAATGCAGTTCAAAATTGGTAACAGGACTAAACAGGCGGCATTGCTTTGTTCAGTGGAGTTGAGCTGTAATGAGTGAAGCAGACACAGTTTGTAGGCCCACAATAAAAAGGTAGGCTAAATGCAGTTCAAAATTGGTAACAGGACTAAACAGGCAGCATAGCTTTGTTCAGTGGAGAACAACTGTAATGAGTGGCGAAGACACAGTTAGTGGGCCCAAAATAAAAAAGTAGGCTAAATGCAGTTCAAAATTAGTAACAGGATTAAACAGGCGGCATTGCTTTGTTCAGTGGAGGAGAGCTGTAATTTGTGGCGCAGGCACAGTTTGTAGGCCCGCAATAAAAAAGTAGGCTAAATGCAGTTCAAAATTGGTAACAGGACTAAACAGGCGGCATAGCTTTGTTCAGTGGAGGACAACTGTAATGAGTGGCGCAGGCACAGTTTGTAGGCCTGCAATAAAAAAGTAGGCTAAATGCAGTTCAAAATTGGTAACAGGACTAAACAGGCAGCATTGCTTTGTTCAGTGGAGGACAACTGTAATGAGTGGCGCAGACACAGTTTGTATGCCCACAATAAAAAAGTAGGCTAAATGCAGTTCAAAATTGGTAACAGGACTAAACAGGCGGGATTGCTTTGTTCAGTGGAGGAGAGCTGTAATGAGTGGAGCAGACACAGTTTGTAGGCCCACAATAAAAAAGTAGGCTAAATGCAGTTCAAAATTGGTAACAGCACTAAACAGGCGGCATAGCTTTGTTCAGTGGAGGACAACTGTAATGAGTGACGCAGACACAGTTAGTAGGCCCAAAATTAAAAAGTAGGCTAAATGCAGTTCAAAATTGGTAACAGGACTAAACAGGCGGCCTAGCTTTGTTCAGTGGAGGACAACTGTAATGAGTGGTACAGACACGGTTAGTAGGCCGCAATACAAAAGTAGGCTAACTGCAGATCAAAATTGGTAACAGGACTAAATGGGTGGCTTTGCTTTGTTCAGTGGAGGACAACTGTAATGAGTGACGCAGACATAGTTAGTAGGCCCAAAATAAAAAAAGTAGGATAAATGCAGTTCAAAATTGGTAACAGGACTAAAAAGGGGCTTAGCTTTGTTCAGTGGAGGACAACTGTAATGAGCGGCACAGACACGGTTAGTAGGCCCAAACACAAAAGTAGGCTAAATGCAGATCAAAATGGGTAACAGGACTAAACAGGCGGCATTGCTTTGTTCAGTGGAGGAAAACTATAATGAGTGGCTCAGACACAGTTTGTAGGCCCACAATAAAAAAGTAGGCTAAATGCAGTTCAAAATTGGTAACAGGACTAAACAGGCGGCATTGCTTTGTTCAGTGGAGGACAACTGTATTGCGTGGCGCAGACACAGTTTGTAGGCCCACAATAAAAAAGTAGGCTAAATGCAGTTCAAAATTGGTAACAGGACTAAACAGGCGGCATTGCTTTGTTCAGTGGAGGACAGCTGTAATGAGTGGAGCAGACACAGTTTGTAGGCCCAAAATAAATAAGTAGGCTAAATGCAGTTCAAAATTGGTAACAGCACTGAACAGGTGGCATATCTTTGTTTAGTGGAGGACAACTGTAATAAGTGACGCAGACACAGTTAGTAGGCCCACAATAAAAAAGTAGGCTAAATGCAGTTCAAAATTTGTAACAGGACTAAACAGGCGGCATTGCTTTGTTCAGTGGAGGACAATTGTAATGGGTGGTACAGACACGGTTAGTGGGCCCAAACACAAAAGTAGGCTAAATGCAGATCAAAATTGGTAACAGGACTAAACAGGCGGCATTTCTTTGTTCAGTGGAGGACAACTGCAATGAGGGACGCAAGCACAGTTAGTAGGCCCAAAATAAAAAAAAGTAGGCTAAATGCAGTTCAAAATTGGTAACAGGACTAAACAGGGGCCTAGCTTTGTTCAGTGGAAGACAACTGTAATGAGTGGTACAGACACGGTTAGTAGGCCCAAACAGAAAAGTAGGCTAAATGCAGATCAAAATTGGTAACAGGACTAAACAGGCGGCATTGCTTTGCTCAGTGGAGGACAACTATAATGAGTGGCTCAGACACAGTTTATAGGCCCACAATAAAAAAGTAGGCTAAATGCAGTTCAAAATTGGTAACAGGACTAAGCAGGTGGCATAGCTTTGTTCAGTGGAGGACAACTGTAATGAGTTGGGCAGACACGGTTAGTAGGCCCAAACACAAAAGTAGGCTAAATGCAGATCAAAATTGGTAACAGAACTAAACAGGCGGCATTGCTTTGTTCAGTGGAGGACAACTGTAATGAGTGACTCAGACACAGTTAGTAGGCCCAAAATAAAAAAGTAGGCTAAATGCAGTTCAAAATTGGTAACAGGACTAAACAGGCAGCCTAGCTTTGTTCAGTGGAGGACGACTGTAATGAGTGGCGCAGACACGGTTAGTAGGCCCAAACACAAAAGTAGGCTAAATGCAGTTCAAAATTGGTAACAGGACTAAATAGGCGGCATAGCTTTGTTCAGTGGAGGACAACTGTAATGAGTGGAGCAGACATAGTTTGTAGGCCCACAATAAAAAAGGAGGCTAAATGCAGTTCAAAATTGGTAACAGGACTAAACAGGCGGCATTGCTTTGTTCAGTGGAGGACAACTGTAATGAGAGGCACAGACAAAGTTTGTGGGCAACCAATAAAAAAGTTGGCTAAATGCAGTTTAAAATTGGTAACAGGACCAAACAGACGACATTGCTTTGTTCAGTGGAGGACAACTGTAATGAGTGGCGCAGACACAGTTTGTAGGCCCACAATAAAAAAGTAGGCTAAATGCAGTTCAAAATTGGTAACAGCATTAAACAGGTGGCATAGCTTTGTTCAGTGGAGGACAACTGTAATGAGTGACGCAGACACAGTTAGTTGGCCCAAAATTAAAAAGTAGGCTAAATGCAGTTCAAAATTGGTAACAGGACTAAACAGGCGGCCTAGCTTTGTTCAGTGGAGGACAACTGTAATGAGTGGTACAGACACGGTTAGTAGGCCCAAATACAAAAGTAGGCTAAATGCAGATCAAAATTGGTAACAGGACTAAATTGGTGGCTTTGCTTTGTTCAGTGGAGGACAACTGTAATGAGTGACGCAGACACAGTTAGTAGGCCCAAAATAAAAAAGTAGGATAAATGCAGTTCAAAATTGGTAACAGGACTAAAAAGGGGCGTAGCTTTGTTCAGTGGAGGACAACTGTAATGAGTGGTACAGACACGGTTAGTAGGCCCAAACACAAAAGTAGGCTAAATGCAGATCAAAATTGGTAACAGGACTAAACAGGCGGCATTGCTTTGTTCAGTGGAGGAAAACTATAATGAGTGGCTCAGACACAGTTTGTAGGCCCACAATAAAAAAGTAGGCTAAATGCAGTTCAAAATTGGTAACAGGACTAAACAGGCGGCATTGCTTTGTTCAGTGGAGGACAACTGTATTGCGTGGCGCAGACACAGTTTGTAGGCCCACAATAATAAAGTAGGCTAAATGCAGTTCAAAATTGGTAACAGGACTAAACAGGCGGCATTGCTTTGTTCAGTGGAGGACAACTGTATTGCGTGGCGCAACCACAGTTTGTAGGCCCACAATAAAAAAGTAGGCTAAATGCAGTTCAAAATTGGTAGCAGGACTAAACAGGCGGCATTGCTTTGTTCAGTTGAGGACAGCTGTAATGAGTGGAGCAGACACAGTTTGTAGGCCCAAAATAAATAAGTAGGCTAAATGCAGTTCAAAATTGGTAACAGCACTGAACAGGCGGCATATCTTTGTTCAGTGGAGGACAACTGTAATAAGTGACGCAGACACAGTTAGTAGGCCCAAAATTAAAAAGTAGGCTAAATGCAGTTCAAAATTGGAAACAGGACTAAACAGGCGGCATTGCTTTGTTCAGTGGAGGACAATTGTAATGGGTGGTACAGACACGGTTAGTGGGCCCAAACACAAAAGTAGGCTAAATGCAGATCAAAATTGGTAACAGGACTAAACAGGCGGCATTGCTTTGTTCTGTGGAGAACAATTGTAATGAGTGACGCAAGCACAGTTAGTAGGCCCAAAATAAAAAAAGTAGGCTAAATGCAGTTCAAAATTGGTAACAGGACTAAACAGGGGCCTAGCTTTGTTCAGTGGAAGACAACTGTAATGAATGGTACAGACACGGTTAGTAGGCCCAAGCAGAAAAGTAGGCTAAATGCAGATCAAAATTGGTAACAGGACTAAACAGGCGGCATTGCTTTGTTCAGTGGAGGGCAACTATAATGAGTGGCTCAGACACAGTTTGTAGGCCCACAATAAAAAAGTAGGCTAAATGCAGTTCAAAATTGGTAACAGGACTAAGCAGGTGGCATAGCTTTGTTCAGTGGAGGACAACTGTAATGAGTTGGGCAGACACGGTTAGTAGGCCCAAACACAAAAGACGGCTAAATGCAGATCAAAATTGGTAACAGGACTAAACAGGTGGCATTGCTTTGTTCAGTGGAGGACAACTGTAATGAGTGACTCAGACACAGTTAGTAGGCCCAAAATAAAAAAGTAGGCTAAATGCAGTTCAAAATTGGTAACAGGACTAAACAGGCAGCCTAGCTTTGTTCAGTGGAGGACAACTGTAATGAGTGGCGCAGACACGGCTAGTAGGCCCAAACACAAAAGTACGCTAAATGCAGTTCAAAATTGGTAACAGGACTAAATAGGCGGCATAGCTTTGTTCAGTGGAGGACAACTGTAATGAGTGGAGCAGACATAGTTTGTAGGCCCACAATAAAAAAGGAGGCTAAATGCAGTTCAAAATTGGTAACAGGACTAAACAGGCGGCATTGCTTTGTTCAGTGGAGGACAACTGTAATGAGAGGCACAGACAAAGTTTGTGGGCAACCAATAAAAAAGTTGGCTAAATGCAGTTTAAAATTGGTAACAGGACTAAACAGACGGCATTGCTTTGTTCAGTGGAGGACAACTGTAATGAGTGGCGCAGACACAGTTTGTAGGCCCACAATAAAAAAGTAGGCTAAATGCAGTTCAAAATTGGTAACAGCATTAAACAGGTGGCATAGCTTTGTTCAGTGGAGGTCACCTGTAATGAGTGACGCAGACACAGTTAGTAGGCCCAAAATTAAAAAGTAGGCTAAATGCAGTTCAAAATTGGTAACAGGACTAAACAGGCGGCCTAGCTTTGTTCAGTGGAGGACAACTGTAATGAGTGGTACAGACACGGTTAGTAGGCCCAAATACAAAAGTAGGCTAAATGCAGATCAAAATTGGTAACAGGACTAAATTGGTGGCTTTGCTTTGTTCAGTGGAGGACAACTGTAATGAGTGACGCAGACACAGTTAGTAGGCCCAAAATAAAAAAGTAGGATAAATGCAGTTCAAAATTGGTAACAGGATTAAAAAGGGGCCTAGCTTTGTTCAGTGGAGGACAACTGTAATGAGTGGTACAGACACTGTTAGTAGGCCCAAACACAAAAGTAGGCTAAATGCAGATCAAAATTGGTAACAGGACTAAACAGGTGGCATTGCTTTGTTCAGTGGAGGAAAACTATAATGAGTGGCTCAGACACAGTTTGTAGGCCCACAATAAAAAAGTAGGCTAAATGCAGTTCAAAATTGGTAACAGGACTAAACAGGCGGCATTGCTTTGTTCAGTGGAGGACAACTGTATTGCGTGGCGCAGACACAGTTTGTAGGCCCACAATAAAAAAGTAGGCTAAATGCAGTTCAAAATTGGTAACAGGACTAAACAGGCGGCATTGCTTTGTTCAGTGGAGGACAACTGTATTGCGTGGCGCAACCACAGTTTGTAGGCCCACAATAAAAAAGTAGGCTAAATGCAGTTCAAAATTGGTAACAGGACTAAACAGGCGGCATTGCTTTGTTCAGTTGAGGACAGCTGTAATGAGTGGAGCAGACACAGTTTGTAGGCCCAAAATAAATAAGTAGGCTAAATGCAGTTCAAAATTGGTAACAGCACTGAACAGGCGGCATATCTTTGTTCAGTGGAGGACAACTGTAATAAGTGACGCAGACACAGTTAGTAGGCCCAAAATTAAAAAGTAGGCTAAATGCAGTTCAAAATTGGTAACAGGACTAAACAGGCGGCATTGCTTTGTTCAGTGGAGGACAATTGTAATGGGTGGTACAAACACGGTTAGTGGGCCCAAACACAAAAGTAGGCTAAATGCAGATCAAAATTGGTAACAGGACTAAACAGGCGGCATTGCTTTGTTCAGTGGAGGACAATTTTAATGAGTGACGCAAGTACAGTTAGTAGGCCCAAAATAAAAAAAGTAGGCTAAATGCAGTTCAAAATTGGTAACAGGACTAAACAGGGGCCTAGCTTTGTTCAGTGGAAGACAACTGTAATGAGTGGTACAGACACGGTTAGTAGGCCCAAACAGAAAAATAGGCTAAATGCAGATCAAAATTGGTAACAGGACTAAACAGGCGGCATTGCTTTGTTCAGTGGAGGACAACTATAATGAGTGGCTCAGACACAGTTTGTAGGCCCACAATAAAAAAGTAGGCTAAATGCAGTTCAAAATTGGTAACAGGACTAAGCAGGTGGCATAGCTTTGTTCAGTGGAGGACAACTGTAATGAGTTGGGCAGACACAGTTAGTAGGCCCAAACACAAAAGTAGGCTAAATGCAGATCAAAATTGGTAACAGGACTAAACAGGTGGCATTGCTTTGTTCAGTGGAGGACAACTGTAGTGAGTGGCTCAGACACAGTTAGTAGGCCCAAAATAAAAAAGTAGGCTAAATGCAGTTCAAAATTGGTAACAGGACTAAACAGGCGGCATTGCTTTGTTCAGTGGAGTACAACTGTAATGGGAGGCACAGACAAAGTTTGTGGGAAACCAATAAAAAAGTTGGCTAAATGCAGTTTAAAATTGATAACAGGACTAAACAGACGGCATTGCTTTGTTCAGTCGAGGACAACTGTAATGAGTGGCGCAGACACAGTTAGTAGGCCCACAATAAAAAAGTAGGCTAAATGCAGTTCAAAATTGGTAACAGGACTAAACTGGCGGCATTGCTTTGTTCAGTTGAGTACAACTGTAATGAGTGGCGCAGACACAATTTGTAAGCCCACATTCAAAATTAGGCTATATGCAGTTCACTATTGGTAACAGGACTAAACAGGTGGCATAGCTTTGTTCAGTGGAGGACAACTGTAATGAGTGGTGCAGACACAGTTAGTAGTCCCAAAATAAAAAAGTAGGGTAAATGCAGTTCAAAATTGGTACCCGGACTAAACAGGCGGCATTGCTTTGTTCAGTGAAGGACAACTGTAGTGAGAGGCACAGACAAAGTTTGTAGGCAAACAATAAAAAAGTTGGCTAAATGCAGTTTAAAATTAGTAACAGGACTAAACAGGCGGCATTGCTTTGTTCAGTGGAGGACAACTGTAATGAGTGGCGCAGACACATTTTGTAGGCCCACATTAAAAATTAGGCTAAATGCAGTTCAAAATTGTAACAGGATTAAACAGGTGGCATAGGTTTGTTCAGTGGAGGACAACTGTAATGAGTGGCGCAGACACAGTTAGTAGGCCCAAAATAAAAAAGTTGGCTAAATGCAGTTCAAAATTGGTAACAGGACTAAACAGGCGGCCTAGCTTTGTTCAGTGGAGGACAACTGTAATGAGTGGCGCAGACACAGTTTGTAGGCCCACAATAAAAAAGTAGGCTAAATGCAGTTCAAAATTGGTAACAGCATTAAACAGGTGGCATAGCTTTGTTCAGTGGAGGTCACCTGTAATGAGTGACGCAGACACAGTTAGTAGGCCCAAAAATAAAAAGTAGGCTAAATGCAGTTCAAAATTGGTAACAGGACTAAACAGGCGGCCTAGCTTTGTTCAGTGGAGGACAACTGTAATGAGTGGTACAGACACGGTTAGTAGGCCCAAATACAAAAGTAGGCTAAATGCAGATCAAAATTGGTAACAGGACTAAATTGGTGGCTTTGCTTTGTTCAGTGGAGGACAACTGTAATGAGTGACGCAGACACAGTTAGTAGGCCCAAAAATAAAAAGTAGGCTAAATGCAGTTCAAAATTGGTAACAGGACTAAACAGGCGGCCTAGCTTTGTTCAGTGGAGGACAACTGTAATGAGTGGTACAGACACGGTTAGTAGGCCCAAATACAAAAGTAGGCTAAATGCAGATCAAAATTGGTAACAGGACTAAATTGGTGGCTTTGCTTTGTTCAGTGGAGGACAACTGTAATGAGTGACGCAGACACAGTTAGTAGGCCCAAAATAAAAAAGTAGGATAAATGCAGTTCAAAATTGGTAACAGGACTAAAAAGGGGCCTAGCTTTGTTCAGTGGAGGACAACTGTAATGAGTGGTACAGACACTGTTAGTAGGCCCAAACACAAAAGTAGGCTAAATGCAGATCAAAATTGGTAACAGGACTAAACAGGTGGCATTGCTTTGTTCAGTGGAGGAAAACTATAATGAGTGGCTCAGACACAGTTTGTAGGCCCACAATAAAAAAGTAGGCTAAATGCAGTTCAAAATTGGTAACAGGACTAAACAGGCGGCATTGCTTTGTTCAGTGGAGGACAACTGTATTGCGTGGCGCAGACACAGTTTGTAGGCCCACAATAAAAAAGTAGGCTAAATGCAGTTCAAAATTGGTAACAGGACTAAACAGGCGGCATTGCTTTGTTCAGTGGAGGACAACTGTATTGCGTGGCGCAACCACAGTTTGTAGGCCCACAATAAAAAAGTAGGCTAAATGTAGTTCAAAATTGGTAACAGGACTAAACAGGCGGCATTGCTTTGTTCAGTTGAGGACAGCTGTAATGAGTGGAGCAGACACAGTTTGTAGGCCCAAAATAAATAAGTAGGCTAAATGCAGTTCAAAATTGGTAACAGCACTGAACAGGCGGCATATCTTTGTTTAGTGGAGGACTACTGTAATAAGTGACGCAGACACAGTTAGTAGGCCCAAAATTAAAAAGTAGGCTAAATGCAGTTCAAAATTGGTAACAGGACTAAACAGGCGGCATTGCTTTGTTCAGTGGAGGACAATTGTAATGGGTGGTACAAACACGGTTAGTGGGCCCAAACACAAAAGTAGGCTAAATGCAGATCAAAATTGGTAACAGGACTAAACAGGCGGCATTGCTTTGTTCAGTGGAGGACAATTTTAATGAGTGACGCAAGCACAGTTAGTAGGCCCAAAATAAAAAAAGTAGGCTAAATGCAGTTCAAAATTGGTAACAGGACTAAACAGGGGCCTAGCTTTGTTCAGTGGAAGACAACTGTAATGAGTGGTACAGACACGGTTAGTAGGCCCAAACAGAAAAGTAGGCTAAATGCAGATCAAAATTGGTAACAGGACTAAACAGGCGGCATTGCTTTGTTCAGTGGAGGACAACTATAATGAGTGGCTCAGACACAGTTTGTAGGCCCACAATAAAAAAGTAGGCTAAATGCAGTTCAAAATTGGTAACAGGACTAAGCAGGTGGCATAGCTTTGTTCAGTGGAGGACAACTGTAATGAGTTGGGCAGACACGGTTAGTAGGCCCAAACACAAAAGTAGGCTAAATGCAGATCAAAATTGGTAACAGGACTAAACAGGTGGCATTGCTTTGTTCAGTGGAGGACAACTGTAGTGAGTGACTCAGACACAGTTAGTAGGCCCAAAATAAAAAAGTAGGCTAAATGCAGTTCAAAATTGGTAACAGGACTAAATAGGCGGCATAGCTTTGATCAGTGGAGGACAACTGTAATGAGTGGAGCAGACATAGTTTTTAGGCCCACAATAAAAAAGGAGGCTAAATGCAGTTCAAAATTGGTAACAGGACTAAACAGGCGGCATTGCTTTGTTCAGTGGAGTACAACTGTAATGGGAGGCACAGACAAAGTTTGTGGGAAACCAATAAAAAAGTTGGCTAAATGCAGTTTAAAATTGATAACAGGACTAAACAGACGGCATTGCTTTGTTCAGTGGAGGATAACTGTAATGAGTGGCGCAGACACAGTTTGTAGGCCCACAATAAAAAAGTAGGCTAAATGCAGTTCAAAATTGGTAACAGGACTAAACTGGCGGCATTGCTTTGTTCAGTTGAGTACAACTGTAATGAGTGGCGCAGACACAATTTGTAAGCCCACATTCAAAATTAGGCTATATGCAGTTCACTATTGGTAACAGGACTAAACAGGTGGCATAGCTTTGTTCAGTGGAGGACAACTGTAATGAGTGGTGCAGACACAGTTAGTAGTCCCAAAATAAAAAAGTAGGGTAAATGCAGTTCAAAATTGGTAACCGGACTAAACAGGCGGCATTGCTTTGTTCAGTGAAGGACAACTGTAGTGAGAGGCACAGACAAAGTTTGTAGGCAAACAATAAAAAAGTTGGCTAAATGCAGTTTAAAATTAGTAACAGGACTAAACAGGCGGCATTGCTTTGTTCAGTGGAGGACAACTGTAATGAGTGGCGCAGACACATTTTGTAGGCCCACATTAAAAATTAGGCTAAATGCAGTTCAAAATTGTAACAGGATTAAACAGGTGGCATAGGTTTGTTCAGTGGAGGACAACTGTAATGAGTGGCGCAGACACAGTTAGTAGGCCCAAAATAAAAAAGTTGGCTAAATGCAGTTCAAAATTGGTAACAGGACTAAACAGGCGGCCTAGCTTTGTTCAGTGGAGGACAACTGTAATGAGTGGCACAGACATGGTTAGTAGGCCCAAATACAAAAGTATGCTAAATGCAGTTCAAAATTGGTAACAGGACTAAACAGGCGGCATTGCTTTGTTCAGTGGAGGAAAACTCTAATGAGTGGCACAGACACAGTTAGTAGGCCCAAAATAAAAAAGTTGGCTAAATGCAGTTCAAAATTGGCAACAGAACTAAACAGGCAGCCTAGCTTTATTCAGTGGAGGACAACTGTAATGGGTGGTGCAGACACGGTTCGTAGGCCCAAATACAAAAGTAGGCTAAAAGCAGTTCAAAATGGGTAACAGGAATAAACAAGTGGCTTAGCTTTGTTCAGTGGTGGACAACTGTAATGAGTGGTGTAGACACAGTTTGTAGGCCCACAATAAAAAAGTAGGCTAAATGCAGTTCAAAATTGGTAACAGGACTAAACAGGCGGCCTAGCTTTGTTCGGTGGAGGACAACTGTAATGAGTGGCGCAGACACAGTTAGTAGGCCCAAATAATAAAGTAGGCTAAATGCAGTTAAAAATTGGTAACAGGACTAAACAGGCGGCATAGCTAGGTACTGGGTTGGGCTCCTCTGCTAAGTAGCAGACAGTGGTAGTAGGCGCAAAGTATTAACTGGTCTAAATGGAGGCCAGGGCCCCTGTATATTTTAACTATCATCTATCATTTCAACAAATGTGTATTGGCAGTGCCATTGAAGGATTTAACAGCACAGACTACACAGTGGTGGAGCAGGGAGAGGTAAGTATTGCAAGTGGTAGAGCACTGTTCGAGCTGGGGAGGAACACTCTCTCATGGGTGGCAGTACTGGCCCCTTGGCCCCTCATATTATGATGGTTTGTCTGACATTGGTTGTGCACCACCACCATCAGAGACACTTCATTGTACTATGAGGGACCCTGTGCCAGTGCCGTCGCCCAAGAGTAGGCGCACGCACCTGTCCATGCAAACGGCACTCACACGGGTGCTTGCGGCAGGTGGTGACCACGGCATTGTGGGGGGAGTCAGCCCATTTAGGTAGGTATAAAAATGGACATTCAGCAGCTGCAAATGGCGGAATTGGAGAAGTCAGTTAGAGGAGGCCAAAAACAAGACATTTTTCAGGCAAACTACGTGTCAGCAGGAGAAGGTGGGGCAAAATAATTTGAAATACATGATTGGTTCATTTTAATGAATGTTAGATCATCAACATTCTGGGTAGCCAGACGTGTCCTTTTTTCGGTCAGTATTGAACCAGCAGCACTGAAGACTCTTTCTGATAGCACACTAGAAGCAGGGCAAGTGAGCTCCTGTAATGCATATTCTGCCAATTCAGGCCAGGTGTCTATTTTAGATGCCCAGTAATCAAAGGGGAATGACCTGTGAAGGAGAACATCGATAAGGGAGGAAAAGTAGTTCATAACCATACTGGACAAATGCTGTTTCCTGTCACTTTGAATCGATGCAGCACTACCTGTCATGTCAGCGGTCATTGCGAAATCACTTCACAACCTGGTCATAAAACCCCTTTGTCCAACGCCACTTCGGATTTGTGCACCTTAACACCTCTGCCATGTTGCCCCCTACGGCTCGAGTGAGAACCATCTTTGCCGCTGTGTGCTGGGAATGCCTGAACCAAACGGTCTACAAGAGTTGCTTGTTTGGTAGCCAATATTTGCTAAAGGTTCTCATGTGGCATGATATTTTGTAATTTTCCCTTATATTGTGGATCCAGGAGGCAGGCCAACCAGTAATCGTCATCGGTCATCATTTTGATAATGCGGGGGTCCCTTTTTAGGAAGCACTGCACCACCAGGTTCAAGGTGTGAGCCAGGCAAGGTATGTGTTTAAGTTCTAAAAGGGCTATGGCAGCCATAAAATTCCTTCCGTTATCACTGACTACCTTGCCTACCTCAAGATGTACACTGCCCAGCGATGACTGAGTTTGTTGCTGCAAGTACTCGGCCAGTACTTCCGCGGTGTGTCTGTTGTCGCCCAAACACTTCATTTCTAACAGCCTGCTGATGCTTACCACTAGCTGTTCGATAATGGGTCACCTCGTGTGCAACACTGGCAGCTGCGGATAGAGTGGTCGTGCGACTGCGCTCTGTGGATGAGCTTTCACTTCTGGAGGAGGAGGAGGAAAAGGAGGGGTGGCGAACGCCTACAGCCAACTTTTTTCTAGACCGTGGGCTAGGCAGAACTGTCCCACTATGGCTGTCCCCTGTGGACCCTGCATCCACCACATTAACCCAGTGTGCCGTGATAAACACGTAACGTCTCTGGCCATGCCTACTGGTCCATGCATCTGTGAGGTGCACCTTTCTACTGACTGATTGCCTCAGTGCATGGACAATGTGGTCTATGACATGCTGGTGGAGTTCTGGGATGGCTTTTCTCTCAAAGAAGTGTCGACTGGGTAGGTCATAGAATGATACTGCATAGGCCATTGGGGCTTTAAAGCTTTGCTTTCAACCAACCGGTAGGGCATCATCTCTAACGAGTTTAGTGTAGCAATGTGGGCGTTCATACCCTGTGTATGCGGATGAGAGGATGAGTACTTTCTTTTCCTAACGAGAGTCTCTTGTAATGTGAGCTGGACTGGAGAGGTGCATATGGTGAAACTAGCAGTGGGGTGGTGGTGGACATGGCGGATTGAGAGAGGGTTGGTGATGGTATTCCCGATGTTGGCCTACATACAGTGTATGTAACCTTGTGATTCCCTGACTGCTTTGACCTTGCGACAATACCTGTTGTGAATTCTGTTGTCGAACTCCCTCCTGTGGTCGTGAATGATACTTCGGCGAGTTCTGTCCATGGACTCCCTCTGGTGGCTGTGAGTGAAGCTGCTGCTTCTGAGGTTCCTTACACAGGTGACGTGGTTTATCCTTTGGTTGGCTGCTCTATTTAACTCCACTCAGATCGTTACTCCATGCCAGCTGTCAATGTTCTTGTACTGGTTCAGTTCGCTCTTGGATCTTTCTGGTGACCTGTCTTCTCCAGCAGAAGCTAAGTTCTGATAGTTATTATTTGTTCATTGTTTCCTTTTCCAGCTGGTTTTCATGATTTTGTCTTTCTAGCTGGAAGCTCCGGGATGCAGAGTGGTATCTCCGCACCGTTAGTCGGTGCGGAGGTCTTTTTGCACACTCTGCGTGGTCTTTTGTAGTTTTTTGTGCTGACCGCAAAGATACCTTTCCTATCCTATCTGTTTAGTAAGTCTGGCCTCCCTTTGCTGAAACCTGTTTCATTTCTGCGTTTGTGACTTTCATCTTTACTCACAGTCATTATATGTGGGGGGCTGCCTTTTCCTTTGGGGAATTTCTCTGAGGCAAGGTAGGCTTCATTTTCTATCTCTTGGGCTAGCTAGCTCTTAGGCTGTGAAGAGGCGTCTAGGGAGTGTCAGGAACTATTTCTAGTTGTTGTGATAGGATTAGGGCCTGCGGTCAGCAGAGCTCCCACATCCCAGAGCTAGTCCTGTGTGAGTTTAACTATCAGGTCGTGCCGGGTGCTCCTAACCACCAGGTCATAACAGTACAGCTGGCCCAAAGTATTAATGCATCTCAATAGAGGGATAAGAGGAGTTCTGAGACCATTTTTTTTTCTTTGCACTGTGTTTTGTCTTTCTTTTCCCCTAAACCTTTGGGTGGTTCAGGACACAGGTGTAGATATGAACATTCAAGGTCTGTCCTCTTGTGTGGATCATCTCACTGCAAGGGTACAAAACATTCAAGATTTTGTGGTTCAGAATCCTATGTTAGAGCCTAGAATTCCTATTCCTGATTTATTTTCTGGGGATATATCTAAGTTTCTGAATTTCAAAAATAATTGTAAACTGTTTCTAGCTTTGAAACCCCGCTCCTCTGGTAACTCCGTTCAACAAGTAAAGATCATTATTTCTTTGTTGCGTGGTGACCCTCAAGACTGGGCATTTTCCCTTGCGCCAGGAGATCCTGCATTGCGTGATGTTGATGCGTTTTTTCTGGCGCTTGGATTGCTTTATGATGAACCAAATTCAATGGATCAGGCAGAGAAAATCTTGCTGGCTTTGTGTCAGGGTCAGGATGTAGCGGAGGTGTACTGTCAGAAGTTTAGAAAGTGCTCTGTGCTTACTCAGTGGAATGAGTGTGCCCTGGCGGCAATTTTCAGAAAGGGTCTTTCTGAAGCCCTTAAGGATGTCATGGTGGGATTTCCCACGCCTGCTGGTCTGAATGAGTCTATGTCCTTGGCCATTCAGATCGATCGGCGCTTGCGTGAGCGCAAAGCTGTGCACCATCTGGCGGTATTCTCTGAGCATAGGCCTGAGCCTATGCAATGTGATAGGACTTTGACCAGAGCTGAACGGCAAGAACACAGACGTCGGAATGGGCTGTTTTTTTACTGTGGTGAACCCACTCATGCTATCTCCGATTGTCCTAAGCGCACTAAGCGGTTTGCTAGGTCTGCCACCATTGGTACAATACAGTCTAAATTTCTTTTGTCCGTTACTCTGATTTGCTCTCTGTCGTCCTATTCTGTTATGGCATTTGTGGATTCAGGCGCTGCCCTGAATTTGATGGACTTGGAGTTTGCCAGGCGCTGTGGTTTTTTCTTGGAGCCCTTGCAGTATCCTATTCCATTGAGAGGAATTGATGCTACGCCTTTGGCCAAGAATAAGCCTCAGTACTGGACTCAATTGACCATGTGCATGGCTCCTGCACATCAGGAGGATATTCGCTTTTTGGTGTTGCATAATCTGCATGATGTGGTCGTTTTGGGGTTGCCATGGCTACAGGTCCATAATCCAGTGTTAGATTGGAAATCTATGTCTGTGTCCGGCTGGGGTTGTCAGGGGGTACATGGTGATGTTCCATTGTTGTCAATTTCGCCTTCCACTCCTTCTGAAGTCCCTGAGTTTTTATCAGATTACCGGGAATTATTTGAAGAGCCCAAATCCGGTGCCCTACCTCCTCATAGGGATTGCGATTGTGCTATTAATTTGATTCCTGGTAGTAAATTTCCTAAGGGCCGTCTGTTTAATTTATCTATGCCAGAGCACGCCGCTATGCGGAGTTATATATAGGAATCCTTGGAGAGGAGGTAATTTTGTCTGCCATCTCCCCTGATTTGCGGCGCGTGCTGCAGAAGTTTCAGGCTGATAGACCTGACCGTTGTCCAGCGGAGAGACTGTTTGTCCCTGATAGATGGACTAGTAGAGTTATCTCTGAGGTTCATTGTTCGGTGTTGGCTGGTCATCCTGGAATCTTTGGTACCAGAGATTTGGTGGCTAGATCCTTTTGGTGGCCTTCTTTGTCACGGGATGTGCGTTCTTGTGTGCAGTCCTGTGGGACTTGTGCTCGGGCTAAGCCCTGCTGTTCTCGTGCCAGTGGGTTGCTTTTGCCCTTGCCGGTCCCGAAGAGGCCCTGGACGCATATTTCCATGGATTTTATTTCTGATCTCCCTGTTTCTCAAAGGATTTCGGTCATTTGGGTGGTTTGTGATCGCTTCTCTAAGATGGTCCATTTGGTACCCTTGTCTAAATTGCCTTCCTCCTCTGATTTGGTGCCATTGTTTTTCCAGCATGTGGTTCGTTTGCATGGCATTCCAGAGAACATCGTCTCGGACAGAGGTTCCCAGTTTGTTTCGAGGTTTTGGCGGTCCTTTTGTGCTAAGATGGGCATTGATTTGTCTTTTTCTTCGGCTTTCCATCCTCAGACTAATGGCCAAATCGAACGAACTAATCAGACTTTGGAAACATATCTGAGATGCTTTGTTTCTGCTGATCAGGATGATTGGGTGTCCTTCTTGCCTTTGGCTGAGTTCGCCCTTAATAATCAGGCCAGCTCGGCTACTTTAGTTTATCCTTTTTTCTGTAATTCTGGTTTCCATCCTCGTTTCTCTTCAGGGCAGGTTGAGCCTTCGGACTGTCCTGGTGTGGATACGGTGGTGGACAGGTTGCAGCAGATTTGGACTCATGTGGGGGACAATTTGACATTGTCCCAGGAGAAGGCTCAATGTTTCGCTAACCGCCGGCGCTGTGTTGGTCCCCAACTTCGTGTTGGGGATTTGGTTTGGTTGTCATCTCGTCATGTTCCTATGAAGGTTTCCTCTCCTAAGTTTAAGCCTCGTTTCATTGGGCCATATAAGATTTCTGAAGTTCTTAATCCTGTGTCATTTCGTTTGGACCTTCCAGCTTCTTTTGCCATCCTTAATGTGTTCCATAGGTCGTTGTTGCGGAGATACGTGGCGCCTATGGTTCCCTCCGTTGATCCTCCTGCCCCGGTGTTGGTCGAGAGGGAGTTGGAGTATGTGGTGGAGAAGATTTTGGATTCTCGTGTTTCGAGACGGAAACTCCAGTACCTGGACAAGTGGAAGGGTTATGGTCAGGAAGATAATTCCTGGGTTTTTGCCTCTGATGTTCAAGCTATCGATCTAGTTCATGCCTTTCATTTGGCTCATCCTGATCGGCCTGGGGGCTCTGGTGAGGGTTCGGTGACCCCTCCTCAAGGGGGGGTACTGTTGTGAATTCTGTTGTCGAACTCCCTCCTGTGGTCGTGAATGGTGCTTCGGCGAGTTCTGTCCATGGACTCCCTCTGGTGGCTGTGAGTGAAGCTGCTGCTTCTGAGGTTCCTTACACAGGTGACGTGGTTTGTCCTTTGGTTGGCTGCTCTATTTAACTCCACTCAGATCGTTACTCCATGCCAGCTGTCAATGTTCTTGTACTGGTTCAGTTCGCTCTTGGATCTTTCTGGTGACCTGTCTTCTACAGCAGAAGCTAAGTGCCTGATAGTTATTATTTGTTCATTGTTTCCTTTTCCAGCTGGTTTTCATGATTTTGTCTTTCTAGCTGGAAGCTCCGGGATGCAGAGTGGTATCTCCGCACCGTTAGTCGGTGCGGAGGTCTTTTTGCACACTCTGCGTGGTCTTTTGTAGTTTTTTGTGCTGACCGCAAAGATATCTTTCCTATCCTCTGTCTGTTTAGTTAGTCTGGCCTCCCTTTGCTGAAACGTGTTTCATTTCTGCGTTTGTGACTTTCATCTTTACTCACAGTCAATATATGTGGGGGGCTGCCTTTTCCTTTGGGGAATTTCTCTGAGGCAAGGTAGGCTTTATTTTTTATCTCTAGGGCTAGCTAGCTCTTAGGCTGTGAAGAGGTGTCTAGGGAGTGTCAGGAACGCTCCACGGCTATTTCTAGTTGTTGTGATAGGATTAGGGCCTGCGGTCAGCAGAGCTCCCACATCCCAGAGCTAGTCCTGTGTGAGTTTAACTATCAGGTCGTGCCGGGTGCTCCTAACCACCAGGTCATAACAGTACAGCTGGCCCAAAGTATTAATGCATCTCAATAGAGGGATAAGAGGAGTTCTGAGACCATTTTTTTTTCTTTGCAGTGTGTTTTGTCTTTCTTTTCCCCTAAACCTTTGGGTGGTTCAGGACACAGGTGTAGATATGAACATTCAAGGTCTGTCCTCTTGTGTGGATCATCTCACTGCAAGGGTACAAAACATTCAAGATTTTGTGGTTCAGAATCCTATGTTAGAGCCTAGAATTCCTATTCCTGATTTATTTTCTGGGGATACATCAAAGTTTCTGAATTTCAAAAATAATTGTAACCTGTTTCTAGCTTTGAAACCCTGCTCCTCTGGTAACTCTGTTCAACAAGTAAAGATCATTATTTCTTTGTTGCGTGGTGACCTTCAAGACTGGGCATTTTCCCTTGCGCCCGGAGATCCTGCATTACGTGATGTTGATGCGTTTTTTCTGGTGCTTGGATTGCTTTATGATGAACCAAATTCAGTGGATCAGGCAGAGAAAATCTTGCTGGCTTTGTGTCAGGGTGAGGATGTAGCGGAGGTGTACTGTCAGAAGTTTAGAAAGTAGTCTGTGCTTACTCAGTGGAATGAGTGTGCCCTGGCGGCAATTTTCAGAAAGGGTCTTTCTGAAGCCCTTAAGGATGTCATGGTGGGATTTCCCACGCCTGCTGGTCTGAATGAGTCTATGTCCTTGGCCATTCAGATCGATCGGCACTTGCGTGAGCGCAAAGCTGTGCACCATCTGGTGGTATTCTCTGAGCATAGGCCTGAGCCTATGCAATGTGATAGGACTTTGACCAGAGCTGAACGGCAAAAACACAGACGTCGGAATGGGCTGTGTTTTTACTGTGGTGAATCCACTCATGCTATCTCCGATTGTCCTAAGCGCACTAAGCGGTTCGCTAGGTCTGCTGTTATGTTTGCTAATGACAGGTGTTATGAAGGCAATCCAGAAACACAGTGTGCTTAGCGATCAGAGCGCACACAGTGATCTGACAAATACCCAAAAATACAAGAACGAGCTCTGAGACGTGGAAACTCTGTAGACTGCACACCTGATCCTATCCTAAACACAACTAAAAGCGGCTGTGGATTGCGCCTAACAACTACCTAGGCAACTCGGCAAAGCCTAAGAAACTAGCTAGCCTGAAGATAGAAAAATAGGCCTGACTTGCCCCAGAGAAATTCCCCAAATGAAAAGGCAGCCCCCCACATATAATGACTGTGAGTAAGATGAAAAGACAAAACGTAGGGATGAAATAAATTCAGCAAAGTGGGGCCCGATATTCTAGGACAGAGCGAGGACAGTAAAGCGAACTTTGCAGTCTACAAAAAACCCTAAAGCAAAACCACGCAAAGGGGGCAAAAAAAAACCCACCGTGCCGAACTAACGGCACGGCGGTACACCCTTTGCGTCTCAGAGCTTCCAGCAAAACAAAAGACAAGCTGGACAGAAAAAAAGCAACAAAAAAAGCAAAAGGCACTTAGCTATACAGAGCAGCAGGTCACAGGAACAATCAGGAGAAGCTCAGATCCAACACTGAAACATTGACAAGGAGCAAGGATAGCAGCATCAGGCGGAGTTAAGTAATGAAGCAGTTAACGAGCTCACCAGAACACCTGAGGGAGGAAGCTCAGAAGCTGCAGTACCACTTGTGACCACAGGAGTGAATTCAGCCACAGAATTCACAACAGTACCCCCCCCTTGAGGAGGGGTCACCGAACCCTCACCAGAGCCCCCAGGCCGACCAGGATGAGCCGCATGAAAGGCACGAACAAGATCGGAAGCATGAACATCAGAGGCAAAAACCCAGGAATTATCTTCCTGAGCATAACCCTTCCATTTAACCAGATACTGGAGTTTCCGTCTAGAAACACGAGAATCCAAAATCTTCTCCACAATATACTCCAATTCCCCCTCCACCAAAACCGGGGCAGGAGGCTTAACAGATGGAACCATAGGCGCCACGTATCTCCGCAACAACGACCTATGGAATACATTATGTATGGAAAAGGAGTCTGGGAGGGTCAAACGAAAAGACACAGGATTGAGAACCTCAGAAATCGTATACAGACCAATAAAACGAGGTTTAAATTTAGGAGAGGAAACCTTCATAGGAATATGACGAGAAGATAACCAAACCAGATCCCCAACACGAAGTCGGGGACCCACACGGCGTCTGCGATTAGCGAAAAGTTGAGCTTTCTCCTGGGACAAGATCAAATTGTCCACTACCTGAGTCCAGATCTGCTGCAACCTATCCACCACAGAATCCACACCAGGACAGTCCGAAGACTCAACCTGTCCTGAAGAGAAACGAGGATGGAACCCAGAATTGCAAAAAAATGGAGAAACCAAGGTAGCCGAGCTGGCCCGATTATTAAGGGCGAACTCAGCCAACGGCAAAAAGGACACCCCATCATCCTGGTCTGCAGAAACAAAACATCTCAGATATGTTTCCAAGGTCTGATTGGTTCGTTCGGTCTGGCCATTAGTCTGAGGATGGAAAGCCGAGGAAAAGGATAGGTCAATGCCCATCCTACCACAAAAGGCTCGCCAAAACCTTGAAACAAACTGGGAACCTCTGTCAGAAACAATATTCTCAGGAATGCCATGCAACCGAACCACATGCTGAAAGAACAAAGGTACCAAATCAGAGGAGGAAGGCAATTTAGCCAAGGGCACCAGATGGACCATTTTAGAAAAGCGATAACAGACCACCCAAATGACTGACATCTTTTGAGAAACGGGAAGGTCAGAAATGAAATCCATCGAAATATGTGTCCAAGGCCTCTTTGGGACCGGCAAGGGCAAAAGCAACCCACTGGCACGAGAACAGCAGGGCTTAGCCCTAGCACAAATCCCACAGGACTGCACAAAAGTACGTACATCCCGTGACAGAGATGGCCACCAGAAGGATCTAGCGACTAACTCTCTGGTACCAAAGATTCCAGGATGACCAGCCAACACCGAACAATGAAGTTCAGAGATAAGTTTATTAGTCCACCTATCAGGGACGAACAGTTTCTCTGCTGGACAACGATCAGGTTTATTCGCCTGAAATTTTTGCAGCACCCGCCGCAAATCAGGGGAGATGGCAGACACAATGACTCCTTCCTTGAGGATACCCGCTGGCTCAGATAAACCCGGAGAGTCGGGCACAAAACTCCTAGACAGAGCATCCGCCTTCACATTTTTAGAGCCCGGAAGGTACGAAATCACAAAGTCGAAGCGGGCAAAAAATAACGACCAACGGGCCTGTCTAGGATTCAAGCGCTTGGCAGACTCGAGATAAGTCAAGTTCTTATGATCAGTCAATACCACCACGCGATGCTTAGCTCCTTCAAGCCAATGACGCCACTCCTCGAATGCCCACTTCATGGCCAGCAACTCTCGATTGCCCACATCATAATTACGCTCAGCGGGCGAAAACTTCCTGGAAAAGAAAGCACATGGTTTCATCACTGAGCAATCAGAACCTCTCTGTGACAAAACCGCCCCTGCTCCAATCTCAGAAGCATCAACCTCGACCTGGAACGGAAGAGAAACATCTGGCTGACACAACACAGGGGCAGAACAAAAACGACGCTTCAACTCCTGAAAAGCTTCCACAGCAGCAGAAGACCAATTAACCAAATCAGCACCCTTCTTGGTCAAATCGGTCAATGGTTTGGCAATGCTAGAAAAATTACAGATGAAGCGACGATAAAAATTAGCAAAGCCCAGGAACTTTTGCAGACTTTTCAGAGATGTCGGCTGAATCCAATCCTGGATGGCTTGGACCTTAACTGGATCCATCTCAATAGTAGAAGGGGTAAAGATGAACCCTAAAAATGAAACTTTCTGCACACCGAAGAGACACTTTGATCCCTTCACAAACAAAGAGTTAGCACGCAGGACCTGAAAAACCATTCTGACCTGCTTCACATGAGACTCCCAATCATCTGAGAAGATCAAAATGTCATCCAAGTAAACAATCAGGAATTTATCCAGATACTCACGGAAGATGTCATGCATAAAAGACTGAAACACAGATGGAGCATTGGCAAGTCCGAACGGCATCACTAGATACTCAAAATGACCCTCGGGCGTATTGAATGCAGTTTTCCATTCATCTCCTTGCCTGATTCTCACCAGATTATACGCACCACGAAGATCTATCTTAGTGAACCAACTAGCCCCCTTAATCCGAGCAAACAAGTCAGATAACAATGGCAAGGGATACTGAAATTTAACAGTGATCTTATTAAGAAGGCGGTAATCAATACACGGTCTCAGCGAACCATCCTTCTTGGCTACAAAGAAGAACCCTGCTCCCAGTGGTGATGACGATGGGCGAATATGTCCCTTCTCCAGGGATTCCTTCACATAACTGCGCATAGCGGCGTGTTCGGGCACGGATAAATTAAATAATCGACCTTTAGGGAATTTACTACCAGGAATCAAATTGATAGCACAATCACAATCCCTATGCGGAGGTAGAGCATCGGACTTGGGCTCTTCAAATACATCCTGATAATCAGACAAGAACTCTGGGACCTCAGAAGGGGTGGATGACGAAATCGACAAAAATGGAACATCACCATGTACCCCCTGACAACCCCAGCTGGATACCGACATGGAATTCCAATCCAATACTGGATTATGGGTTTGTAGCCATGGCAACCCCAACACGACCACATCATGCAGATTATGCAACACCAGAAAGCGAATAACTTCCTGATGTGCAGGAGCCATGCACATGGTCAGCTGGGCCCAGTATTGAGGTTTATTCTTGGCCAAAGGTGTAGCATCAATTCCTCTCAATGGAATAGGACACCGCAAAGGCTCCAAGAAAAACCCACAACGTTTAGCATAATCCAAATCCATCAGATTCAGGGCAGCGCCCGAATCCACAAACGCCATGACAGAAAACGACGACAAAGAGCATATCAAGGTAATGGACAGAAGGAATTTGGACTGTACAGTACCAATGATGGCAGACCTAGTGGACCGCTTAGTGCGCTTAGGACAATGAGAAATAGCATGAGTGGAATCACCACAGTAGAAACACAGACCATTCAGACGTCTGTATTCCTGCCGTTCAACTCTAGTCATAGTCCTATCGCACTGCATAGGCTCAGGTTTAACCTCAGGCAGTACCGCCAAATGGTGCACAGATTTACGCTCGCGCAAGCGTCGACCGATCTGAATGGCCAAAGACAAAGACTCATTCAAACCAGCAGGCATAGGAAATCCCACCATGACATCCTTAAGAGCCTCAGAGAGACCCTTTCTGAACAAAGCTGCCAGCGCAGATTCATTCCACTGAGTGAGTACTGACCATTTCCTAAATTTCTGACAATATACTTCTATATCATCCTGACCCTGGCACAAAGCCAGCAAATTTTTCTCAGCCTGATCCACTGAATTAGGCTCATCGTACAGCAATCCGAGCGCCAGGAAAAACGCATCGACACTACTCAATGCAGGGTCTCCTGGCGCAAGAGAAAATGCCCAGTCTTGAGGGTCGCCGCGCAAAAAAGAAATAATAATCAAAACCTGTTGAATAGGATTACCAGAAGAATGAGGTTTCAAGGCCAGAAATAGCTTACAATTATTTTTGAAACTTAGAAACTTAGTTCTATCTCCAAAAAACAAATCAGGAATAGGAATTCTTGGTTCTAACATAGATTTCTGATCAATAGTATCTTGAATTTTTTGTACATTTATAACGAGATTATCCATTGAAGAGCACAGACCTTGAATATCCATGTCCACACCTGTGTCCAGAATCACCCAAATGTCTAGGGGAAAAAAAAAAAGTGAACACAGAGCAGAAAAAAAAAAAAAAAATGATGTCAGAACTTTTTCTTTCCCTCTATTGAGAATCATTAGTTTGGCTCCTTGTACTGTTATGTTTGCTAATGACAGGTGTTATGAAGGCAATCCAGAAACACAGTGTGCTTAGCGATCAGAGCGCACACAGTGATCTGACAAATACCCAAAAATACAAGAACGAGCTCTGAGACGTGGAAACTCTGTAGACTGCACACCTGATCCTATCCTAAACACAACTAAAAGCGGCTGTGGATTGCGCCTAACAACTACCTAGGCAACTCGGCAAAGCCTAAGAAACTAGCTTGCCTGAAGATAGAAAAATAGGCCTGACTTGCCCCAGAGAAATTCCCCAAAGGAAAAGGCAGCCCCCCACATATAATGACTGTGAGTAAGATGAAAAGACAAAACGTAGGGATGAAATAGATTCAGCAAAGTGGGGCCCGATATTCTAGGACAGAGCGAGGACAGTAAAGCGAACTTTGCAGTCTACAAAAAACCCTAAAGCAAAACCACGCAAAGGGGGCAAAAAAAACCCCACCGTGCCGAACTAACGGCACGGCGGTACACCCTTTGCGTCTCAGAGCTTCCAGCAAAACAAAAGACAAGCTGGACAGAAAAAAAGCAACAAAAAAAGCAAAAGGCACTTAGCTATACAGAGCAGCAGGTCACAGGAACAATCAGGAGAAGCTCAGATCCAACACTGAAACATTGACAAGGAGCAAGGATAGCAGCATCAGGCAGAGTTAAGTAATGAAGCAGTTAACGAGCTCACCAGAACACCTGAGGGAGGAAGCTCAGAAGCTGCAGTACCACTTGTGACCACAGGAGTGAATTCAGCCACAGAATTCACAACAGTCTGCCAACATTGGTACAATACAGTCTAAATTTCTTTTGTCCGTTACTCTGATTTGCTCTCTGTCATCCTATTCTGTTATGGCATTTGTGGATTCAGGCGCTGCCCTGAATTTGATGGACTTGGAGTTTGCCAGGCGCTGTGGTTTTTTCTTGGAGCCCTTGCAGTATCCTATTCCATTGAGAGGAATTGATGCTACGCCTTTGGCCAAGAATAAGCCTCAGTACTGGACTCAATTGACCATGTGCATGGCTCCTGCACATCAGGAGGATATTCGCTTTTTGGTGTTGCATAATCTGCATGATGTGGTCGTTTTGGGGTTGCCATGGCTACAGGTCCATAATCCAGTGTTAGATTGGAAATCTATGTCTGTGTCCGGCTGGGGTTGTCAGGGGGTACATGGTGATGTTCCATTGTTGTCAATTTCGCCTTCCACTCCTTCTGAAGTCCTTGAGTTTTTATCAGATTACCGGGATTTATTTGAAGAGCCCAAATCCGGTGCCCTACCTCCTCATAGGGATTGCGATTGTGCTATTAATTTGATTCCTGGTAGTAAATTTCCTAAGGGCCGTCTGTTTAATTTATCTATGCCAGAGCACGCCGCTATGTGGAGTTATATATAGGAATCCTTGGAGAGGGGGTAATTTTGTCTGCCATCTCCCCTGATTTGCGGCGCGTGCTGCAGAAGTTTCAGGCTGATAGACCTGACCGTTGTCCAGCGGAAAGACTGTTTGTCCCTGATAGATGGACTAGTAGAGTTATCTCTGAGGTTCATTGTTCGGTGTTGGCTGGTCATCCTGGAATCTTTGGTATCAGAGATTTGGTGGCTAGATCCTTTTGGTGGCCTTCTTTGTCACGGGATGTGCGTTCTTTTGTAGAGTCCTGTGGGACTTGTGCTCGGGCTAAGCCCTGCTGTTCTCGTGCCAGTGGGTTGCTTTTGCCCTTGCCGGTCCCGAAGAGGCCCTGGATGCATATTTCCATGGATTTTATTTCTGATCTCCCTGTTTCTCAAAGGATGTCGGTCATTTGGGTGGTTTGTGATCGCTTCTCTAAGATGGTCCATTTGGTACCCTTGTTTAAATTGCCTTCCTCCTCTGATTTGGTGCCATTGTTTTTCCAGCATGTGGTTCGTTTGCATGGCATTCCAGAGAACATCGTCTCGGACAGAGGTTCCCAGTTTGTTTCGAGGTTTTGGCGGTCCTTTTGTGCTAAGATGGGCATTGATTTGTCTTTTTCTTCGGCTTTCCATCCTCAGACTAATGGCCAAACCGAACGAACTAATCAGACTTTGGAAACATATCTGAGATGCTTTGTTTCTGCTGATCAGGATGATTGGGTGTCCTTCTTGCCTTTGGCTGAGTTGGCCCTTAATAATCGGGCCAGCTCGGCTACTTTAGTTTCTCCTTTTTTCTGTAATTCTGGTTTCCATCCTCGTTTCTCTTCAGGGCAGGTTGAGCCTTCGGACTGTCCTGGTGTGGATACGGTGGTGGACAGGTTGCAGCAGATTTGGACTCATGTGGGGGACAATTTGACATTGTCCCAGGAGAAGGCTCAATGTTTCGCTAACCGCCGGCGCTGTGTTGGTCCCCGACTTCGTGTTGGGGATTTGGTTTGGTTGTCATCTCGTCATGTTCCTATGAAGGTTTCCTCTCCTAAGTTTAAGCCTCGTTTCATTGGGCCATATAAGATTTCTGAAGTTCTTAATCCTGTGTCATTTCGTTTGGACCTTCCAGCTTCTTTTGCCATCCATAATGTGTTCCATAGGTCGTTGTTGCGGAGATACGTGGCGCCTATGGTTCCCTCCGTTGATCCTCCTGCCCCGGTGTTGGTCGAGGGGAAGTTGGAGTATGTGGTGGAGAAGATTTTGGATTCTCGTGTTTCGAGACGGAAACTCCAGTACCTGGTCAAGTGGAAGGGTTATGGTCAGGAAGATAATTCCTGGGTTTTTGCCTCTGATGTTCATGCTGCCGATCTAATTCGTGCCTTTCATTTGGCTCATCCTGATCGGCCTGGGGGCTCTGGTGAGGGTTCGGTGACCCCTCCTCAAGGGGGGGGTACTGTTGTGAATTCTGTTGTTGAACTCCCTCCTGTGGTCGTGAATGGTACTTCGGCGAGTTCTGTCCATGGACTCCCTCTGGTGGCTGTGAGTGAAGCTGCTGCTTCTGAGGTTCCTTACACAGGTGACGTGGTTTGTCCTTTGGTTGGCTGCTCTATTTAACTCCACTCAGATCGTTACTCCATGCCAGCTGTCAATGTTCTTGTACTGGTTCAGTTCGCTCTTGGATCTTTCTGGTGACCTGTCTTCTCCAGCAGAAGCTAAGTTCTGATAGTTATTATTTGTTCATTGTTTCCTTGTCCAGCTGGTTTTCAAGATTTTGTCTTGCTAGCTGGAAGCTCTGGGATGCAGAGTGGCATCTCCGCACCGTTAGTCGGTGCGGAGGTCTTTTTGCACACTCTGCGTGGTCTTTTGTTTTTTTTTGTGCTGACCGCAAAGATACCTTTCCTATCCTCTGTCTGTTTAGTAAGTCTGGCCTCCCTTTGATGAAACCTGTTTCATTTCTGCGTTTGTGACTTTCATCTTTACTCACAGTCAATATATGTGGGGGGCTGCCTTTTCCTTTGGGGAATTTCTCAGAGGCAAGGTAGGCTTTATTTTCTATCTCTAGGGCTAGCTAGCTCTTAGGCTGTGAAGAGGCATCTAGGGAGTGTCAGGAACGCTCCACGGCTATTTCTAGTTGTTGTGATAGGATTAGGGCCTGCGGTCAGCAGAGCTCCCACATCCCAGAGCTTGTCCTGTGTGAGTTTAACTATCAGGTCGTGCCGGGTGCTCCTAACCACCAGGTCATAACAGATACCTCCACATTTGCTGGTGGTGCTGTCCTAATTGGTGGGCTTACAGTGAGGGAAGCAATGTAGCATTGCTGACTAGGGTTGAGCGAAACGGGTCGTTCATTTTCAAAAGTCACCGACTTTTGGCAAAGTCGGGTTTCATGAAACCCGATCCGACCCCTGTGCGGGGTCGGCCATGCGGTACGCGACTTTCGCGCCAAAGTCGCGTTTCAATGACGCGAAAAGCGCCATTTCTCAGCCAATGAAGGTAAACGCAGAGTGTGGGCAGCGTGATGACATAGGTCCTGTTCCCCACCATCTTAGAGAAGGGCATTGCAGTGATTGGCTTGCTGTCTGCGGCGTCACAGGGGCTATAAAGGGGCGTTCCCGCCGACCGCCATGTTACTGCTGCTGATCTGAGCTTAGGGAGAGGTTGCTGCCGCTTCGTCAGAAGCAGGGATAGCGTTAGGCAGGGTCCATTAACCACCAAACCGCTTGTGCTGTAGCGATTTCCACTGCCCAACACCACCTTCGGTGTGCAGGGACAGTGGAAGCTACATTTTTTTTTTTTTTTCCCCTCAGCGCTGTAGCTCATTGGGCTGCCCTAGAAGGCTCCCTGATAGCTGCATTGCTGTGTGTACGCCGCTGTGCAAACCAACTGCTTTTTTCAAAGCACAAATCCTCTTGTTCCTTCCTTTCTGCACAGCTATCTTTTTTGTTTGTCCACACTTTTTATTTAATTTGCGCATCAGTCCACTCCTTATTGCTGCCTGCCATACCTGGCTGAGATTACTGCAGGGAGATAGTAATTGTTGGACACTCCCTGTTTTTTTTTTTTTTTGTGGGAGATTAAGATTGACATTTCTGCTAGAGTGCCATCCCTGTGTGTGCCATCTCTCACTCAGTGGGCCATAGAAAGCCTATTTAATTTTTTGCTTGATTTGGGTTATAAAATCTACCTGAAAAAATCACTACATCAATCAGTGGGAGAAAAATATTGGCCTCAGGGCTTGTGTGCCACTCTTGACTCCTGTGTGTGCCATCTCTCAGTCAGTGGGCCATAGAAAGCCTATTTATTTTTTTGCTTGATTTGGGTTCTAAAATCTACCTGAAAAAATCACTACATCAATCAGTGGGAGAAAAATATTGGCCTCAGGGCTTGTGTGCCACTCCTGACTCCTGTGTGCATCATCACTCACTCAGTGGGCCATAGATAGCCTATTTTTTTTTTTTTTTGCTTTATTTGGGTTCTAAATTCTACCTGAAAAAATCAATAAATCAATCAGTGGGAGATTAATATTGGCCTTTGGGCTTGTGTGCCAGTCCTAAGCGTGCCATCTCTCTCTCTCAGATAGTGGGCCATAGAAAGCCTATTTATTATTTTTTTTATTGGGTTTATAAATTTTCCCTGGAACAAAAAAAAAAAGTGGGAGATTAATATTGGCCTCTGGGCTTGTGTGCCAGTCCTGAGCGTGCCATCTCTCTCACAAATAGTGGGCCATAGAAAGCCTATTTATTTTATTTTTTTTGGTTTTATAAATTCTCCCTGAAAAAAAAAGGGAGATTAATATTGGCCTTTGGGCTTGTGTGCCAGTCCTAAGCGTGCCATCTCTCTCTCTCAGATAGTGGGCCATAGAAAGCCTATTTATTATTTTTTTTATTGGGTTTATAAATTTTCCCTGAAAAAAAAAAAAAGTGGGAGATTAATATTGGCCTCTGGGCTTGTGTGCCAGTCCTGAGCGTGCCATCTCTCTCACAAATAGTGGGCCATAGAAAGCCTATTTATGTTTTTGGTTGATTTGGGTTCTAAATTCTACGTGAAAAAATCAATAAATCAATCAGTGGGAGATAAATATTGGCCTCTGGGCTTGTGTGCCACTCCTGACTCCTGTGTGCGTCATCTCTCACTCAGTGGGCCATAGAAAGCCTATTTTTTGTTTTATTTGTTTTATAAATTCTCCCTGAAAAAATCATTTTTTCTTTATTATTTTTTTTTTTCTAAAGTCTCCCTGGAAAAAAAAAAAAATCAAATCAGTGGGAGATTAATATTGCCCTTTCTGCTTGTGTGCCAGTCTTTACTCCTGGGTGTGCCATCTCTCTCTCTCTCTCCAATTGTGGGCCATGGAAAGCCTATTATTTTTTTAGCTTGATATGGGTTCCAAAATCTACCTGAAAAAATCACTACATCAATCAGTGGGAGATAAATATTGGCCTCTGGGCTTGTGTGCCACTCCTGACTCCTGTGTGCGTCATCTCTCACTCAGTGGGCCATAGAAAGCCTTTTTTTGTTTTATTTGTTTTCTAAATTCTCCCTGAAAAAATCATTTTATTTTATTTGGTTTCTAAATTCTTCCTGAAAAAATCATTTTATTCTATTATTTTTTTTTCCTAAAGTCTCCCTGAAAAAAAAAAAAAAATCAAATCAGTGGGAGATTAATATTGCCCTTTCTGCTTGTGTGCCAGTCTTGACTCCTGGGTGTGCCATCTCTCTCTCTCTCTCCAATTGTGGGCCATAGAAAGCCTATTATTTTTTTAGCTTGATTTGGGTTCCAAAATCTACCTGAAAAAATCACTACATCAATCAGTGGGAGATAAATATTGGCCTCTGGGCTTGTGTGCCACTCCTGACTCCTGTGTGCGTCATCTCTCACTCAGTGGGCCATAGAAAGCCTTTTTTTGTTTTATTTGTTTTCTAAATTCTCCCAGAAAAAAATCATTTTATTTTATTTGGTTTCTAAATTCTTCCTGAAAAAATCATTTTATTCTATTATTTTTTTTTCCTAAAGTGTCCCTGAAAAAAAAAAAAAATCAAATCAGTGGGAGATTAATATTTACATTTGTGCTTCAGTGACAGTCCTGCGTGTGTGGCATCTCTCTCATTTGTTGCCACCAACAACAGAGTGTGTAACATTGTGCCTGATTTTCGTTGTGGTCTCACTCACCTGTAAAGGGGTAGCTAAATCATACTGAAGTTATAGCTCACCGTGTAAGTTGTGTGACAGCAACAAACACCGTTAGTTTGGTTACGTTTTTAAAACAATGAGGAAGTCTGGTGGAAGAGGTCGTGGCCGGGGGCGTTCATTGTCAGCTGGTAATGAGGGTAGTGGTAGTGGTGGAGCATCAGCTGGTCGTGGGAAAAAAAATATTGCACCTAAGTCTGGAGCTGTGGAGCCAGGTTCGTCATCTGGCTACACAAGGCCTCGAACGCTCCCTTTTCTGGGAGTAGGAAAACCGCTTTTAAAGCCGGAGCAGCAAGAGCAAGTTTTGGCTTATCTTGCTGACTCAGCCTCTAGCTCTTTTGCCTCCTCTCGTGAAACTGGTAAATGTCAAAGCAGCGCGTCGTTAGTGGATGTTCACGGTCAGGGACAAGTCGCTTCCTTGTCCTCTTCAGCAAAAACAACAACAGAGAAGAATGCAGCAGGCGACACAACGGGTTACTCCATGGAGCTCTTTACACATGGCTTAGAAAGTGAAGCAGTTAACAGTCCATGCCCATTACAAGTTGAATCTGACATGGAGTGCACTGATGCACAGCCACAGCCAGACTACTATGCTGGTCCTTTGACTCAGACCACAACATTGCCCTCGCAGGGTAATGATCAAGAATCAGACCCTGATGAGACTATGTTGCCCCATCACGAACGCTATACCACCGACCGACACGGTGACACAGACGAAGTTGCACACGAGCTACAAGAAGAGGTAATAGATGACCCAGTTCTTGACCCCGATTGGCAGCCATTGGGGGAACAGGGTGCAGGCGGCAGCAGTTCTGAAGCGGAGGAGGAGGGGCCGCAGCAGGCATCAACATCGCAACAGGTTCCATCTGCCGGGCCCGTATCTTGCCCAAAACGCGTGGCAAAGCCAAAACCTGTTGGAGGACAGCGTGGCCATCCGGTTAAAGCTCAGTCTGCAATTCCTGAAAAGGTATCCGATGCTAGAAAGAGTGCAGTCTGGCATTTTTTTAAACAACATCCAATTGATCAGCGCAAAGTCATCTGTCAAAAATGTTCAACTACCTTAAGCAGAGGACAGAATCTGAAAAGTCTCAATACAAGTTGCATGCATAGACATTTAACCACCATGCATTTGCAAGCCTGGACTAACTACCAAACGTCCCTTAAGGTTGTAGCACCCTCGGCCAATGAAGCTAGTCAGCAACGCAACATCCCTTCCGGCAGTGTAGGGCCACCATTTTCCGCACCACCTGCAGTATCTGTGCAGGTTTCTTTGCCAGGCCAAAGCAGTCAGGGTCAGGGAATCACCAGTTTCGTAGTAGGAAACACTGCATCTGGGGCACCGGCGGCAACAATACCATCTCCCACCGTCTCTCAGTCTGCCATGTCCACCGGCACCCCCGCTAGTTCCACGATCTCCAGCTCTCCAGTCCAGCTCACCCTACATGAGACTATGGTTAGAAAAAGGAAGTACTTAGCCTCGCATCCGCGTCCACAGGGTTTGAACGCCCACATAGCTAGACTAATCTCGTTAGAGATGATGCCCTACCGGTTAGATGAAAGCGAAGCTTTCAAAGCCCTGATGGACTACGCTGTACCACGCTACGAGCTACCCAGTCGACACTTTTTTTCCAGAAAAGCCATCCCAGCCCTACACCAGCATGTTAAAGAGCGCATCGTCCATGCACTCAGGCAATCTGTGAGCACAAAGGTGCACCTGACAACAGATGCATGGACCAGTAGGCATGGCCAGGGACGTTACGTGTCCATCACGGCACACTGGGTGAATGTTGTGGATGCAGGGTCCACAGGGGACAGCAAGTTTGGGACAGTTCTGCCTAGCCCACGGTCTAGGAAACAGTTGGCTGTAGCCGTTCGCACCCCCTCCTCCTCCTCTTCGTCCTCCTGCAGAAGCGAGAGCTCGTCCACAGACCGCAGTCGCACAACCACTCCATCCGCAGCTGCCACTGTTGCACACCAGGTCTCCCATTATGGGGCAGCTACTGGCAAACGTCAGCAGGCTGTATTGGCTATGAAGTGTTTGGGCGACAACAGACACACCGCGGAAGTTCTGTCCGAGTTCTTGCAGAAAGAAACGCAGTCGTGGCTGGGCACTGTAGATCTTGAGGCAGGCAAGGTAGTGAGTGATAACGGAAGGAATTTCATGGCTGCCATCTCCCTTTCCCAACTGAAACACATTCCTTGCCTGGCTCACACCTTAAACCTGGTGGTGCAGTGCTTCCTGAAAAGTTATCCGGGGTTATCCGACCTGCTCCTCAAAGTGCGTGGACTTTGCTCACATATCCGCCGTTCGCCCGTACACTCCAGCCGTATGCAGACCTATCAGCGTTCTTTGAACCTTCCCCAGCATCGCCTAATCATAGACGTTGCAACAAGGTGGAACTCAACACTGCACATGCTTCAGAGACTGTGCGAACAGAGGCGGGCTGTTATGTTTTTGTGGGAGGATACAAATACACGGGCAGGCAGTAGGATGGCAGACATGGAGTTGTCAAGTGTGCAGTGGTCGAAGATTCAAGACATGTGTCAAGTCCTTCAGTGTTTTGAGGAATGCACACGGCTGGTTAGTGCAGACAACGCCATAATAAGCATGAGCATCCCCCTAATGCGTCTGCTGATGCAATGTTTGACGCACATAAAGGATCAGGCGTCTGCAGCTGAGGAAGAGGAAAGCCTTGATGACAGTCAGCCATTGTCTGGCCAGGGCAGTGTACAGGACGAGTTAGCGGGCGAAGAGGAGGAGGAGGACGAGGAGGATGATGGGGATGAATATATTTTTAATGAGGAAGCTTTTCCGGGGCCACTGGAAATTGGTGGCGCGGCAAGGCCGGGTTCTGGTTTTTGGAGGGACACAAGTGACGTGGATTTGCCTGAAACTGCCCCTCAACCAAGCACAACCGCAGATTTGAGAACTGGAACTTTGGCCCACATGGCGGATTATGCCTTACGTATCCTCAAAAGGGACACACGCATAACTAAAATGATGAACGATGACGATTACTGGTTGGCCTGCCTCCTTGATCCTCGCTATAAAGGCAAATTGCAAAATATAATGCCACATGAGAACTTGGAACTAATATTAGCAACCAAACAATCAACTCTTGTTGACCGTTTGCTTCTGGCATTCCCTGCACACAGCGCCCGTGATCGTTCTCACACGAGCTGCAGGGGCCAGCAGACCAGAGGAGTTAGAGGGGCAGAAATCAGAAGTGGCGTTGGCCAGAGGGGTTTTCTGACCAGGTTGTGGAGTGATTTTGCTATGACCGCAGACAGGACAGGTACTGCAGCATCAATTTAAAGTGACAGGAGACAACATTTGTCCAGTATGGTTACAAACTATTTTTCATCCCTTATCGATGTTCTCCCTCAACCGTCATTCCCATTTGATTACTGGGCATCAAAATTAGACACCTGGCCAGAATTGGCAGAATATGCATTGCAGGAGCTTGCTTGCCCGGCAGCTAGTGTCCTATCAGAAAGAGTATTCAGTGCTGCAGGTTCAATACTAACAGAAAAAAGGACTCGTCTGGCTACCCAAAATGTAGATGATCTAACCTTCATTAAAATGAACCACAACTGGATTTCGAAATCTTTTGCCCCACCTTGCCCGGCTGACACCTAGCTTTCCTATGAAAAGGTCTTGCCTGTGGACTATTCTGAATGCCTTTTCCAATCTCGTAATTTTCTGCACCTGATTGTCCAGCATACGACATGTTTACACCTCACTAAATGGCCAAACTCCCCACACGGGGCCGTGGTATCGACACTTGGCGACAGCACCTGTGAGAGTGCTGTTTGTCTGAAGAGGTGGGTGTGCCCGCTTTTGGTCGACGGCACTGCCACTGGGTCCCTCCTAGTACAATAAAGTGTCTCTGGCGGTGGTGGTGCGCACCCAACGTCAGACACACCGTTGTAATATGAGGGGCCCTGGGCCTGTACCGCCGGCCACAAGACAGTTCCCCCCCCAGCTCAAACAGTGCTCTACCACTTGCAAAATTATCTCACAGCTCCACCAATGTTTAGTCTATGCGCTGACATCCTTCAATGCCTGCCACTGACAATACCATTGTATTGACATTTTTGTTATGTTAGGCCTTCGAAGCCTGTCTGCGGTCACTCCTTCCACTATGCCTCCACTGACCACACCACTGCTGCCCGTGTACCCCTGGAACCAATTTAAAATTGCCTACAGCCATGTGTTATTATTTTAGGCCTTTGATGCCTGTCTGCGGTCACTCCTTACAATATGCCTCCACTGACCACACCACTGCTGCCCGTGTACCCCTGGAACCAATTTAAAATTGCCTACAGCCAGCCCAATTTTTTTATTTTAGGCCTTCGATGCCTGTCTGCGGTCCGTTCTTTCTACTACTACTACACTGACCAGGCCACTGCTGCCCGTGTACCCCTGGAACCAATTTAAAATTGCCTACAGCCATGTGTTATTATTTTAGGCCTTCGATGCCTGTCTGCGGTCACTCCTTACAATATGCCTCCACTGACCACACCACTGCTGCCCGTGTACCCCTGGAACCAATTTAAAATTGCCTACAGCCAGCCCAATTTTTTTATTTTAGGCCTTCGATGCCTGTCTGCGGTCCGTTCTTTCTACTACTACTACACTGACCAGGCCACTGCTGCCCGTGTACCCCTGGAACCAATTTAAAATTGCCTACAGCCATTTGTTATTATTTTAGGCCTTCGATGCCTGTCTGCGGTCACTCCTTCCACTAGGCCTCCACTGACCACACCACTGCTGCCCGTGTACCCCTAGAACCTATTTATAATTGCATAGAGCATCGTTTTTTTAATAGTAGGCGTACAAAGTCTGTCTGCGGTTCACTATTGAAATTGTCCTCCACTGCCCAGAGCACTGCAGCTTGTGTACCCCTGTAACTTTTTTCTGCTGCAGTGAGCCACATTTTTGGTTTGAGTCCTACTACCTGTGTCTGTCTGCGCCACTCAATTCAGCTGTGTTCCTTTGAAAAAAGCTGAGCGTCAATAGTCTTGTTTTCAGCCTCTAGGAATTTTAAAACTGCATTGGGTGTACAACTTTGGTAGGGCCTACTAACGGTGTCTGCCTCCCCAAGGTGTTCCCCAGGTTTCCTCTCCATTGCTTCAATCTTCATGCTCTCGTTTAGTAGTTGTTGGAAACTACGCTGCATTAGGCCTACAAATTGTGTATGGGGTGTAGAGAGATGGTGTGTTCCACTCCACGGTGTTCTCCAGGTTGCCTTTCCTGAGCTTCAATCTTCATGCTCTCGTTTAGTAGTTGTTGGAAACTACGCTGCATTAGGCCTACAAATTGGGTATGGGGTGTAGAGAGATGGTGTGTTCCACTCCAAGGTGTTCTCCAGGTTGCCTTTCCTGAGCTTCAATCTTCATGCTCTCGTTTAGTAGTTGTTGGAAACTACGCTGCATTAGGCCTACAAATTGGGTATGGGGTGTAGAGAGATGGTGTGTTCCACTCCAAGGTGTTCCCCAGGTTTCATCGCCATTGGTTCGATCTTCATGCTCTCGTTTAGTAGTTGTTGGAAACTACGCTGCATTAGGCCTACAAATTGGGTATGGGGTGTAGAGAGATGGTGTGTTCCACTCCAAGGTGTTCCCCAGGTTTCCTCTCCATTGCTTCGATCTTCATGCTCTCGTTTAGTAGTTGTAGAAAACTACACTCCATTAGGCCTACAAATTGGGTATGGGGTGTAGAGAGATGGTGTGTTCCACTCCAAGGTGTTCCCCAGGTTTCGTCCACATTGCTTCGGTCTTCCGACTCTCGTTTAGTGGTTGTAGAAAACTACACTGCATTAGGCCTACAAATTGGGTATGGGGTGTAGAGAGACGGTGTGTTACACTCCAAGGTGTTCCCCAGGTTTCGTCCACATTGCTTCGATCTTCCGACTCTCGTTTAGTAGTTGTTGAAAACTACACTGCATTAGGCCTACAAATTGGGTATGGAGTGTAGAGAGATGGTGTGTTCCACTCCAAGGTGTTCTCCAGGTTGCCTTTCCTGAACTTCTATCTTCAGGCTCTCATTAAATTGTAGTTAAATGGAACAACTGCATTTGGCGTACTAGTTGGTTTGGGGCCTACTATCGGTGTCTGCCACTCCTTGCTGTTCTCCTGGTTTCCTGTCCTGAAATTCCATTTTCAGGCTCTTGTTAAGTAGTTGTTAATGTTAGACTGCATTTGGCCTACTAGTTGGGTTGGGGCCTACTATCGGTGTCTGCCACTCCTTGCTGTTCTCCTCAACTGAACAAAGCTGGGCCGCCTGTTTACTACGGTTGCCAATTTTGAACTGCATGTCGACTACTTACTGATTTGGGCCTACTCTCTGTGTCAGCCTCTCATTCCAGTTGTCCTCCACTGCAATGCCCCCTGGTTAGTCCTGTGTTACCAATTTTGAACTGCATTTAGCCCACTTTATTCTTTGGGCCTATATCTGTGTTTCCTCCTCATCCTGCCCATTGCCCAGCCAGTGATAGATGAGTCTGCTGGTACATTGACCCATAACGCAAAATTCCCCGTGCACGCTACACAGCAAGATTGTGACCCTGCTGAAAGTCAGGTTCCTCTTCCCGCATACCATACCACCTTACACGGGGACAAAGAGGAAGGTGCAGATGAAAGTGCAGGTTCCTTCATCAGGTGGGGGGAGGAATACTAGTTGGCGACGTCACTGGCACAGGGCCTCTCATAGTACGCAAAAGTGTTGCTGCCGGTGGGAGGCGCCCCCGCCGTGCGAACACACCGCTGTACTTTGAGGGGCCCTGTGCCAGTGCCAATGCCAACGAGTGGGCCCCCCCTGCTTGCTCAGGATCACAGCACTTGCAAAGTTGAAATACTTACCTCTCCCTGCTCCACTGCCGTGACGTGGTCCAGATTTACTGGGCCCACTAATTACTTGAACCAGCCCTACCCCCCACAACTTTAGCCAAATGACCCCCAATTTCAAATGCCTTCCAATTATTATAAGGTAAATTACGATTGACAAGCTTCTTTAACAAGAATGGATGTTTTTGCCATTAAAATGGGCAGTGTAGGTGTTTTCCTGGCCTCCACTCACTGCCGACTATGCTCCCCCATTGACTTGCATTGGGTTTCGTGTTTCGGGCGATACCCGACTTTTCGCGATAATCGGCCGATTCCACTCGACTTGACTTCTAAGATAGTCGGGTTTCGCGAAACACGGCTCGACTCTAAAAAGGTCAAGGTCGCTCAACCCTATTGCTGACTACTTTCATTCTGAGCAGGTGCACCAACGGTACGGGATGTTTGGTAGTTAGTCCAGGCTTGCAAGTGCATGCTGGTTAAATGTCTAAGCATGCACGTTGTATTTAAATTTTGAAGATTCTTCCCTCTGCTAAAGGTCTTTGAGCATCTCTTACAGATAACTTTTGACTGATCATTCGGATCTTGGTTAAAAAATTGCCACAATCCACTTTTCCTACTATGGAATACCTTTTCAAGCATTGCGCACTGTGCTACTTTCACCAGATGGCCATGCTGTCCTAAAACTGTTTTTGCTTTTGACAAACGTTTTTGGCCTGATACAGGCCTGCCAGATGACAGCTGTTGCGATGTAGGTGGCTGCTGCGGATCATCCTCCTCTGCTTCTGAGCTACTGGCAGCGGCACCCTCTTCCTCCAATGGCTGCCAATCTGTGTCAACAACTGGGTCATCTATCACCTCCTGTTCAATGTCATGTGCACCTTCCTCTGTGTTACCGTGTAAGGTGCTATAGCGTTCGGGATGGGGCACCATAGTCTCATCAGGGTCAGATTCTGGCTCAGTACACTGCATGGGCAATGTAGTGATCTGAGTCAATGGAACAGCATTATAATCTAGCTGTGGCTGTGCATCAGTGCACTCCATGTCCGATTCATCTTGTAATGGGCAGTTAACAATTTTCCGCTCCAACCCAGGCACGGTATGTGTAAAGAGCTCCATGGAGTAACCTGTAGTGTCGCCTGTCGCATCCTTCACTTTTGGTTTGGGTGAAGGACACAAGGAAACGTCTTGTTCCTGACCAGGAGCATCCACTGACGACTCGCTGCTTTTATATTCGGAACTTTCTGAAGAGGAAGCGAAAGAGCTAGAGGCTGAGTCAGCAAGGTAAGCCAAAACTTTTTCCTGCTGCTTCGGTTTTGAAAGCCATTTTCCTACTCTCAGATAAGGGAGCCTTCGAGGCGTTATGTAGCCAGACGATGACACTGGCTCAACACCTCCAGCCTTAAGTGCTATTGTGCTTTTGCCACTACCACCAGATGCACCACCACGACCATCAGTACCAGCTCGCAACCACCGCCCACGGCCTCTTCCACCTGACTTCCTCATTTTTTGGAAAACCTAACCAAAATAACAACCAATATATGGTACTGTAAAACAAGGTAGAAGGTGTATATAAGCGTGTTGAGATTTTAAATCTCCCTTTTTTTGGAGGGAGACTGAAAAAAAATCAGGCCCTGTGCAAAAAACAACACAAAGTAAGTGGCTGAAAGTGGCTGGCTGATATACGACAAACTGAAAGGACAGAAGTATATCCACTTTGTGATAATGTGAATCTCCCTTTTTTGGGGGGAGACTGTACCACTACTTAGGCCCAGTGTATATAACAATTCAGTCTAAGTGGCAGAAAGTGGCTGGCTGATATACGACAAACTAACGGGACAGAAGTATATCCACTTTGTGAGAATGTGAATCTCCCTTTTTTGGGGGGAGACTGAACCACTACTTAGGCCCAGTGTATATAACAATTCAGTCTAAGTGGCAGAAAGTGGCTGGCTGATATACGGCAAACTAGCAGGACAGAAGTATATCCACTTTGTGAGAATTTGAATCTCCCTCTTTTTTTGGGGAGACTGAACCACAACTTAGGCCCAGTGTACATAACAATGCAATCTAAGTGGCAGAAAGTGGCTGGCTGATATACGACAAACTAACAGGACAGAAGTATATCCATTTTGTGAGAATTTGAATCTACCTTTTTTGGGGGGAGACTGAACCACTACTTAGGCCCTGTGTATATAACAACGCTATCTAAGAGGCAGAAAGTGGCTGGCTGATACACAACAAACTAACAGGACAGAAATATATCCACTTTGTGAGAATTTGAATCTCTCTTTTTTTTAGGGGGAGACTGAACCACTACTTAGGCCCAGTGTATATAACAACGCTATCTAAGTGGCAGAAACTGGCTGGCTGATATATGACAAACTAACAGGACAGAAGTATATCCACTTTGGGAGAATTTGAATCTCCCTTTTTTTTGGGAGACTGAACGACAACTTAGGCCCAGTGTATATAACAATGCAATCTAAGTGGCAGAAAGCGGCTGGCTGATATACGACAAACTAAAAGGACAGAAGTATATCCACTTCGTGAGAATTTGAATCTCCCTCTTTTTTTTGGGAGACTGAACCACAACTTAGGCCCAGTGTATATAACAACGCAATCTAAGTGGCAGAAAGTGGCTGGCTGATATGCGACAAACTAACAGGACAGAAATATATCCACTTTGTGAGAATTTGAATCTCTCTTTTTTTTAGGGGGAGACTGAACCACTACTTAGGCCCAGTGTATATAACAATGCTATCTAAGTGGCAGAAAGTGGCTAGCTGATATATGACAAACAAACAGGACAGAAGAATATCCACTTCGTGAGAATTTGAATCTCCCCTTTTTTGGGGGAGACTGAACCACAACTTAGGCCCAGTGTATATAACAACGCAATCTAAGTGGCAGAAAGTGGCTGGCTTATATACGACAAACTAACAGGACAGAAGTATATCCCCTTTGTAATAATTTGAATCTCACTTTTTTGGGGGGAGACTAAACCAAACCTCAGGCCCTGTGCATAAACAACACAATGTAAGTGGCAGAAAGTGGCTGGAAGATATATGAAAAAATGCAAGGACTGTAGTACAATTTCAATCTCCCTACAATGATCTCAGGACAAGTATGGCAGCAATAAAAAGGACTTCCGCACACAAAAGTGTGGAAAAATAAACAAGATAACTGTGCAGAAAGGAGCAGCAGGATTTTTGCTTTCTTGTTGTAAATACTCCCACCTACTTTTTACTGACTTATTAAAGCACTTTTTTGGTTTTCTAACCTGGTTAGCCAGGTTAGTCATAGCCAGGTGTATGCAATCGTGAGAAAAGCTACTTACAGTGGCCACTTGCAAGTTGTTCTCCTGTTTGAATCTCCTCTGAAGAGTGGCATCATGGGCTCCTCAAAACAACTGTCTAATGATCTGAAAACAAAGATTGTTCAACATAGTTGCTCAGGGGAAGGATGCAAAAAGCTATCTGAGAGATTTAACCTGTCAATTTCCACTGTGAGGAACATAGTAAGGAAATGGAAGAACACAGGTACAGTTCTTGTTAAGGCCTGAAGTGGCAGGCCAAGAAAACATCAGAAAGGCAGAGAAGAAGAATGGTGAGATTAGTCAAGGACAATCCTCAGACCACCTCCAGAGAGCTGCAGCATCAACTTGCTGCACATGGTGTCACTGTGCATCGGTCAACTATACAACGCACTTTGCACAAGGAGAAGCTGTATGGGAGAGTGATGCGAAAGAAGCCGTTTCTGCAAGCACGCCGCAAACACATTCAGCTGAGGTATGCAAAAGTCCTTTGGACTGATGAAACCAAGATTGGTCATACACAAAGGCGTATGTATGGCGGCCAAAAAACACAGCATTCCATGAAAAACACTTGCCACCCACAGAAAAATTTGGTGGAGGTTCCATCATGCTTTGGGGCTGTGTGGCCAATGCCGGCACCGGGAATCTTGTTAAAGTTGAGGGATGCATGGATTCCTCTCAGTATCAGCAGATTCTTGACAATAATGTTCATGAATCAGTGACAAAGTTGAAGTTACGCAGAGGATGGATCTTTCAGCAAGACAATGATCCAAAACACTGCTCCAAATCTACTCAGGCATTCATGCAGAGGAACAATTACACTGTTCTGGAATGGCCATCCTAGTCCCCAGACCTGAATATCATTGAACATCTGTGGGATCATTTGAAGAGGGCTGTCCATGCTCTGCGACCATCAAATTTAACTGAACTGGAATTGTTTTGTAAAGCGGAATGGTCAAAAATACCTTCATCCAGGATCCAGGAACTCATTAAAAGCTACAGGAAGTGACTAGAGGCTGTTATTTTTGCAAAAGGATGATCTACTAAATATTAATGTCACTTTTCTGGTGGGGTGCCCATACTTATGCACCTGTCAAATTTCGTTTGAATGCAGATTGCACATTTTCTGTTAGTACAATAAACCTCATTTCAAGGCAGAAACATTACTGTGTAATTAGACAGTTATTAGATATATGAAACTGAAATAGCTGTTGCAAAAAAAAACAATTTTTATAAAGCATTTAGCTTAAGATTAATAGGGGTGCCCAAACTTTTTCATAGAACTGTATATTCTTTGTTTACATAGGTTTTGAACAGGTGTTCAGCCAGTCAAATCATGGCATCCCTATACTCATGGATACTAGAATCCAACCACCTGTAGGTCGATCATGGATATGCAGATAACACCTTCCAGGGGTCCAATAATGAGCCACCAAAGAGAAGTGCACCAAAATTGTAATTAGGCTGGTGTGGCAGTAATATAAACTATCATTGCCAGTGATAAGGCCAAACTCTGTCATCAGTATCGACCAGCTTACTAGTCATCACCTCCCTTTCATACCTGGGTATCAGACCAGCGCTTCCACCACCAGCGAGCGTCACACAGGAGAGGTTACCTGACTATCGCCACATGACCGCATGCTCTATGATACGCGAGGCTGCTGTGCAGTAATGAGCAGCATCCAGGAGAACCATCCAGACCACAGTGGTAACCATGGCGTCGAGACTGCCCCCCATGACGCCAAAGGAAGCAACCCATCCAGGTCAAGAGATCGCAGCTGTCCCAGGACACAGCACCTATGTGATTTCTGGCAACCCATATTTACATCTTTTTAATGTATAAGGTGTTATTTGTGCTATTCACAATTGGGTATGTATACTCTTTATGAATGTTTGTATAAATAATGTATTTAATATGAGTGGGTTTGGCCTTTGTGGTGATTGGTGCAGACTTTGTCTCCACACTATAAAAGCCAGCCCTTTGCGATTGTTTTGTATACTTGATAACGACCTAGTACAGATGGGAATTTTGTATTTTGATGAAGGAATACAAATCATTTCTTTGAAATTCATCACCTGAGATTGGACACTGATCTCTTTATATTTTTTTATCTTTTTGTGTCACCCCTTTCCCTCTAATTGTTTGAATTGTATTCTGTTACTTATAGAGTTCTGTAGGTGCATCTACTGAATTATACAGTGCTCTGTATAAAGATTATTATTATTGGTGGTTAAGCGCAGCTTTATGTTACTGTTGTCTACTTTAAGTATATTTTCACTAAAAAGGCTTTGCATTGCATATGAGAGGCATTTGATATTTAACCTTTTTTTGTTAAAGTTGTGGTTCTGGATTAGAAAACATGTCTGTCTATTTTTCTTAGAAAGGATCCTTCATCTGTCCGTGGGTTGTTATTTTTTATCCACAATAATAAAAGATTTCTAATGCATAAGAACTTGAATACATAAACTATAATCCATGTGTTAATAGCAGAATTTTATTGGATAACAGAACAGATGAGTAAACAGCGAGCAACAGTGAAGGTCAGGATTCTCAATTGATTAGGACAATTTATAATACATTTGCGGAAAGATGGGGAACAATGCAAGGAACAAAGTCGGGTGTCACATGTTCATTTATTGCAATAGAAATTCCCTTGACCTTGGCAGGGATCAGGACAGCAGGGATCAGGACAGCAGGGATCAGGACAGCAGGGAGGTGGACAGCAGGGAGGTGGACAGCAGGGGTTGCAGGGATCTGATGGAGAAGTGAACATATATCAGTTAGTCATTTATTTCAAAGAAGATAAACTGTATACTTTTTTTTATATCTGAGTGCCATTTGAGTGCCCTTTTAATTAAAAGCAGTTTAGTGAGACCGCCACCTATCTCTGAAAAAAACTGCTTGTGTGGTGCACAGCTCCAGCTGTTGTATTGTATCCATCCGTTGCTATGTGTGCGGGATCAGGAAGGAGCTGTTTGCTTCTGTCACCTGAGCTACATTCTCGACTGGGATTGCTGCGGGTCTTAGGATGTAGACCCCCACTCACTTGTTTGCAAAAAAAAAGTCACTCAAATATAAAAAAAGATAAAGGTTTAGTTACAATAGAAAATTCAATACAAAAGAGCAATACATGGAACAAGTTAACAGAATAAATTACCTGCAGTGTAAAGATAAGACTTTCATAATATTTATTGCTTTGGAATTAACTTTGCTATATATGTGTTTGCTATTTTTCAGAATTGTATATGTGTAAAGCAATTTGAGCACAGCGCAAAGGCAAAAAGCAAGATAAATATTTTATTTTTTCATGCACTCACCCATTGAGAAATTCTAAAACTACCAGAATACATAACAGTCAAAATAAAGGTTCCCGTGTCAAGTTCTGGAGAAGAGCATGTTCCAGGAAAATAAGGGAATTTTCTAAAATGATGCAGTTCTCCTATTTATGAGATATGGATACCTTGTAATGAGACACACAGTGTAGATCCCTACTGAGCATTCTATGTGGCCCTGTACATTGTCTTTGTGAATCATCACATTTTATAAAGAATTGCTCTGTTAGACTGTATACTCTACATTATCAAGGTCACTAGTTTGATTTTCTTTTCTGGACAGCTTATCAAAAATTCACAGACACTCAACATTTTTTACAGTGACATTCAATAACCATAATAAATCATTATGAATATCAGTGATCCATGTTTACAACCTACAAATTAGCTGCATTCTCTTTGAACTGTAAAAAATGATAATTACAGTCATAATAACCTATTCAAGTTTTTTACAGACAAGGGAAAAAGTGTCCTAATTTTACCGACTGTCCAAGAATTTCTGGAAGTTTGGGAACCCTGCACAGTTTTTCATCATATTTTATGCCAGATGCAGTCCTATGAATCACACCTTATAAAGCAGCTTTTAAATACAGTGATTTTGATCTGTGCATAGAGAAATTAATTAGCACTGATGACAGTGAAAAATCTACTAAAATTATCCTTATCTTTACCTTGTTGGGGGAATTGTCCATGACCTTGTTGATTGCTGTAGCCGGAGTACTGGGACCCAGATTGGCAAGCTAGAAAAGAGAAACATTCATTCAGTGTTCACTGCATTTTGAAACAATGTATGCAGAGTTATGTATGATTATGGTCGTATCGTAGTTATGTACAAAGTGTGAGTTCTATGGAGCTGTGGCACAACCTGTTGAAGTCTATAGGATACTGTTCGACCACCTATGCAGGACAGTTGTGAAGGAAGGGCCTACTAGTCAATTCCTACATACCAAAACTTTCTGCTGGACTCTTTTCCCACTTGCAGACAAGATCCCTATGAACCACAATTTAACTGTTACCCTTTTACTGCCTCATACAACCAGGACATGTACACTGACTTGTTCACTGCCTTGCAATAGGAGAGATTTTATTAACAATGCCTTCATTACCCTAGACAGCCAGAATTTTTAATATGACAAAAAAAAAAGTCTTTGGGCTATGGCCTCATTATAATTATGATAGGCCTTGTCTTCCTGGATGCCTTCCAAATGTTTCTGTATCAAACTCCAATCATACAGAATTCAATAAGAGACTGTTTTAATGGATTATTTACAATTCTTTGCTCCCTGAGATAAGACTAAAAAAATAGATATTTGTTATAATCCTCTATTATTACAATGGCTGGTCTAAAATTAATCTTCTAGTAGTAATTTCAATTCTGCTTAATCTGGAAAAAATTTTTTAAAGCGGTTAGTCCAAAAATCTGAAAGTCTGTATCACCATTTTGATATCTTGTGTATATAGTATATAAAGAGTTTTAAAAACCACAGAATTGTGTACACAGTAACAATATTCATTGTATAACAAAAAGTAGCATCAAGAACTATTGTATATGCTACAATCAGTGGAAAAGCATTATGAAGAATATATCAAATATCATCAATTTGAAAAGATTGCCTACAAGTGGATAACAGATTCATAACAGCTAAACTGTCCATCAAAAATTAAAAAAGCCATATACTAATGTCAGCTTGGTTGAACTTGATAGACGTGTCTGTTTTCAAATATACTAACTATGTAATAGTAAAAGCTGCAGGCCAATCAGTGACCTCTTATTGTCTGCAGTGATTATATGACATAACAATGGGAGGCACAATGATGGACAGTTTAGATGTTTAGGAGGGATTGTACACTATAGGACATTACCTCCTGAACAGTTTACCCTTGAAGGTTAAATCCAATTTCATAGCAACAAATATGGCTGTCATAATGAATATCTAGATCAATTATTTTTTCTACATGTCAGAGATTTACTTCTATGTAAGGCTACGTTCACATTAGCGTTGCGCCGCTGTTGCGTCGGCGACGCAGCGGCGACGCAGCGGCGACGCGCCCCTATGTTTAACATAGGGGACGCGTGCGTTTTTTGGGTGGCGTTTTTCGCCACGTGCGTCGTTTCCGACGCTAGCGTCGGACGCAAGAAAATGCAACAAGTTGCATTTTCTGTGCGTCCGATTTTTGTAAAAAACGACGCACGCGTCGCAAAACGCGCGCGTTTTTGCGCGCGTTTGCGCGCGTTTTAACATGCGTCGCGCGTTGCGTCGCCGACGCAGGGCGGCGCAACGCTAATGTGAACGTAGCCTAAAACACTATTTAAAATTGAATACATTGAACATACCCTACTTCTAAGACTTTAATCCCTTTACTGTATCAAAAAAGCATATTCAACTATTCATCTCAATAGAAAGCAACTTCAATTCAAAAAAGGAAGTATACGGCTGAATGACATACAGCTGCAAATTATATATGGGGCCCGTATATACCTACAGGCTGAACCTAAGAGCATATGAAATGTGAGCTAAACCTTACCTTAATTGTGTTAAGACTAGCGGAACGCACCAAGTAATAGGGTGATAGATACGAGGTGCGTTCACAGCCCGGGGTCCACCGTGCAGAGAAACCTGCTGCAATAAATGGAGAATGGACACTGAACTCACACGTGGGTTAAACTTTACCCCGTGTGAAACGAAAGCGAGCTCTGTTGCCTCACAGAGTTGTGCTGTACACAGGGACTAAAACCCTAACTAAAAGTTGTGCTTGCTCTGGAACTCTTCTGTGCTAATCGCCCACATGAAGGAACCAGATGCTAAGCCAAGGCTAATTGCCCCCACTGACGATAGCTGCCTGCCTGAGTGTAGAGCCCCAAGGCTAAACAGGCTCACACCACTTATATACAGTGTGGCAGAGAAACCACTGGCAACTGCCAAACACAAATGATACTAGAGCATGGCAGTGCGGCCATGTGAACCTTTTATAGCTGTAGCAATTCAGGACCTTCCTAGTGGACCAATAGGAGCTGCTACAAGACCTGAGCGTGTGAACCCCGACCTCCAATGAGAGGCCTTCCACTGGGCATGCTCAGGAGGGGAAAAGCAGGACTTAGTCCCAGGAGCGCCTGCTCGCCGCTGAACAGCACTAGATATAATGGCTGAACCTGGAAGGGCAGCAGTAACCAAACGTGCAGTATCTGTCCTGGCCAGGCGCTGGGACCGTAGTCTCCGCTGAGCAGGCTCCACTGCTTCTAAAGAAGAATGGGAGACCGCAGTGGACATGGCTCGAGATTGCCCCTGTGCAGCAGCAGGAACTCGACGCCTAACAAAATGTGACATGTTTTCAGCAAGGCTATTTTTTTTACAGTTTTTAAATGCATTAATTCTTTACATTTTTTATATCTTTGTTAAAAAAATACTAATGTAAAATTCTGGAGCAAAGTTCTATAATACTAATTAATGTGTAAAGTTTACAAACAATGCAAAAAGGCAAAACCAAAAAAGAGTAACTTACGGTCTTGGCAAGGATTTACACAGATAGGCACTTTTTGGCAGGGATCCTTGCACGGATTCTGGCACGAGCTCTTCTGGCAGTTTGCTCCTCCTTTGATTCCAGACATGACTGATCTCTTTTCTTAGTTCTGAACTTCTCAGAGACTCAAAAGCAATATTTTGATGATGGCATTGAAACTGATCCTTATACTGTATATCTGGACATAGTGAGAATTGGGGCATGTTTTCTCATCAGCTGGTGATAAGGCATTTAATAGGATGATTGCATGTATAATTATTTAATATTCTAAAGGAGAATAAACATTAATTATGAAGTGTAAGCCACCCAACACCTTAGCATATTTATTGCCGTAGAATACTTGACATCGCATTCACCATCATTTCTTTTTATTGCACTGTTCTATCATCATCTATCATCGCTCCATGAGTCTTTTATCTAGCTCTCTTAGTTTCAGTGATCTTCCTACTAGGCAAAAGTCACATTTTCAGGTCTGTTTGACCTTTTAACTTTGGGCTCAGAAAGCTGGTACGATCAATCATGCTCACAGATCCTTACTATGTGTTCAGACATAGGATACTTCAAATATGTGTCCAGCACAATAAGGAAAAAATGTGAAAAAAATACAATAATCAACAAACAAGGATGATTGTATCTTTGTACCACAGGTCTAGACCAAAAAAGTCTAGCAAGCTAGCGTTACAACACAAGATTTTATCTGAAATTTTATTGATATAATATTATATATCAGTCAGCTGTCTAAAATCCTCATCTCATGTCATTAGGTGACTCAAATAATTTATTAATGTACAGAAAAAAGTTCAAGGATGTAACAATCATGTTATTGATATTGAACCATGCAAGCGAATATAATGTGATGAGTTTTGTCCTCTACTGGTCTAAGAACTTCTCTTTATCGCCTAAAAACTAGTGATGAGCGTATGTCCCAGACACGGCAATTCTGGAACAAACTGGGCTCTGCAGCGTTTACACTCTCCTGCTGAAAGTCCAAGCCAGGTGGGCTGGACACGTGGTCCGAATGCCGGACAGCCGACTACCGAAACAACTGCTGTACGGAGAACTGTGCCAAGGAAAGCGAGCAGTTGAGGGGCAGAAGAAGCGCTATAAAGACTGCCTTAAGGTGTCTCTCAAAAATCTGGAAGTCAACACCTATGAATGGGAAGAGCTTGCCCTGGATCGTCCAGGTTGGCGGGGCAGGATCACCTCAGGAGCACGTGCAGCTGAAGATAGGAAAATCTGTGACGCAAAAAGAAAGCGTGCTGTACGCAAGGCACAAGCAGAATCTGGTGTACTGACCACATCTGCTTTCGTATGTCTAGTATGTGGGCGAACCTTCAGGGCCCGGATTGGACTCATCAGCCACCTCCGGACCCATAACTATTAATTCTCTTCTAACCCTGAAGTCATGGTCATCTTCGAAAACGAAGGACGAACATCATCATCATCAGTGATGAGCGAATATACTCGCTACTCGAGATTTCCCGAGCACGCTCGGGTGACCTGCGAGTATTTTTTAATGCTCAGAGATTTAGTTTTCATCGCCGCAGCTGAATGATTTACATTAGTTAGCCAGCATAAGTACATTTGGGGGTTGCCTGGTTGCTAGGGAATCCTCACATGTAATCAAGGTGTGTCCAGACTTTTGGTCTGTACTGTATGGGGAATCAGCATACTCAGAACAAATTGTACAACAACTTTTGGGGTCCTATTTCTCCTGTTACCCTTATCAAAATAAAACAAATTGGAGCTAAAGTAAATTTTTTGTGAAAAAAGTTAAATGTTCATTTTTTTTAAACATTCCAAAAATTCCTGTGAAATAACTGAAGGTTTAATAAACTTCTTGAATGTGGTTTTGAGCACCTTGATGGGTGCAGTTTTTAGAATGTTGTCACACTTGGGTATTTTCTATCATATAGACCCCTCAAAGTGACTTCAAATGTGATGTAGTCCCTAAAATAAAACAATGGTGTAAAAATGAGAAATTGCTGGTCAACTTTTAACCCTTATAACTCTCTAACAAACAAAAAATGTTGGTTCCAAAATTGTGCAGATGTAAAGTAGACATGTGGGAATGTTACTTATTAAGTATTTTACCAAAACAGAAGGCCAAATCAAAGCTCATACATAAGTAACATATAGAAAACCAAACAAAAAGATATGGACCACAGAGTGATATAAGATGTAAATCATACAAATCTTTATGTAGGAAAATACATTAAAATAGTATTAAAGATAATGCAAAAATATGAAAAATAAAGTAAAAAGGGTGGATTGTGACACCTTTGGGTGCCACGTCCAAAATGGAAGGTATGTAAATATGTCAGACTAGTTGTAGGCAGTCTAGAAGTGGCAGGATGGAACACATCCATATCATAGAGTATTACTATCAGATAGCAGTAGGGTTGAGCGAAACGGATCGGTCAATTTCATAAATCGCCGACTTTCGGCAAAGTCGGGTTTCGTTAAACCCGAGCTGATCCCAGTGTGGGATCGGCCACGCAGTCGGCGATCTTCGCGCCAAAGTCGCGTTTCATATGACACGTTCAGCGCCATTTCTCAGCCAATGAAGGTGGACGCAGAGTGTGGGCAGTGTGATGACATAGGTCTCAGTCCCAACCATCCTAGAGAAGGGCATTACAGTGATTGGCTTGCTTTCTGCAGCGTCACAGGGGCTATAAAGGGGCGTGCATGCCGACCGCCATCTTACTTCTGCCGATCTGAGCATAGGGAGAGGTTGCTGTAGCTTCGTCTGAAGCAGGGATATTGTTAGGAAGGGAATATTAACCCCCAAACCGCTTGTGCTGTTGCGATTTCCACTGTCCAACACCACCTTTTCTTTGCAGGGACAGTGGAGGTTAGATTTTTCTTCATCAGCTCTTATAAGGCTCCCTGATAGCTGCATTGCTGTTTGTATGCCGCTGTGCAAACCAACTGCTTTTTTCAAAGCAAAAATCCTGTTGCTCCTTTTCTACACAGTTCTCTTGTTTCTTTGTCCATACTCTTGTGTGCAGCAGTCCTTTTAATTGCTGCCATACTTGTCCTTTGATTATTGTAGGGAGATTGAAATTCTACTACAGCTCTTATATTTTTTGATATATCTGCCAACCCCTTTCTGCCACTCAAACTGTGTAGTGTTATACAGTGGGCCTGATTTTTTCCTGCATTCTCCCACACATAAAAAAGGGAGATTTATATTGCCACTGAGTGCATCTGTGTCAGTCCTGTTTGTGGCATCTGCCATCCACTTTCTGCCACTCAAACTGTAGTGTAATACAGTGGGCCTGATTTTGTCCTGCATTCTCCCACACATAAAAAAGGGAGATTTATATTGCCAGTGAGTGCATCTGTGTCAGTCCTGTTTGTGGCATCTGTCATCCACTTTCTGCCACTCAAACTGTAGTGTAATACAGTGGGCCTGATTTTTTCCTGCTGTCTCCCACACATAAAAAAGGGAGATTTGTATTGCCACTGAGTGCATCTGCGTCAGTCCTGTTTGTGGCATCTGTCATCCATTTTCTGCCACTCAAACTGTAGTGTAATACAGTGGGCCTGATTTTTTCCTGCTGTCTCCCACGCATAAAAAAGGGAGATTTATATTGCCACTGAGTGCATCTGCATCAGTCCTGTTTGTGGCATCTGTCATCCACTTTCTGCCACTCAAACTGTAGTGTAATACAGTGGGCCTGATTTTTTCCTGCATTCTCCCACACATAAAAAAGGGAGATTTATATTGCCACTGAGTGCATCTGCGTCAGTCCTGTTTGTGGCATCTGTCATCCACTTCCTGACACTCAAACTGTAGTGTAATAGAGTGGGCCTGATTTTTTCCTGCTGTCTCCCACACATAAAAAAGGGAGATTTGAATTGCCACTGAGTGCATCTGCGTCAGTCCTGTTTGTGGCATCTGTCATCCACTTTCTACCACTCAAACTGTAGTGTAATACAGTGGGCCTGATTTTTTCCTGCTGTCTCCCACACATAAAAAAGGGAGTTTTGTATTGCCACTGAGTGCATCTGCGTCAGTCCTGTTTGAGGCATATGTCATCCACTTTCTGCCACTCAAACTGTGTAGTGTAATACAGTGGGCCTGATTTTTTCCTGCTGTCTCCCACACATAAAAAAGAGAGATTTGTATTGCCACTGAGTGCATCTGCGTCAGTCCTGTTTGTGGCATCTGTCATCCACTTTCTGCCACTCAAACTGTGTAGTGTAATACAGTGGGCCTGATTTTTCCCTGCATTCTCCTACACATAAAAAAGGGAGATTTGTATTGCCACTGAGTGCATCTGCGTCAGTCCTGTTTGTGGCATCTGTCATCCACTTTCTGCCACTCAAACTGTGTAGTGTAATACAGTGGGCCTGATTTTCCCAGCAGTCTCACACACCTATAAAGGGAGATTTAAGCTCACAACAAGTTTACGTACATCTTCTAACTGGTTTTACAGTACCATATCATATAACGTTTGGTTACATTTTTCCAAGAATGAGGAAGTCTGGTGGAAGAGGTCGTGGCCGTGGGCGGTCATTGCCAGCTGGTAATGATGGTAGTGGTGGTGGAGCATCAGGTGGTCGAGGGAAAAGCAATATAGCACCTAAGTCTCAAGTTGTTGAGCCAGCGCCATCGTCTGGCTACACAAGGCCTCAAACGCTCCCTTTTCTGGGAGTAGGAAAACCGCTTTTAAAGCCGGAGCAACAGGAACAAGTTTTGGCTTTCCTTGCTGACTCTGCCTCTAGCTCTTTCGCCTCCTCTTCGGAAAGTGCAAAATTTAAAATCAGTGCGTAGTCAGTGGATGCTCCTGGTCAGGAACAAGTCGCTTCTTTGTGTCCTTCACCCAGAACAACAGAGAAGGATGCCTCAGGTGACACAACAGGTTACTCCATGGAGCTCTTTACACATACCGTGCCTGGGTTAGAAAGGGAAATTGTTAACAGGCCATGCCCATTACAAGATGAATCGGACATGGAGTGCAAAGATGCACAGCCACAGCTAGATTATTATGCTGTTCCATTGACCCAGATCACAACATTGCTTTCGCAGTGTACAGAGCCAGAATCTGACCTTGATGAGACTATGGTGCCCCGTCCCGAATGCTATAGCACCGGCTTACACGGTGACACAGAGGAAGGTGCACAGGACATAGAAGAGGAGGTGATAGATGACCCAGTTGTTGACCCCGATTGGCAGCCATTGGGGGAATAGGGTGCCGCCAGCAGTAGCTCTGAAGCGGAGGAGGAGGAGCCGCAGCAGGCATCAACATCGCAACAGCTTTCATCTGGCAGACCTGTATCTGGCCAAAAACGTGTGTCAAAACCAAAAGCAGTTGTAGGACAGCGTGGCCATCCGGTTAAAGTAGCTCAGTGTGCAATGCCTGAAAAGGTATCCGATAGCAGGAAGAGTGCAGCCTGGCAATTTTTTAACCAAGATCCAAATGATCAGTGCAAAGTCATCTGTAAGAAATGCTCAAGGACCTTCAGCAGAGGTCAGAATGTGAAAAATCTAAATATAAGTTGCATGCATAGACATTTAACCACCATGCACTTGCAAGCCTGGACTAACTACCAAACGTCCCGTAACATTGTTGCCCCCTCTCACAATGAAGCTAGTCAGCAACGCTACATTCCTTCCCTCAATGTAAGTTCACCGTTTACGCAAGGCCAAAGCAGTCAGGGAATCACCAGGTTCGTGGTGGGAAACACTGTATGTAGGCCAACTGCAAGAATACCATCACCAACCCTCTCTCAGTCTGCCATGTCCACCATCACCCCCGCTAGTTCCACCATATGCAGCTCTCCAGTCCAGCTCACCCTACAAGAGACTCTCAATAGGAAAAGGAAGTACTCATCCTCTCATCCGCGTACACAGGGTTTGAACGCCCACATTGCTAGACTAATCTCGTTAGAGATGTTGCCCTACCGGTTAGTTGAAAGCAAAGCTTTCAAAGCCCTGATGGACTACGCAGTACCACGCCACAACCTACCCAATCGACACTTCTTTGCGAGAAAAGCCATCTCTGCCCTCCACCAGCATGTAAAAGACCGCATTGTCCATGCACTCAGGCAATGTGTCAGTAGAAATGTGCACCTCACAACAGATGCATGGACCAGTAGGCATGGCCAGGGACGTTACGTGTCCATCACGGCACACTGGGTTAATGTGGTTGATGCAGGGTCCACAGGGGACAGCCATATTGGGACAGTTCTGCCTCGCCCACGGTCTGAAAAACAGTTGGCTGTAGGCGTTCACGCCCCCTCCTCCTCGTCCTCCAGCAGAAACGCGAGAGCTTGTCCACAGACCGCAGTCGCACGACCACTCCATCCGAAGCTGCCACTGTTGCACACGAGGTGTCCATTATGGAACAGCTAGTGGCAAGCGTCAGCAGGCTGTATTGGAAATGAAGTGTTTGGGCGACAACAGACACACCGCGGAAGTTCTGTCCGAGTTCTTGCAGCAAGAAACTCAGTCATGGCTGGGCAGTGTACATCTTGAGGCAGGCAAGGTAGTCAGTGATAACGGAAGGAATTTTATGGCTTCCATAGCCCTTTCACAACTGAAACACATTCCTTGCCTGGCTCACACCTTGAACCTGGTGGTGCAGTGCTTCCTGAAAAGTTATCCGGGGTTACCCGACCTGCTCTTGAAGGTGCGCAGACTTTGCTCGCACATCCGCCGTTCACCCATACACTCCAGCCGTATGCAGAACCATCAGCGATCTTTGAAGCTTCCCCAGCACTGCCTGATAATCGACGTTGCAACAAGGTGGAACTCCTCACTGCACATGCTTCAGAGGCTGTGCGAACTGAGGCGTGCTGTTATGGATTTGTGGGAAGATACACATACACGAGCAGGCAGTTGGATGGCAGACATGGAGTTGTCAGGTGTGCAGTGGTCGAAGCTACAAGACCTGTGTCAAGTCCTTCAGTGTTTTGAGGAATGCACATGCCTGGTTACTGCAGACGATGCCATCAGAAGCATGAGCATCCCCCTAATGCGTCTGCTGATGCAAAGTTTGACGCACATAAAGGAGCAGGCATCTGCAGCCGAGGAAGAGGGAAGCCTTGATGACAGTCAGCCATTGTCTGGTCAGGGAAATCTACTGGACGAGGTGACGGGCGAAGAGGAGGACGAGGAGGATGATGGGGATGAGTATTTTTTGGATGAGGAAGCTTCTCAGGGTACAATAGAAACTGGTGGCGTTGCAAGGCCAGGTTCAGGGTTTTTGAGGGAGACAAGTGATGCTGATTTGCCAGAAAGTGCTCCTCAACCCAGCGTAAGCAGTGAATTGACACCTGGAACATTGGCCCACATGGCGGAATATGCCTTGCGTATCCTAAAAAGGGATCCCCGCATTATAAAAATGATGACTGATGACGATTACTGGTTGGCCTGCCTCCTGGATCCACGCTATAAAGGGAAATTGCAAAATATCATGCCACATGAGAACCTTGAGCAAATATTAGCAACCAAACAAGCAACTCTTGTAGATCGTTTGATTCAGGCATTCCCAGCACACAGCGGCGGTAATGGTTCTCACACGAGCTGCAGGGGGCAACATGGCAGAGGTGTTAGAGGTGCACAAATCAGAAGTGGCGTTGGACAGAGGGGTTTTCTGACCAGGTTGTGGAGTGATTTCGCAATGACCGCAGACAGGACAGGTACTGCAGCACCAATTCAAAGTGACAGGAGACAACATTTGTCCAGTATGGTTATTAATAGTGTTGAGCGATACCTTCCGATATCGGAAAGTATCGGTATCGGTTTGGATCGGCCGATATTCAAAAAATATCGGATATCGCCGATACCGATACCCGATCCCAATGCAAGTCAATGGGACCAAAATATCGGAATTAAAATAAACCCTTTCTTTCCTTGTAGGTTCATTCTACCTGAAGGAAAACAACTAAGAATAATGTAGGATGTATGGGGGAGGTGGCGGAGACATTAAAGGCAATGAGGATTAGTCCAATCAAATAGAATAGCATGTTTTTTTTTTTTTTTTAAAGAAGTTCGGATTGAAAAAGATATTGAGTATGTAAATTTTTTTTATTTTGTCAGATATTGATGTTTCACTATTCCACGCCCTTCCCCTTCTTTTTTTTCTTTTTTTTTTTTTTTTCTTTTCCCACACTTTCATCTTCATCATCATCAGCATCCTTGACATCAACTTCTTCACCTTATTCATCTTCTTCTTCATCTTCTACCTATTTTTTTTTTTATTACATTCTTCATATTCATTTTCTTCAACTATTATTATTCTTCCTATTCTACATATTCTTTTTATTCCACTGTTATTATTCTTCCTATTCTACTTCTTCATCATATTCTCATTTGTGACAGGCATTCCCGTAGTTGTTGTCTATAAAAGTTGGAAGATTACACCTTCCGTTCTGCCAGTCACAAAAGTTACATTTGTCCGCGTTCAGTTTGGCCTGCAGCATCAGGCTTTATCCAGGGGCACCACGAGGAGGAACGGACTCACCCCCATACACTGCTTAGTCTTCTTCTGCATATAATTTAGATAATATCTTTTGCTCTGATATTAAGTCTTATGCTTAATGTTCTTCTGCTCTTTGTTCTGCAGCCTCTTGTTCTTCTGCTTCTCGGTCTTCCATGTTGTCGTCTCCAGGGTCTTCGTCTCCAGTGTCGTCATCTCCGCCGTCGTCGTCTCAGCCGTCGTCGTCTCCGCCGTCGTCGTCGTCGTCGTCATCGGGGTGGTCTTCCGGGTCGTCGTCATCGGGGTGGTCTTCCGGGTTGTCGACGTTAGGGTCTTCAACTTGGAAATGTAGCAGAAGGTACAAGAAGGCTGAGAAAATGCCAAGAACCAGCTGATGGAACTGGAACTCGGATGGCTACCCGAAGGTTCAAGAGCCTATGGAACTACCGAGGACCAGCTGACGTTACTGGAACCCGGTTACTAAGCAGGAGGTACCCGTGCTAAAAAGCACTACCAAGGACCGCCTGACGTTGGCGGAACTCGGATACCCAGAAGGAGGCACCTAAGCCAAAGGCTCTGCCCGGAACCAGATGACGTTACTGGAACCAGGATGGGGAGCAGAAGGTACAAGAGCAAAAGACACTGCCGAGAACCAGCTGACGGTACTGGAACCCGGATGGGTAGCCGAATGTCCAAGAGCCAATGGAACTACCAAGGACCAGCTGACGTTACTGGAACCCGGTTACTAAGCAGGAGGTACCCGTGCCTGAAAGCACTACCAAGGACCACCTGACATTGGTGGAACTTGGATACCCAGAAGGAGGCACCTAAGCCAAAGGCTCTGCCCGGAACCAGCTGACGGTACTGGAACCAGGATGGGGAGCAGAAGGTACAAGAGCAAAAGACACTGCCGAGAACCAGCTGACGGTGCTGGAACCAGGTGGTGGACCCCAAGGCCCACAGGAGAGGAGAGAACAGCTAGGCCGCGAGGCAGCCGCAGTTACCGAACCCCAACAGTCCTACAGGGGGAGCTGGGCCTACTGGCACTACAGAACCAGCCTTGACTACCAGTTCACGCAGCCCACATAGGAAGCTCCTAAACTGGAGGCACCCTGGAGTTGGCTAACTCGACCGCCCCACGACGGGGCAAGCATAGGCGTCTCAGTGAAGTTGACACAACCCGGAAACAGCTGACGGTGCTGAAACCAGGCTTGGCACGAGGGAGTACCTGTGACAAGAACACTGCCGAGAACCAGCTGGCGGTGCTGGAACCCGGATGCGTTGCCCCAGTGTGCAAGAGCCAATGGCACGACCGAGGACCAGCTGACGGTGCTGGAACCCGGTTACTAAGCTGTAGGTGCCCGCGCTTAAAAGCACTACCAAGGACCGCCTGGCGTTGGCGGAACTCGGATACCCAGGAGGAGGCACCTAAGCCAAAGGCTCGGCCCGGAACCAGCTGACGGTGCTGGAACCAGGTGGTGGACCCCAAGGCCCACAGGAGAGGAGAGAACAGCTAGGCCGCGAGGCAGCCGCAGTTACCGAACCCCAACAGTCCTACAGGGGGAGCTGGGCCTACTGGCACTACAGAACCAGCCTTGACTACCAGTTCACGCAGCCCACATAGGAAGCTCCTAAACTGGAGGCACCCTGGAGTTGGCTAACTCGACCGCCCCACGACGGGGCAAGCATAGGCGTCTCAGTGAAGTTGACACAACCCGGAAACAGCTGACGGTGCTGAAACCAGGCTTGGCACGAGGGAGTACCTGTGACAAGAACACTGCCGAGAACCAGCTGGCGGTGCTGGAACCCGGATGCGTTGCCCCAGTGTGCAAGAGCCAATGGCACGACCGAGGACCAGCTGACGGTGCTGGAACCCGGTTGCTAAGCTGTAGGTGCCCGCGCTTAAAAGCACTACCAAGGACCGCCTGGCGTTGGCGGAACTCGGCTACCCAGGAGGAGGCACCTAAGCCAAAGGCTCGGCCCGGAACCAGCTGACGGTGCTGGAACCAGGTGGTGGACTCCAAGGCCCACAGGAGAGGAGAGAACAGCTAGGCCGCGAGGCAGCCGCAGTTACCGAACCCCAACAGTCCTACAGGGGGAGCTGGGCCTACTGGCACTACAGAACCAGCCTTGACTACCAGTTCACGCAGCCCACATAGGAAGCTCCTAAACTGGAGGCACCCTGGAGTTGGCTAACTCGACCGCCCCACGACGGGGCAAGCATAGGCGTCTCAGTGAAGTTGACACAACCCGGAAACAGCTGACGGTGCTGAAACCAGGCTTGGCACGAGGGAGTACCTGTGACAAGAACACTGCCGAGAACCAGCTGGCGGTGCTGGAACCCGGATGCGTTGCCCCAGTGTGCAAGAGCCAATGGCACGACCGAGGACCAGCTGACGGTGCTGGAACCCGGTTACTAAGCTGTAGGTGCCCGCGCTTAAAAGCACTACCAAGGACCGCCTGGCGTTGGCGGAACTCGGCTACCCAGGAGGAGGCACCTAAGCCAAAGGCTCGGCCCGGAACCAGCTGACGGTGCTGGAACCAGGTGGTGGACCCCAAGGCCCACAGGAGAGGAGAGAACAGCTAGGCCGCGAGGCAGCCGCAGTTACCGAACCCCAACAGTCCTACAGGGGGAGCTGGGCCTACTGGCACTACAGAACCAGCCTTGACTACCAGTTCACGCAGCCCACATAGGAAGCTCCTAAACTGGAGGCACCCTGGAGTTGGCTAACTCGACCGCCCCACGACGGGGCAAGCATAGGCGTCTCAGTGAAGTTGACACAACCCGGAAACAGCTGACGGTGCTGAAACCAGGCTTGGCACGAGGGAGTACCTGTGACAAGAACACTGCCGAGAACCAGCTGGCGGTGCTGGAACCCGGATGCGTTGCCCCAGTGTGCAAGAGCCAATGGCACGACCGAGGACCAGCTGACGGTGCTGGAACCCGGTTACTAAGCTGTAGGTGCCCGCGCTTAAAAGCACTACCAAGGACCGCCTGGCGTTGGCGGAACTCGGCTACCCAGGAGGAGGCACCTAAGCCAAAGGCTCGGCCCGGAACCAGCTGACGGTGCTGGAACCAGGTGGTGGACCCCAAGGCCCACAGGAGAGGAGAGAACAGCTAGGCCGCGAGGCAGCCGCAGTTACCGAACCCCAACAGTCCTACAGGGGGAGCTGGGCCTACTGGCACTACAGAACCAGCCTTGACTACCAGTTCACGCAGCCCACATAGGAAGCTCCTAAACTGGAGGCACCCTGGAGTTGGCTAACTCGACCGCCCCACGACGGGGCAAGCATAGGCGTCTCAGTGAAGTTGACACAACCCGGAAACAGCTGACGGTGCTGAAACCAGGCTTGGCACGAGGGAGTACCTGTGACAAGAACACTGCCGAGAACCAGCTGGCGGTGCTGGAACCCGGATGCGTTGCCCCAGTGTGCAAGAGCCAATGGCACGACCGAGGACCAGCTGACGGTGCTGGAACCCGGTTACTAAGCTGTAGGTGCCCGCGCTTAAAAGCACTACCAAGGACCGCCTGGCGTTGGCGGAACTCGGCTACCCAGGAGGAGGCACCTAAGCCAAAGGCTCGGCCCGGAACCAGCTGACGGTGCTGGAACCAGGTGGTGGACCCCAAGGCCCACAGGAGAGGAGAGAACAGCTAGGCCGCGAGGCAGCCGCAGTTACCGAACCCCAACAGTCCTACAGGGGGAGCTGGGCCTACTGGCACTACAGAACCAGCCTTGACTACCAGTTCACGCAGCCCACATAGGAAGCTCCTAAACTGGAGGCACCCTGGAGTTGGCTAACTCGACCGCCCCACGACGGGGCAAGCATAGGCGTCTCAGTGAAGTTGACACAACCCGGAAACAGCTGACGGTGCTGAAACCAGGCTTGGCACGAGGGAGTACCTGTGACAAGAACACTGCCGAGAACCAGCTGGCGGTGCTGGAACCCGGATGCGTTGCCCCAGTGTGCAAGAGCCAATGGCACGACCGAGGACCAGCTGACGGTGCTGGAACCCGGTTACTAAGCTGTAGGTGCCCGCGCTTAAAAGCACTACCAAGGACCGCCTGGCGTTGGCGGAACTCGGCTACCCAGGAGGAGGCACCTAAGCCAAAGGCTCGGCCCGGAACCAGCTGACGGTGCTGGAACCAGGTGGTGGACCCCAAGGCCCACAGGAGAGGAGAGAACAGCTAGGCCGCGAGGCAGCCGCAGTTACCGAACCCCAACAGTCCTACAGGGGGAGCTGGGCCTACTGGCACTACAGAACCAGCCTTGACTACCAGTTCACGCAGCCCACATAGGAAGCTCCTAAACTGGAGGCACCCTGGAGTTGGCTAACTCGACCGCCCCACGACGGGGCAAGCATAGGCGTCTCAGTGAAGTTGACACAACCCGGAAACAGCTGACGGTGCTGAAACCAGGCTTGGCACGAGGGAGTACCTGTGACAAGAACACTGCCGAGAACCAGCTGGCGGTGCTGGAACCCGGATGCGTTGCCTTGCCTATTAAAGATTGTCTTCCTAGAGCCCCAACTAGCGGTGTTGGAGCAAAGGGTAAGCAGGGGGAGATGAGTGTAGGCCGAAGCCTGCACTGGAGGCAGCTTTGTGTCTGCGTTGCGTTTGCAGGACACTTTGCCGGCTACACACTGGGGGAACAGCTGGCGTTGCTGAACCCCACTAACACAATGGCGTGTGTTTTTATCTGTGCAGCTAGCACTTGCGGGCAAAAACTTGCGATGTTAGAGCCCGTGTTGAAGCAGGAGGAGGAGGAGAGGAGCAGAGTGTAGGCCGAAGCCTAGTTGAACCAATTTCAAAGGAAACCTTTAACCCCCCCCTCAGGTGTTACAAAGTACAAGAGACACACCTTGTGCAGTATTAATGCTGCACAAGTGAAAGGTTGCTCTATTAATTTGTCTACTTGCACACGCTGAATGAAAGACATACACAATTTACCCCATTCTACAGTCAAACTGTAGTGGATGCGTGACTTGGTTTTTTGATGAGACGCAGCACAGGTGTCCAAAATAACGCCTTGGTGCTTGGCGCAGCTTCCTGAGCGTTGTTATTTGCTGTACAGGAGTCTGCGCTCTTGTGTTATCCCTTGGCAATGCCCTGTTAGCGCTGCCCATCTTATGACCTCATTTCATGTTGGCCGGTGCGGTTAACGATGGCCATAAATCCCAGACCCACAGTGTCTTTTCATAAAGCCACACTGCGGTGCTGGGATTCGTGGCCTTGAGCAGTAAATATTTTGGCCGCTCACACACGTCCTTACACCTGCTTCAGACTGGGCGGCCTCTGCTGATCCCTTCTCGCATGCCGCGGCCATGAGGCTGCACAGTCTGAAGAAGGCGGAAGGAGATGAGTTAAGACAGGCGAAGATATGCACTGCTCGTGCCCATCAATCACACCCTCGCAGTCAAAATAATTAAGACAACGAGGAGCATTTTATTCAGGCAGGGCGGACGAACAGGCGCAAGTAGCCAACCAATGATGTCAGAAGACGGGAAGCGCTACCAAGGGGGGTGCTGCGTATCATTAGAAAGGAAAGTCACACCTCAGGGACAGTGGAATGGTCTCAAAGAGACACATTTTGTACGTGTTGAGTTCCACGTGGGCAAGGAGAAAACGTCAGCCACCTTGTACAAATGCAGCAGTACTGCTGTACAAGGTGGCTGTTATACATAGAAACACCTGGGGGTGGTGGCCAGGCTCCCTTCAATTTCAGTTCATGTGCCTGCGTGGCGTTTGCAGGTCACGTTGCAAGCTGCACAGCAGGGGAACAGCTGGCGGTGCTGAACCCCACTAACACATTGGCTGGTGTTTTTCTCTGTGCAGCTAGCATGTCCGGGCATAAACTGGCGTTGTTTGAGCCCAGGGTCAGCAGGAGGAGGAGAGGAGCAAAGTGTAGGCCGAAGCCTGCACTGGTGGCAGCTTTTGTTCTGTTGTGCCAGCGTGGCTTGTGCTGGACACGTTGCCGACTACACAGCAGGGGAACAGCTGGCGGTGCTGAACCCCACTAACACATTGGCTGGTGTTTTTCTCTGTGCAGCTAGCATTTCCGGGCAAAAACTAGCGGTGTTTGAGCCCAGGGTCAGCAGGAGGAGTAGAGGAGCAAAGTGTAGGCCGAAGCCTGCACTGGTGGCAGCTTTTGGTCGGTTGTGCCAGCGTGGCTTGTGCTGGACACGATGCCGGCTACACAGCGGGGGAACAGCTGGCGGTGCTGAACCCCACTAACACATTGGCTGGTGTTTTTCTCTGTGCAGCTAGCATGTCCGGGCAGAAACTGGCGTTGTTTGAGCCCAGGGTCAGCAGGAGGAGGAGAGGAGCAAAGTGTAGGCCGAAGCCTGCACTGGTGGCAGCTTTTGTTCTGTTGTGCCAGCGTGGCTTGTGCTGGACACGTTGCCGACTACACAGCAGGGGAACAGCTGGCGGTGCTGAACCCCACTAACACATTGGCTGGTGTTTTTCTCTGTGCAGCTAGCATTTCCGGGCAAAAACTAGCGGTGTTTGAGCCCAGGGTCAGCAGGAGGAGTAGAGGAGCAGAGTGTAGGCCGAAGCCTAGTTGAACCAATTTCAAAGGTTACCTTTAACCCCCCCCTCAGGTGTTGCAAGGTACAAGAGCCACACCTTGAACAGCATTAATGATGCACAAGTCAAAGGTTGCTCTATTTAATTTTGCTCCTTGCACACGCTGAATTAAACACGTACACTATTTAGCCCATTATACTGTCAAACAGTTGTGGAGGCGTGACTTGTCTTTTTAAGGAGACGCAGCACAGGTGTCAAAATTTGCACCTAGGTACTGGGCGCAGATTCCTGAGCGTTGTTATTTGCTGTACAGGAGTCTGCGCTCTTGTGTTATCCCTTGGCAATACCCTGTTAGTGCAGGCCGTCTCATGACCTCATTTCATGTTGGCCGGTGCGGTTAACGATGGCCATAAATCCCAGACCCACAGTGGCTTTTCCTAAAGTCACACTGCGGTGCTGGGATTCGTGGCCTTGTGCAGTAAATATGTTCGCCGCTCACACATGTCCTTACACCTGCTTCAGACTGGGCGGCCTCAGCTGATCCCTTATCGCATGCCGCGGCCATGAGGCCGCACAGTCAGAAGAAGGCGGAAGGAGGGGAGTGAAAACAGGGGAACATATGCACTGCTCGTGCCCATCAATCACACCCTCGCAGTCAAAATATATGAGACAACGGGGGGCGTTGTGTCGGGCAGGGGGGACGCACAGGCACAGCCAGCCAACCAATGATGTCAGGAGACGGGCAGCGCTAACAATGGGGGTGCTGCGTGTCATTAAAAAGGAAAGTCACACCTCAGGGACATTGTAATGGTCTGTAATGAGACACATTTTGTACTTGTTGAGTTCCACGTGTGCAAGGAGAAAAAGTCAGCCACCTTGTACAAATGCAGCAGTACTGCTGTACAAGGTGGCTGTTATACATAGAAACACCTGGGGGGGTGGGGGGCAGGCTCCCTTCAATTTCAGTTCATGTGCCTGCGTGGCGTTTGCAGGTCACGTTGCAAGCTACACAGCAGGGGAACAGCTGGCGTTGCTGAACCCCACTGACACATTGACTGGTGTTTTTCTCTGTGCAGATTGCATGTCCGGGCAAAAACTAGCGGTGTTAGAGCCCAGGGTCAGCAGGAGGAGTAGAGGAGAGGAGCAAAGTGTAGGCCGAAGCCTGCACTGGTGGCAGCTTTTGGTCGGTTGTGCCAGCGTGGCTTGTGCTGGACACGTTGCCGACTACACAGCAGGGGAACAGCTGGCGTTGCTGAACCCCACTGACACATTGACTGGTGTTTTTCTCTGTGCAGATTGCATGTCCGGGCAAAAACTAGCGGTGTTAGAGCCCAGGGTCAGCAGGAGGAGGAGGAGAGGAGCAAAGTGTAGGCCGAAGCCTGCACTGGTGGCAGCTTTTGGTCGGTTGTGCCAGCGTGGCTTGTGCTGGACACGATGCCGGCTACACAGCGGGGGAACAGCTGGCGGTGCTGAACCCCACTAACACATTGGCTGGTGTTTTTCTCTGTGCAGCTAGCATTTCCGGGCAAAAACTAGCGGTGTTTGAGCCCAGGGTCAGCAGGAGGAGTAGAGGAGCAGAGTGTAGGCCGAAGCCTAGTTGAACCAATTTCAAAGGTTACCTTTAACCCCCCCCTCAGGTGTTGCAAGGTACAAGAGCCACACCTTGAACAGCATTAATGATGCACAAGTCAAAGGTTGCTCTATTTAATTTTGCTCCTTGCACACGCTGAATTAAACACGTACACTATTTAGCCCATTATACTGTCAAACAGTTGTGGAGGCGTGACTTGTCTTTTTAAGGAGACGCAGCACAGGTGTCAAAATTTGCACCTAGGTACTGGGCGCAGATTCCTGAGCGTTGTTATTTGCTGTACAGGAGTCTGCGCTCTTGTGTTATCCCTTGGCAATACCCTGTTAGTGCAGGCCGTCTCATGACCTCATTTCATGTTGGCCGGTGCGGTTAACGATGGCCATAAATCCCAGACCCACAGTGTGTTTTTAAAAAATCACACTGCGGTGCTGGGATTTGTGCCCTGGTGCACTAAATATGTTTGCCGCTCACACATGTCCTTACACCTGCTTCAGACTGGGCGGCCTCATCTGATCCCTTATCGCCTGCCGCGGCCATGAGGACACCCAGTCTGAAGAAGGCGGAAGGAGATGAGTGAACACAGGCAAACATATGCACTGCACATGCCCATCAATCACACCCTCGCTGTCCAAAAAAATAAGACACCGAGGGCCGTTGTTTCGAGCAGGGGAGATGCACAGGCGCAGCCAGCTAACCAATGATGTCAAAAGACGGGCAGCGCTAACAAGGGTGGTGCTGCGTGTCATTACAAAGGAAAGTCACACCTCAGGGACATTGTAATGGTCTCTAATGAGACACATTTTGTACGTGTTGAGTTCCACGTGGGCAAGGAGAAAAAGTCAGCCACCTCGTACAAATGCAGCAGTACTGCTGTACAAGGTGGCTGATATACATAGAAACACCTGTGGGTGGGGGGCAGGCTCCCTTCAATTTCAGTTCATGTGCCTGCGTGGCGTTTGCAGGTCACGTTGCAAGCTACACAGCAGGGGAACAGCTGGCGTTGCTGAACCCCACTGACACATTGACTGGTGTTTTTCTCTGTGCAGATTGCATGTCCGGGCAAAAACTAGCGGTGTTAGAGCCCAGGGTCAGCAGGAGGAGGAGGAGAGGAGCAAAGTGTAGGCCGAAGCCTGCACTGGTGGCAGCTTTTGGTCGGTTGTGCCAGCGTGGCTTGTGCTGGACACGATGCCGGCTACACAGCAGGGGAACAGCTGGCGGTGCTGAACCCCACTAACACATTGGCTGGTGTTTTTCTCTGTGCAGCTAGCATTTCCGGGCAAAAACTAGCGGTGTTTGAGCCCAGGGTCAGCAGGAGGAGTAGAGGAGCAGAGTGTAGGCCGAAGCCTAGTTGAACCAATTTCAAAGGTTACCTTTAACCCCCCCCTCAGGTGTTGCAAGGTACAAGAGCCACACCTTGAACAGCATTAATGATGCACAAGTCAAAGGTTGCTCTATTTAATTTTGCTCCTTGCACACGCTGAATTAAACACGTACACTATTTAGCCCATTATACTGTCAAACAGTTGTGGAGGCGTGACTTGTCTTTTTAACGAGACGCAGCACAGGTGTCAAAATTTGCACCTAGGTACTGGGCGCAGATTCCTGAGCGTTGTTATTTGCTGTACAGGAGTCTGCGCTATTGTGATCCCTTGGCCATGCGCTGTGAGCGCTTCCTGTCTTCTGACCTCATTTCATGTCGGCCGTTGCGGTTAGCGATGGACATGAATCCCAGACCCACAGTGTGTTTTTAAAAAATCACACTGCGGTGCTGGGATTTGTGCCCTGGTGCACTAAATATGTTTGCCGCTCACACATGTCCTTACACCTGCTTCAGACTGGGCGGCCTCATCTGATCCCTTATCGCCTGCCGCGGCCATGAGGACACCCAGTCTGAAGAAGGCGGAAGGAGATGAGTGAACACAGGCAAACATATGCACTGCACATGCCCATCAATCACACCCTCGCTGTCCAAAAAAATAAGACACCGAGGGCCGTTGTTTCGAGCAGGGGAGATGCACAGGCGCAGCCAGCTAACCAATGATGTCAAAAGACGGGCAGCGCTAACAAGGGTGGTGCTGCGTGTCATTACAAAGGAAAGTCACACCTCAGGGACATTGTAATGGTCTCTAATGAGACACATTTTGTACGTGTTGAGTTCCACGTGGGCAAGGAGAAAAAGTCAGCCACCTCGTACAAATGCAGCAGTACTGCTGTACAAGGTGGCTGATATACATAGAAACACCTGTGGGTGGGGGGCAGGCTCCCTTCAATTTCAGTTCATGTGCCTGCGTGGCGTTTGCAGGTCACGTTGCAAGCTACACAGCAGGGGAACAGCTGGCGTTGCTGAACCCCACTTACACATTGACTGGTGTTTTTCTCTGTGCAGATTGCATGTCCGGGCAAAAACTAGCGGTGTTAGAGCCCAGGGTCAGCAGGAGGAGGAGGAGAGGAGCAAAGTGTAGGCCGAAGCCTGCACTGGTGGCAGCTTTTGGTCGGTTGTGCCAGCGTGGCTTGTGCTGGACACGATGCCGGCTACACAGCAGGGGAACAGCTGGCGGTGCTGAACCCCACTAACACATTGGCTGGTGTTTTTCTCTGTGCAGCTAGCATTTCCGGGCAAAAACTAGCGGTGTTTGAGCCCAGGGTCAGCAGGAGGAGTAGAGGAGCAGAGTGTAGGCCGAAGCCTAGTTGAACCAATTTCAAAGGTTACCTTTAACCCCCCCCTCAGGTGTTGCAAGGTACAAGAGCCACACCTTGTGCAGCATTAATGCTGCACAAGTAAAAGGTTGCTCTATTTGTTTTGCTCCTTGCACACGCTGACTAAAACACGTACACTATTTAGCCCATTATACTGTCAAACAGTTGTGGAGGCGTGACTTGTCTTTTTAACGAGACGCAGCACAGGTGTAAAAATTTGCACCTAGGTACTGGGCGCAGATTCCTGAGCGTTGTTATTTGCTGTACAGGAGTCTGCGCTATTGTGATCCCTTGGCCATGCGCTGTGAGCGCTTCCTGTCTTCTGACCTCATTTCATGTCGGCCGTTGCGGTTAGCGATGGACATGAATCCCAGACCCACAGTGTGTTTTCAAAAAATCACACTGCGTGGCTGGGATTCGTGGCCTTGTGCAGTAAATAGGTTTGCCGCTTACACATGTCCTTACACCTGCTCCAGACTGGGCGGCCTCAGCTGATCCCTTATCGCCTACCACGGCCAGGAGGCCGCACAGTCTGAAGAAGGCGGAAGGAGATGAGTTAAGACAGGCGAACATATGCACTGCTCGTGCCCATAAACCACACCCTCGCTGACAAAATAAATATGACAACGAGGGGCGTTGTTTCTAGCAGGGCGGATGCACAGGCGCAGCCAGCTAACCATGATGACAAAAGACGGGAAACGCTACCAAGGGGGGTGCTGCGTATCATTACAAAGGAAAGTCACACCTCAGGGACAGTGGAATGGTCTCAATGAGACACATTTTGTACGTGTTGAGTTCCACGTGGGCAAGGAGAAAAAGTCAGCCACCTTGTACAAATGCAGCAGTACTGCTGTACTAGGTGGCTGTTATACATAGAAACACCTGGGGGGGTGGGGCCAGGTTCCCTTTAATTTCAGTTCATGTGCCTGCGTGGCGTTTGCAGGTCACGTTGCCGGCTACACAGCAGGGGAACAGCTGGCGTTGCTGAACCCCACTAACACATTGGCTGGTGTTTTTCTCTGTGCAGCTAGCACTTCCGGGCAAAAACTAGCGGTGTTTGAGCCCAGGGTCAGCAGGAGGAGGAGAGGAGCAGAGTGTAGGCCGAAGCCTGCACTGGTGGCAGCTTTTGTTCTGTTGTGCCAGCGTGGCTTGTGCTGGACACGTTGCCGACTACACAGCAGGGGAACAGCTGGCGGTGCTGAACCCCACTGACACATCACCTAGTCTTTTTTTCTGTGTAGACAACACTTCCAGGTGGCAACTGACAGTGTTGAAACCCAGGGAATCAAAGAGGAGCAGAGTGTAGGCCGAAGCCTGCAGTGGAGCAAGTTGAAAGGGAACCTTTAACCCCCCCCCCCCAGGCATTTGTTGCTGAAAGAGCCATCTTGTACAGCAGTAATACTGCACATGGAAAATGGTGGCTCCGAAAATTATGCTCCTTGCAAACGCTGAAGTACACACTCATATAATGTGTCCCCTCACACCGTCAAACCATCCCGGAAGTGGGACTTTCCTTTGTAATGTGACACAGCACAGCCGTCATTCCAACCCCCTTGGTGCCGGGCACCACCTCCTCAACGTTGTTTGGTTCTGTCACGGAGCCCGCACTGTAATGTTATCCCTTGGCCATGCACAGTTAGCGGTGCCCGTCTTCTGACATCATGTAGGTGTCAGGCTGGCAGTGCCTGTGCGTCCAAGCTGCCCGAGATCCAACCTTGCAGTGTCATCTAATGTAGTCCCACTGCGGGCCAGGGATCCATGGGCATGCGCAGTGCATATCATCGCCTCTCACTCACCTCCTTCCTGCTTCTTCAGACTGTGCGGCGTCACGGCCGTGGCATGCTATTAGGGATCAGCTGACGCCGCCTAGTCTGAAGAAGCGTGAAGAAGGGGAGTGAGAGGCTAGTATATGCACTGCGCATGGCCATGGATACCAGGCCCACTGTGGGATCACATTAGACGACACTGCGAGGTGTGATTTCGGGCAGCGTGGACGCACAGGCGCAGCCAGGACGACAACAAATGATGTCAGAGGACGGGCAGCGCAAACTGTGCATGGCCAAGGGATAACATAACAGCGCAGGGTCCATGACGGAATCAAACAACGCTAAGGAGGCAGCGCACGGTGCCAAGGGGGTAGCAATGACGGCTGTGCTGCGTCACATTACAAAGGAAAGTCCCACCTCCGGGACGGTTGGACGGTGTGAGGGGACACATTACATGAGTGTGTAGTTCAGCGTTTGCAAGGAGCATAATTTCAAGAGCGACCTTTCCCTTGTGCAGTATTAGTGCTGCACATGGTGGCTCTTTCAGTAACAAACGCCTAGGGGGGGGGGGGACAGGTCCCCTTACATTTTAGTTGTGCCAGCGTGGCGGTCGCATGACACGTTGCCGGATACACAGCTGGGGATCAGCTGACGTTACTGAACCCCAATAACAGAGGAGCGACTGTTGACTGTGCACACAGCACTTCCAGGCACCAACTGGCGGTGTTAGAGCCCAGGGACAGCAGGAGGAGCAGATTGGAGGTATTGCCGCACACACAGCTGGGGATCAGCTGACGTTACTGAACCCCAATAACAGAGGAGCGACTGTTGACTGTGCACACAGCACTTCCAGGCACCAACTGGCGGTGTTAGAGCCCAGGGACAGCAGGAGGAGCAGAGGAACAGAGTGTAGGCCGAAGCCTGATTGGAGCAAGTTGAAAGGAAACCTTTAACCCCCCCCCCCAAGACGTTTGTAGCTGAAAGAGCCATGTTGTGCAGCACTAAGGATGCAAAAGGAAAAGGTTGCTCTTTTAATTATGCTCCTTGCAAACACCGAAGTAAACACTAAAAATGTGTCCCTTTATACCGTTAAACCGTTCCGGAGGTGCGAATTTCCTTCGTAATGGGACACAGCACAGCTGTCATTCCTATCCCCTTGATGCCGTGCGCTGCCTCCTCAGCGTTGTTTTAAGCTGCCACGGAGCCTGCGCTGTTCTGTTAGCCCTTGGCCATGCCCAATTAGCGCTGCCTGTCTTCTGACATAATTTGGTGTCAGGCTGTCAGTGCCTGTGCGTCCACGCTGCTCCAGATCCCACCTCGCAGTCTCATCTAACGTAATCCCACTGCGGGCCTTGGAACCATGGGCATGCACAGTGCATAACCTCGACTCTCACTCCCCTCCTTCCCTCTTCTTCAGACTGTGCGGTGTCACGGCCGTGGCATGCTAGGGATCAGCTGACGGCGCACAGTCTAAAGAAGGCGGAGGGAAATGAGCGAGAGCCCGAGGGGAAGATATGCACTGCGCATGCCCATGGATCCCAGGCCCGCAGTGTGACTCAATCAGAAGACACTGCGAGGCGGGATCTCGGGCACCGCGGCCGCACAGGCGCAGCCAGCCTGACACCAAATTATGTCAGAAGACAGGCAGCACAAATAGGGCATGCCCAAGGGATAACAGAACAGCGCAGGCTCCGTGACAGCTTAAAACAACGCTGAGGAGGCAGCGCATGGCACCAAGGGGGTAGGAATGACGGCTGTGCTGCGTCACATTACGAAGGAAAGTCCCAGCTCCGGGACGGTATAACGGTATCAGTGAACACATTTTATAAGTGTTAAGTTCTGCGTGTGCAAAGAGCTAAAAAAAAAGAGCTACCTTTTCCTTGTGCAGCATTACTGCTGCACAAGATGGCTCTTTCAGTAACAAACGACGGGGGGAGGGGGGGGGACAGGTTCCCTTACATTTAGGTTGTTGTGCCAGCGTGGCGGTCGCAGGACACATTGCCGGCTACACAGCTGGGGATCAGCTGACGTTACTGAAACCCAATAACACTGGGTCGTATGTTTTTACTGTGCAGCCTGCACTTCTGAGCCGCAACTGGCGGTGTTGGAGCCCAGGAATAGCAGTTCAGGTGGTAGAAAGATGAACACAGCAGGAGACCTGGATGACACCCAATTACTTAATCAGGCAGAGGAGTGGCAAATTCCTGCGAGATCCAGGCCTGGTTCATTTTCAGGAAAGTAAGCCGGTCAACGTTATCGGAGGATAGTCGCATGCGACGGTCTGTTAGTACACCACCTGCGGCACTAAAGACACGTTCCGATAAGACACTAGCCGCAGGGCAAGCCAGCACCTCCAATGCATACTGGCTTAGCTCTGGCCATGTATCCAGCTTAGAGACCCAAAACTTGAACGGGGAAGAGCCGTCTGGGAGTACAGTAAGAGGGCAAGCCATGTAGTCTGTCACCATCTGACGGAACCGTTGCCTCCTGCTGACTGGAGCCGCCGGTGATGGTGTAGACATTTGGGGCGGGCACACAAAAGTGTGCCAGAGTTGTGCCATACTGGGCTTGCCTTGGGCAGAGGCACTGCTTCTGCTCCCTCTTTGGGCAGAGCCTCCCCCACTGCCTCGACGCACTGAGCTGCTTTGTAAAGCACTAGCAGCACTCCTCTCAGTTGGACAGGAGAAGATGATGGAATTCACCAGTGTGTCGTGGTACTCCCGCAATTTACGCTCCCGGGTCAACGCAGGGATGAGGTTTTGGACGTTGTCCCGGTAGCGAGGATCGAGGAGGGTGAACACCCAATAATCAGGCATGTTGAGAATGTGGTCGATGCGGCGGTCGTTTCTCAGGCACTGCAGCATGAAATCCACCATGTGCTGCAGAGTGCCAACCGGCCCAGAAACGCTGTCCCCTGCTTGAGACATGATCTCTGCCCGCTCGTCATCACCCCACCCTCGCTGTACACACTGACCACTGGACAATTGTGTCGCTCCCTCCTCTGGACGGAGCTCTTCCTCCTCCATTGACTCCTCCTCATCCTCCTCACAAATTGGCCCCTGCGTACCCCTTTGTGAGGAACCACGTGGCGCTGACTCTCCAGAAGCTGATGGAAAAGGTGACTCCTCATCCTCCACCTCTTCCACCACATCATCCCTTAACCCTTGCAAAGTTTGCTGAAGCAGGCAGATAAGGGGGACAGTCATGCTGACTAGTGCATCATCTGCACTTGCCATCCGCGTGGAATAATCAAAAGGACGCAAAACCTGGCAGACGTCCTTCATAGTGGCCCACTCTGTGGTTGTGAAGTCTGATCGGCGCTGACTGCGACTTCTTTGCGCCTGATGCAGCTGGTACTCCATAACTGCTTGCTGCTGCTCACACAACCGCTCCAACATATGTAACGTGGAATTCCACCGGGTAGGTAGGTCACATATGATGCGGTGTTCCGGAAGGCGGAATCGGCGCTGCAGAGCAGCAATGCGGGATCTGGCCAAGCTGGAACGCCGCAAGTGAGCACACTCTAGGCGGACCTTGTGCAGCAGGGCATCAAGATCCGGATAGTCCCTCAGAAAACTCTGCACAACCAAATTGAGCACATGTGCCAGACATGGGATGTGAGTGAGGTTGCCAAGGGCCAAAGCTGCCACCAGATTTCGGCCATTGTCACACACTACCATGCCTGGCTGGAGATTCGCTGGCAGTAACCACACATCGCTCTCCTGCTTTATGGCATTCCAGAGCTCCTGCGCTGTGTGGCTTCGATGCCCCAATGAAACTAGTTTCAAGACGGCCTGCTGACGTTTGGCCACGGCTGTGCTCATGTCGGTCATAGGTAAACGTTCACGGGTCCATGTGGGGGTGGACTGTGACGGATCCTGCAGAGAGGAATCAGAGGAACTGGTGTAAGAGGAGGAGTCGATGCGTACAGACTGGATTCCTGCAATCCTTGGAGTGGGCAGGACACGTCCTGCGCCACTCGCACGATCTGTACCTGGCTCAACAACATTAACCCAATGGGCAGTGAGGGAAACATATCGCCCCTGTCCATGCTGACTGGTCCACGCATCGGTGGTGAGGTGGACCTTGCTACTGACGGCGTTCAGTAGCGCATGTTTTATGTTTGCCTCAACATGCCTGTGCAGGGCAGGGACAGCCTGCCTGCTGAAGTAAAAGCGGCTGGGCACCTTGTACTGTGGGACTGCCAATGCCATCAAGTCACGGAAGCTGTCAGTCTCCACCAGCCTGAACGAGAGCATTTCCAGGGACAACAGTTTGGCAATGCCTGCATTCAGAGCCTGTGCTCGGGGGTGGTTGGCCGAGAATGCCCGCCTTTTCTCCCATGCCTGTACTACCGATGGCTGTAGAGTAGACTGGGAGTGTGAGGATGACTGGGAAGGTGGTGCTGTGGGTGGAATTACACAAGGTCTCTGGGAGGAAGCCAAACCAGCTGTGCGTGAGCTGGAGGAAGAGGCAACACGAGCTGAAGAGGTGGTAGCTGCCGCTGTTGGTTGGCCTACATTTTCAGTGTGTTTCTGTAACTCCACCGCGTGCCTGGTCCGCACATGTTTCCACATATTTGTGGTATTGAGGTTGCTGACATTTTTCCCTCTTTTTACTTTATGATGACACAGCTTGCATTTGACAAAACAAATGTCATCTGCAACTGTGTCAAAAAAGGACCAGGCACTGCAAGTCTTGGGAGCGCCCTTTTTGGCTTTGGAAAGAGACAGGCTCCTAACGGGTGCCAAAGTGGAGGCTACAGGCTCCGCAGTCTTCCCCCTCCCTCTCCCTCTTTGGCCCGTAAGAGGAAGCTCTTCCTCTGAGCTGCTCCCACCACCTTCCTGTTCCTCACGCCACGATGGGTCAAGGACCTCATCATCTCCACTACCCTCTGCCACCAACTGCTCCTCCTGGGTAGTCTCAGCAGCACAGTACGCACGAGAAAGCGGCACCTGAGTTTCATCATCAGATGCGTACTGCGCTGTGGTCACCGGAGGCACTGGCCCACCTGCCTCTTCAGAGTCAGAGAGAAAAAGGTGTTGGGCATCACTGCACACTGCCTCTTCTTCCATTTCTCCAATGCTGCTTGGCTGGCCCCCTGTTTCCAAGCCAAGAGATTCAGAGAACAGAAGTAGAGACGGCTCCTGTCCTGGGCTCTCTGACTGCCTGGCCAATTTGGCAGGTGGTGAAGAGACAGATGGCTGCTCTCCAGTGCTCTGTGCCTGAGAGGATGTGGCACTAACTGAAGTCGATGCCGAGGCGTTAGCTGCCATCCACCCGACAACGGCTTCAATTTGGTCTTCACGCAGCAGCGGTGCACGGCGCTCTCCGACAAAGCTGCGCATGAAGGACTGTTCCCTGCTGAAACTGAGTGACGACGAGTCACCGGCGCCCGCAGCAGGCACAGAATCACCACGTCCTCTCCCTGCTCCTCTCCCTGCTCCGCGCCCACGCCCACGTGCCTTACTCCCTGCCCTCTTCATCTTGGTTGACAGATAAAGATAAGCAGAAAAGTACTAAGGCCTTAGTGTGCTTATTCCTGTAATGCTCCTCCTAACAGGTGTAAGAAACACTAATGTTGTAAATTGTGGACTAAACTTTATTATTTTTCAAATGTGGCCTACACAAGTGTAAGTTGTGTTTGGTGAACTTAACCTTTTTTTTGGTGCAGATCGGGCTACAGAGCTAGTTTAAATCACACGGAGACCGTGCAGACAGCCGTAAACGGCGCTGCAAGGCCAAGAAACCCTCCTCTAGGTTATCCTATATAGTGTTTTTCCACTATTTAGCTGGATACAAGTGGAAAGACACTAATAGGAATTTTTTTTTTCAAATTTTAAACTGGCTGCACTATTTGAAAAAAAGGAAATTGTTTTTCAAGGTATGAGGCAGTAACGCACCCTGAGCTGAATCCAACCGGCTATGGCTGCACACAGACTACAGGGCGAGCTGCGCTCACACAGAGACCGTGCAGACAGCCGTAAACGGCGCTGCAAGGCCCCCAAAAAAACCTCTAGGTTATCCTATGTAGTGTTTTTCCACAATTGAGCTGGAGACTGGTGGAAAGACACTAATAGGAATTTTTTTTTTTTTCAAATTTTAAACAGGCTGCACTATTTGAAAAAAAGGAAAATTTTTCTCAAGGTATGAGCCAGTAACGAACCCTGAGCTGAATCCAACCGGCTATGGCTGCACACAGACTACAGGGCGAGCTGGGCTCACACGGAGACCGTGCAGACAGCCGTAAACGGCGCTGCAAGGCCAAAAAACCCTCCTCTAGGTTATCCTATATAGTGTTTTTCCACTATTTAGCTGGATACGAGTGGAAAGACACTAATAGGAATTTTTTTTTTCAAATTTTAAACAGGCTGCACTATTTGAAAAAAAGGAAAATTTTTCTCAAGGTATGAGCCAGTAACGAACCCTGAGCTGAATCCAACCGGCTATGGCTGCACACAGACTACAGGGCGAGCTGGGCTCACACGGAGACCGTGCAGACAGCCGTAAACGGCGCTGCAAGGCCCAAAAACCCCCCTCTAGGTTATCCTATGTAGTGTTTTTCCACAATAGAGCTGGAGACTGGTGGAAAAACACTAATAGGAAATTTGAGAAAAAATGTGCAGCAGGCTGCACTAAGAGCAAAAAAGAACAACTGTGTGAGGCAGTGTGAACCCCCCCTGAGCTGAATACAACCGGGTATATGGCTGCACACAGACTACAGAGTGAGCTGCACACACACACACACACAGAGACCTTGCAGAACGCTGTTAAAACAGCGCTGCAAGGCAAGAGCAAGGTGAACAGTGAAGAACACACAGCGTTTTGCTAAATTAGCCTTTGGAAAGGAAAATAAAGCAATTAGCAAGCTCAACTGGCCCTCAGTTAGAACACAGCGTCCTGTCCCTAACTGAAATCACAGCAGAGTGAGCGCAAAATGGCGGCAGCGCTTTTTTATAGTGCAGAGTGACATCATTTCAGCAGCCAATCCCAGCCTTGCCAGTACTTACATGCCCACCATGCTAAACAGGATGTGCCCACACTTTCATTCATTCCTCATTGGCTGCTGCGTTCAATTTGAATTCTGGGAACTTCCGATTCCGGTATCCGATACGCGGGAAGTATCGGAATTCAGTATCGGAATTCCGATACCGCAAATATCGGCCGATACCCGATACTTGCGGTATCGGAATGCTCAACACTAGTTATTAACTAATTTTCCTCCCTTATCGATGTTCTCCCTCACCCGTCATTCCCATTTGATTACTGGGCATCCAAAATAGACACCTGGCCTGAATTGGCAGAATATGCATTGCAGGAGCTTGTTTGCCCAGCAGCTAGTGTGCTATCAGAAAGAGTATTCAGTGCTGCTGGTTCAATACTGACCAAAAAAAGGAGTCATCTGGCTACCCAAAATGTTGATGATCTAACCTTCATTAAAATGATCCAATCATGGATTTCTAATTATTTTGCCCCACCTTTCCCGGCTGACACCTAGCTTTCCTGTAAAAAGGTCTTGCTTTTGGACTGGTCTTACTGACTGTTCCAATTTCTCCATTTGCAGCTGCTGTCCAGCATACGACATTTTTACACCTCCCTAAATGGTCTGACTCCCCCCACGGGGCCGTGGTCACCACTTGGCGCAAGCACCCGTGAGAGTGCAAAATTATCATTCACTGCTCCACCACTGTTTAGTCTATGCGGTTAAATCCTTCAATGGCACTGCCAAAACCAATTTGTTGACATAAATGATGCTAGTAAAAATATTCAGGGGCCCTGTCCTACATTTATACCAGCTAATACTTTGCGTCAAATACCACTGTCTGCAAGTCAGCAGAGGAGCCCACCCCTGTACCTAGCTATGCCACCTTTTTGTTTGTTAAAAAAAAATTTTGCCAGACATTAACCTCAATTTATTATTTTGGCCTACTAACTGTGTCAGACATTCCTTCCAATTGTCCTCCGCTGACCACACCAATGCTGCCTGTGTACCCCTGGAACCTATTTAAAAGTGCATAGAGCCTAATTTTTTATTTTAAGCCTAGTAAGTCGGTCTGCTGTCCCTCCTTCCAATTTTCCTCCACTGACCACACCAATGCTGCCTGTGTACCCCTGGAACCTATGTAAAAGTGCATGGAGCCTACTTTTTTATTTTAGGCCTAGTAAGTCTGTCTGCATTCCCTCCTTCCAATTGTCCTCCACTGACCACACCAATGCTGCCTGTGTACCCCTGGAACCTATTTAAAAGTGCATAGAGCCTACTTTTTATTTTAGGCCTAGTAAGTCTGTCTGCGGTCCCTCCTTCCAATTGTCCTCCACTGACCACCCCAATGCTGCCTGTGTACCCCTGGAACCTCTTTAAAAGTGCACATAGCCTACTTTTTTTTATTTTAGGCCTAGTAAGTCTGTCTGCGGTCCCTCCTTCCAATTGTCCTCCACTGACCACACCAGTGCTGCCTGTTTACTCAAGGAACCTATGTAAATCTGCATAGAGCCAACTTTTTTATTTTAGGCCTAGTAAGTCTGTCTGCGGTCCCTCCTTCCAATTGTCCTCTGCAGAACACACCAATGCTGCCTGTGTACCCCTGGAACCTATTTAAAAGTGCATAGAGCCTACTTTTTTATTTTAGGCCTAATAAGTCTGTTTGAGGTCCCTCCTTTCAATTGTCCCCCGCTCACCACACCAATGCTGCCTGTGTACCCCTGGAACCTATTTAAAAGTGCATAGAGCCTACTTTTTTATTTTAGGCCTAGTAAGTCAGTCTGCGGTCCCTCCTTCCAATTTTCCTCCACTGACCACACCAATGCTGCCTGTGTACCCCTGGAACCTATTTAAAAGTGCATAGAGCCTACTTTTTTATTTTAGGCCTAGTAAGTTTGTCTGCGGTCCCTCCTTCCAATTTTCCTCCACTGACCACACCAATGCTGCCTGTGTACCCCTGGAACCTATTTAAAAGTGCATAGAGCCTACTTTTTTATTTTAGGCCTAATAAGTCTGTTTGAGGTCCCTCCTTTCAATTGTCCCCCGCTGACCACACCAATGCTGCCTGTGTACCCCTGGAACCTATTTAAAAGTGCATAGAGCCTACTTTTTTATTTTAGGCCTAGTAAGTCTGTCTGCGGTCCCTCCTTCCAATTGTCCTCCACTGACCACACCAATGCTGCCTGTGTACCCATGGAACCTGTGTAAATCTGCATAGAGCCTACTTTTTTATTTTAGGCCTAGTAAGTTTGTCTGCGGTCCCTCCTTCCTATTGTCCTCCACTGACCACACCAATGCTGCTTGTGTACCCCTGGAACCTATGTAAATCTGCATAGAGCTACCTTTTTTTATTTTAGGCCTAGTAAGTCTGTCTGCGGTTCCTCCCTCCAATTTTCCTCCGCTGACCACACCAATGCTGCCTGTGTACCCCTGGAACCTATTTAAAAGTGCATAGAGCCTACTTTTTATTTTAGGCCTAGTAAGTCTGTCTGCGGTCCCTCCTTCCAATTTTCCTCCACTGACCACACCAATGCTGCCTGTGTACCCCTGGAACCTATTTAAAAGTGCATAGAGCCTACTTTTTTATTTTAGGCCTAGTAAGTCTTTCTGCGGTCCCTCCTTCCAATTGTCCTCCACTGACCACACCAATGCTGCCTGTGTACCCATGGAACCTATGTAAATCTGCATAGAGCCTACTTTTTTATTTTAGGCCTAGTAAGTCTGTCTGTGGTCCCTCCTTCCAATTGTCCTCCACTGACCACACCAATGCTGCCTGTGTACCCATGGAACCTACGTAAATCTGCATAGAGCCAACTTTTTTATTTTAGGCCTAGTAAGTCTGTCTGCGGTCCCTCCCTCCAATTGTCCTCCGCTGACCACACCAATGCTGCCTGTGTACCCCTGGAACCTATTTAAAAGTGCATAGAGCCTACTTTTTTTTATTTTAGGCCTAGTAAGTCTGTCTGCGGTCCCTCCTTCCAATTGTCCTCCACTGACCACACCAATGCTGCCTGTTTACCCCTGGAACCTATTTAAAAGTGCATAGAGCCTACTTTTTTATTTTAGGTCTAGTAAGTCGGTCTGCGGTCCCTCCTTTCAATTGTCCTCCACTGACCACACCAATGCTGCCTGTGTACCCCTGGAACCTACTTAAAAGTGCATAGAGCCTACTTTTTTTATTTTAGGCCTGGTAAGTCTGTCTGCGGTCCCTCCTTCCAATTGTCCTCCGCTGACCACACCAATGCTGCCTGTGTACCCATGGAACCTATGTAAATCTGCATAGAGTCACCTTTTTTATTTTATGCCTAGTAAGTCTGTCTGCGGTCCCTCCTTCCAATTGTCCTCCACAGACCACACCAATGCTGCATGTGTACCCATGGAACCTATGTAAATCTGCATCAAGCCAAATTTTTTATTTGAGGCCTAGTAAGTCTATCTTCGGTCCCTCCTTTCAATTGTCCTCCGCTGACCAAACCAATGCTGCCTGTGTACCCCTGGAACCTATTTAAAAGTGCATAGAGCCTACTTTTTTATTTTAGGCCTAGTAAGTCTGCCTGGGGTCCCTCCTTCCAATTGTCCTCCGCTGACCACACCAATGCTGCCTATGTACCTCTGGAACCTATTTAAAAGTGGATAGAGCCTACTTTTTTTAATTTTAGGCCTAGTAAGTGTTAGGAGTCAAGTTTCCTCTGCTGCACAGGGGGAATCTCGATCCGTCTCCGCTGCGGTCTCCCATTCTCCTCCAGCCGCAGTGGAGTCTGCTCAGCAGGGACGTCGCTCCCAGTGTCTTGCTCGCTCTCACTCTGTGCAGAGAGTTACTGCTGCTTCTTCAGCTCCTGCCATTAAAGTCAGTGCTGGTCAGCGGCGAGCGGACTTCCCTGGGACTAAGTCCTTGTTTGCGCACACTGCTCATGCCCAGAGCAAGATCTCCCATTGGAGATCGAGGGTCATGTGCTCTGGCTCTGCAGCACATTCCATTGGTCCTCTTGGCAGGCCCTGGAAGGGCAAAGTTTCTGTGGCCACTTCCTGTCCTGCAACTATATAAACTGCGCATGACCGCACAGCCATGCGCTAGTGTACAATTGAATACGTGTGTTTGTTGTGAGTGCAAGTCGTTCATTAAATACCCCTACCCTATTGTATGACTGTTCGCGTATGGAGTATGGCTGCTATCTAGCGCCCGACAAATCACTCAACGTGTCACACACGTATCAGCGTCTATTGCTGTGACCGCCAGTGCGGCGCCACGCGCCAGTAGTGCGCTTCCTGATCCACATCTGGGTGCTTAGTGGTGCCTGCCAGCATGGCACAGTTCGCAGTTCGGTGCTCTAATTATAAGAGTTGCCTAACACACTCTGTTGCGGTGTTGTGTCAGCAAGTGGTCTAATCGGACTTCAATCCTAGTTGGGGTTAAGTTCGCTGACTGCTTGCTCGCCTTCTATGTGCGGTACCGCGATCCTGTGACGCAACAGGATCACTTCCTTCACGTTGGGTGAAGTTTAACCCACGCGAGTATACTTATGAATACCGCCATATAGTCCGTCATTACTCAGCAGCAGGTTCCATCTCTGCACGGTGGACCCCGGGCTACGAACGCACCGTACACTATCAGTCTTATTATTTGGTGCGTTCCGCTAGCCCTAACATTACACTAGCGCCAGGGTCTGGCTAGTGATGACGGACAAACAGCAATCGCTGCGGTATATACAGCAGCTGGAGGGTAGGTTGGCGGCTCTCGAGAGCGCAACCCCAGCTGTGGATGTTACCGCAGTTGCTGTACAGGCTGCCAGCGTGGCTGCAGCAACTTTGTCCATTGCCACCCCTGTTCCGACATTTTCTCGCCTCCCGCTGCCAGAAAAATTTTCTGGTAATAGCAAATTTTGTAGGGGATTCGTGAGTCAGTGCTCTATTCATCTCGAGCTTCTGGCTGCACGTTTCCCCACAGAGCGGGCTAAGGTGGGATTTATTGTGTCTCTATTGTCGGACAGGGCGTTGGAATGGGCTACGCCGCTGTGGGAGCGTGGCGATCATGTGGTGCAGAGTGCTCCTCTGTTTTTGAGCACTTTAAAACAGGTCTTTTTAGGACCTCAAGTCACCCATGACACTGCGCTCCAACTGCTGGCATTAACTCAGGGTGAGTCCTTGGTCAGTCATTTTGCCGTCCAATTCCGCACTTTAGCATCTGAGCTGGAATGGTCGGATAAAGCTCTTATCCCCATATTTTGGAGGGGCTTGGCTGACCATGTAAAGGACGCTCTGGCCACTAGGGAGATTCCTGCCACACTGGAGGAGTTAATAACAGTCTCCACTCGAATTGACCTCCGTTTTAACGAGCGGAGGTTAGAGCGAGCCCAGTGTAGGCAGAGGTTTCGGCTGGCTCCTACTTTCGCCAAACCTCTGGAATCTCCGGTCCTGGTTCCTGAGTCACATGAGGCCAGGGAAGTGTCACAAGCGGGACCTAAGTCCCGGACCGCTTGTGCACTCAGGGTCTGTCATGTTTGCCAGCAGTCTGGACATTTAGCCACCAGATGTCCTCAGCGGTCGAGGAAACGTCAGCGTCTAGTGGTCGTAGGTGGAGGTACACTAGACACGGCGACGTTTGCCTCTAAATTGTCCTTTAAGGGGACAATTACTTTAGGCTCATTCTCCCACTCGGTAGAGCTCTGCGTGGAATCTGGGGCGGAGGGCAATTTTATGTCTTCTGCCTTTGCCCAACGCCACGCAATACCTCTGGTTATGCTAGCTCAACCTGTAACGGTACGAGTGGTGAATGGGTCGACTCTGCCCTCACAGATAACTCACCAGACCATCCCTTTTACTCTGTCCATGTCGCCATCTCATCAGGAGATTATTTCTCTGCTCGTCATTCCAGAGGGAATTGATGAAGTCCTGTTGGGAATACCTTGGCTACGGTACCACTCTCCTCATATCGAGTGGTCCTCAGGCAGAATTCTGGGATGGGGTGAATCTTGTGGGGGTAGGTGTCAGAGGGAGTGCGTTCAGGTAGCTACAACTGAGGTACCCGCAGATCTTTCCTCTCTCCCCAAGCAGTATTGGTTGTATGCAGACGTATTCTCCAAAAAGGCGGCGGAGACCCTTCCGCCCCATCGCCCCTATGACTGTCCTATTGACCTCTTGCCTGGTGCTGAGCCTCCCCGGGGTCGAGTCTATCCGCTATCTCTCCCGGAGACGGAGGCAATGTCACAGTACATCTAGGAAAATCTGGCAAGAGGGTTCATCAGGAAGTCAGTGTCACCTGCTGGGGCAGGGTTCTTCTTCGTGCAGAAGAAGAGTGGGGAATTGCGTCCATGCATAGACTACAGGGGTCTTAACGCCATCACCGTTAAGAATAAATACCCTTTTCCTTTGATATCTGAACTGTTTGATAGGCTTTGGGGAGCAAGGGTATTTACTAAATTAGATCTGCGGGGTGCTTACAACCTGATTCGCATCCGTGAGGGGGACGAATGGAAGACGGCTTTTAAGACCAGGGATGGGCACTATGAATATCTGGTGATGCCCTTTGGGCTCTGTAATGCCCCAACCGTTTTCCAAGACTTTGTGAACGATATCTTCCGGGATATGCTTTCCACCTCGGTCGTAGTCTATCTGGATGATATTCTCATCTACTCTCCAGATATTGACTCCCACCGGAGAGATGTTTGCAAAGTCTTCGACCTCCTACGGGCAAACTCCCTCTATGCCAAGTTGGAGAAGTGTATGTTTGAGCAGGAGTCCTTACCTTTCCTAGGCTACATCATCTCAGCCCAGGGATTGGCTATGGATCCTGCCAAACTACAGGCTGTGATGGACTGGCAGGAACCCCATTCTCTTAAAGCGGTGCAGCGCTTTATGGGGTTCATCAATTATTATCGCCAGTTCATCCCGCATTTCTCAACTTTGGTAGCTCCCTTGGTTGCCCTCACCAAGAAGGGGGCGAATATCAAATTGTGGTCTGAGGAGGTCTCCAAGGCTTTTATCTCTATAAAGTCACACTTCGCTAGCGCTCCCATTCTTCATCGCCCCGATGTTGATAAGCCATTTATCATGGAGGTGGATGCCTCTTCTGTTGGTGCTGGAGCAGTCCTCTTCCAAAAGGATGCTCAAGGTCGGAAGCATCCTTGCTTCTTTTTCTCCAAGACCTTCGCACCAGCAGAGAGGAATTATTCCATCGGGGACAGGGAGTTGCTAGCCATGAAGTTGGCTTTCTCGGAGTGGAGACATCTCTTGGAGGGAGCACGTTTTCCCTTCCAAGTCTTCACAGATCACAAAAATTTGGTGTATCTGCAGACAGCTCAGCGGTTGAATTCTCGCCAGGCCAGATGGTCCTTGTTCTTCTCCCGGTTTCATTTCACCCTCCATTTCCTTTCTGGGGAGAAGAACATCCGGGCCGACGCTCTCTCTCGCTCCGTTGTGTCATCTGTGGAGGAGGAGGAGGAGCCTCAGCTTATTGTCCCCACCGAGAGTTTGAGAACCGTGGCCCCGGTTTCACTGGAGTCTGTGCCCTCGGGCAAGACTTTTGTTCCATCTAGTTTGCGACCGGAGGTTCTCTCTTGGGCGCACTTGTCCAGGGTGGGTGGACATTTTGGTACTAAAAGGACATCAGAGTTACTGGCGAGGACATACTGGTGGCCGCATATGGCTCGTGATGTCGCGGAGTACGTTCGGGCGTGTGTCTCTTGCACCAGGAACAAGACTCCTCGGCAACGGCCAGCTGGTTTGCTATATCCTCTGCCCGTGGCTGACAGGCCCTGGGAGATGGTCGGGATGGACTTTGTGGTTGGCTTACCCAAGTCTCGTAATTGCACCATTATCTGGGTGATCACCGATCATTTTTCCAAAATGGTGCATTTGGTGCCTCTTCCAAGGCTACCATCTGCACGGGCGTTGGCTGTCTTGTTTATCAAGCATATCTTTCGCTTACACGGTATGCCAGACAAAATTGTTAGTGACCGGGGTCCCCAGTTTGCGTCTCGATTCTGGAGGGAGCTATGTCGTCTACTCAGTATTGAGTTAAATCTCTCTTCGGCATATCATCCCGAGACGAATGGGTTGGTAGAAAGGGCCAACCAGACCTTGGTCACATATCTGCAACATTTTGTTTCTGCCAGACAGGATGACTGGGCATCCTTGCTACCGTGGGCAGAGTTTGCACTTAACAATGCCGTAGCCGACTCCACCGGTCAGACTCCATTCCTCTTAAATTACGGCCAGCATCCGCGTGTTCCTGTGCCCATGCCTGTGTCTTCCGCTGATCCCAGGGTGGCAGACTGGGCTGTGGAGGCACGGGACATTTGGGATCGCACGCAGGATGCCATTCAGGCCTCCAAGGAGAGAATGAGGTCCTCCGCCCCGCTCCTACTTTTGCCCCTGGCGACTTGGTGTGGCTCTCCGCCCGTAACATCAGGCTGCGAGTTGAGTCCACTAAGTTTGCTCCTCGCTACTTGGGTCCCTTCAAGGTTCTTGAACAGGTTAATCCTGTGGTCTACCGCCTGGCTCTTCCTCCACGCTTGGGTATCACCGACACCTTTCATGTGTCCCTCTTGAAACCCGTATACATGTCCCGGTTTTCCGAGTCATCTGCCGGGACATCGGGTTCGTCTACGGACGATTACGAGGTGAACGCTATTTTGGGGTGCAAGGTGGTACGCGGCAAAAAGTTTTATTTGGTGGATTGGAAGGGTTATGGTCCAGAGGACAGGTCTTGGGAGCCTGCTGAAAACATTCAGGCCCCACAGCTCATTGCTGCCTTCGAGCGTAGCGAGGCCCAAGGAGGGGGGGGCCCTAGGAGGGGGGGTAATGTTAGGAGTCGAGTTTCCTCTGCTGCACAGGGGGAATCTCGATCCGTCTCCGCTGCGGTCTCCCATTCTCCTCCAGCCGCAGTGGAGTCTGCTCAGCAGGGACGTCGCTCCCAGTGTCTTGCTCGCTCTCGCTCTGTGCAGAGAGTTACTGCTGCTTCTTCAGCTCCTGCCATTAAAGTCAGTGCTGGTCAGCGGCGAGCGGACTTCCCTGGGACTAAGTCCTTGTTTGCGCACACTGAGCATGCCCAGAGCAAGATCTCCCATTGGAGATCGAGGGTCATGTGCTCTGGCTCTGCAGCAGATTCCATTGGTCCTCTTGGCAGGCCCTGGAAGGGCAAAGTTTCTGTGGCCACTTCCTGTCCTGCAACTATATAAACTGCGCATGACCGCACAGCCATGCGCTAGTGTACAATTGAATACGTGTGTTTGTTGTGAGTGCAAGTCGTTCATTAAATACCCCTACCCTATTGTATGACTGTTCGCGTATGGAGTATGGCTGCTATCTAGCGCCCGACAAATCACTCAACGTGTCACACACGTATCAGCGTCTATTGCTGTGACCGCCAGTGCGGCGCCACGCGCCAGTAGTGCGCTTCCTGACCCACGTCTGGGTGCTTAGTGGTGCCTGCCAGCACGGCACAGTTCGCACTTCGGTGCTCTAATTATAAGAGTTGCCTAACACACCCTGTTGCGGTGTTGTGTCAGCAAGTGGTCTAATCGGACTTCAATCCTAGTTGGGGTTACGTTCGCTGACTGCTTGCTCGCCTTCTATGTGCGGTACCGCGATCCTGTGACGCAACAGGATCGCTTCCTTCACGTTGGGTGAAGTTTAACCCACGCGAGTATACTTATGAGTACCGCCATATAGTCCGTCATTACTCAGCAGCAGGTTCCATCTCTGCACGGTGGACCCCGGGCTACGAACGCACCGTACACTATCAGTCTTATTATTTGGTGCGTTCCGCTAGCCCTAACAGTAAGTCTTTCTGCAGTCCCTCTTTCCAACTGTCCTCCACTGACCACACCAATGCTGCCTGTGTACCCCTGGAACCTATTTAAAAGTGCATAGAGCCTACTTTTTTTGTTTTAGGCCTAGTAAGTCTGTCTGCAGTCCCTCCTTCCAATTGTCCTCCACTGACCACACCAATGCTGCCTGTGTATCCCTGGAACCTATTTAAAAGTGCATAGAGCCTACTTTTTTATTTTAGGCCTAGTAAGTCTGTCTGCGGTCCCTCCTTCCAATTGTCCTCCACTGACCACACTAATGCTGCCTGTGTACCCATGGAACCTATGTAAATCTGCATAAAGCCTACTTTTTTATTTTAGGCCTAGTATATTTGTCTGCGGTCCCTTCTTCAAATTGTCCTCCACTGACCACACCAATGTTGCCTGTGTACCCATGGAACCTATGTAAATCTGCATCGAGCCAACTTTTTTATTTTAGGCCTAGTAAGTCTATCTTCGGTCCCTCCTTCCAATTGTCCTCCGCTGACCACACCAATGCTGCCTGTGTACCCCTGGAACCTATTTAAAAGTGCAAAGAGCCTACTTTTTTATTTTAGGCCTAGTAAGTCTGTCTGCGGTCACTCCTTCCAATTGTCCTCCGCTGACCACACCAATGCTGCCTGTGTACCTCTGGAACCTATTAAAAAGTGCATAGAGCCTACTTTTTTTATTTTAGGCCTAGTAAGTCTGTCTGCGGTCCCTCTTTCCAATTGTCCTCCACTGACCACACCAATGCTGCCTGTGTACCCCTGGAACCTATTTAAAAGTGCATAGAGCCTACTTTTTTTGTTTTAGGCCTAGTAAGTCTGTCTGCAGTCCCTCCTTCCAATTGTCCTCCACTGACCACACCAATGCTGCCTGTGTATCCCTGGAACCTATTTAAAAGTGCATAGAGCCTACTTTTTTATTTTAGGCCTAGTAAGTCTGTCTGCGGTCCCTCCTTCCAATTGTCCTCCACTGACCACACCAATGCTGCCTGTGTACCCATGGAACCTATGTAAATCTGCATCGAGCCTACTTTTTTTATTTTAGGCCTAGTAAGTCTGTCTGCGGTCCCTCCTTCCAATTGTCTTCCACTGACCACACCAATGCTGCCTGTGTATCCCTGGAACCTATTTAAAAGTGCATAGAGCCTACTTTTTTTTTATTTTAGGCCTAGTAAGTCTGTCTTCGGTCCCTCCTTCCATTTGTCCTCCACTGACCACACCAATGCTGCCTGTGTACCCCTGGAACCTTTATTAAACTGTTTGAGCCAACTTTTTGGTTTAAGGCCTACTACCTGTGTCTGTCTGTGCCATGCAATACAGCTGTCCTCCTCTTAAAAAAGCTGAGCTTCAATTGTCAGGTTTTCAGCCTATCGGAATTTGAAAACTGCATTGGGACTACTAGTTTGGTTGGTGCCTACTAACGGTGTCTACCGCTCCTTGGTGTTCTCCTGGTTTTTATTCATTAGCTTCAATCTTCAGGCTTTCGTCCTATGTTTTTTTAAAATATGAAATTGCATTTGGCCTACTAGTTTGGTTGGGGCCTACTAACGATGTCTGCCGCTCCTAGGTGCTCTCCTGGTTTACTTTCCTGAGCTTCAATCTTCAGGCTTTCGTTTAGTAGTTTCAATATTGAATTGCATTTGACCTACTACTTTGGTTGGGGCCTACTAACGGTGTCTGCCGCTCCTAGGTGTTCTTCTGGTTTACTTTCCTGAGCTTCAATCTTCAGGCTTTCGTTAAGTAGTTTTAATATTGATTTGCATTTGGCCTACTACTTTGGTTGGGGCCTACTAAAGATGTCTGCCGCTCCTAGGTGTTCTCCTGGTTTCCTTTCCAGAGCTTCTATCTTCAGGCTTTCATTAAGTAGTTTTAATAATATAAAGCATGTGGGCTACTAGTTTGGTTGGGGCCTACTAACGGTGTCTGCCGCTCCTAGGTTTTCTCCTGGTTTCCTTTCCTGAGCTTCTATCTTCTGGCTTTCATTAAGTAGCTTTAATATTACACTGCATTTGGCCTACTAGTTTGGTTGGGGCCTACTAACCGTGTCTGCCGCTCCAAGGTGTTCTCCTGGTTTCCTTTCCAGAGCTTCTATCTTCAGGCTTTCATTAATTAGTTTTTAGATTACACTGCATTTGGCCTACTAGTTTGGTTGGGGCCTACTAACGGTGTCTGACGCTCCTTGCTGTTCTCCTCCACTGAACAAAGCAGTGCCCCCTGCTTACTACTGTTACCAATTTTGAACTGCATTTAGCCTACTTACTGATTTGGGCCTACTCACTGTGTCAGCCTCTCATTACAGTTGTCCTCCACTGAACAAAGCAATGCCGCCTGGTTAGTCCTGTTACCAATTTTGAAATGCATTTAGCCCACTTTATTATTTTGGGCCTATATCTGTGTTTCCTCCTCATCCTGCCCATTGCCCAGCCAGTGCTAAATGAGTCTGCTGGTACATTGAACCAGACCACTACATTCCCCTTGCACGCTACACAGCCAGAATCTGACCCTGCTGAAAGTCAGGTTCCCCTTCCCGCATAATATACCACCTTACACGGGGACAAAGAGGAAGGTGCAGATGAAAGTGCAGGTTCCTTCATCAGGTGGGGGGGGAATACTCGTTGGTGACGTCACTGGCACAGGGCCCCTCATAGTACGCAAAAGTGTCGCTGCTGGTGGGAGGCGCCCCCACCGTGCAAACACACCGCCGTACTTTGAGGGGCCCTGTGCCAGTGCCAATGCGAACGAGTTGGCCTCCTCTGCTTGCTCAGGATCACAGCACTTGCAAAGTTGAAATACTTACCTCTCCCTGCTCCACTGCCGTGACGTGGTCCATGTTTCCTGGGCTCACTAAATACTTGAACCAGCCATACCCCCCACAACTTTAGCCAAATGACCCCCAATTTCCAATGCCTAACTATTATTATAAGGCAAATTAAGATTGACAAGCTTCAGTAACAAGAATGGATGTTTTTGCCATTAAAATGGGCACTGTAGGTGTTTTCCACTCACTGCCGACTATGCTTCCCCATTGACTTGCATTGGGTTTCGTGTTTCGGTTGATCCCCGACTTTTTGCGATAATCGGCCGATTTCACTCGACTCGACTTTTGAGCTAGTCGAGTTTCGCGAAACCCGACTCGATCCTAAAAAAGTAAAAGTCGCTCAACCCTAGATAGCAGTACAAAATGCAAAAAAAAATATAGAGAGTAGACTCAAGTTATATCATATAAAGTGCCAAGTGCATATTGATAATAATAGCTATAAAGTCCCTATATAAAAAAAGGCTACTACCAAGACAAAGACAAAGTGTTCCACAAATTATTCTATAAGGCATACATGCCATATAATGAAAAGCAGAGAAGTCAAGTAGATAACCACAATAGAATGCCACAGAAGTAAACCAACCTTAAATGGATGTGGAGAGAGAACATCAACGCACGTTTCGCTGTGTAGCTTCTTTGAGGGGCGTGGTGTCAGGGCATAAAATGCAGGTATTTAGAGAGGGGACGAAATGAGTCCACCAAAATCGGAGTTGTGCGGTATATACGGCGCTTACAATGGCATGGCGAAGGCCAGAAGCCAGGGCCTTATCGTCCGACGTCATTGTTCCACACGCACCGCCAACGCATTAGCAAAGTGGGCGAGGAGCCGAAGACGTCAGGAGGACACGTAGCCATGGAGAGAGGCAGACGCCAGCCAGAGGACCGATATAATTATAATAATAATTATAATAATTATAATTTTTTCTTAACTTTGCTCCTTAAACCCTCTACAATAATTGGACATTTTATACAACTGGCTGTTACAGCAAGAGTTTGGCTGTCAGTTAAGCTTCCCAGGAGTGGACCCATGGGCAAAGATTCCTGCATGTTCACCATGACGTAACTATATACATACGTGGTCAAAATTGTTGGTACCCATTGTTTAAAGACAGAAAAACCCACAATGGTCACAGAAATAACTTGAATCTGACAAAAGTAATAATAAATAAAAAATCAAATCTATGAAAAAGAACAAATGAAAGACAGACATTGCTTTTCAACCATGCTTCCACAGAATTAAAAAAAATTAAAACTCATGGAATAGGCATTGACAGAAATTATGATACCCCTGAAAATAATGTGACCAAAGGGACATGTCAAATCAAAGTGTGTCCACTAATTAGCATCACAGGAGTCTACAATCTTGGAATCAGTGAGTTGGCCTGCACATAGGACTACAGACACTCTCTGTTTGGTGACATGGTGTATCACACTCAGCATAGACCAGAGGAAGCAAAGGAAAGAGCGGTACCAACAGTTTTGACCATGTGTGCACATCATAGAGCAGGAACATGTTTCCCATCGTAATATAAATCTATGTCAAACATCGGGAAAGGGTGAATCTGTTAGGGTTGTCGGAACACACTAAATAAATTTGAAAATAAAGTGCATTCGCCACCCGGGGTCCACGGTGCAGAGATGGCAAACTGCAGCTAGAGGACAATGGCAAATACTAGCAGTGAGCGAAAGTGACTCACACTGAGTTAAAGTCACTCAGTGGAGAAGCACATGGCTGTGCCAATCGCACACAACAACGGGAAAGGAACTTTGCAATAAGACTGTGTTTATCCCCACACAGATGCAGAGTGAATATGGCGCTAAATGCGTAGCCTGTTAACTTCACAGGAGTACGCAAGCCCCACTGGGACAAAGGAACCGGTAGTGGACTCCAAGCACTCACAGAACTCCTCTCCTTAGAGGACTGAATTCTAATGGCACTAGTGCCTGCCCTGAATTCAAACATACAATCTCCTCTCCGGGGAAGCCGGAATTCTAAAGGCAATAGGCCTGCCCCGAGCCCATACAACCGAGTCCAGAATACCATTAGGTTCCACACACACAACATAAATGATCTTAGCGCACCGACGGGCATGCCAAAGATCCTTTTATAGTTTTTGCCAATTAGACAGGACCTTGCTCACGGACCAATCCGAATTCGGACAGGACATGAGCATGTGATGGCCACCACTGAGAAGTCACCTCATGAGCATGCTCAGTAGAGCAGATCTTGGACTTAGTCTCAAGAGGGATAGCTCGCTACTGTCTATTGCCAGTTACTATAGCTGAACCTGGAGAGGCAGCAGTAACAAAGCGCACAGCCCGAGTATGAGCAAGACATTGAGACTAATGAATTTGCTGAGCATCATTCACTGCAGTCGAGACTGAATGAGGGACCGCAGGAAAAGATAAGGCTTGGGATTCATCCTGTGCAGAGGGAGAATCCCAGTGCCTAACATTAACCCCCTTCCTAACACCCCCCTGTGAGCTTTGGCATGCTTGAAGGTCACAATAAGCTGGGGGGCACGAATATAAAAATAAAAGATTATTATAAAAAGATTATTATAACAGGCTCCCAGGTCCTATCATCTGGCGCATGACCCTTCCTGTCCACTAAATTAACTTTTTTGCCTCGTATCACCTTGGAACCGACGATTGCATTCACCTCAAAGTCGTCTGAGGACATTCCAAACGTCTCGGCAGATGACCCAGAAAACTGGGACATGTGAACGGGTTTCAAGAGGGACACATTAAAGGTGTCGGCGATATTCAGGTGCATTGGAAGGGACAGGTGATACACCACAGGATTAACCTGCTCCAGTATTTTAAAAGAACCTAGGTGACCGGGAGCAAACTTAGTGGACTCTACGCACAGCTTGATATTATGAGCTAAGAGCCACACCAAGTCGCCCAGAGTGAAGACCAGAGTGGGATGGCGATGTAATCAACAGAAACCCTCATTCTCTCCTTAAAGGCCTTGATGGCCAATCATCATGCCTGGTAGAGATGAAGTGCTGTAGGTATGTGACCAGAGTCTGATTGACCCTCTCCACCAACCTGTTCATCTCGGGATGGTATAGTGAAGAGAGATTAAGCAGAATACTGAGCAGACGACAGAGATCTCTCCAGATCCGAGAAGTGAACTGGAGACCCCGGTCATTGACTATCATGTCAGGCATGCCATGAAGAAGGAAAACATGCTTCACAAAAAGTGCAGCCAATTCCCGAAGGCTCTCGTGGAAGAGGAGCTAAGTGTACCATCTTGGAGAAATGGTCGGTGACTACCCAGATGACTGTATTCTTACGAGACTTGTGCAAACCCACAACAAAGTCCATCCCGACCATCTCCCAGGGCCTATCTGCCACAGACAAGGAATGTAACAAGCCCACTGGCCTCTGCCGGGATGGCCGATTCCATTCACGGCCAGCAATAGGACCTCGCCAAAAGCTCAGACATCCTTTTGATCCTGAAATGTCCACCAAACCTAGAATAGTGAGCCCAAGAGAGAACCACTCAGAATAAATTATGGTCCCAACCCCATTTATAAGGCAAGAAATCCCACATATTAAACATGACAGGGCACACCTGTGAAGTGAAAAACATTCCCTGTGACTACCTCTTGAAACTCATCAAGATAATGCCAAGAGTGTGAAAAGCAGTCATTAAAGCAAAAGGTGACTATTTTGAAGAACCTAGAATATAAGACATAATTTCAATTGTTTCACACTTTTTTGTTAAGTATATAATTCCACATGTGTTAATTCATAGTTTTGATGCCTTCAGTGTGAATGTACAATTTTCATAGTAGTGAAAATACTGAAAAATCTTTAAATGAGAAGGTGTGTACAAACTTTCGGTCTGTAGTATGTGGGGGTAAACCATTGTTTGGGCGCATGGCAGAGCTCAGTAGGGAAGGAGCGCCATGTGACTTTTCAATGCAAAATTGATTGGAATTGAGATAAGACGCCATGTCGCGTTTGGAGAGCCCCTGATGTGCCTAAACATTGCAACCCTCCACAAATGACACCATTTTGAAAGGTAGACCCCTAAGGAACTTATCTAGATGTGTGGTGAGCACTTTGACCCACCAAGTGCGTCACAGAAATTTTTAACGTAGAGCTGTAAAAATAAAAAAATCATATTTTTTTAAAAGAATAATCTTTTTCCCCCCAATTTTTTATTTTCCCAAGGGTAACAGAAGAAATTGGAACCCAAAATTTGTTGCAAAATTTGTCCTGAGTACGCTGATACCCCTTTTGTGGGGTAAACCACTGTTTTGAGGGTAGACCACTGTTTGGGCGCATGGCAGAGCTCAGAAGGGAAGGAGCGTCATTTGACTTTTCAATGCAAAATTGACTGGACTTGAGATGGGAAGCCATGTCGGGTTTGAAGAGCCCCTGATGTGCCTATACATTGAAACCCCCCCACAAATGACACCATTTTGGAAAGTAGACCCCCTTAGGAGCTTATCTAAATGTGTTGTGAGCACTTTGACACACCAAGTGCTTCACGGAAGTTTATAATGTAGAGCCTTAAAAATAAAAAATCATGTTTTTTCACAAAAATTATATTTTCACCCCAATTTTTTATTTTCCCAAGGGTAACAGGAGAAATTTGATACCCCATATGTGGGGGTAAACCACTGTTTGGGTGCATGGCAGAGCTCGGAATAGAAGGAGCACCGTTTAACTTTTTAATGCAAAATTGACTGGAATTGAGATCGGACGCCATGTCACATTTGGAGAGCCCCTGATGTGCCTAAACATTGAAACCCTCACAAGTGACACCATTTTGGAAAGTAGACCCCCTAAGGAACGTATCTAGATGTGTGGAGAGCACTTTGAACCCCCAAGTGTTTCACTACAGTTTATAACACAAAGCCGTGAAAATAAAAAAACATTTTTTTCCACAAGCCCCTACAATTTTTATTTTCCCAAGGGTAACCAGAGAAATTGGACACCAAAATTTGTGGTCCAATTTGTCCTGAGTACGCTGATATCCCATATGTTGGGGTAAACCCCTGTTTTGGCGCATGGGAGAGCTCTGAAGGGAAGGAGCACGGTTTTACTTTTTCAGCGCAGAATTGGCTGGAATTGAGATTGGACACCATGTCATGTTTTAAGAGCCCCAATGTGCCTAAACAGTGGAAATCCCCAATTCTAACTGAAGCTCTAACCCAAACACACCCCTAACCCTAATCCCAACCCTAACCATAACCTTAACCACACCCCTAAACCAAACATGCCCCTATCCCTAATCCAAACCACACCCCTAATGTCAATACACCCCTAACCCTAATCGCAACCCTAACCACACCCCTAACTCCAACACACACCTAACCCTAATCCCAACCGTAACCCTAACCACACTCCTAACCCTGACACACTCCTAACCCTAATCCCAACCCTAATCCCAACCGTAAATGTAATCATAACCCTAATTTTAGCCCCAACCCTAATTTTAGCCCCAACCCTAACCCTTACTTTAGCACCCAACCCTAACCCTTACTGCAGCCCCAACACTTGCCCTAACTTTAGCCCTAGACCCTAACCATAAATTTAGCCCCAACCTAACCCTAACTGTAGCCCCAACCCTAACACTAACTGTGGCCCCAACCCTAACCGTAGCCCCAACTCTAACTGTAGCCCTAACCCTAACTTTAGCCCCAACCTTAACCCTAACTTTAGCCCCAACTTTAACCGTAACCCTAATGGGAAAATGGAAACAACACATTTTTTTAATTGTATTATATTTCCCTAACAAAGGGGGTGATTAATGGGGGTTTGATTTACTTTTATAGCGGGTATTTTAGCGGATTTTTATGATTGGCAGCTGTGACATGCTAAAAGACGCTTTTTAATGCAAAAAATAGTTTCTGCGTCTCCACATTTTGAGAGCTATAATTTTTCCATATTTTGGTCCACAGAGTGAGGTCTTGTTTTTTGCGGGACGAGTAGATGTTTTATTGGTACTATTTTTGGGCACATGACATTTTTTGGTCGCTTTTTATTCCGATTTTTGTGAGGCAGAATGAACATAAACCAGCAATTTGTGACTTTCTTTTGAGGGGGCGTTTATACCGTTCCCTGTTTGATAAAATTGATAAAGCAGTTTTATTCTTCGGGTCAGTACGATTACAGCGATACCTCATTTATATCATTTTTTCATGCTTTGGTGCTTTTATACGATAAAATCTATTTTATATAAAAATAATTATTTTTGCATCACTTTATTCTGAGGACTATAACTTTTTTATTTTTTTGCTGATGATGCTATATTGAGGCTATTTTTTGTAGGACAAGATGACGTTTCCAGCGGTACCATGATTATTTACTGTATATCTGTCTTTTTGATCGCGTGTTATTCCACTTTTTGTTCGGTGGTATGATAATAAAGCGTTATTTTTTGCCTCGTTTTTTTTTTAAGGTGATCACTGAAGGGGTTAACTAGTGGGACAATTTTATAGGTTGGGTCGTTACAGACGCAGCGATACTAAATATGTGTACTTTTATTGTTTTGTTTTTTTCATTTAGACAAATAAATGTATTTATTGGAACAATATACAGTTGTAGCCAAAAGTATTGACACCCCTGCAATTCTGTCAGATAATACTCAGTTTCTTCCTGAAAATGATTGCAATCACAAATTCTTTGGTATTATTATCTTCATTTAATTTGTCTTCAATGAAAAAACAGAAAAAGAGTTGTCCTAAAGCCAAATTGGATATAATTCCACATCAAACATAAAAAAGGGGGTGGACAAAAGTATTGGCACTGTTAGAAAAATCATGTGATGCTTCTCTAATTTGTGTAATTAACAGCACCTGTAACTTACCTGTGGCACCTAACAGGTGTGGGCAATAACTAAATCACACTTGCAGCCAGTTGACATGGATTAAAGTTGACTCAACCTTTGTCCTGTGTCCTTGTGTGTACCATATTGAGCATGGAGAAAAGAAAGAAGACCAAAGAACTGTCTGAGGACTTGAGAAACCAAATTGTGTGGAAGCATGAGCAATCTCAAGGCTACAAGTCCATCTCCAAAGATCTGAATGTTCCTGTGTCTACCGTGCACAGTGTCTTCAAGAAGTTTAAAGCCCATGGCACTGTGGCTAACCTCCTTAGATGTGGACGGATGGGAAAAATTGGCAAGAGATTTCAACGCAAGATTGTGCGGATGGTGGATAAAGAACCTCGACTAACATCCAAACAAGTTCAAGCTGCCCTGCAGTGTTAACCCATACTCTCCGTCGGCGTCTAAATGAAAAGGGACTGTATGGTAGGAGACCCAGGAAGACCTCACTTCTTACCCCGAGACATAAAAAAGCCAGGCTGGAGTTTGCCAAAACTTACCTGAGAAAGCCTAAAACGTTTTGGAAGAATGTTCTCTGGTCAGATGAGACAAAAGTAGAGCTTTTTGGGCAAAGGCATCAACATAGAGTATACAGGAGAAAAAAAGAGGCATTCAAAGAAAAGAACACGGTCCCTACAGTCAAACATGGCAGAGGTTCTCTGATGTTTTGGGGTTGCTTTGCTGCCTCTGGCACTGGACTGCTTGACTGTGTGCATGGCATATGAAGTCTGAAGACTAGCAACAAATTTTGCAGCATAATGTAGGGCCCAGTGTGAGAAAGCTGGGTCTCCCTCAAAGGTCATGGGTCTTCCAGCAGGACAATGACCCAAAACACACTTCAAAAAGCACTAGAAAATGGTTTGAGAGAAAGCACTGGAGAATTCTAAGGTGGCCAGCAATGAGTCCAGACCTGAATCCCATAGAACACCTGTTGAGAGATCTAAAAATGTCAGTTTGGAGAAGGCACCCTTCAAATATCAGGGACCTGGAGCAGTTTGCCAAAAGAAGAATGGTCTAAAAATCCAGTAGAGCATTGTAAGAAACTCTTTGATGGTTACCGAAGCGGTTGGTCGCAGTTATTTTGGCTAAAGGTTGTGCAACCAAGTATTAGGCTGATGGTGCCAATACTTTTGTCTTGCCAATTTTTGGAGTTTTGTGTGAAACGATCAATGTTTTGCTTTTTGCTTCATTCTCTTTTATGGTTTTTTCATTTAAGACAAATTAAATGAAGTTAATGATACCAAAGAATTTGTGATTGCAGTCATTTTCAGAAAGAAACTGAGTATTATCTGACAGAATTGCAGGGGTGTCAATACTTTTGCCCACAACTGTATTTTTTTTTTTCATTATTTAAGAATTTTTTTTTTTTTTTAGCACATGTAATTTTTTTTTTTTTTCTTTTTTACTTTGTCCCAGGGTGGGACATCAAGCTATAGTGTCAGTTCGCTGATCTGACACTTTGCAAAACACTGTGTCAGATCAGTGATCTGACAGGCAGTGCTCCAGGCTTTCCGACGTCTGCTCTGAGCAGGCGCTTGCAAGCCACCTCCCTGCAGGACCCGGAAGGAGCCCTGCTGCCATTTTGGATCCAGGGCCTGCAGGGAGGAGGAGATAGGGGACCCTCTGAACAACACGATCACATCGCGTTCTTCCGAGGGTCTCAGGGAAGCACGCAGGGAGCCCCCTCCCTGCGCGATGCTTCCCTATGCTAACGGAATGCTGCAATCATGTTTGATGGCAGTGTTCCAGGGGTTAATGTGCCGGATGTCAGCTGTAATAATCAGCTGACACCCGGCAGGGATCGGCCATGCTCCCCCCGTGAGCACGGCCGATCGCCTATGATTGTACTATTCCGTCCATGGGAAGTAGAGCTCGGGTCACATGGATGGAATAGTATTTCAAATGGCAGAAATGGGTTAATAATCTCTATGGGAGACTAGAAGCTGCAGTACTCTGATCTCCTCTACTACTCACAGGCGATGATCAGATCGCCTATGTATAGCAGAAATGTTCACTTGCTATTGGTTCTGACCACGGGGTGGCACTCATAACAATCTGGCAATGACAACCTTACAGGTCTGCTGGAGACCTGTGGTTGTCATACCAACCCATGGGTGACCCACAATCATGTGACCGGGTCACCCTTTTGAGAAGCACGTCAGGTAAGTAGTAGTTAAATGCCACTGTCAGAGATTTAAAAAAAATTGTAAAGTAAATCCCCTTTATCATCCCCTTAGTTAGGTAAATCTAATAAAATAAATGTATTTATTTCCATTTTTCCATTAGAGTTAGGTTTAGAGTTGGGGTTAGAGCTAAGATTTGGGGTTGGGCTAAAGTTGAGGTTAGAGCTAGGGTTAGTGTTGGGGCTAGGGTAAGAGCTAGGGTTAGGGTAGGGATAGGGTCATGGTTGGGCTAGGGTTGTGCTAGGGATAGAGTTGGGGCTAGCATTAGGGTTGAGGCTAGGGTTAGGGTTGGAATTAGAGCAAGGGCTAGGGATGAGCTAGGGTTAGGTTTGTGTTGATGTTAGGTTAGTGGTGTTGGGGTTAGGGTTGTGTTGTGGTTAGGGTAATGGTTAGGGTTGGGATTAGGGTTAGGAGTGTGTTGGGGTTAGGGTTGGGATTATGGTTGGAGTTAGAATTGGGTGGTTTCCAATGTTTAGGCACATCAGTGGGCACAATGTTTAGGCACAAACGCGACATGATGACCGCCATTGAATCCAGACAATTTTGTGTTCAAAAAGTCAAACGTTGCTCTCTCACTTCTGTTCTCTGCCGCAGTGGCTTTGCCCGACAAACTGGGTACCACCATACTCAGGAGAAATTGCACAACAAATTTTGAGGTCCATTTTCTCCTGACAAACTTGTGAAGATAAAAGCATAGTTCTTGTGAAGCACCTGAAGGGTTAATAAACTTCTTGAATGTGGTTTTGCACACCTAGAGGGGTGCAGTTTTTAGTATGGTGTCACTTTTTGGCATTCTCTGTTATATTGACCCCTCAAATTCACTTCAAATGTCAGGTGGACCCTAAAAAGACAGGTTTTGTAAATTCTGTTGAAAACATGAGAAAAACTTTTAAGACTTATAACGTCCTAGCAAAAAAATTATGTTTCCAAAATTGTGCTGATGTAAAGTAGACATGAGGGAAATTTTAATAAATAACTATTTTGTGTGGTAGGACTCTCTGATTTAGGGGCACAAAAATTAAAAGTTTGAAAATTGCAAAATTTTCTAAATTTTTGCCAAATTTCCATTTTTTGCATAAGTAAATGCAGTCATATCAAATAAATTTTACCATTGGCATGAAGTACAATATGTCCCCCCAAAAAATCAGTGTATTAGGTGTCGAGTTCCTGCCACTGCACAAGGGGAATCTCGAACGATCTCCGCTGTGGTCTCCCATTTTCCAGCTGCAGTGGAGCCTGCTCAGCATAGACATTGGTCACAGCATCTGGCTCAAGCTGATACTGTGCAGCTGGTTGCTGCTGTTCTTCCAGGCTCAGCCATTGTAACCAGTACTGATCAGCGGTGAGCAGGCGTCCCTGGGACTAAGTCCTGCCTTTCTATTTCTGAGCATGCCCAAGGGACGACCTCTCACTGGAGGTCAGGGGTCATATGCTCAGGTCCAGTAGCAGCTCCTATTCGACCACTAGGAAGGTCCCAGAGAGCTTCCACTATAAAAAGTTCGCATGACTACATGGCCATGCGCTAGTATAAACTTATTAACGTGTGTGTGTGGATGTATGACTGTCGATGGATGAAAGCTCCGAATCTTTCCCATCCCTAGTATTGTTGACTGTTCGCGAAAGGTGGAAGCTATCTACTGCCTGACAGTGCTATCCCGCACAACTAGCACACGATACAGTATTTGATAGCAGTGACTGCCAGTGCGGCGCCATGCGCTAATAGTGCGCTTTCCTGGCCCAAGTCTGGGTGGTTAGTGGCATCCGCCAGAGCGGCACTGCACACACTCTTGTGCAGTAAATTATTAGTTCTATTAATCTTTGACACCCCAGTAGCAGTGACGAGCGCAAGAGGTCTAGAGGAACTCTTTTCCTGAGTCTTGGGATAGAGTTCTGGGACTCTTTGCTTGCGCTCTTTGTGCGGTACAGCGGCCCTGTGACGCAACAGGGTACGCTTCCTTCATACCAGGTGAAGCTAACCCGTGTGTGTATCCACATTATACCACCATATAGTCCATCATTACTCAGCAGCAGGTTCCATCTCTGCATGGTGGTCACCGGGCTGTGATCCCACCTTACACCATCCTTATAATTATTTGGTGCGTTCCGCTAGCCCTAACACAGTGGGATCTGTTGAAGTGTTCCAGAGCTTTAACCTCATAAATTGACAGTGATCATAATTGTAAAAATTGGCCAGACTCTGGGACCTTGATTTCCAAATGAAATGCAAAATTTACTTTCATCTGAAATCAACATGTTGGACCTCTGAGCAACAGTCCAGTTCTTTTTCTTGTTGGCCCAAGTAAGATGTTTCTGGTGTTGTCTAATGGTCATGAGCGGCTTGACACATGGAATGCGACACTTGTAGCCCATTTCCTGTGTACATCTGTGTGTGTTGGCTCTTGAAGCAATGACTACAGCAGCAGTCCACTTCTTGTGAAGCCCCCCAAATGTTTGAGTGGCCTTTTCTTAACAATTTTTTCAAGGCTGCGGTTATCCCGCTTGCTTGCACCCCTTTTTCTACCACACTTTTGTTCCTTCCACTCAACTTTCCATTAATATGTTTGGATACAGCACTCTATGAACAGCTAGCTCCTTTAGCAATGCCACCTATTGGAAGTAGCAATCCTAACAGCCAATGTCGACCCATTAACGAGCCTTGTCACATGACTTAGGATAAAAGCCAAACCAGAGTCTAAATTTGCAGACAATGTGTTTGGGGGACTGCCCCTCGTCAGTGCAAAGTGGAGATCTGGTTTTGCTGATTGAGAGGCGTCTGACCGGGATATTAAATTGTTGAAAATTCTGGACGCAACTAATTAAAGCAATTTGTTGTCGCATAAATTGCCAATAAAAAACAAAACACCATCATTTTACACAATGAAGAAAATTGTATCAACCAGATCAGGCTCACACGACCCTGGACGCAGTGTGACAAGCTCACCCATAATGCCTTACAGCTATTACATCACATGGTATAGCACTCTTTATAAGCAGAGACTATAATAGTGTGTATAAAAGCTGAGATGAGGAATGCATCAGCCATTTCGAGGTGAATCTGGATAGAGTAAACTATCACATCTCTAAGCTTAGTAACACAGATAGGGACAGAAACAGTGGACAAATTCTACAGATAGTGTATGACAACAAAACAGCACATCTTCTAACTTTGAAAAGTAAGAAAGAGGTATAAATACTGTGGTGTGCATAGTACACCATCCCAATTTTAAAATTATGCTAAGCTACTTCCGTAAGCTTGCTCAGTCCCTTATATGCACACACACTATTTCCCCTAGTGAAGCCTATTGATATTCACACACAATATACCTTTTCTTGCCCCTTATGCCCCAAAAACCATAGTATAATGCCCCCACAGTGCACTATACAGTATGATGCCCCACAGTACATTCCCCTCCACACAGTATGATTATTCCATCATCCTCCAGACACCCAGTATGCTGCCCCCACAGCCACCTACAATGTATGATGCTCCTCACAATTACAATATATACAGTTTGATGCCCCTCACCTAATATGATTGCCATTCATCTCCTCTCAGATGATATGATGCCATCCAAACTGCCTTGATTCAGTCTGATGACCTCACAGCCAACCACAGTATATCATGCTTTCACACACAGTATGATGTCCTCATAAAACCCTCCACAATTTATGGGGTCCTTAGTGTTCACCACAGAGAATGATGCATCCAACGCCACCCAGAGTACATCCCCCAGATCCACCTACTATACAGTGTGTTAACCCCAGAGCTCCCCACATTGCATGGTGCCCCCAGACATCCCCACATCTCACATATTATAATAACTGCAATGAAGCATACATTATGCCTTTATGTCATGATTCTTTTTTGAGCTGGTCTATGTCATCTGTCAACTAACCGAAGAATGTCACGTGACATCAAGATACAGTACTTAGAGGTCTTTCAGTCTTTACCCACACTGAATGGTTGAGTAGGGCTCCGATGGCTCTCTCTTCTGCCATTGTATTTAACTGTATTTGCACTAAGAAGACACCGATAATGTTGAAGTCAGGACATACTTCTCACCTCCAAGGACAGCGGGACAGCTACCGAGATTGAGGACTATTCTGCTCAATCTGAGTTACTTGGGAGGTATGCAGCTGTGAAAAAATGGTTACCATCTGTTTATCTATAGTCACATATGTTGAGGCCACTGTGACATTACTAAGGTTGTGTGTAAGTCAAAGAGCTTAAAGGGAGTTATATACATTCCTAATGGACCTCTTTTCAGAGCAACTGTTGTAATTGTGATTCACGGCGAAGCGATTTGCAGCAACTCAAAATTTCAAAATATTCGGTGAAGCTGGTGGTTTTGAATTGTAAAAAATTTCTCATCTAAAGAATGTAAATGTATGAGATGGAGATAGCTTTGATTCACATTGGGATCATAAACTAATGTGAGTTATGACAAACGCTGTACATAATATTTTAACTTTATATAAGCAAAACAAAATAAGTAAGTCAATAAATACTTGGCTACATACCTATTAAGAATAGATAAGTTCAAAATTATTCCAAACATGACTCTGCACAGCTCATATAATTATTCTCAAATGAATCATTTAATAATAATGAGACATTGGGTTGCTGCATATGAGATGATATTGTGGCATTCCAATACCCTGAACAATGTTAAAGTGTATATGTAAAAACAATAACAATGCAGTCTAGACAGAAATTAAGAAACTATAAAGTCTGTGTACATGAAGCCAAAGAAATATATAACATTGGGCACGATGCCATGTGTCTTTTTTATACTGTATAGTAAGAATTCCTTCTGTACAGACTGTTGGTTAACAGTTGGTTAATGACCCGGCCAATTTTGACCTTAATAACCAAGCCAAAAAAGGCTGTTTTTTCATTACATATTGTTAGGGTTTGGCAGAAAGCACCAAATATATATTTATAAAGTAATAGGTGTGTTCGCAACCCGGGGTCCACAGTGCAGGAGTAAAACCAGCTGCTAGTTACTGACGGTACTATATGGCAGTATAAGTGAACTCTGTTACTTAACAGAGTCACTTAAGACAAGAGAATGCTGTGCCATGTTAGCCTCTCAGAGGAACTCAGCTACCAAATAGAGCGAACAGTGGTCATGCAGTCAGAATAGCACACGCAAAACTCCTCACCGGAGGTGCCGGTATTCTAGGGGCTTATTTCAGCTGAACTCTGAAACCACATACATATGACCACACTGGCGCTGAACACGTAACTTAGTTGATACTAGCGCATGGCCGTGCGGCCATGCGATCCTTTTATAGCTGCAGCAACTTCAGAATCTTCCTAGCGGACCAATGGGAGCTGCTGCAATAACTGAGCCACTTCAGGACCTTCCTAGAGGACCAATGGAAGCTGCTGTGGTACCTGAGCATGTGACCCATGACCTCCAATGAGAGAATTTACCCTGGGCATGCTCAGAAAGGGAAAAGCAGGACTAAGTCCCAGAGACATCTGCTCGCCGCTGACCAGTATTGGCTACAATGGCAGAGCATGGAAATGCAGCAGTAACCATCCGCACCGTATCAGGCTGAGCTAGAGGCTCGGACCGACGTCTCCACTGAGCAGGCACCACTGCAACTGGAGAAGAGTGGGAGACCACAGCGGAGATGGTTTGAGATTCCCCCTGTGCAGAGGCGGGAACTCGACCCCTAAGGCTGCCATCACACTAGCAGTATTTGGTCAGTATTTTACATCAGTATTTGTAAGCCAAAACCTGGAGTGGAACAATTAGAGGAAAAGTGGAATAGAAACAAATGCACTACTTCTGCATTTATCACCCACTCCTGGCTTTGGCTTACAAATACTGATGTAAAATACTGACCAAATACTGCTAGTGTGATGGCAGCCTAACACATATTGTACTGCATGATAGTGCTAAAATTTATTCCATATGTCTGAGTTTATTTGTGAAAAAAAAATGGAAAATTTTGAAAATGTCAACATTTTCAACCTTTTATTTATAATGCCCTTAAATCAGAGAGTTATGTCGCACAAATTAGATAATAAATAATATTTCCCACAAGTGAACTTTACATCAATACAATTTTTTTCCCCTGGAGGAGTAAGAATTTTTTTGGTTTAAAATTCTTAACGGGCATTATAAAAAGACCCTTGCACAAAAAGCTGAGGGACTTTTGCATCACGGAATACGTTCACCCTGGTGTACGTATGACTGTGGAATATGAGGATAAGGAGGAGGATAACACCAAACAGACCAAATCAGGAAGCGTATACCCACGAGTGGTCTGAAGAGGTGCATGAGAATACACCTCCACAAAAAATACAATGTATTTGAGGTTATATTTCGCTGATTTCAATTGGTGGTGTGCAGAAGTCTTGCCCAATCCAGCCCTTGGTCATTTTTATAAGAGTCCGCCTGTCAGCATTTTTATTTGGCAGGCGGATGCGCTTATCTGTCATAATTCCACCAGCGGCACTAAAAACCCGCTCTGACAGAACGCTAGTAGCAGGGCAGGCAAGCACTTTGAAAGCATAGAGAGCCAGTTCATGCCACGTGTCCAGCTTGGATACCAAATAATTAAAAGGCACAGAGGAATCCCGGAGGATGTTTGTACGATCTGCAAGGTATTCCCTCAGCATTTTCCCATACATTGCACTTCTTGTGACATCACCCCTTGCCTCTGTGCCGGCACAATGGGAGGGTCTGAGAAAACTGTCCCAGAACTTTGCCATTTTTCCCTGTCTTAGCTGGATTCTACTTCTGTCTCTCTCGATTGGACTCCTTGCTTGCAGAACAAACTCTGACGTCTGCTGCCAGCGTTCTCACATTTGAATTTTTTAAGTAATTCCGCTACAAGGGCCCTCTGGTACTGGAACATTTTATTACACCTGTCTGCCTCTAGAAGAAGAGATTGAAAGTTCTTGTAGCAACCAGTAATGACTTTCACCAAAAATTTTAATAATGCGAGGGTCACGAGTGCAGCATAAAGTCAGCCATGCATGCCAGACTGCCAACAGGCAAGACTTCCGTGTCCTCACCAACAGGGCGACTGAGCATGCTGTCTTCCTCCTCCTCTCTGTCATCAGGCCATCCACACTGAACAGATGGTATGAGGTATGACAGCCGTCTATAGCGCATGAAAGTAGCTCCTGTTCTTCCTCCTCTTCCTCATTGTGTACCAATTCACGTTGGGACAAAATTAGGCTGGGCTGAGTGTAATCACCCTGTATGGTTCCTTGCTCCTTGTCCTCGTGCTCTGCCTGCATCCTCTTTAATTGTGAGCGGAGAGGTTTTCAGAATGCACAGAAGCGAGATGGTGATCCTATTTATGGTGCCATCACCGCTCACTATCTTGATGCAGTCCTCAAAGTTTTTGTGGATGCTAAATATGTCTGACATCCATGTCCACTTATGAGGTCTTATGTGTGGAGTCTGAACTGAAAAACGATGGTAGTCAACAACTGCCCTCTTCTGCTCACAAATCGTTTCTAACACATGCAGTGTAGAGTTCCAATGTGTGGGGACATCAAACATCAGTCGGTGAGCTGGAAGCTGCAAACACTGCTGAAGCACGGCAAGGGTGGCTGAAGCTGTAGCTGACTTCAGCTCCAGGTAGCTTTTGAGAAAATGTTGGACGATGAGGTTAAGCACATGGGCCAAGCAAGGTACGTGCGTGAACTCACCTTGCCTCAGAGCAGCCACCAGGTTCTGTCCATTTTCACACACAACCATGCCTGGCTCTAGGTTCAGCGGTGTCATCCATATATCTCTCTGCTTTTTCAGCACTGTGCACAACTCTTCAGCATTGTGTGGTTTGTCATCTAAGCAGATTAGCTTCAGCATAACCTGTTGCTGCTTGACTGACGCAGTGCTGCAGTGCTTCCAGCTTCTGACTGAGGTGTACATTTCAGAGATGGAGGCTGAAGAGGAGGAGGAGGTGCAGGAGCTGTAGACTGTGGGGGCAACCATGATTGACATAGGGCCCGCAATCCTTGGTGTGGGGAGAATGTGTTCCATCCCAAGGTCTGACTGAGTCCCGGCTTCCACTATGTTAACCCAGTGTGCCGTCAGTGAGATGTACCATCAATGCCCACGTGTCTGTGGTTAGGTGGACTTTCCCAGTAACAGCATTGTTGAGAGCATGGGAAATGTTTTGGGACATGTGCTGGTGAAATTATGGTACGGCACACCAGGAGAAATAGTGGCGACTGGGGACAGAGTTCCTTGGGATGGCCACCGCCAACTGGTTGCGGAAAGCTTCCCTCAACGAGCCTAAAAGGCAACATTTTGAGCGCAAGCATACAAGAAATGTTATAATTTAGTATTGTTCCCAGTGGGGAATTGACTGAGTATTTTTCTCTTGCGTTCCAATGACTGGGGTATAGACAACTGAAGGCTCCGCTGGGATAAGGACATGGACAGGCTTGATGGTGGTGCTGGTTGACTGTGGGCAACAACAGATGCAGGGCATGAGGCATTTTCACATGCACGGTGAACAGGGGATTGGCTTCTATGCAAAACAGTGGAAGAAGCAGTGCTGTCACCTGCATACAGTGTTCTTGGGGCCTGGGGTTTGACCCACAAAGTCTAGAGCTTTGCTGCCATGTGCCTAATCATACTGGTGGTGGTCAGGCTGGTAGTTTTGCTACTCCTGCTGATGCAGGCATGGCAGGTGCTGCAAATGGCCTGTTTGGGGTTATCGGTAGAGTCTTTAAAAAATAACCAGACTCGGGAAAATTTTACAGTTGGAATGGCAACTTCTGTCATGTTGGTTTTACGGGAAATGAATGCAAGTCTTCTGCCTGTTGTCACCACACTGCTTCTAACTGCCAGTTTGGGTGATATGTCTCCTTCCCCATGTGTGCTGCTGTCCTCACTCTGCATGTCCTCCTGCCAGGTTGGGTCAGTCTCTATGTCATCCACCACCTCATCTTCCACATCCGCACCCTGCTCCTCCTCCTGATTTCTGGCAATTGTGTCTCATCATCATCCACCTCTTGTGACACTTTCCCACCATCGCCTTTATGTGACTGTGGCTGTAAAAATCTTTGGGCATCATTACATGCGATCTCATCTGGCTCCACTTCAAGTTGACCATCCGAGAGCCCAGAATCTTTAAAGGGAAATGTGAACAGTTCTTCGGAGTGTCCAAGTGTGGGATCAGTTGTCTCAAGGCACTCGGCATGGTGGGAGGATAAGGGTGATTAATATTCGGTCCACACTCACGGCTACTCAGACTTTACAGTGTGTAAGACATGGTGGTGGTGGTGGCTAAGTGACTGGAAGCATTAACCACTATCCAACCAACAACCATTTCACGCTGCTCTGGCTTCAATAGTAGTGTTCTGCAGTCCCCTGGAAACTGGTTGAGTGAGAAGATGTGGGTCTTTGTTGTTGCCCATTTTCAGCATGGCCATGGCCTCATTCTCTGCATGCACCATCAGCATCATGTCCACTTTCCCATCCTTTGCCCCTTGCCCCTTGCCTTGCCCATTTTTAATGGACTACTGAAATATTTGAAAAGTTCAAAACAAATGGATTAATTTGAAGAAAACTTAAATGTGATCAGTATGCCTGAAAAGCAAGTATTTGGAGACCACAGATACACCGAGCGTCTTTCAGAGATAACAGACAGTTAAAATATGATTTTATTTTAAAAAAATGTAAAACACTAAATACTGAGTAGACCAAGGCTCGCAGAAAAAAGCGTGCAACGACACAGTCGACCACTGCCTACTGCTACAGATTCTTTCTTCCCTCGGCATCAAAGGCCTTGCCCTGTCCTGGATTGCCTCATACCTTTCCAACCACACATTTAGCCTTTCTCACTCCCACACTACCTCCTCACCACACCCCCTCTCTGTTGGAGTCCCTCAAGGCTCTGTCCTAGGGCCTCTACTTTTTCCATCTATACCCTTGGCCTAGGACAACTCATAAAGTCCCATGATTTCCAGTACCACCTATATGTGGACGACACTCAGATCTACCTTTCTGGCTCAGATGTCGCCTCTCTTCTGTCCAGAATCCCCGAGTGTCTGTCAGGCATATCCTCCTTCTTCATCTCTCTCTTCCTAAAACTCAGTGTAGACAAAACCGAAATCATCATCTTTCCCCCATCTCGCGTATCCCCCTACCTGATCTATCTATTATGGTAAACGGCATCACCCTCTCCCACACCTGAAATCCGCTGCCTCGGGGTAACTCTCGATTGTGCCCTGTCCTTCAAATCGCACGTTCAAACTCTTGCCACCTCTTGTCGCCTCCAACTCAAAAATATTGCCAGAATCCGTCTGTTCATCAGCCCACAATCTACTAAAACTCTTGTGCATGCCCTCATCTTCTCACACCCTCCTATGTAGCCTCCCCGCTAACGCCCATGCACCACTCCAATTTGTCCTCAACTCTGCTGCTCAGCTAATCCTCCTCTATCCTAGCTACTCCCCTGCTTCACCCCTCTGCAAATCCTTCCACTGGCGCCCAATTCCCCAACGAATCCAGTTCAAACTACTAACACTGATCTACAAAGCCATCCACAACCTGTCCCCTCCCTATATCTCTGAACTAATCTCCCAATATCTTCCCTCACGTAATCTCCGATCCTCCCAAGACCTCCTACTCTCCTCCACACTTATTCGCTCCTCACACAACCGCCTCCAAGATTTCTCCCGAATATCCCCCATCCTCTGGAATTCCACGCCTCAACACGTCCAAATATCCACCACCCTCGGATCTTTCAGATGGAACCTGAAAACCCATCATTTCAGGAAAGCCTACACCCTGCAATAACCATTCTGCCGCCTCAACAACCACCCAAGCTGCCGCCACGTCACCAACCACCCAAGCTGCCGCCACGTAACCAACCACCCAAGCTGCCGCGTCACCACCGCCAGAGCTGCCGCCTCACCAACCACCCGGGCTGCTGCCTCATCAACCACCCGAGCTGCCGCCTCACCACCACCAGTGCTACAGCAAACCAACCTCCTGTCTCTTCCCCATTATCCTGAAGAATATAAGTCCACAAGGACAGGGTCCTCTCCCCGCTGTACCAGTCTGTCACTGTAAATTTGTTTACTGTTAACGATATCTATAACCCTGTATGTAACCCCTTTTCACATGTACAGCACCATGGAGTTAATGGTGCTATATAAATAAATAAATAAATAAATAAATAATAATAATAATAATAACGTATGCCTACAAAGCAAGGATTTGAACACCACAGATACACCAGGTGTCTGACGGAGATAACAGACCATTTAAATGTGTGGCCTTTTTTTTTTTACTTTTAAACCACTCAATAATGAGTAGACCAAGGCTAGCAGACAAAACAGTGCAATGTATGCCTGCAAAGCGTGGATTTTGACATCACAGATCTACCGTGCATCTGACGGAGATAAAAGACTTATCAAAATGTGGCATTGATTTTTTTGTGCCCACCAAAATTGTGTCAATAAGTAGGCTATGACACTCAAAAAAAATGTTGGAGTACTAAAATTGTAAAATATTTAGTTCAATGACATGCGATGCATGTGACGTACAAAATACACTGATAAATATAAGAACTCTAGCTAAATATTTTTTTGGACCAGATAAAGATTTTTGGTCAGCAAAATGGTCTTCAAAATTGTTGTAATACACTTCAAAAAATACTACAGCACCAAAAAAAGGCCAGAATTTTCTGGACACTCACATCAGATGCCTAGAACAAAAAATCTGTTTTAGTGTCATGGTCTGCTGAGTTTCTGGGATTAGGTGGTTTTAGGGTTAACTTGCATGGCCTCACTCTGGGATTTTGGGAGGCTTTTTATAGCCTCATTGTGGAGCCATCCTCTGTCGCTTATACTCTGACTCTTGGCCGAGTGTGTGTGACCCTGTTGTGCCTGTATTTTGTGCCTGTGCTAATTTATGCTTGTCTGGTTCTGATCTGGTTCTGTCCCCGTTTAGAGTTCTGTCTGTCCCTTTTGTACTGCGCTGCTATCTCTGTGTATGACTATTTGCTTACGTTCTGACTATTCTCTGCTCGTCCCTTCTCTACCGCGCCGCCCTCTCTGTGTCTGACCCCCGTTTGTACGACTTGAGTTTTTTTTTCCCTCTATTTCAGGGTGCCTGTAGAATCCTGCACTTATCTACAGTAGCAGGACGCTAAGCCCCGCCCCCTTTGGTCACATGATCATAGGTCCTTCTGTTTTCTTCTACCTTTAGCTCTCTGCGCAGGTCCTATCTGCCTGAGCTTTCCCTGTGCCATCTGACCCCGGGATCTCCCACAGTGTGGGTGAGTCACCCTGCTCAGCCGTGGTAGCACGCCGGTGCTGACAGGGTTCTGATATTTAGGCTGCCGTCAAACCAGCAGTATTTGGTCAGTATTTTACCTCAGTATTTGCAAGCCAAAACCAGGAGTGGGTGATAAATACAGAAGTGGTCCATATGTTTCTATTATAATTTTCCTCTATTTGTTTCACTCCTGATTTTGGCTTACAAATACTGATGTAAAGTACTGACCAAATACTGCTAGTGTGACGGCAGCCTTAAATTGCTAGATTTTCACATTTTTGAATTAAAATGATTGGCTGTTTTCTGCAGTGTGATCAAGCAAATAAATGTATACAAAAAAAGGGGCTCTGGATTGCTTTGTAATAAAATTAGCAGGATTCAGGTGCCATAAAAAGTAATCCTAGCCACAGACACCTGCAACTAGATGTATATAAAATAGGAAGCAGCAGACAGTAATGAACCCTCTTGATGTATGCAGTGAGATCTCTATACTCACATAAAGAGCCTGCATGCCTTGCACTGATGTGGATATGTGCACCTAGACTCCCCTGCCGTCCTAGCACTGCAATCAATAAACTCCATAATTATCCCTAAAAAGGACTGTTGGTTCATCTGGATTTGTGGATTCCGTTCCGTGATACTCCGGCGAGCAACGAATAATAGCGAGCACGTTCGCTCCTCACTACTCATCATTACTCTTTATCAAGTATACAAAAAATCAAAAAGGGCTGGCTTAGATAGTGTGGAGACCAAGTCTGCACCAATCACCACAACAGCCAAACCCACTCATATTAAATACAATATTTATACAAACATTCATAAAGAGTATACATACCCTAATTTGAACAACACTTTATATATTAAAAAGATGGAAAAAAGGCACCTCTATAATGTAATATATTTTTTGTTTACATATGTTTGGAACAGGTGTACAGCCAGTCAAATCATGGCATCCGTATACACATGGATACTAGAATCCAACCACCTGTAGGTCGATCATGGATATGCAGATAACACGTTCCAGGGTTCCAATAATGAGCCACCAAAGAGAAGTGCACCAAAATTGTAATTAGGCTGGTGTGGCAGTAATATAAACTATCATTGCCAGTGATAAGGCCAAATTCTGTCATCAGTATCGACCAGCTGGCTAATCATCACCTCCCTCTCATACCTGGGTATCAGACCAGCGCTTCCACCACCAGCGAGCGTCACACAGGAGAGGTTACATGACTATCGCCACATGACCGCATGCTCAATGACACGCGAGGCTGCTGTGCAGTAATGAGCAGCATCCAGGAGAACCATCCAGACCACGGTGGTTACCATGGCGTCCAGACTGCCCCCCCCTTTCGACGCCAAAGGAAGCAACCCATCCAGGTCATGAGATCGCAGCTGTCCCAGGACACAGCACCTATGTGATTTCTGGCAACCCATATTTACATCTTTTTAATGTATAAGGTGTTATTTATGCTATTCACAATTGGGTATGTATACTCTTTATGAATGTTTGTATAAATAATGTATTTAATATGAGTGGGTTTGGCCTTTGTGGTGATTGGTGCAGACTTTGTCTCCACACTATAAAAGCCAGCCCTTTGCGATTTTTTTGTATACTTGATAACGATCTATTACAGATTCGAATTTTGTATTTTGATGAAGGAATGCAAATCATTTCTTTGAAATTCATCACCTGAGATTGGACACTGATCTCTTTATATTTTTTTATCTTTTTGTGTCACCACTTTCCCTCTAATTGTTTGAATTGTATTCCGTTACTTATAGAGTTCTGTAGGTGCATCTCCTGAATTATACAGTGCTCTGTATAAAGATTATTATTATTGGTGGTTCTTCGCAGCTTTATGTTACTGTTGTCTACTTTAAGTATATTTGCACTTAAAAGGCTTTGCATTGCATATGAGAGGCATTTGATATTTAACGTTTTTTTTGTTAAAGGTGTTGTTCTGGATTAGAAAACATGTCTGCCTTTTTTTCTTAGAAAGGATCCTTCATCTGTCCGTGGGCTGTTTTTTTATTCCCTATAATAAAAGATTTCTAATGCATAAGAACTTGAATACATAAACTATAATCCATGTGTTAATAGCAGAATTTTATTGGATAACAGAACAGATGAGTAAACAGCGAGCAAAGGTGAAGGTCAGGATTCTCAATTGATTAGGACAATTTATAATACATTTGCGGAAAGATGGGGAACAATGCAAGGAACAAAGTCGGGTGTCACATGTTCATTTATTGCAATAGAAATTCCCTTGACCTTGGCAGGGATCAGGACAGCAGGGATCAGGACAGCAGGGCGGTGGACAGCAGGGAGGTGGACAGCAGGGGTTGCAGGGATCTGATGGAGAAGTGAACATATATCAGTTAGTCATTTATTTAAAAGAAGATAGACTGTATACTTCTTTTTTATATCTGAGTGCCATTTGAGTGCCCTTTTAATTAAAAGCAGTTTAGTGAGACCGCCACCTATCTCTGAAAAAAAACCACTTGTGTGGTGCACAGCTCCAGCTGTTGTATTGTATCCATCCGTTGCTATGTGTGCGGGATCAGGAAGGAGCTGTTTGCTTCTTTCACCTGAGCTACATTTGGCATTGGTGCGGGTCTTAGGATGTAGACCCCCACTCACTTGTTTGCTAACAAAAAGCCACTCAAATATAAAAAAAAGGTTTAGTTACAATAGACAGTTCAATACAAAAGAGCAATACATGGTACAAGTTAACAGAATAAATTACCTGCAGTTTAAAGATAAGACTTTCATAATATTTATTGCTTTGGAATTAACTTTACTATATATGTGTTTGCTGTTTTTCAGAATTGTATATGTGTAAAGCAATTTGAGCACAGCGCAAAGGCAAAAAGCAAGATAAATATTTAATTTTTTCATGCACACACCCATTGAGAAATTCTAAAACTACCAGAATACATAACAGTTAAAATAAAGGTTCCTGTGTCAAGTTCTGGAGAAGAGCATGTTCCAGGAATATAAGGGAATTTTCTAAGATGATGCAGTTCTCCTATTTATGAGATATAGATACCTTGCAATTAGACACACAATGTAGATCCCTACTGAGCATTCTATGTGGCCCTGTACGTTGTCTTTATGAATCATCACATTTTATAAAGAATTGCTCTGTTAGACTGTATACTCTACATTATCAAGGTCACTAGTTTGATTTTCTTTTCTGGACAGCTTATCGAAAAATTCACAGACACTCAACATTTTTTACAGTGACATTCCATAACCACAATAAATCATTATGACCATAAGTGATCCATGTTTACAACCTATAAATTAGCTGCATTCTCTTTGAACTGTAAAAAATGATAATTACAGTCATAATAACCTATTCAAGTTTTTTACAGACAAGGGAAAAAGTGCCCTAATTTTACCGACTGAACAAGAATTTCTGGAAGTTTGGGAACCCTGCACAGTTTTTCCTCATACAGTTATATGAAAACGTTTGGGCACCCCTATTAATCTTAAGCTTAATGTTTTATAAAAATTGCTTTTTTTGCAACAGCTATTTCAGTTTCATATATCTAATAACTGTTGGACACAGTAATTTTTCTGCCTTGAAATGAGGTTTATTGTACTAACAGAAAATGTGCAATCTGCATTCAAACAAAATTTGACAGGGGCATAAGTATGGGCACCCCACCAGAAAAGTGACATTAATATTTAGTAGATCCTCCTTTTGCAAAAATAACAGCCTCTAGTCGCTTACTGTAGCTTTTAATGAGTTCCTGGATCCTGGATGAAGGTATTTTTGGCCATTCCCCTTTACAAAACAACCAGTTCAGTTAAGTTTGATGGTCGCCGAGCATGGACAGCCCTCTTCAAATGATCCCACAGATGTTCAATGATATTCAGGTCTGGGGACTAGGATGGCCATTCCAGAACAGTGTAATTGTTCCTCTGCATGAATGCCTGAGTAGATTTGGAGTGGTGTTTTGGATCATTGTCTTGCTGAAAGATCCATCCCCTGTGTAACTTCAACTTTGTCATTGATTCAGGAACATTATTGTCAAGAATCTGCTGATACTGAGAGGAATCCATGCGTCCCTCAACTTTAACAAGATTCCCGGTGCTGGCATTGGCCACACAGCCCCAAAGCATGATGGAACCTCCACCAAATTTTACTGTGGATAGCAAGTGTTTTTCTTAGAATGCTGTGTTTTTTGGCTGCCATACATAACGCCTTTTTGTATGACCAAACAACTCAATCTTGGTTTCATCAGTCCACAGGACCTTCTTCAAAAAAGAAATTGGCTTCTCCAAATGTGCTTTTGCATACCTCAGCCGACTCTGTTTGTGGCGTGCTTGCAGAAATGGCTTCTTTCGCATCACTCTCCCATACAGCTTCTCCTTGTGCAAAGTGTGTTGTATAGTTGACTGATGCACAGTGACACCATCTGCAGCAAGTTGATGCTGCAGCTCTCTGGAGGTTGGCTCAGGATTGTCCTTGACTGATCTCACCATTCTTCTTCTCTGCCTTTCTGATGTTTTTCTTGGCCTGCCACTTCTGGCCTTAACAAGAACTGTACCCGTGTTCTTCCATTTCCTTACTATGTTCCTCACAGTGGAAATTGACAGGTTAAATCTATGAGACAGCTTTTTGTATCCTTCCCCTGAACAACTATGTTGAATAATCTTTGTTTTCAGATCATTAAACAGTTGTTTTGAGGAGCCCATGATGCCACTCTTCAGAGGAGATTCAAACAGGAGAACAACTTGCAAGTGGCCACATTAAGTAGCTTTTCTCATGATTGCATACACCTGGTTATGAAGTTCAAAGCTCAATGAGGTTAGAAAACCAAAAAAAGTGCTTTAGTAAGTCAGTAAAAAGTAGGTAGGAGTATTTAAAACAAGAAAATGATAAGGGTGCCCATACTTATGCACCTGTCAAATTTTGTTTGAATACAGATTGCACATTTTCTGTTAGTACAATAAACCTCATTTCAAGACAGAAACATTACTGTGTCCAACAGTTATTAGATATATGAAACTGAAATAGTTGTTGCAAAAAACAACAACAATTTTTATAAAACATTAAGCTTAAGATTAATAGGGGTGCCCAAATCTTTTCATATAACTGTATTTTATGCCAGATGCAGTCCTATGAATCACACCTTATAAAGCAGCTTTTAAATACAGTGATTTTGATCTGTGCATAGAGAAATTAATTAGCACTGATGACAGTGAAAAACTAACTAAAATTATCCTTATGTTTACCTTGTTTGGGGAATTGTCCACGACCTTGTTGATTGCTGTAGCCGGAGTACTGGGACCCAGATTGGCAAGCTAGAAAAGAGAAACATTCATTCAGTGTTCACTGCATTTTGGAACAATGTATGCAGAGTTATGTATGATTATGGTCGTATCGTAGTTATGTACAAAGTGTGAGTTCTATGGAGCTGTGGCGCATCCTGTTGAAGTCTATAGGATTCTGTTCGACCACCTATGCAGGACAGTTGTGAAGGAAGGGCCTACTAGTCAATTCCTACATACCAAAACTTTCTGCTAGATTTTTTTCCCATCTACAGACTAGACCCTATGAACCACAATTTAACTGTTACCCTTTTACTGCCTCATACAACCAGGACATGTACACTGACTTGTTCATTGCCTTGCAATAGGAGACATTTTATTAACAATGCCTTCATTGCCCCAGACAGCCAGAATTTTTAATATGAGAAAAAAACCTTCTTTGGGCTATGGCCTCATTATATTTATTACAGGCCTTGTCTTCCTGTATGCCTTCCAAATGTTTCTGTATCAAATTCGAATCATACAGAATTCGATATGAGACTGTTTTAATAGATTATTTCCAATTCTTTGCTCCCTGAGATAAGACCAAAAAGTTTAGATATGTGCTATAATCCTCTATTATTACAATGGCTGGTCTAAAATTAATCTTCTAGTAGTAATTTCTATTCTGCTTAATCTGGAAAGAAAAATTTAAAGCAGTTAGTCCAAAAATCTGAAAGTCTGTATCACCATTTTGATATTTTGTGTATACAGTATATAAAGAGTTTTAAAAACTACAGAATTGTGTACACAGTAACAATATTCACTGTATATCAAAAAGTTGCATCAAGAACTACTGTATATGCTACAATCAGTGGAAAACCATTATGAGGAATATATCAAATATCATCAATTTGAAAAGATTGCCTACAAGTGGATAACAGATTCATAACAGCTAAACTGTCCATCAAAAAATAAAAAAGCTATATACTAAGGTCAGCTTGGTTGAACTTGATAGACGTGTCTGTTTTCAAATATACTAACTATGTAATAGCAAAGGCTGCAGGTCAATCAGTGACCTCTTATTGTCTGCAGTGATTATATGACATAACAATGGGAGGCACAATGATGGACAGTTTAGATGTTTAGGAAGGATTGTACACTATAGGACATTACCTCCTGAACAGTTTACCCTTGAAGGTTAAATCCAATTTCATAGCAACAAATATGGCTGTCATAATGAATATCTAGATCAATTACTTTTTCTACATGTCTGAGATTTACTTCTATGGAAAACACTATTTAAAATTGAATACATTGAACATACCCTACTTCTAAGACTTTAATCCCTTTACTGTATCAAAAAAGCATATTCAATTATTCATCTCAATAGAAAGCGACTTCAAGTAAAAAAAAGAAGTATACGGCTGAATGACATACAGCTGCAAATTATATATGGGGCCCGTATATACCTACAGGCTGAACCTAAGAGCATATGAAATGTGAGCTAAACCTAACCTAAGGCTAGGGTCACGCTAGCGCAGATGGAGCGTCTGCTAGCTCCATCTGCGCTAGCCGGGACAGACCCGGAAACGCTGCAGCCAGCGTCACGGGTCCATCACTCAATGACAGCGCATCACTAGCGCACGCCCATTCTGGGCGTGCGCTAGGCGATGCGTCCAGCATTGCATTCAATGGCGGCGTTAATGGAGTACATTACACCGCGTTATGCCACGGTGTAACGTACTCCATTTAATGTTGCCCCTGAACGCAATGTGAACCAAGCCTTAAATGTGTTAAGGCTAGCGGAACGCACCAAGTAATAGGGTGATAGATACGAGGTGCGTTCTCAGCCCGGGGTCCACCGTGCAGAGAAACCTGCTGCAAGTACTGGCGGATGGACACTGAGCTCACACGTGGGTTAAACTTCACCCCGTGTGAAATGAAAGTGAGCTCTGTTGCCTCACAGAGTTGCGCTGTACACAGGGACTAAAACTCTAACTAAAAGTTGTGCTTGCTCTGGAACTCTTCTGTGCTAACCACACACATGAAGGAACCAGATGCTAAGCCAAGGCTAATTGCCCCCTCTGACGATAGCTGCCTGCCTGAGTGTACAGCCCCAAGGCTAAACAGGCTTACACCACTTATATACAGTGTGGCAGAGTATCCACTGGCAACTGCCAAACACAAATGATACTAGCGCATGGCAGTGCGGCCATGTGAACCTTTTTGTAGCTGTAGCAGTTCAGGACCTTCCTAGTGGACCAATAGGAGCTGCTACAAGACCTGAGCGTGTGACCCCCGACCTCCTATGAGAGGCCTTCCACTGGGCATGCTCAGGAGGGGAAAAGCAGGACTTAGTCCCAGGAGCACCTGCTCGCTGCCGAACAGCACTAGTTATTATAATGGATGAGCCTGAAAGGGCAGCAGTAACCAAATGTGCAGTATCTGTCCTGGCCAGGCGCTGGGACCGACGTCTCCGCTGAGCAGGCTCCACTGCTTCTAAAGAAGAAAGGCAGACCGCAGTGGACATGGCTCGAGATTGCCCCTGTGCAGCGGCAGGAACTCGACGCCTAACAAAATGTGAAACGTTTTCAGCAAGGCTTTTTTTTTTTTTTTTAGTTTTTAAATGCATTAATTCTTTACATTTTTTATATCTTTGTTAAAAAAACACTAATGTAAAATTCTGGAGCAAAGGTCTATAATACTAATTAATGTGTAAAGTTTACAAAGAATGCAAAAAGGCAAAACCAAAAAAGAGTAACTTACGGTCTTGGCAAGGATTTACACAGACAGGCACTTTTTGGCAGGGATCCTTGCACGGATTCTGGCACGAGCTCTTCTGGCAGTTTGCTCCTCCTTTGATTCCAGACATGACTGATTTCTTTTCTTAGTTCTGAACTTCTCAGAGACTCAAATGCAATATTTTGATGATGGCATTGAGACTGATCCTTATATATCTGGACATAGTGAGAAATGGGGCATGTTTTCTCAGCAGCTGGTGATAAGGCATTTATTAGGATGATTGCATGTATAATTATTTAATATTCTAAAGGAGAATAAACATTAATTATGAAGAGTAAGCCACTCAACACCTTAGAATATTTACTGCAGTAAAATACTTGACATCGCATTCACCATCATTTCTTTTTATTGCACTGTTCTAAAATGTGAAAAGTGGGATGAGTATGGGGCGCAATGTTGTAAAACTGTGTCGTGCCCACATTGTAAAATCTATTTATGATATGAGGAAAAACATGCAGGCAAAAAAGGAATTAATTATTCCATTAAAATGAAACTAGTAAAACTGATGCGCTATGCATCCTTGTACAGTTAATCATGATGGCCATGTGCCACCTTTTTGATAATGCTTAGTTCTGCAATGCTGTGAACACAATGGTCGTCATGGTAGGAAGCACATGGAATATGTGCCCCTCAAAATTGCACGAAACAGCTGAGTACCCATCAGGCAAGAACAGAAATATTGTTTTTCATTTCAATCTTGTTACTCTCAGTACAGACATCGCTCCATGAGTCTATTATCTAGCTCTCTTAGTTTCAGTGATCTTCCTACTAGGTAAAAGTCATATTTTCAGGTCTGTTTGACCTTTTAACTTTGGGCTCAGAAAGCTGGTATGATCAATCATGCTCACAGATCCTTACTATGTGTTCAGACATAGGATACTTCAAATATGTGTCCAGAAGCAATAAGTTAAAAATGTGAAAAAAATACAATAATCAACAAACAAGGATGATTGTATCTTTATACCACAGGTCGAGACCAAAAAAGTCTAGCAAGCTAACGTTACAACACAAGATTTTATCTGAACTTTTTATTAATATAATATTATATTTCAGTCAGCTGACTAAAATCATCATCTCATATCATTAGGTGACTCAAATAATTTATTAATGTACAGAAAAAAGTTCAAGAATGTAACAATCATGTTATTGATATTGAACCATTCAAGCGAATATAATGTGATGAGTTTTGTCCCCTAATTGTCTAACAACTTCTCTTTATCGCCTAAAAACTAGTGATGAGTGAATATACTCGTTACTTGAGATTTCTCGAGCACGCTCGGGTGACCTGCGAGTATTTTTTAGTGCTCGGAGATTTAGTTTTCATCGCCGCAGCTGAATGATTTACAGCTGTTAGCCAGCATAAGTACATGTGGGGGTTGCCTGTTGCTAGGGAATTCCCACATGCAGTCAAGGTGTGTCCAAACTTTTGGTCTGTACTGTATGGGGTATCAGCATACTCAGAACAAATTGTACAACAACTTTTGGGCTCCAATTTCTCCTGTTACCCTTGGTAAATTAAAACAAATTGGAGCTAAAGTAAATTTTTGTGAAAAAAGTTAAATGTTCATTTTTTTTTTAAAACATTCCAAAAATTCCTGTGAAATACCTGAAGGGTTAATAAACTTCGATGAATGTGGTTTTGAGCACCTTGAGGGGTGCAGTTTTTAGACTGTTGTCACACTTGGGTATTTTCTATCATATAGACCCCTCAAAGTGACTTCAAATGTGATGTTGTCCCTAAAATAAAACGGTGGTGTAAAAATGAGAAATTGCTGGTCAACTTTTAACCCTTATAACTCCCTAACCCAAAAAAAATTTGGTTCCAAAATTGTGCTGATGTAAAGTAGACATGTGGGAATGTTACTTATTAAGTATTTTATCAAAACAGAAGGCCAAATCAAAGCTCATACATAAGTAACATATAGAAAACCAAACAAAAACATATGGACCACACAGCGATATAAGATGTAAATCATACAAATCTTTATTTAGGAAAATACATTAAAATAGTAATAAAGATGATACAAAAATATGAAAAATAAAGGAAAAAGGGGGATTGTGACACCTTTGGGTGCCACGTCCAAAATGGAAGGTATTTACCGTTTATACTCGAGTATAAGCCGAGATTTTCAGCCCAAAATTTTGGGCTGAAAGTGCCCCTCTCAGCTTATACTCGAGTCATGGTGGGCGGCAGGGTCGGCGGGTGAGGGGGAGAGGGCGCTGAGACATACTCACCTAGTCCCGTCGGTCCTGACGCTCCCTCTGCCCATCACACGGTCTTCGGTGCTGCAGCTCTTCCCCTGTTCAGCGTTCACATGGGACCGCCGATTAGAGAAATGAATATGCGGCTCCACCTCCCATAGGGGTGGAGCCGCATATTCATTTCTCTAATCAGCGGTGCCGGTGACCGCTGATAGAGAAAAATGCTGCGGCACCGAAGACTGTGTGACAGGCATAGGGAGCGGGACGCCGGGAGCAGGTAAGTATGTAATATTCACCTGTCCGCGTTCCACACGCCGGGCGCCACTCCATCTTCGCGTCCTCTTGCTCTGACTGTTCAGGTCAGAGGGCGCGATGACGCATATAGTGTGCGTGCCGCCCTCTGCCTGATCAGTCAGTGCGGAGAGATCCCGGGACGGGACGCTGGGAGCTGCAAGCAAGAGAGGTGAGTATGGCATTTTTTTTTATTGCAGCAGCAATGGCAGAGCTTTCTATGGCACAGCTATGGGGCAAGAATGAACGGTGCAGAGCACTATATGGCACAGCTATGGGGCAATACTGAACAGTGCAGAGCACTATATGGCACAGCTATGGGGCAATAATGAATGGTGCAGAGCACTATATGGCACAGCTATGGGGCAATAATGAATGGCGCAGAGCACTATATGGCACAGCTATGGGGCAATAATGAACGGTGCAGGGCACTATATGGCAGCTATGGGGCAATAATGAACGGTGCAGAGCACTATATGGCACAGCTATGGGGCCATAAAGAACGGTGCAGAGCACTATATGTGTTGTGATAGGCAATTCAGTATCACAATGGACATAGCGGTCAGAGCACATACAGAGATCTGACAATAACCCAAAATAATAGAAAGAGCTCTGAGACGTGGGAACTCTGCAGACCGCAATCCCTAATCCTCTCCAAACAACACTAGAGGCAGCCGTGGATTGCGCCTAACTCTGCCTATGCAACTCGGCACAGCCTGAGCAACTAACTAGCCTGAAGATAGAAAATAAGCCTACCTTGCCTCAGAGAAATGCCCCAAAGGAAAAGGCAGCTCCCCACATATAATGACTGTGAGTTAAGATGAAAAGACAAACGTAGGGATGAAATAGATTCAGCAAAGTGAGGCCCGACTTTCTTAACAGAGCGAGGATAGGAAAGATAACTTTGCGGTCTACACAAAACCCTAAAGAAAACCACGCAAAGGGGGAAAAAAGACCCTCCGTACCGAACTAACGGCACGGAGGTACACTCTTTGCGTCCCAGAGCTTCCAGCAAAACAATTAGACAAGCTGGACAGAAAAAATAGCAAACAAATAGCAAAGAAGAACTTAGCTATGCAGAGCAGCAGGCCACAGGAATGATCCAGGGAAAAACAAGTCCAACACTGGAACATTGACAGGAAGCATGGATCAAAGCATTAGGTGGAGTTAAGTAGAGAAGCACCTAACGACCTCACCAGATCACCTGAGGGAGGAAACTCAGAAGCCGCAGTACCACTTTCCTCCACAAACGGAAGCTCCCAGAGAGAATCAGCCGAAATACCACTTGTGACCACAGGAGGGAGCTCTGCCACAGAATTCACAACATATATGGCACAGCTATGGGGCAATAATGAACAGTGCAGAGCACTATATGGCACAGCTATGGGGCAACAATGAACGGCGCAGAGCACTATATGGCACAGCTATGGGGCAACAATGAACGGTGCAGAGTACTATATGGCACAGCTATGGGGCAATAATGAACGGCGCAGAGCACTATATGGCACATCTATGGGGCAATAATGAACGGCGCAGAGCACTATATGGCACAGCTATGGGGCAACAATGAACGGTGCAGAGCACTATATGGCACAGCTATGGGGCAATAATGAACGGTGCAGAGCACTATATGGCACAGCTTTCTATGGTACATCTATGGGGAAATAATGAACGTTGCAGAGCACTATATGGCATAATGGGGCCATAATAAACAGTATGGAGCATCTATTTTTATTTTTGAAATTCACCAGTAGCTGCTGCATTTTCCACCCTAGGCTTATACTCAAGTCAATAAGTTTTCCCAGTTTTTTGTGGCAAAATTAGGGGGGTCGGCTTATACTCGGGTCAGCTTATACTCGAGTATATACGGTAAATATGTCAGACTAGTTGTAGGCAGACTAGAAGTGGTGAGTACGATTGTCTATGTAGCATGATGGAACACATCCACATCATAGAGTATTACTATCAGATAACAGTACAAAATGCAAAAAAATATATAGAGAGGAGACTCAAGTTATATCATATAAAGTGCCAAGTGCATATTGATAATAATAGCTATAAAGTCCCTATATAAAAAAAGGTTACTGCCAAGACAAAGACAGAGTGTTCCACAAATTATTCTATAAGGCATACATGCCATATAATGATATAATGAAAAGCAGAGGAGTCAAGTAGATAACCACAATAGAATGCCATAGGAGTAAACCAACCTTAAATGGACGTAGAGCGAGAACCTCAACGCACGTTTCGCTGTGTAGCTTCTTTGGGGGGCATGGTGTCAGGGCATAAAATGCAGGTATTTATAAAGGGGAGGAAATGATTCCACCAAAAGCGGAGTTGTGCGGTATATACGGCGCTTACAATGGCATGGCGAAGGCCAGAAGCCAGGGCCTCGGCGTTCGACGTCATCGGTCCACGCCCACCGCTGACGCATCAGCAAAGTGTGCTGGGAGCCGAAGACATCAGGAGGACGCATAGCCACGGAGACAGGCAGACGCCAGCCAGAGGACCGATATAATTATAATAATAATTATAATAATTATAATTTTTTCTTAACTTTTCTCCTTAAACCCTCTACGATAATTGGACATTTTTTACAACTGGCTGTTACTGCAAGAGTTTGTCTGTCAGTTAAGCCTCCCAGCAGTGGACCCATGGGCAAAGACTCCTGCATGATCACCATGACTTATCTATATACGTACGTGGTCCAAATTGTTGGTACCCCTAGTTTAAAGACAGAAAAACCCACAATGGTCACAGAAATAACTCGAATCTCACAAAAGTAATAATAAATGAAAAATCTATGAAAATGAACAAATGAGAGATGGACATTGCTTTTCAACAATGCTTCCACAGAATTTAAAAAAAAAAATTAAACTCATGGAATAGGCAGAAATTATGGTACCCCTGAAAATAATGTGACCAAAGGGACATATCAAATCAAAGTGTGTCCACTAATTAGCATCACAGGAGTCTACAATCTTGGAATCAGTGAGTGGGCCTGTATATAGGGCTACAGACACTCTCTGTATGGTGACATGGTGTTTCACACTCAGCATGGACCAGAGGAAGCAAAGGAAAGAGGGGTACCAACAGATTTGACCATGTGTGCACATCATAGAGCAGGAACATGTTTCCCATCGTAACATAATTCTATGGCAAACATCGGGAAAGGGTGAATCTGTTAGGGTTGTCGGAACGCACTAAATAAATTTGAACATAAGTGAGTTCGCCACCCGGGGTCCACGATGCAGAGATGGCAAACTGAAGCTAGAGGACAATGGCAAATACTAGCAGTGAGCGAAAGTGACTCACACTGAGTTAAAGTCACTCAGTGGAGAAGCACGTGGCTGTGCCAATCGCACACAGCAACGGGAAAGGAACTTTGCAATAAGACTGTGTTTATCCCCATACAGTTGCAGAGTGAATATGGCGCTAAATGCGTAGCCTGTTAGCTTCACAGGAGTACGCAAGCCCCACTGGGGCAAAGGAACCGGTAGTGGACTCCAAACACTCACAGAACTCCTCTCCTTAGAGGCCTGAATTCTAAAGGCAATAGCACCTGCCCTGAATTCAAACACACAATCTCCTCTCTGGGGAAGCTGGAATTCTAAAGGCAATAGGCCTGCCCTGAGTACAGACAACCGAGTCCACAATACCGTTAGGTTCCTCACACACAACATAAATGATCTTAGCGCACCGACGGGCGCGCCAAAGATCCTTTTATAGTTTTTGCCAATTAGACAGGACCTTGCTCACGGACCAATCCGAAGCCGGACAGGACATGAGCATGTGACGTCCGACCACCACTGAGAATTCGCCTCAAGAGCATGCTCAGAAGAGCGAATCTCGGACTTAGTCTCAAGAGGGATAGCTCAATACTGTCTATTGCCAGTTACTATAGCTGAACCTGGAGAGGCAGCAGTAACCAAGTGCACAGCCCGAGTATGAGCAAGACACTGAGACTGATGTCTTTGCTGAGCATCATTCACTGCGGTCGAGATTGAATGAGGGACCGCAGGAAAAGATAATGCTTGGGATCCATCCTGTGCAGAGGGAGAATCCCACTGCCTAACATTAACACCCTTCCTTGCACCGCCCTTCAAGCTTTGGCATGCTTGAAGGTCACAATAAGCTGGGGGGCACGAATGTGTTCAACAGGCTCCCAGGTCCTATCATTTGGCCCATGACCCTTCCAGTCCACTAAATTAACTTTTTTGCCTCGTATCACCTTGGAACCAACGATTGCATTCACCTCAAAGTCATCTGAGGAAATTCCCCACGTCTCGGCAGATGACTCAGAAAGCCGGGACATGTGAACGGGTTTCAAGAGGGACACATTAAAGGTGTCGGTGATATTGAGGTGCGTTGGAAGGGACAGGTGATACACCACAGGATTAACCTGCTCCAGTATTTTAAAAGGACCTAGGTGACGGGGAGCAGACTTAGTGGACTCTACGCACAGCTTGATATTATGAGCTAAGAGCCACACCAAGTCGCCCAGAGCGAAGACCAGAGCGGGATGGCGATGTACATCAATAGAATCCCTCATTCTCTCCTTAGAGGCCTTGATGGCATCCTGTGTGTCATCTCAGATGTCACTAGCCTCCAGAGCCCAGTCTACCAACCTAGAGTTGGAAGATGAGATGGTCATGGGGACGGGAACACTCGGATGCTGACCTTAATTAAGGAGAAATTGAGTCTGCCCTGTACAATCAGCAACCGTATTGTTAAGAGCAAACTCTGCACAAGGCAAAAAAGATGCCCAATCATCATGCCTGGCAGAGATGAAGTGCTGTAGGTATGTGACCAGAGTCTGATTGGCCCTCTCCACCAACCTGTTCATCTCGGGATGGTATAGTGAAGAGAGATTAAGCAGAATACTGAGCAGGCGACAGAGATCTCTCCAGAACCGAGAAGCGAACTGAAGACCCCGGTCATTGACTATCATGTCAGGCATGCCATGAAGAAGGAAAACATGTTTCACAAAAAGCGTAGCCATTGCCCGTGCTGACGGATCTCGTAGAAGAAGAACTAAGTGTACCATCTTGGACAAATGGTCGGTGACTACCCAGATGACTGCATTGTTACGAGACTTGGGCAAACCCACAACAAAGTCCATCCCGACCATCTCCCAGGGCCTATCTGCCACAGACAAGGAATGTAACAAGCCCACAATAGGACCTCGCCAAAAGCTCAGACATCCTTTTGATCCTGAAATGTCCACCCAACCTAGACTAGTGAGGCGAAGAGAGAACCTCTCAGAACAAATTATGGTCCCAACCCCATTTTTAAGGGAAGAAATCCCACATATTAAACATGACAGGGCACACCTGTGAAGTGAAAACCATTCCCGGTGACTACCTCTTGAAGCTCATCAAGAGAATGCCAAGAGTGTGCAAAGCAGTCAATAAAGGAAAAGGTGACTACTTTGAAGAACCTTGAATATAAGACATAATTTCAATTGTTTAACACTTTTTTGTTAAGTATATAATTCCATATGTGTTAATTCATAGTTTTGATGCCTTCAGTGTGAATGTACAATTTTCATAGTCATGAAAATACAGAAAAATCTTTAAATGAGAAGGTCTGTCCAAACTTTTGGACTGTACTGTTTGTGGGGGTAAACCACTGTTTGGGCGCATGGTAGAGCTCAGAAGGGATGCAGCACCATTTGATTTTTCAATGTAAAATTGATTGGAATTGAGATAGGACGCCATGTCGCGTTTTTAGAGCCCCTGATGTGCCTAAACATTGAAACCCCCACAAATGACAACCATTTGGAAAGTAGACCCCTAAGGAACTTATCTAGATGTGTGGTGAGCACTTTGACCCACCAAGTGCTTCACAGAGGTTTATAATGTAGAGCTGTAAAAATAAAAAAAATCATATTTTTTTAAAATATAATCTTTTTCCCCCAATTTTTTATTTTCCCAGGGGTTGCAGAAGAAATTGGAACCCAAAATTTGTTGCCAAATTTTTCCTGAGTACGCTGATACCCCATATTTGGGGTAAACCACTGTTTTGTGGGTAGACCACTGTTTGGGCGCATGGCAGAGCTCTGAAGGGAAGGAGCGTCGTTTGACTTTTCAATGCAAAATTGACTGGAATTGAGATGGGAAGCCATGTCGGGTTTTAAGAGCCTCTGATGTGCCTGTACATTGAAACCCCCACAAACGACACCATTTTGGAAAGTAGGCCCCCTAAGGAGCTTATCTAAATGTGTTGTGAGCACTTTGACCCACCAAGTGCTTCACAGAAGTTTATAATGTAGAGCCTTAAAAATAAAAAATCATGTTTTTTCACAAAAATTATTTTTTCGCCCCCAGTTTTTTATTTTCCCAAGGGTAGCAGGAGAAATTGGACCACGAATGTTGTTGTGCAATTTGTCCTGAGTACGTTGATACCCCATATGTGGGGGTAAACCACTGTTTTGGGTGCATGGCAGAGCTCGGAAGAGAAGGAGCGCCGTTTGACTTTTCAATGCAAAATTGACTGGAATTGAGATGGGACGCCATGTCACGTTTGGAGAGCCCCTGATGTGCCTAAACATTGAAACCCCCACAAGCGACACCATATTGGAAAGTAGACCCCCTAAGGAACTTATCTAGATGTGTGGTGAGCACTTGGAACCCCCAATTTACATAGTTACATAGTTATTAAGGTTGAAGGAAGACTTTAAGTCCATCTAGTTCAACCCATAGCCTAACCTAGCATGCCCTAACATGTTGATCCAGAGGAAGGCAAAAAAAAACCCATGTGGCAAAGAGTAAGCTCCACATTGGGAAAAAAAAATTCCTTCCCAAATCCACATACGGCAATGAGACTAATTCTATGGATCAACGCCCTATCAAGGAATCTAGTGTATATATCCTTTAACATTATACTTTTCCAGAAGGTATCCAGTCCCCTCTTAAATTTAAGTAACGAATCACTCATTACAACATCATACGGCAGAGAGTTCCATAGTCTCACTGCTCTTACAGTAAAGAACCCGCGTCTGTTATTATTCCTAAACCTTCTTTCCTCCAGACGTAGAGGATGCCCCCTTGTCCCTGTCTCAGGTCTATGATTAAAAAGATCATCAGAAAGGTCTTTGTACTGTCCCCTCATATATTTATACATTAAAATAAGATCACCCCTTAGTCTTTGTTTTTCCAAACTAAATAGCCCCAAGTGTAATAACCTATCTTGGTATTGCAGACCCCCCAGTCCTCTAATAACCTTGGTTGCTCCTCTCTGCACCCGCACCAGTTCAGCTATGTCTTTCTTATACACCGGAGACCAGAACTGTGCACAGTATTCTAAGTGTGGTCGAACAAGTGACTTGTATAGAGGTAAAATTATGTTCTCCTCATGAGCATCTATGCCTCTTTTAATGCATCCCATTATTTTATTTGCCTTAGTAGCAGCTGCCTGACACTTGCCACTAAATATGAGTTTGTCATCTACCCATACACCCAGGTCTTTTTCATTGATGGTTTTGTCCAGAGTTTTAGAATTAAGCGCATAGTTATACATCCTATTACTTCTACCCAAGTGCACGACCTTACATTTATCCCCATTAAAGCTCATTTGCCATTTATCAGCCCAAGCTTCTAGTTTACATAAATCATCCTGTAATATAAAATTGTCCTTCCCTGTATTGATTACCCTTCAGAGTTTAGTGTCATCTGCAAATATTGAAATGAATATGTTAAAAAGAAGAGGGCCCAATACTGACCCCTGTGGTACACCACTGCTAACCGCGACCCAGTCTGAGTGTGCTCCATTAATAACCACCCTTTGTTTCCTATAAAGGCACAGATGATTGGCCTCGGGGAGACCAAAACATCCAACACCGCGGAGACACCATCACGTGTTTCTCAACGCAGTGATTCCAGAACACTGCCCCCATCCCTTATGGGAAATATGCAGATGCATGTAAAGAAGCTGCGGAGACACCATCACGTGTTTCTTGACGCAAGCAGTGAATAGCCAGGCCTTTCCCCGGGAAGGAACAACCACGGGAAGGGCAGCATCCTATTAAGGAAAGCCACCTATGCCAAGCATGGTATCCATCCACAGACAGCTGTTTCGGGGTTTTTGCCCCTCATCAGTGTGGAGTAGGAATCTGGCTATTAGGAGCAGTGCCTAGTAAAAAGACTATAAAGGCACAGATGATTGGCCTCGGGGAGACCAAAACATCCAACACCGCGGAGACACCATCACGTGTTTCTCAACGCAGTGATTCCAGAACACTGCCCCCATCCCTTATGGGAAATATGCAGATGCATGTAAAGAAGCTGCGGAGACACCATCACGTGTTTCTCGACGCAAGCAGTGAATAGCCAGGCCTTTCCCCGGGAAGGAACAACCACGGGAAGGGTAGCATCCTATTAAGGAAAGCCACCTATGCCAAGCATGGTATCCATCCACAGACAGCTGTTTCGGGGTTTTTGCCCCTCATCAGTGTGGAGTAGGAATCTGGCTATTAGGAGCAGTGCCTAGTAAAAAGACTATAAAGGCACAGATGATTGGCCTCGGGGAGACCAAAACATCCAACACCGCGGAGACACCATCACGTGTTTCTCAACGCAGTGATTCCAGAACACTGCCCCCATCCCTTATGGGAAATATGCAGATGCATGTAAAGAAGCTGCGGAGACACCATCACGTGTTTCTCGACGCAAGCAGTGAATAGCCAGGCCTTTCCCCGGGAAGGAACAACCACGGGAAGGGCAGCATCCTATTAAGGAAAACCACCTATGCCAAGCATGGTATCCATCCACAGACAGCTGTTTCGGGGTTTTTGCCCCTCATCAGTGTGGAGTAGGAATCTGGCTATTAGGAGCAGTGCCTAGTAAAAAGACTATAAAGGCACAGATGATTGGCCTCGGGGAGACCAAAACATCCAACACCGCGGAGACACCATCACGTGTTTCTCAACGCAGTGATTCCAGAACACTGCCCCCATCCCTTATGGGAAATATGCAGATGCATGTAAAGAAGCTGGGGAGACACCATCACGTGTTTCTCGATGCAAGCAGTGAATAGCCAGGCCTTTCCCCGGGAAGGAACAACCACGGGAAGGGCAGCATCCTATTAAGGAAAGCCACCTATGCCAAGCATGGTATCCATCCACAGACAGCTGTTTCTTTTTTTTTTTTTTCTTTTTTTTCCCTCAGATGGGAAAATCCACGGTCCAGAAATCCAAGACCAAAGAAAAAACCCAAACAGCTGCGTCAAATCCAAAACACAAAAGCTGTTCCCATCATCATCGGAAAATTTCAGTTTAATACAACATCAGAAAAAACAAATCAAGACATATTTACAAGGTATCTCCACTTCTTCACCTTCCAAATCCCTTCGGCATCCACCTCCCCCCTTCTTCTTTTATCCCATAGAAAACACACATACATCTTCCCCAAAATCACTTTTAGACTATTCTTTACTACAATTTCCTTTCTCTTAAAAACATACACATTCCTCACATCCCATAATACTTCCTTTATACATGCAACTATTAACCACAACACTCTCTCCTTCACTCCATCACACATTCCCAAGCCAAACATGAACAACTCGAATGATAACAAGCTCACACCACACAATTCTTTACACAACGGTCCCATTCTTCCAATCACCTCCCTAGCATAATGACAATTCCAAAACACATGTATTACACTTTCCCTTCCACCACACCCACCTCTCGGACACATATCACTTCTCCCCAACCCACGATTCTTCTGAAATTCTCTAACTGGTAACACTCCATGCAAAGACTGCCACACAATCTCACTCTGCCTATTCGTCATACCGTCCAACCGCACTTTCTTCCATACTTTTTCTATATCATTCCCTCTAACCATGTTTATTCCACACTCTGTCTCTCTACATTCAATCATCCTATACACAGCCTTCTTATTACTCAACAACCTAACATCCACATCACACAACTCATACTTCACCAAAAATTTATAAACCCACACATACCATCTAGGCACGTCAAAAGCAACCGGATACCTCAGATCCCTCTCTCGCCACTTCAAACGAAATAAATACGCCCCAAACAAAAACCTACACAGACAAGAAAACTTGCCATCCATCCTAATCATCCTCAACACAAAAACCACAATATTTACACCAAAAAACACCTCAAGGTTTGGAAAACCCAACCCACCTTTTTCTAAACGTTTCACCAAAACCTCCCTCCTAGCCCTCTCCATTCTAGAATTCCATAAAAACACAAACAGAATCCTATTTATCCCCCTCATACACATATACCCCGGCGGAAAGACCACTGCAATATATAAGAAAATAGGCAAAATCACACTTTTAATAACTAAGATTTTTCCAAAAAACGAAAGACTTCTCATCTTCCAAAAACATAGCTTCCGCTCAACCTTTCCTTTCGCATCATCCCAACTTTCTTTCCCATCCAAACTCTCTGAAAATTTCACCCCCAAAACCTTAATAGACCCAGTCACCTCATTCACTCCTACATCCTTACTTAAAACCCCTCCCCCAAAAACCTTACACTCACTCTTCTCCCAATTCACCTTAAATGCTGACGCACCACAAAAAATAGACGCTAATAACTTCACCCGCCTCACAGAATACTCTGAATCACACAACACACACACGTCATCCATATAAGCACTAACCTTCCATTCCCTCCCTCCACCTCCTGGCACTTGTACTCCTCTAATCACTTTATCTTTCCTCAACATACAAAGCAACGGTTCAATCGCACAAATAAAAACCACAGGAGACAAAGGACAACCTTGTCTCACACCTGAAAAAACATTCACTCTTCTACCCACAGAACCATTCATCAAAACACAACTATAAATGTCTTTATATAAGCTCCTCACCCTCCAAACAAAATCAGGCGGAAACCCCATTCTCAATAATACCCGGAACAAAAAACTATGTGATAACCGATCATACGCCTTTTCAAAGTCCAAACTCAAAACAAATACACTCTTCTTCCGACTCATACAGTCCCACAAACAATCTCTCAACATACACACACACTCATGTATACGTCTCCCAGGCACTGCACAACACTGTTCATCCCCAATCACACTCTCTATCACATCACGCATCCTATTCGCCATTACTTTTGCATAGATCTTATAATCGCAATTCAACAACGTTATCGGTCTCCAATTTTTTAAACTCTTCAAATCTCCTTTTTTAGGTATTAACACAACCATCCCTGCACGCATACTCTCTGCCACCTCCATACTAGACCACATATACTTACACACATCCACAAAATCCTTACCAATCACATGCCACATCACCCTATAAAACTCTATAGGAAGACCATCCTCTCCTGGAGTCTTATTTAACGCCATGCTATTCATTACCTTCCATACCTCATCACCTGTCACCTCACCCATCACTCTCTCTCTCTCCATCTCATTCAATTTATTTTCTAATACACTTAGTACATCCTCCTCCAAAGCCTCATCCCTCCACTTCACTGCATACAGCTCCTCATAAAACTTAGCCACATGTTCACACATATCCTCCCCACTTACCTCTCTTCCATCCTCTGCATTCAAAACACTCATACTCTGCTTTTTCCCAAAAACCTTTTTGAAGAAAAACCTTGAACACCTTTCATCTTGCTCCATTCTATCAATTTTTGCCCTAAAAATAATACTCTTCCCTTTCTCCTCCAAAAACTCATTAATTTCTTTTTTAACCTTTTTTATCCCCTCCTCCACCTCCATTCCTCCTTCCCTCAATTTATACAATAAACATAAACGGGCATTCAACTTAACAAACTTTTCCCTCTTAATTGCCGCAAATTCATACCCCACACTTTTAAAAAACTTTTTTGTCTGCCTCTTAACCCAATCCCACCACTCACAAACATCCCCAAAACTTTCCTTACTTTTACACCACTGTTCATACTTTCTCACATACTCCTTCCTCACAGCTTCATTTTCCAACAATTTCACATTTAATTTCCACAAACCCTTTCCAAACACACCACTAACATTAATATCTAACTCGCACAACACACAAACATGGTCCGAAAAAACGACCCTATCCTGCTTATATCCAACAGGAATAATATTTTTAGAAATAAAACAATAATCCAACCTGGACTGTGCTCTTCCACTATCAGAAAAAAAGTATCTAACAAAGGGTTAACCTTACACACACGCTGCATATCACTCAAATCAAAGTCAGTAACTAACTCCAGCAAAACTTTTCCACACACATCCACATTCACTCCCCCCACATCACAATTCATATCACCCACAATCACCACAGGCACTCTTCCTGGAACAAAAAGCTTCACTTTTTCAAATAATAACTTACGCTCATTTTTTTCTACTGGCGCATAAATATTGATAACACAAAACTTAGCATTTTTATATTCAAAATTTGCTAAGATACACCTTCCCACCTCCACCACCAAATAATTATTCAAAACCACCTCCTGCCCCTTAACTAAAATACCCACACCATCATTTCTATTATTTGCACTACCAGACCATACAGACGCACCATAAGACCACTCATCCCCTTTCACACCATCCACAATCCCACATTCTTGCAAACAAAAAATAGATGCACTCTGCATAGCTAAAAAATCCAAAATTGCTGCTCTCCTCCTTGCTTTCTTAAAAACTCTCACATTTTGAGAAACTATAGAAAAACCCATACTATAAAAACAAAAAACAATGCAAAAATTACCACAAAACTACACACATTACACAAAAAGCCCTTGACAAAGGTCAAGACTCACAGAAAGGAGAGAAAAAAAAAACAACAGATCCACTGAGCTTTCATTTTACCCAGTATCACCATTGTCCTCCTCTGCCATTCGGACTGAACAGCAAGTCTCTGAACCACTAGCCCCTTCGTGCTCACTCCATTTTTTTATAGCCGGCCCAATTTTTCTCTTAGGCATACTAGTGCATGCCTCATCACTTTCCCCATCCTCCTCCCTCTGACACTTATTCCCACCCCTGTCCTCATCTGAAGAAAGCCCTCCAATATTCTGAGGATTTGAGGGGTGCACAGGGCTCTCAGCTTCAGAAATGCGCACGTCTTCCTCCGTTGCATCCATTGCTTCCTCAAGAGAAAACATTTCAGGCACAGTAGATTCATCATCTTCTTCCTCATCTTCTTCCTGATCTTCTTCCTTCTTCTTAAACCCCTTCTCTACTTTTTTTGCCGCCAACCAAAACTCCTTATCTTCCTTCTGTACATCACTCATAGCACCACGGGGTGCTAGCACAATGTCATCTGGAGTCACAGAGCATCTTTCCCTCTCCCTCTCCCTCCTTTCCTCTCTCTCCATTCTTTCAGATTCCTTTCTGATAATCGCCAACCTCCTCCTTCTCTCCTCCTCCTCTCTCCATTCACTCTCTGAGCGTCTAGGCGCTCTCTGCGGACAATCCTTATACATGTGGTCACTACTACCACACACGTCACAGGTCTTAGCGATCGGGCAATCACCAGCCATATGCCCCTCCTTCTTGCAGTTTCGGCAACACTGCCCCTTATGGCAGTCTGCCTGGACATGTCCAAAAGAGAAACATCTCCTGCAAAACAGAGGCTGCCCAGGGTACGTCAGGAAACCCCTATGCCCTGCCACAGAGAAGTTCGCCGGAGGGTGTCTGAACCCACCCACACTGCCAGGATCTCTTCTGAACCTTACACGATACTTGTATCGACAATTAAAGATTCCTAAGCAGTTCACTTGCTTCTCTCCCCTTGAAACAAAGTCACAATACTGTGAGAGGAAGCTCTCCAACAATGCAGGTTCAGTAAAGGGGTTATAGACAGTGATAGTCACCTGCCTTTCCTGAAGACCAAACAGTGGTTCACATTTCACTCCCTTCAAACAGGGATCTCTGGCATGATTCCGGAACCACTCATAGATATTCAGGCAATAATGCTCTGACATAAAAGTAATGTCGTAGTTACCTTGATTAGGGAACTCATTGATACTAAAGATGTTTTCTCGCTTTCCTCCAGCCTTTTCCTCAATAAGGTCACGAACAATAAAGACCACGCTGTTCCTTGCCTGGATAGATGGCTCCAACGTCACTCGGATGGTGTTCTTCACGTAACTCATTTTCAAAGCTGTCGGTACAAAATACCACAGAAAAAAAACAGAATTCTCTGCAAAAGTGTCTGGATTCCTCCAGAAAACCTCACTCCTGACAACTTTCGGGGTATTTGCCCCTCATTGTGGAGTAGGAAACTGGCTATTAGGAGCAGTGCCTAGTAAAAAGACTATAAAGGCACAGATGATTGGCCTCGGGGAGACCAAAACATCCAACACCGCGGAGACACCATCACGTGTTTCTCAACGCAGTGATTCCAGAACACTGCCCCCATCCCTTATGGGAAATATGCAGATGCATGTAAAGAAGCTGCGGAGACACCATCACGTGTTTCTCGACGCAAGCAGTGAATAGCCAGGCCTTTCCCCGGGAAGGAACAACCATGGGAAGGGCAGCATCCTATTAAGGAAAGCCACCTATGCCAAGCATGGTATCCATCCACAGACAGCTGTTTTGGGGTTTTTGCCCCTCATCAGTGTGGAGTAGGAATCTGGCTATTAGGAGCAGTGCCTAGTAAAAAGACTATAAAGGCACAGATGATTGGCCTCGGGGAGACCAAAACATCCAACACCGCGGAGACACCATCACGTGTTTCTCAACGCAGTGATTCCAGAACACTGCCCCCATCCCTTATGGGAAATATGCAGATGCATGTAAAAAAGCTGCGGAGACACCATCACGTGTTTCTCGACGCAAGCAGTGAATAGCCAGGCCTTTCCTCGGGAAGGAACAACCACAGGAAGGGCAGCATCCTATTAAGGAAAGCCACCTGTGCCAAGCATGGTATCCATCCACAGACAGCTGTTTCTGGGTTTTTGCCCCTCATCAGTGTGGAGTAGGAATCTGGCTATTAGGAGCAGTGCCTAGTAAAAAGACTATAAAGGCACAGATGATTGGCCTCGGGGAGACCAAAACATCCAACACCGCGGAGACACCATCACGTGTTTCTCAACGCAGTGATTCCAGAACACTGCCCCCATCCCTTATGGGAAATATGCAGATGCATGTAAAGAAGCTGCGGAGACACCATCACGTGTTTCTCGACGCAAGCAGTGAATAGCCAGGCCTTTCCCCGGGAAGGAACAACCACGGGAAGGGCAGCATCCTATTAAGGAAAGCCACCTATCCCAAGCATGGTATCCATCCACAGACAGCTGTTTCGGGGTTTTTGCCCCTCATCAGTGTGGAGTAGGAATCTGGCTATTAGGAGCAGTGCCTAGTAAAAAGACTATAAAGGCACAGATGATTGGCCTCGGGGAGACCAAAACATCCAACACCGCGGAGACACCATCACGTGTTTCTCAACGCAGTGATTCCAGAACACTGCCCCCATCCCTTATGGGAAATATGCAGATGCATGTAAAGAAGCTGCGGAGACACCATCACGTGTTTCTCGACGCAAGCAGTGAATAGCCAGGCCTTTCCCCGGGAAGGAACAACCACGGGAAGGGCAGCATCCTATTAAGGAAAGCCACCTATGCCAAGCATAGTATCCATCCACAGACAGCTGTTTCGGGGATTTTTGTTTCCTATTCCTGATCCAGCTCTCAACCCACTTACACATATTTTCCACTATCCCCATTATTCTCATTTTATGTATCAACCTTTTGTGTGGCACTATATCAAAAGCTTTTGAAAAGTCCATATACACTACATCTACTGGGTTCCCTTGGTCCAGTCAGGAACTTACCTCTTCATAGAAGCAGATCAAATTAGTCTGACATGAACGGTCCCTAGTAAACCCGTGCTGATACTGGGTCATGAGGTTATTCCTCTTCAGATACTCCAGCATAGCATCCCTTAGAATGCCCTCCAGGATTTTACCTACAGTAGAGGTTAAGCTTACTGGCCTATAATTACCGAGTTCAGTTTTTGTCCACTTTTTGAATATTGGCACCACATTTGCTATACGCCAGTCTTGTGGTACAGACCCTGTTATTATGGACTCTTTAAAGATTAAAAATAATGGTCTATCAATGACTGTACTTAATTCCTGCAGTACTCAGGGGTGTATCCCATCCGGGCCCGGAGATTTGTCAATTTTAGTGATTTTTAGACGCCGCCGTACTTCCTGCTGGGTTAAGCAGGTGACACTTAATGTGGAATTTTTGTTATCACTGATCATATTGTCTGCCATATGATTTTCTTTTGTAAAAACTGATGAAAAAAAGTCATTTAGCATATTGGCTTTTTCATCATCCTCATCCACCATTTCACCCAGACTATTTTTAAGGGGGCCAACACTATCATTTTTTAGTTTCTTACTATTTACATAGTTAAAGAATATTTTGGGATTATTTTTACTCTCTCTGGCAATGAGTCTCTCTGTCTCAATCTTTGCTGCCTTGATTTGCTTTTTACAGAATTTATTTAATTTTTTGTATTTATTTAATGCCTCATCACTACCTACTTCCTTTAATTCTCTAAATGCTTTCTTTTTGTCACTTATTGCGCACCTTACAGCTCTATTTAGCCATATTGGTTTCCTCCTATTTCTGGTATGTTTATTCCCATACGGTATATACTGTGCACAGGTCCTATCCAGGATGCTAATAATTGTCTCCCATTTTCTTTGTGTATTTTTATGTCTCAGGATATCGTCCCAGTTAATTGTACTAAGATCATCTCTCATCCGTTTGAAATTTGCCCTCCTGAAGTTTAGTGTCCTTGTAACCCCTCTACTATACATCTTATTAAAGGATACATGAAAACTTATTATTTTGTGATCACTATTCCCCAAGTGACCCCCAACCCTTATGTTTGCTATGCGGTCTGGCCTGTTGGTTAATATTAGGTCTAGCAGTGCCCCCCTTCTTGTTGGGTCCTGAACCAGTTGTAAAAGGTAATTGTTTCTCATAGTTGTCAAAAACCGATTACCTTTGCTGGAACTGCAGGTTTCTGTTCCCCAATCTATTTCAGGGTAGTTGAAGTCCCCCATAAGAATGACTTCTCCTTGAGTCGCAGCTTCATCTATTTGCTTTACGAGGATATTCTCCATTGCTTCCATTATTTTTGGAGATTTATAACAAACCCCTATCAGTAATTTATTATTTTTCCCCCTCCCCTTATCTCCACCCACAGGGACTCTACATTTTCATTAAATTCACCTATATTATCACGCCGGATGGGTTTTAAGGACGATTTTACATACAGACACACCCCTCCCCCTCACTTATCTGTACAGTCAATTCTGAAAAGGCTATAGCCCTGCAAGTTAACAGCCCAGTCATGGCTCTCATCCAGCCACGTTTCAGATATCCCCACCATGTCATAATTATGCTTCCACAACATTAATTCTAATTCTTCCATTTTGTTGGCGAGGCTTCTAGCATTAGTATACATGCACTTGATGTTCCTCTCTGTACTTCTATTCTTTCTTAAATTATTAACTGTTCTAACCCCACCCCCCATTCCACCGCCACCCCCATCTTCCTTATTTGTGCCCAGGTCTCTATCTGCACTATCTTCCCCTCCTATAAAATTAATACCCTCCCCCCAATTCCTAGTTTAAACACTCCTCCAACCTTCTAGCCATTTTCTCCCCCAGCACAGCTGCACCCTCCCCATTGAGGTGCAGCCCGTCCCTAGCGTTGAGCCTGTAGCCAACTGAGAAGTCGGCCCAGTTCTGAAGGAACCCAAACCCCTCCTTCCTACACCAATTCTTGAGCCACTTATTAACCTCCCTAATCTCCTGTTGCCTCTCTGGCGTGGCACGTGTTACAGGCAGTATTTCGGAAAATACCACTTTGGAGGTCCTTGCTTTCAGCTTGCAGCCTAATTCCCTGAAATCATCTTTAAGGACCTTCCACCTACCTCTAACTTTGTCATTTGTGCCAATGTGCACCATGACCGTTGGGTCCTCACCAGCCCCTCCAAGTAATCTGTCCACCCGATCAGCGATGTGTCGGACTAGAGCGCCAGGTAGGCAGCACACCATTCGACGATCCCTGTCTTTGTGACAGATTGCCCTATCTGTTCCCCTAATAATTGAGTCGCCCACTACCAGCACCTATCTGGCCTGCCCTGCTCTCCTATTTCCCTCCTTACTGGAGCAGTCACTCCTCCGGCATTCAGAGGACATGCCTGGCTGCAGCAGTGCTACCCCTGTACTGGCACCCCCCTCATCTACCAACTTAGCAAACTTATTGGGGTGTGCCAGATCAGGACTAGCCTCCCTAGCACTCTTCCCTCTACCCCGCTTCCTAACTGTCACCCAGTTGCTACTTCACTGTCCTGCGGCTCAATCCTACCATACCCCCTTCATCTATCCCATTGAGCGTCTGCTCAGTCAGCAGAATACTCCTCTCCATATTGTCTATGGATATCAGTGTTGCCAGCTGCACATTTGAATCCAGAATCTGAACTTCCAAATGCTCAACTTGCTCACATCTCGCACAGCAGTATGCACCCTCGACTGGCTGATCAAGGACTGCATACATGTGGCAAGATGTGCACTGGATGGCATTAACAATAGTGGAGCACATTTCCTAATGGGGATTGCACCAGACAAAAGCGTTAAATAAAAATAAATACAAAGTATTAATAAAATACAGACAGCAATTCCTCCCTTGGAAACTCCCTGAATCCAAAGTCACTGAATCACAAGTCACACTTACCGCAGTTCACACTTACGCTCAGGTCACACTCAGCTCGCTCACACTCGCTAAGCTGGAGATTTAAAGTTTTTTTTTCTTTTCCCCCTCAGCTGCAATCCACCTTGCTGCTCAATGCACTCCCAAAAAGGGAAGTGTTTCACTACAGTTTATAACACAGAGCCGTAAAAATAAAAATTCTTTTTTTCCACAAAAATATTTGTATTTTCCCAAGGTTAACAGGAGAAAGCTGTTGTCCAAATTGTCTTCAGTACGCTGATACCCCATATATGGGAGAAAACTACTGTTTGGGCGCATGGCAGAGCTCGGACGGGAAGGAGCGCCGTTTGGAGTGCAGACTTGGATGTAATAGTCTGCAGGCATTACATTGCATTTGGAGAGCCCCTGATGTACCTAAAAAGTAGAAACCCACACAAGTGACCCCATATTGGAAACTAGACCCCCCAAGGAACTTATCTAGATGTGTTGTGAGAACTTTGAACCCCCAAATGTTTCACTACAGTTTATAACGCAGAGTCGTGAAAATAAAAAATCATTTTTTTCCACACACCCCCCCCCCCCCCCCCCAATTTTTATTTTCCCAAGGGTAACCAGAGAAATTGGACACCAAAATTTGTGGTCCAATTTGTCCTGAGTACGCTGATGCACCATATGTTGGGGTAAACCCCTGTTTTGGTGCACAGGAGAGCTCTGAGGGGAAGGAGCACTGTTTTACTTTTTCAGAATTGGCTGGAATTGAGATCAGATGCCATGTCACGTTTGGAGAGCCCCGATGTGCCTAAACAGTGGAAACCCCCAATTCTAACTGAAGCTCTAACCCAAACACACCCCTAACCCTAATCCCAACCCTAACCATAACCCTAACCACACCCCTAAACCGAACATGCCCCTAACCCTAATCCAAACCACACTCCTAATGCCAAACCACACCTAACCCTAATCCCAACCCTAACCACACCAATAATTCCAACACACACCTAACCCTAATCCCAACCATAACCCTAACCACACTCCTAACCCTAATCCCAACCCTAATCCCAACCGTAAATGTAATCATAACCCTAACTTTAGCCCCAACCCTAACTTTAGCTCTAACCCTAACCTTTACTTTAGCCCCAACCCTAACCCTTACTGCAGCCCCAACACTAGCCCTAACTTTAGTCCCAAACCCTAACCATAACTTTAGCCCCAACCCTAACCCTAACTGTAGCCCCAACCCTAACCCTAACTGTAGCCCCAACCCTAACTGTAGCCCCAACCCTAACACTAACTGTGGCCCCAACCCTAACTGTAGCCCCAACCCTAACTGTAGCCCTAAACTTAACTTTAGCCCCATCCCTAACCCTAACTTTAGCCCCAACTTTAACCGCAACCCTAATAGGAAAATGAAAAAAACACATTTTTAAAATTTTATTATATTTTCCTAGCAAAGGGGGTGATAAATGGGGGTTTGATTTACTTTTATAGCGGGTTTTGTAGCGGATTTTTATGATTGGCAGCTGTGACACACTAAAAGACGCTTTTTAATGCAAAAAATAGTTTCTGCATCTCCACATTTTGAGAGCTATAATTTTTCCATATTTTGGTCCAGAGTCATGTGAGGACTTGTTTATTGCGGAACGAGTTGGCATTTTTATTGGTATCATTTTCGAGCACGTGACATTTTTTTATCACATTTTATTTTGATTTTTGTGAGGCAGAATGAACAAAAACCAGCAATTCGTGACTTTCTTTTGAGGGGGCATTTGATAAAATTGATAAAGCAGTTTTATTCTTCGGGTCAGTACGATTACAGCGATACCTCATTTATATCATTTTTTATGTTTTGGTGCTTTTATGCGATAAAAGCTATTTTATATAAACAATAATTATTTTTGCATCACTTTATTCTGAGGACTATAACTTTTTTATTTTTTTGCTGATGATGCTATATTAAGGCTCCTTTTTTGTAGGACAAGATGACGTTTCCAGCGGTACCATGTTTATTTATATCCGTCTTTTTGATCACGTGTTATTCCACTTTTTGTTTGGCGGTATGATAATAAAGCATTATTTTTTGCCTCGTTTTTTTTACAGTTATCACTAGTGTTGAGCATTCCGATACCGCAAGTATTGGGTATCGGCCGATACTTGCGGTATCGGAATTCCGATACCGAGATCCGATATTTTTGTGGTATCGGGTATCGGTATCGGAGGTGTAAAATAAAGAATTAAAATAAAAAATATTGTTATATTCACCACTCCGGCGGCCCCTGGAACATCACTGCGAGTCACCGGCGTCCGGCAGGCTTCTTTGTTCAAAATGAGCGCCTTTAGAACCTGCGGAATGATGTCGCGGCTTCTGATTGGTCGCGTGCCGCCCATGTGACCGCCACGCGACCAATCAGAAGCCGCGACGTCATTCCTCAGATAAATTCCTAGAATGAGCGCCTTTAGGACCTGTGGAATAACGTCGCGGCTTCTGATTGGTCGCGTGGCGGTCACATGGGCGGCACGCGACCAATCAGAAGCCGCGACGTCATTCCGCAGGTCCTAAAGGCGCTCATTTTGAACAAAGAAGCCTGCCGGACGCCGGTTCCTCGCGGTGATGTTGCAGGGGCTGCCGGAGAGGTGAATATAACAATATTTTTTATTTTAATTCTTTATTTTACACATTAATATGGATCCCAGGGCCTGAAGGAGAGTTTCCTCTCCTTCAGACCCTGGGATCCATCAGGATACCTTCCGATACTTGGTGTCCCATTGACTTGTATTGGTATCGGATATCGGTATCGGCGATATCCGATACTTTTCGGGTATCGGCCGATACTATCCGATACCGATACTTTCAAGTATCGGACGGTATCGCTCAACACTAGTTATCACTAAAGGGGTTAACTAGTGGGACAGTTTTATAGGTTGGGTCGTTATGCAGCGGTACTAAATATGTGTACTTTTATTGTTTTTTTTTTCATTTAGACAAAGAAATGCATTTATTGGAACAATATATATATATATTTTCATTATTTAAGAATTTTTTTTTTGCACATATACCGTATATACTCGAGTATAAGCCAACCCGAGTATAAGCCGACCCCCCTAATTTTGCCACAAAAAACTGGGAAAACTTATTGACTCGAGTATAAGCCTAGGGTGGAAAATGCAGCAGCTACCGGTTAATGTCAAAATTAAAAATAGATACCAATAAAAGTAAAATTAATTGAGACATCAGTAGGTTAAGTGTTTTTGAATATCCATATTGAATCAGGAGCCCCATATAATGCTCCATACAGTTCATTATTGCCCCATAGATGCTCCATATAAAGCTGTGCCCCATATACAATGCTCTGCACCGTTCATTATTGCACCATAGCTGTGCCATATAGTGCTCTGCACCGTTCATTTTTGTCCCATAGCTGTGCCATATAGTGCTCTGCACCGTTCATTTTTGTCCCATAGCTATGCCATATAGTGCTCTGCACCGTTCATTTTTGTCCCATAGCTGTGCCATATAGTGCTCTGCGCCGTTCATTATTGCCCCGTGTCTGTGCCATATAGTGCTCTGCACCATTCATTTTTGCCCCATAGCTGTGCCATATAGTGCTCTGCACCGTTCATTATTGCCACATAGCTGTGCCATATAGTGCTCTGCACCGTTCATTATTGCCCCATAGCTGTGCCATATAGTGCTCTGCACCGTTCATTATTGCCAAATAGCTGTGCCATATAGTGCTCTGCACCATTCATTTTTGTCCCATAGCTCTGCCATATAGTGCCCTGCACCGTTCATATTGCCCCATAGCTGTGCCATACAGTGCTCTGCACCGTCCATTATTGTCCTTTAGCTGTGCCATATAGTGCTCTGCACCGTTTATTATTACCCCATAGCTGTGCCATATAGTGCTCTGCACCGCTCATTATTGCCCCATTGATGTACCATAGTAAGCTGTGCCATTGCTGCTGCTGCAATAAAAAAAAAATGCCATACTCACCTCTCTTGCTTGCAGCTCCCAGCGTCCCGTCCCGGCGTCTCTCCGCACTGACTGATCAGGCAGAGGGCGCCGCGCACACTATATGCGTCATCGCGCCCTCTGACCTGCACAGTCAGAGCGGAGAGACGCCGGGAAGATGGAGCGATGCCCGGCGTGTGGAACGGGGATAGGTGAATATGCGATACTTACCTGCTCCCGGAGTCCCGCTCCTTCTCCAGGACAGCTGGTCTTCGGTGCCGCAGCCTCTTCCTCTATCAGCGGTCACCGTTACCGATTAGAGAAATGAATATGCGGCTCCATTCCTATGGGAGTGGAGTCCATATTTATTTTTCTAATGAGCAGTCCCACGTGACCGCTGAAGAGGGGAAGAGCTGCAGCACCCGGAGACAATGTGACAGGCAGGGGGAGCGCCAGGATCGCCGGGACTAGGTAAGTATGCCTCAGCGCCCTCTCCCCCTCACCCGCCGACCCTGCACCCCACCGTGACTCGAGTATAAGCCGAGAGGGGCACTTTCAGCACAAAAATTTGGGCTGAAAATCTCGGCTTATACTAGAGTATATACGGTAATTTCTTTTTTCCACTTTTTTACTTTGTGCCAGGGTGGGACATCAAGCTATAGTGTCAGATCGCTGATCTGACACTTTGCAAAGCACTGTGTCAGATCAGTGATCTGACAGGCAGTGCTCCAGGCTTTCCGACGCCTGCTCTGGGCAGGCGCTTGCAAGCCACCTCCCTGCAGGACCCGGAAGGAGCCCCGATTCCATTTTGGATCCAGGGCCTGAAGGGAGGAGGAGATAGGAGACCCTCTGAACAACCCGATCACATCGCGTTGTTCCGAGGGTCTCAGGGAAGCACGCAGGGAGCCCCCTCCCTGCGTGATGCTTCCCTATGCTGACGGAACGCTGCGATCATGTTTGATCGCAGTGTTCCGGGGGTTAATGTGCCAGATGTCAGCTGTAATATTCAGCTGACACCCGGCAGCAATCGGCCGTGATCCCCTCGTGAGCACGGCCGATCGCTTATGATTGTACTATTCTGTCCATGGGAAGTAGGGCCCGGGTCACATGGATGGAATAGTATTTCCAATGGCAGAAAGGGGTTAATAATCTCCATGGGAGACTAGAAGCTGCAGTACTCTGATCTCCTCTACTACTCACAGGCGATGATCAGATCGCCTGTGTGTAGCAGAAATGTTCACTTGCTATTGGTTCTGACTCATAACAATCTGGCAATGACACCCTTACAGGTCTGCTGGAGACCTGTGGTTGTCATGCCAGCCCATGGGTGACCCACAATCATGTGACAGGGATACCTATGGGCAGGACTTTTGCGAAGCACGTCAGGTAAGTAGTAGTTAAATGCCACTGTCAGAGATGAAAAAAAAATAGTAAAATAAACCCCCCTTTATCACCCCCTTAGATGAATCTAATTAAATAAATGCCTTTTCCATTAAAGTTAGGGTTAGAGTTGGGGTTAGAGCTAAGATTTGGGGTTGGGCTAAAGTTGAGGTTAGAGCTAGGGTTAGTGTTGGGGCTAGGGTTAGAGCTAGGGTTAGGGTAGGATTAGGGTTATGATTGGGCTAGGGTTGGGCTAGGGATAGAGTTGGGGCTAGCATTAGGGTTGAGGCTAGGGTTAGGGTTGGGATTAGAGCTAGGGTTAGGGATGGGCTAGGGTTAGGGTTGTGTTGATGTTAGGTTAGGGTGGTGTTGTGGTTAAGGTAATGGTTAGGGTTGGGATTAGGGTTAGGGGTGTGTTGGGGTTAGGGTTGGGATTAGGGTTGGAGTTAGAATTGGGTGCTTTCCAATGTTTAGGCACATCAGTGGGCACAATGTTTAGGCACAAACGCGGCATGACGACCGCCATTGAATCCAGCCAATATTGCTTTCAAAAAGTCAAACGGTGCTCTCTTACTTCTCTTCTCTGCCATGCGTCCAAGCAGTGGCTTTGCCCCATAAACTGGGTACCATCATACTCAGGAGAAATTGCACAACAAATTTTGAAGTCCATTTTCTCCTGACAAACTTGTGAAGATAAAAAAATTTGCTTCCAAATTAAATTTTTTGTGAAAAAAGTAAAATATTCATGTTTTCCTTCCACTTTGATTTAGTTCTTGTGAAGCACTTGAAAAGTTAATAAACTTCTTCAATGTGGTTTTGCATACCTTGAGGTGTGCAGTTTTTAGTATGGTGTCACTTTTGGGCATTTTCTGTTACATTGACCCCTCAAATTCACTTCAAATGTCAGGTGGACCCTAAAAAAACAGGTTTTGTAAATTTTGTTGGAGAAATGAGAAAAACTTTTAAGACTTATAAAGTCTCAGTAAAAAAAACTATGTTTCCAAAATTGTACTGATAAAAAATAGACATGTGGGAAATGTTATTTATTAACTATTTTGAGTGGTAGGCCTCCCTGATTTAGGGGGACAAAAATTAAAAGTTTGAAAATTGCTAAATTTTCAAAATTTTTGCCAAATTTCCATTTTTTGCATAAGTAAATGCAGTCATATCAAAGAAATTTTACCATTGGCATGAAGTACAATATGTCCTGAAAAAATCAGTGAATTAGGTGTCAAGTTCCTGCCACTGCACAAGGGGAATCTCGAACCATCTCCGCTGTGGGGTCCCATTCTCCTCCAACTGCAGTGGAGCCTGCTCAGCATAGACATTGGTCACAGCATCTGGCTCAAGCTGATACTGTGCAGCTGGCTGCTGCTGTTCTTCCAGGCTCAGCCATTGTAAACAGTACTGATCAGCAGTGAGCAGGCGTCCCTGGGACTAAGTTCTGCTTTTCTTCTTCTGAGCATGCCCAAGGGACGACCTCTCATTGGAGGTCAGGGGTCATATGCTCAGGTCCTGTAGCAGCTCCTATTGGACCACTAGGAAGGTCCCAGAGAGCTTCCGCTATAAAAGGTTCGCATGGCTACACGGCCATGCGCTAGTATAAACTTATTAATGTATGTGTGTGGATGTATGCCTGTCGATTGATGAAAGCTCCGAATCTTTCCCATCCCTAGAATTGTTGACTGTTTGCGAAAAGTGGAAGCTAGGGTTGAGCGACCTTGACTTTTTTAGAGTCGAGTCGGGTTTCGCAAAACCCGACTATCTCAAAAGTCGGGTTGAGTGAAATCGGCCGATTATGTTGTAAAGTCGGGATCGACCGAAAAACGAAACACAATGCAAGTCAATGGGCAGCATAGTCGGCAGTGAGTGGGGGCCAGGAAAACACCTAGAGTGCCCATTGTAATGGCAAAAACATCCATTCTTCTTAATGAAGCTTGTCAATCTTAATTTCCCTTACAATAATAGTTAGGCATTGGAAATTGGGGGTCATTTGGCTAAAGTTGTTGGGGGTAGGGCTGGTTCAAGTATTTTGTGGGCCCAGGAAATCTGGACCACGTCACGGCAGTGGAGCAGGGCGAGGTAAGTATTTAAACTTTGCAAGTGCTGTGATCCTGAGCAAGCAGGGGGGGCCCACTCGTTGGCATTGGCACTGGCACAGGGCCCCTCAAAGTACGGCGGTGTGTTTGCACGGCGGGGACGCCTCCCACCGGCAGCGACACTTTTGCGTACTATGAGGGGCCCTGCGCCAGTGACGTCGCCAATGAGTATGCCCCCCCCCCCACCAGATGATGGAACTTGCACTTTCATATTCACCTTCCTCTTTGTCCTCTTGTAAGGTGGTATAGTATGTGGGAAGGGGAACCTGAATTTCAGCAGGGTCAGATTCTGGCTGTGTAGCGTGCAAGGAGAATGTAGTGGTCTGGGGCAATGTACCAGCAGACTCATCTATCACTAGCTGGGCAATGGGCAGGTTGAGGAGGAAACACAGATATAGGCCCAAAGAATAAAGTGGGCTAAATGCAGTTCAAAATTGGTAACAGGACTAACCAGGGGGCATTGCTTTGTTCAGTGGAGGACAACTGTAATGAGATGCTGACACAGTGAGTAGGCCCAAATCAGTAAGTAGGCTAAATGCAGTTCAAAATTGGAAACAGAAGTAAACAGGCGGCACTGGTTTGTTCAGTGGAGAACAGCAAGGAGCGGCAGACACCGTTAGTAGGGCCAACAAAACAAGTAGGTCAAATGCATTGTTATATTACAAAATTTAACGAGAGCCTCAAAATTGAAGCTAAGGAAAGGCAACCTGGAGAACACCTTGGAGCAGCAGACACCGTTTCTAGAACCCAACCAAACAAGTAGGCCCACTGCAGTTTTTAAATTAAAAAACTCTTCAACGAGAGCCTGAAAATTGAAGCTCAGGAAATGCTACCAGGGGAACACCTTGGAGCGGCAGACACCGTTAGTAGGCCCTACCGAAGTTGTAGCCCCAATTCAGTTTTCAAATTCCTATAGGCTGAAAACCAGACAATTGACGCTCAGTTTTTTTCAGAGGAGGACAGCTGTATTGAGTGGCGCAGACAGACACAGGTAGTAGGCCTTAAACAAAAAATTTGGCTCAATGCAGTTTAAAAAAGGTTACAGGGGTACACAGGCAGCATTGGTGTGGTCAGCAGAGGACAATTTGAATTAGGGACTGCAGACAGACATAGTAGGCTGTCCCCTGTGGACCATGCATCCACCACATTAACCCAGTGCGCCGTAATGGACACGTAACCTTCCGTGGACATGCCTACTGGTCCATGCGTCTGTTGTCAGGTGAACCTTTCTACTCTTAGATTGCCTGAGTGCATGGACAATGCAGACTTTTACATGCTGGTGGAGGGCTGGGATGGCTGTTCTCACAAAAGAAGTGTCGACTGGGTAGCTCGTACCGTGGTACAGTGTAGTTCATCTGGGCTTTATAAATATAAAATAAAGAAAAAAAGTAGGCTCTATGCACTTTCAACTAGGTTCCAGAGGTACATGGCCAGCATTGGTCTGGTCAGTGGAGGACTATTGGAAGGAGGGACCGCAGACAGGCTTAGTAGGCCTAACATAAGAAAAGTAGGCGGTAGGCACTTTAAAATAGGTTCCAGGGGTACACGGGCAGCAGTGGTGTGGTCAGTGAAGGACAATTTCTATTATGGACCGCAGACAGACTTAGTACGTCTACAATTAAAAAAAGGATGCTCTATGCAATTTAAAATAGGTTCCAGGGGTGCACGGCCAGCATTGGTCTGGTCAGTGGAGGACTATTGGAAGGAGGGACCGCAGACAGGCTTAGTAGGCCTAACATAAGAAAAGTAGGCTGTAGGCACTTTAAAATAGGTTCCAGGGGTACACGGGCAGCAGTGGTGTGGTCAGTGAAGGACAATTTCTATTATGGACCGCAGACAGACTTAGTACGCCTACAATGAAAAAGAGGATGCTCTATGCAATTTAAAATAGGTTCCAGGGGTACACAGCCAGCATTGGTCTGGTCAGCGGACGATTATTGGAAGGAGGGACCGCAGACAGGCTTAGTAGGCCTAACATAAGAAAAGTAGGCTGTTGGCACTTTAAAATAGGTTCCAGGGGTACACGGGCAGCAGTGGTGTGGTCAGTGAAGGACAATTTCTATTATGGACCGCAGACAGACTTAGTAGGCCTAACATAACAAAAGTAGGCTCTATGCAGTTGGAATTATCTTGCAGGGGTACACAGGCAGCATTGGTGTTGTCAGCGGAGGCCGATTGTAAGGAGTGTCTGACAGTTAGTACTCCCAAAAAATAAATAGATGTTAATGTCTCGCAATACAACAAAACCAAAAAACAAAAGGGTGGCATACTTAGGTACAGGGGTGGGCTCATCTGCTGAGTTTCAGACCTAGTAATTCAGACCTAGTATATTTACTGGTGTAAATATAGGACACTGCCCCTGACTATTTTAAGTAGCATCATACATGTCAACACCTTGGTATTGTCAGTGTCACACACGCGCCCAGACTGGTTGGCGCGGGCATACGGGGGTGTGGCCCCACTGGACCACAGACCAAACTTCCCTGGAAGGGGCGTAACTAAGTAGCTTCCTAGGTATTCGCTGGAGCCTCTGATGGTGAGGTCAGACTTGTGCAATAGGAAGCTACCAGGTGCCAATCCAGGTTGATGTCTGGCTGTGGCTGCTGATCCCACTAAGGAACTGAGCGGGCACGGCTGGCACTCTGGCTGACAGGCGGGCACGGCTGGGACAAAGGCAGGCAGATGGGTACAACAGAGACACTGGCGGGCAGGCGGACACGGCTGGCTCTCTGGTAGGCAGGCGGGTACGGCTGGAACATAGGAAGAACCGGTAGGGACCGGTCTGCAGGCAGGTATGTGAAACAGGTGGGAACCTATTCAGACAGGAGGACTAAGTAACAAGTAGAGAAAGACCGCAAGAGCGGATGCAGAGCGAAAGCACAAGAGCTAGAACCAAGAACAGAAACGCAGGAGGCTGAGTACGAGTAGAAGGTGGAGCAAAGAGAAGAGAAGGAGAAGGCAGAGCCAAGGGAGGAGCCGCAAGAGGCAGAGCCAAGGGCAGAGACGCTGGAGGCGGAGCCAAGAGTGGAGACGCTGGAGGCGGAACCAAAAGCGGAGACGCTGGAGGTAATGCTAAGAGCGGAGACGCTGGAGGCGGAGCCAAGAGCAGAGACGGAGCCAAGTGCAGAAACACAGGAGGTGGAGCCAGATAGAACCGCAAAGAGCGGAGCCAGATAGAACCGCAAAGAGCGGAGCCACAGAGCAAAGCCAGAGAGTGCGAAGCAAGGTCTGAGTGCAGAGCCGCAAGAGTGCGGAGTGTAAGCAGACTGAGAACACAAGGAAAGACAAAGCAGGGAAGGAAGCCACAGACAAGGAGACCGAGAAAAGACAAAGTACAGACAAGGCAATGGAACAAGACACAGGGACAAAGACACAGGGACCAGGATATTCTGCCTCCTGGAGAGCGGACTACAAGATCAAGGCAATAGCACAGAGAAAAGCCTCCAGAGAGGGAGTAACTCAGAGCAAGGCCAGGCAAACTCAGCAGCTAAACACTAACTGAGCTAACACATTGCACAGGCCCAGACCACAGGGTGGAGCTGCACTATATACAGGAGGCCTCTTGATAATTGGTCAGGAACTGATTAGACAGATGCACCTGATTCCTATAAAAACCAGAGAGTTCAGGCGCCGGCCCCCTATACACATAGCCATGAGGCATGCAGAGAGCAGAGACACAGAATATGGAGCTGGCATGAAACAGAAACCACATCATGGCCTGGAGCAGTGGGTAAGATTGTGTGAGAGATGTGAGGCCATGCCGTGATGCCAGCAGAGTTGTTACAGTACCCCCCCTTTACGGCCACTCTTCTTCAAGCCCGCCAGAATAACTTGTAGAGGAAGGATAGGAGCACACATAGTCCAGGCCAACATGACATCTTCAGAGTAGAATAAGGCAGGCGGGTCACCAGGAATCTCATAAAACAAAGTCTCTTGGTGCTCAACAGGGTTAGCTTCCACAATGAGCTGGACCACCTCCTTCAGGTAGACAGGTAACAGGGAATTGAATGCTGCTGTCTTAACATCTTCACCAGCCTGACACATGGAAACTGGAAGCCTTCTCATAGGATTCAACTTTTGCCCGACAGGTAGCAGAGATGTTCTTAGGTACGGAACACAAGAAAAGTCATTAGAGATGAGAGAGGAGAACAACAGCTCCACCGGGTCAGAGAAAAATTGAGGTGAACAAACTTCTGTTTTGAAGTCTTCACCAGCCGGCCACAAGGACGCAGAAGGTATCCACATAGGAACCATCTTCTGCCCGTTATCCAGAAGAAATCGTCCAAATGGCGGGGATGTTCCTAGGAACAGATTACAGGAATAGTCGTGGGAGATGTGTGGAGAGATAGTCACCGCCTCCCCATCTTCAGTGACGTTAGCACACCTTGACTCGACGACTAACTGTTTGCTGGTATAGTCGCTGGAGATGTGTGGAGACATCGTCACCGTTTCCCCATCTTCAGTGACGTCAGCACACGTTGACTCGACGACTAGCAGACCAGCTGAAGAAGATGACACTGCTGAGTGTCTTTGACGCATGGGAACCAGACACTTCTCAAGACTGGGTAAGTTCAAACGAAGCACTTTACTGGAACTCTTGACCAGAGCGGGTGGTAGAGTCCTTGGCTCAGAATGACCCATGGGCATAACAGACAGCTTACGGTAGACAAACTTCTTCGTGTATAAGGCTCCAACTTGGAGCTGTAGTTGTCCTTGCAGGACTAGACTGCTCTTGAGTAGGGCTTGACCAACTTCAGACAACGCCCTTACCAGGTTCTGGAGCTGTATGACAGAGACCACACACCGACTCCGAATGGTTGGCGACTTTACCACACCAAAGCTCCCGGAAAACAGAGACACAGTCTTTGATTTTAATGGAGAGGAAGAACTCTCACCTAGGGCAGGCTCTCCTGCTGGCCCAGGTTTTTGGAGTTTTAGATCTACAGGGCAGAGACCGTCAGGATGTTCCTTGCAACCGCAGCGATACCGCGTTCCCTTCTTGCGGCTGGATTTGGGCTGCTGCTTTGCCAGCCCACTTTTATCAGCCTTCTGGGGTTTTGCTTGGGTAGCTGCTGGGACAGGTAGAGGAACAGGTGGGTCTTGGACGGACTTGGTCAGACGTGACGATTTCTTCACGGGTTTCGCCCGTCTGGACCGCCTCTCAGATCTAGATGGGGAAGACTTCACAGGAGCAGCAGGACGAGGCTTGTCAAAGACTTTATGGAAGGCCACCAGGAAGGCCCCAAGACTCATGACGATAGGATCCCCTGCTTCCCAGAGGGGACAAATCCATAATAAAGCATCTCCTGCTAGGTAGGACATGATATAGCCCACCTTAATCTGGTCAGAGGGAAAACAAGCTGCATTCTGCAGGATGTAGCGCAAGCACTGTTCCAGGAAGCTTTGGCATTCCTCTGGATTCCCATAGAACCTAGGTGGGTCTGCTGGGTTGTGCTCTTCCTCATAGGCCAGAAGTTGGTTGTAGAGAGCATTTGAAACTATGATTGGGCCCGAGGTCTCCTCAATTGGAATGACACAGGGCGGAACAAATTCTTCAGCTTGCTCATACTGGTAGAGAGAAAGTTCATCATGCTCAGAGAGCGGTAGGACATGGGATACAGCGGAGGCCATGGCCTGTGCAAACTGTCACGCACGCGCCCAGACTGGTTGGCGCGGGCATACGGGGGTGTGGCCCCACTGGACCACAGACAAAACTTCCCTGGAAGGGGCGTAGCTAAGTAGCTTCCTAGGTGTTCACTGGAGCCTCTGATGGTGAGGTCAGACTTGTGCAATAGGAAGCTACCAGGTGCCACTCCAGGGTGATGTCTGGCTGTGGCTTCTGATCCCACTAAGGAAAGGAGCGGGCACGGCTGGCACTCTGGCTGACAGGCGGGCATGGCTGGGACACAGGCAGGCAGACGAGTACAACAGAGACACTGGCGGGCAGGTGGACACGGCTGGCTCTCTGGTAGGCAGGCGGGTACGGCTGGAACATAGGAAGAACTGGTAGGGACCGGTCTGCAGGCAGGTATGTGAAACAGGTGGGAACCTGTTCAGACAGGAGGACTAAGTAACAAGTAGAGAAAGACCGCAAGAGCGGATGCAGAGCGAAAGCACAAGAGCTAGAACCAAGAACAGAAACGCAGGAGGCTGAGTACGAGTAGAAGGTGGAGCAAAGAGAAGAGAAGGAGAAGGCAGAGCCAAGGGCGGAGCCGCAAGAGGCGGAGCCAAGGGCAGAGATGCTGGAGGCGGAGCCAAGAGCGGAGACGCTGGAGGCGGAGCCAAGAGCGGAGACGCTGGAGGCGGAGCCAAGAGCGGAGATGCTGGAGGCACAGCCAAGAGCGGAGACGCTGGAGGCGGAGCCAAGAGCGGAGACGCTGGAGGCGGAGCCAAGAGCGGAGACGCTGGAGGTGGAACCAAAAGCGGAGACGCTGGAGGTAACGCCAAGAGCGGAGACGCTGGAGGCGGAGCCAAGGGCAGAGACGGAGCCAAGTGCAGAAACACAGGAGGCGGAGCCAGATAGAACCGCAAAGAGCGGAGCCAGATAGAATCGCAAAGAGCGGAGCCACAGAGCAAAGCCAGAGAGTGCGAAGCAAGGTCTGAGTGCAGAGCCGCAAGAGTGCGGAGTGTAAGCAGACTGAGAACACAAGGAAAGACAAAGCAGGGAAGGAAGTCACAGACAAGGAGACCGAGAAAAGACAAAGTACAGACAAGGCAATGGAACAAGACACAGGGACAAAGACACAGGGACCAGGATATTCTGCCTCCTGGAGGGCGGACTACAAGATCAAGGCAATAGCACAGAGAAAAGCCTCCAGAGAGGGAGTAACTCAGAGCAAGGCCAGGCAAACTCAGCAGCTAAACACTAACTGAGCTAACACATTGCACAGGCCCAGACCACAGGGTGGAGCTGCACTATATACAGGAGGCCTCTTGATAATTGGTCAGGAACTGATTAGACAGATGCACCTGATTCCTATAAGAACCAGAGAGTTCAGGCGCCGGCCCCCTATACACATAGCCATGAGGCATGCAGAGAGCAGAGACACAGAACATGGAGTTGGCATGAAACAGAAACCACATCATGGCCTGGAGCAGTGGGTAAGATTGTGTGAGAGATGTGAGGCCATGCCGTGATGCCAGCAGAGTTGTTACAGTCAGTGCCAGGCATTGAAGGATGTCAGCGCATAGAATAAACATTGGTGGAGCTGTGAGAGATAATTTTGCAAGTGGTAGAGCTCTGTTTGAGCTGGGGGGGAACTGTCTTGTGGCCGGCGGTACAGGCCCAGGGCCCCTCATGTTACAATGGTGTGTCAGACGTTGGTTGCCCGCCACCACTGCCAGAGACACTTTATTGTACTATGAGGGACCCAGTGGCAGTGCCGTCGACCAAAAGCATGCACACCCACCTCTTCAGACAAACGGCACTCTCACGGGTGCTTGCACCAAGTGGCGAGACCACGGCCCCGTGGGGGGAGTTTGCCCAATTAGGGAGGTGTAAACATGTCGTATGCTGGACAAACAGCTGATGCAAATTACGAGATTGGAAAACTCAGTCAGACCAGTCCACAAGCAAGACCTTTTCATAGGAAAGCTAGGTGTCAGCCGGGAAAGGTGGGGCAAAATAATTCGAAATCCAGGAGTGGTTCATTTTAATGAAGGTTAGATCATCAACATTTTGGGTAGCCAGACGAGTCCTTTTTTCGGTTATTATTGAACCAGCAGCACTGAATACTCTTTCTGATAGCACACTAGCTGCTGGGCAAGCAAGCTCCTGCAATGCATATTCTGCCAATTCTGGCCAGGTGTCTAATTTGGATGACCAGTAATCAAATGGGAATGACGGTTGAGGGAGAACATCGATAAGGGATGAAAAATAGTTAGTAACCATACTGGACAAATGTTGTCTCCTGTCACTTTGAATTGATGCTGCAGTACCTGTCCTGTCTGCGGTCATAGCAAAATCACTCCACAACCTGGTCAGAAAACCCCTCTGTCCAACGCCACTTCTGATTTGTGCACCTCTAACACCTCTGGTCTGCTGCCCCCTGCAGCTCGTGTGAGAACCATCACAGGCGCTGTATGCTGGGAATGCCTGAATCAAACGGTCAACAAGAGTTGATTGTTTGGTTGCTAATATTTGTTCCAGGTTCTCATGTGGCATAATATTTTGCAATTTGCCTTTATAGCGAGGATCAAGGAGGCAGGCCAACCAGTAATCGTCATCGGTCATCATTTTAATAATGCGTGGGTCCCTTTTGAGGATACGTAAGGCATAATCCGCCATGTGGGCCAAAGTTCCAGTTGTCAAATCTGCGGTTGTGCTGGGTTGAGGGGCAGTTACAGGCAAATCTACGTCACTTGTGTCCCTCAAAAAACCAGAACCCGGCCTTGCCACGCCACCAATTTCCATTGGCCCCAGAGAAGCTTCCTCATTCAAAAAATACTCATCTCCATCATCCTCCTTGTCCTCCTCCTCCTCTTCGCCCGCTACCTCTTCCTGTACACTGCCCTGACCAGACAATGGCTGACTGTCATCAAGGCTTTCCTCTTCCTCTGCTGCAGATGCCTGCTCCTTTATGTGCGTCAAACTTTGCATCAGCAGACGCATTAGGGGGATGCTCATGCTTATTATGGCATTGTCTGCACTAACCAGCCGTGTGCATTCCTCAAAACACTGAAGGACTTGACACATGTCTTGTACCTTCGACCACTGCACACCTGACAACTCCATGTCTGCCATACAACTGCCTGCCCGTGTTTGTGCATCCCCCCACAAATACATAACAGCACGCCTCTGTTCGCACAGTCTCTGATCATGTGCAGTCTTGAGTTCCACCTTGTTGCAACGTTGATGATTGCGATTTGAGGTTCAAAGACCGCTGATAGTTCTGCATACGGCTGGAGTGTACGGGCGAACGGTGGATATGCGAGCAAAGTCTGCGCACTTTGAGGAGCAGGTCGGATAACCCCGGATAACATTTCAGGAAGCACTGCACCACCAGGTTTAAGGTGTGAGCCAGGCAAGGAATGTGTTTCAATTGGGAAAGGGCTATGGCAGCCATGAAATTCCTTCCGTTATCACTCACTACCTTGCCTGCCTCAAGATGTACAGTGCCCAGCCATGACTGCGTTTCTTTCTGCAAGAACTCGGACAGAACTTCCGCGGTGTGTCTGTTGTCGCGCAAACACTTCATTGCCAATACAGCCTGCTGACACTTGCCAGTAGCTGCCCCATAATGGGACACCTGGTGTGCAACAGTGGCAGCTGCGGATGGAGTGGTTGTGCGACTGCGGCCTGTGGACGAGCTCTCGCTTCTGCAGGAGGATGAGGAGGAGGAGGGGGGGCGAAGGCTACAGCCAACTGTTTCCTAGACCATGGGCTAGGCAGAACTGTCCCAGTATTGCTGTCCCCTGTGGACCCTGCATCCACCACATTCACCCAGTGTGCCGTGATGGACACGTAACGTCCATGGCCATGCCTACTGGTCCATGCATCTGTTGTCAGGTGCACCTTTGTACTCACAGATTGCCTGAGTGCATGGACGAAGCGCTCTTTAACATGCTGGTGGAGGGCTGGGATGGCTTTTCTCGAAAAGAAGTGTTGACTGGGTAGCTCATAGCGTGGTACAGCATAGTCCATCAGGGCTTTGAAAGCTTCGCTTTTAACTAACCGGTAGAGCATCATCTCTAACGAGATTAGTCTAGCAATGTGGGCGTTCAAACCCTGTGTACGCGGATGCGAGGATGAGTGTTATGAAAGGTAATTCAGTACCACAATGGACAGAGAGGTCCGCGCACATACAGTGACCAGGCAATAACCCAAAAAACAAGAACGAGCTCTGAGACGTGGGAACTCTGTTGACCGCAATCCCTAATCCTCTCCAACCACACTAAAGGCAGCCGTGGATTGCGCCTAACGCTCCCTATGCAACTCGGCACGGCCTGAGAAACTAGCTAGCCTGAAGATAGAAAATAAGCCAACCTTGCCTCAGAGAAATACCCCAAAGGAAAAGGCAGCCCCCACATATAATGACTATGAGTTAAGATGAAAAGACAAACGTAGAGATGAAATAGATTTAGCAAAGTGAGGCCCAACTTTCTGAACAGAGCGAGGATAGGAAAGGTAACTTTGCGGTCAACACAAAACCCTACAAACACCACGCAAAGGGGGCAAAAAGACCCTCCGTACCGAACTAACGGCACGGAGGTACACCCTCTGCGTCCCAGAGCTTCCAGCAAGCAGGAAAAAACAAATAGACAAGCTGGACAGAAAAAGCAGCAATCAAAATAGCAAAAGTGGAACTTAGCTATGCAGAGCAGCAGGCCACAGGAAAGATCCAGGAGGAAACAGGTCCAATACTGGAACATTGACTGGAGGCCAGGATCAAAGCACTAGGTGGAGTTAAATAGAGCAGCACCTAACGACTTCGCCACATCACCTGAGGAAGGAAACTCAGAAGCCGCAGTACCACTTTCCTCCACCAAAGGAAGCTCACAGAGAGAATCAGCCGAAGTACCACTTGTGACCACAGGAGGGAGCTCTGTCACAGAATTCACAACAGTACCCCCCCTTGAGGAGGGGTCACCGAACCCTCACCAGAGCTCCCAGGATGACCAGGATGAGCCATATGAAAGGCACGAACAAGATCGGGAGCATGGACATCAGAGGCAAAGACCCAGGAATTATCTTCCTGAGCATAACCCTTCCACTTAACCAGATACTGGAGTTTCCGCCTTGAAACACGAGAATCCAAAATCTTCTCCACAATATACTCCAACTCCCCCTCCACCAAAACCGGGGCAGGAGGATCAACAGATGGAACCATAGGTGCCACGTATCTCCGCAACAACGACCTATGGAATACGTTATGTATTGAAAAAGAATCTGGAAGGGTCAGACGAAAAGACACAGGATTAAGAACCTCAGAAATCCTATACGGACCAATAAAACGAGGTTTAAACTTAGGAGAGGAAACCTTCATAGGAATATGACGAGAAGATAACCAAACCAAGTCCCCAACCCGAAGTCGGTGACCCACACAGCGTCTGCGATTAGCGAAACGTTGAGCCTTCTCCTGGGACAAAGTCAAATTGTCCACTACATGAGTCCAAATCTGCTGCAACCTGTCCACCACAGTATCCACACCAGGACAGTCCGAAGACTCAACCTGCCCTGAAGAGAAACGAGGATGGAACCCAGAGTTGCAGAAAAACGGTGAAACCAAGGTAGCCGAGCTGGCCGATTATTAAGGGGCGAACTCAGCCAAAGGCAAAAAGGACACCCAGTCATCCTGATCAGCAGAAACAAAGCATCTCAGATATGTTTCCAAGGTCTGATTGGTTCGTTCGGTCTGGCCATTAGTCTGAGGATGGTAAGCCGAGGAAAAAGACAAGTCAATGCCCATCCTACCACAAAAGGCTCACCAAAACCTCGAAACAAACTGGGAACCTCTGTCAGAAACGATATTCTCTGGAATGCCATGTAAACGAACCACATGCTGGAAAAACAATGTCACCAAATCAGAGGAGGAAGGCAATTTAGACAAGGGTACCAAATGGACCTTCTTAGAGAAGCGATCACAGACCACCCAAATGACTGACATCTTTTGAGAGACGGGAAGATCTGAAATAAAATCCATAGAGATATGTGTCCAAGGCCTCTTCGGGACCGGCAAGGGCAAAAGCAACCCACTGGCACGAGAACAGCACGGCTTAGCCCGAGCACAAATCCTACAGGACTGCACAAAAGTACGCACATCCCGTGACAGAGATGGCCACCAAAAGGATCTAGCCACTAACTCTCTGGTACCAAAGATTCCAGGATGACCAGCCAACACCGAACAATGAACTTCAGAGATAACTTTATTCGTCCACCTATCAGGGACAAACAGTTTCTCCGCTGGGCAACAATCAGGTTTATTAGCCTGAAATTTCTGCAGCACCCGCCGCAAATCAGGGGAGATGGCAGACACAATTACTCCCTCTTTGAGGATACCCGCCGGCTCAGATACACCCGGAGAGTCGGGCACAAAACTCCTAGACAGAGCATCCGCCTTCACATTTTTAGAGCCCGGAAGGTATGAAATCACAAAGTCAAAACGGGCAGAAAACAACGACCAACGAGCTTGTCTAGGATTCAACCGCTTGGCGGACTCGAGATAAGTCAAGTTCTTATGATCAGTCAAGACCACAACGCGATGCTTAGCTCCTTCAAGCCAATGACGCCACTCCTCGAATGCCCACTTCATGGCCAGCAACTCTCGATTGCCCACATCATAATTTCGCTCAGCAGGCGAAAACTTCCTGGAAAAGAAGGCGCATGGTTTCATCACCAAGCAATCAGAACTTCTCTGTGACAAAACAGCCCCTGCTCCAATCTCAGAAGCATCAACCTCGACCTGGAACGGAAGCGAAACATCTGGTTGACACAACACAGGGGCAGAAGAAAAACGACGCTTCAACTCTTGAAAAGCTTCCACAGCAGCAGAAGACCAATTGACCACATCAGCACCTTTCTTGGTCAAATCGGTCAATGGTTTAGCAATACTAGAAAAATTGCAGATGAAGCGACGATAAAAATTAGCAAAGCCCAGGAACTTTTGCAGACTTTTCAGAGATGTCGGCTGAGTCCAATTATGGATGGCTTGGACCTTAACAGGGTCCATCTCGATAGTAGAAGGGGAAAAGATGAACCCCAAAAATGAAACCTTCTGAACACCAAAGAGACACTTTGATCCCTTCACAAAAAAAGAATTAGCACGCAGGACCTGAAACACCGTTCTGACCTGCTTCACATGAGACTCCCAATCATCCGAGAAGATCAAAATGTCATCTAAGCACACAATCAGGAATTTATCCAGGTACTCTCGGAAGATGTCATGCATAAAGGACTGAAACACTGATGGAGCATTGGCAAGTCCGAATGGCATTACTAGATACTCAAAATGGCCCTCAGGCGTATTAAATGCAGTTTTCCACTCAACGCCTCGCTTAATACGCACAAGATTATACGCACCACGAAGATCTATCTTGGTGAACCAACTAGCCCCCTTAATCCGAGCAAACAAATCAGATAACAATGGCAAGGGGTACTGAAATTTAACCGTGATCTTATTTAGAAGGCGGTAATCTATACAAGGTCTCAGTAAACCATCCTTCTTGGCTACAAAAAAGAACCCTGCTCCTAATGGCGACGATTCAGGGGCGTATATGCCCCTTCTCCAAAGACTCCTTCACATAACTCCGCATAGCGGCGTGCTCAGGCACAGATAAATTAAACAGTCGACCTTTTGGGAATTTACTACCAGGAATCAAAGCGATAGCACAATCACAATCCCTATGCGGAGGTAGGGTATCGGACTTGGGCTCATCAAATAAATCCCGGTAATCAGACAAGAACTCAGGAACCTCAGAAGGGATGGATGACGAAATAGTCAGAAATGGGACATCACCATGTACCCCCTGACAACCCCAGCTGGACACAGACATGGATTTCCAATCTAATACTGGATTATGGACTTGTAGCCATGGCAACCCCAACACGACCACATCATGCAGATTATGCAACACTAGAAACCGAATAACCTCCCGATGTGCAGGAGCCATGCACATGGTCAGCTGGGTCCAGTACTGAGGCTTATTCTTGGCCAAAGGCGTAGCATCAATTCCTCTCAATGGAATAGGACACTGCAAGGGCTCCAAGAAAAACCCACAACGCCTAGCATACTCCAAGTCCATCAAATTCAGAGCAGCGCCTGAGTCCACAAATGCCATGACAGAATATGATGACAAAGAGCAGATTAAGGTAACGGACAGAAGAAATTTTGACTGTACAGTACTAATGGTGGCAGACCTAGCGAACCGCTTAGTGTGCTTAGGACAATCAGAGATAGCATGAGTGGAATCACCACAGTAGAAACACAGCCCATTCAGACGTCTGTGTTCTTGCCGTTCAACTCTGGTCAAAGTCCTATCGCACTGCATAGGCTCAGGTTTAAGCTCAGGTAATACCGCCAAATGGTGCACAGATTTACGCTCGCGCAAGCGTCGACCGATCTGAATGGCCAAAGACATAGACTCATTCAGACCAGCAGGCATAGGAAATCCCACCATGACATCGTTAAGGGCTTCAGAGAGACCTTTTCTGAAAATAGCTGCGAGCGCACCTTCATTCCACTGAGTGAGTACGGACCACTTTCTAAATTTCTGACAATATACCTCTATTTCATCCTGACCCTGACACAGAGCCAGCAAATTCTTCTCTGCCTGATCCACAGAATTAGGCTCATCGTACAGCAATCCGAGCGCCAGGAAAAACGCATCAATATTACTTAATGCAGGATCTCCTGACGCAAGAGAAAATGCCCAGTCCTGAGGGTCGCCACGCAAAAAAGAAATAACGATCCTAACTTGTTGAACTGGGTCACCAGAGGAACGAGGTTTCAAAGCCAGAAATAGTTTACAATTATTTTTGAAACTCAGAAATTTAGTTCTATCTCCAAAAAACAAATCAGGAATAGGAATTCTCGGTTCTAACATAGAATTCTGAACCACAAAGTCTTGAATACTTTGTACTCTTGCCGTGAGCTGATCCACACATGAAGACAGACCTTTAATGTCCATTGCTACACCTGTGTCCTGAACCACCCAAATGTCTAGGGGAAAAAAAAGGCAAAACACAGTGCAAAGAAAAAATAATGGTCTCAGAACTTCTTTTTTCCCTCTATTGAGAATCATTAGTACTTTTGGCCTCCAGTACTGTTATGAAAGGTAATTCAGTACCACAATGGACATAGAGGTCCGCGCACATACAGTGACCTGGCAATAACCCAAAAAACAAGAACGAGCTCTGAGACGTGGGAACTCTGTTGACCGCAATCCCTAATCCTCTCCAACCACACTAAAGGCAGCCGTGGATTGCGCCTAACGCTCCCTATGCAACTCGGCACGGCCTGAGAAACTAGCTAGCCTGAAGATAGAAAATAAGCCTACCTTGCCTCAGAGAAATACCCCAAAGGAAAAGGCAGCCCCCACATATAATGACTGTGAGTTAAGATGAAAAGACAAACGTAGAGATGAAATAGATTTAGCAAAGTGAGGCCCAACTTTCTGAACAGAGCGAGGATAGGAAAGGTAACTTTGCGGTCAACACAAAACCCTACAAACACCACGCAAAGGGGGCAAAAAGACCCTCCGTACCGAACTAACGGCACGGAGGTACACCCTCTGCGTCCCAGAGCTTCCAGCAAGCAGGAAAAAACAAATAGACAAGCTGGACAGAAAAAGCAGCAATCAAAATAGCAAAAGTGGAACTTAGCTATGCAGAGCAGCAGGCCACAGGAAAGATCCAGGAGGAAACAGGTCCAATACTGGAACATTGACTGGAGGCCAGGATCAAAGCACTAGGTGGAGTTAAATAGAGCAGCACCTAACGACTTCACCACATCACCTGAGGAAGGAAACTCAGAAGCCGCAGTACCACTTTCCTCCACCAAAGGAAGCTCACAGAGAGAATCAGCCGAAGTACCACTTGTGACCACAGGAGGGAGCTCTGCCACAGAATTCACAACAGATGAGTACTTCCTTTTTCTAACGAGAGTCTCATGTAGGGTGAGCTGGACGGGAGAGCTGGAGATCGTGGAAATAGCGGGGGTGCCGGTGGATATGGCAGACTGAGAGACGGTTGGAGATGGTATTCTTGCCGGTGCCCTACATGCAGTGTTTCCTACTACAAAACTGGTGATTTCCTGACCCTGACTGCTTTGACCTGGCAACGAAACCTGCACAGATACTGCAGGTCGTGCGGGAAATGGTGGGCTTACAGTGACGGAAGGGATGTAGCATTGCTGACTAGCTTCATTGGCCGAGGGTGCTACAACCTTAAGGGACATTTGGTAGTTAGTCCAGGCTTGCAAATGCATGGTGGTTAAATGTCTATGCATGCAACTTGTATTTAGACTTTTCAGATTCTGACCTCTGCTTAAGGTAGTTGAACATTTTTGACAGATGACTTTGCGCTGATAATTTGGATGTTGTTTAAAAAAAGCTAGACTGCGCTCTTTCTACTATCGGATACCTTTTCAGGCATTGCAGACTGAGCTTCTTTAACCGGATGGACACGCTGTCCTACAACTGGTTTTGGCTTTGCCACGCGTTTTGGGCCAGATACGGGCCCGGCAGATGGAACCTGTTGCGATGTTGATGCCTGCTGCGGCCCCTCCTCCTCAGCTTCAGAACTACTGCCGCCTGCACCCTGTTCCCCCAATGGCTGCCAATTGGGGTCAACAACTGGGTCATCTATGACCTCCTCTTCTATCTCGTGTGCAACTTCGTCTGTGTCACCGTGTAAGCCGGTGGTATAGCGTTCGTGACGGGGCACCATAGTCTCATCAGGGTCTGATTCTGGATCAGTACACCGCGAGGGCAATGTTGTGGTCTAAGTCAAAGGAACAGCCTAGTAATCTGGCTGTGGCTGTGCATCTGTGCACTCCATGTCCGATTCAACTTGTAATGGGCATGGCCTGTTAACTGTTTCACTTTCTAACCCAGGAACGGTATGTGTAAAGAGCTCCATGGAGTAACCCGTTGTGTCGCCTGACGCATCCTTCTCTGTTGTTGTTTTTGCTGAAGAGGGCAAGGAAGCGACTTGTCCCTGACCGTGAACATACACTAACGACGCGCTGCTTTTACATTTACCAGTTTCAGAAGAGGAGGCAAAACTTGCTGCTTCGGCTTTAAAAGCGGTTTACCTACTCCCAGAAAAGGGAGCGTTCGAGACCTTGTGTAGCCAGACGACGAACCTGGCTCCACAACTCGAGACTTAGGTGCTATATTGCTTTTCCCACGACCACCTGATGCTCCACCACCACTACCATCATTACTAGCTGGCAATGACCGCCCACGGCCACGACCTCTTCCACCAGACTTCCTCATTGTTTGCAAAACATAACCAAAGTAACGGTATTTGTTACTGTAAAACAACTTACAAGGTGAACTCTAACTTCTGTAGGATTTAGATATCCCTTTATAGGTGGGTGAGACTGCAAGGAAAATCAGGCACAATGTTACACACTAGGTTTTCTGTGGCACAAAATGAGAGAGATGCCACACACGCAGGACTGTCACTCAAGCACAAATGCCAATATTAATCTCCCACTATTTATTTTTTTTAAGGGAGAATTAAAAAAAACAAACAAACAGTATTATAGACACTAGGCTTTCTGTGCCCCAAAATTTGAGAGAGATGGCACACACGACTGGCACTCAAGCACAAATGCAAATATTAATCTCCCACAATTTTTTTTTTTTAAGGGAGAATTAAAAAACAAAAAAAAAAAAACAGTATTATAGACACTAGGCTTTCTGTGCCCCACAATTTGAGAGAGATGGCACACACGACTGGCACTCAAGCACAAATGCCAATATTAATCTCCCACTATTTATTTTTTTTCAGGGAGAATTAAAAAACAAAAACAAAAAAACAGTATTAGACACTAGGCTTTCTGTGCCCCAGAATTTGAGAGAGATGGCACACACGACTGGCACTCAAGCACAAATGCCAATATTAATCTCCCACTATTTTTTTTTTTTAAGGGAGAATTAAAAAACAAACAAAAAAAAACAGTATTATAGACACTAGGCTTTCTGTGCCCCACAATTTGAGAGAGATGGCACACACGACTGGCACTCAAGCACAAATGCCAATATTAATCTCCCACTATTTATTTTTTTTCAGGGAGAATTAAAAAACAAAAACAAAAAAACAGTATTAGACACTAGGCTTTCTGTGCCCCACAATTTGAGAGAGATGGCACACACGACTGGCACTCAAGCACAAATGCCAATATTAATCTCCCACTATTTTTTTTTTCAGGGAGAATTAAAAAAAAAACAGTATTATAGACACTAGGCTCTCTGTTCCCCACAATTTGAGAGAGATGGCACACACGACTGGCACTCAAGCACAAATGCCAATATTAATCTCCCACTATTTATTTTTTTAAGGGAGAATAAAAAGACAAACAAAAAAAAACAGTATTATAGACACTAGGATTTCTGTGCCCCAAAATTTGAGAGAGATAGCACACACGACTGGCACTCAAGCACAAATGCCAATATTAATCTCCCACTATTTTTTTTTTTTAAGAGAGAATAAAAAAACAAACAAAAAAAACAGTATTATAGACACTAGGCTTTCTGTGCCCCACAATTTGAGAGAGATGGCACAAACGACTGGCACTCAAGCACAAATGCCAATATTAATCTCCCACTATTTATTTTTTTTCAGGGAGAATTTTAAAAAAATAAAAATAAAACAGTATTAGACACTAGGCTTTCTGTTCCCCACAATTTGAGAGAGATGGCACACACGACTGGCACTCAAGCACAAATGCCAGTATTAATCTCCCACTATTTTTTTTAAGGGAGAATAAAAAAACAAACAAAAAAAAACAGTATTATAGACACTAGGCTTTCTGTGCCCCACAATTTGAGAGAGATGGCACACACGACTGGCACTCAAGCACAAATGCCAATATTAATCTCCCACTATTTTTTTTTTCAGGGAGAATTAAAAAAAAAACAGTATTATAGACACTAGGCTCTCTGTTCCCCACAATTTGAGAGAGATGGCACACACGACTGGCACTCAAGCACAAATGCCAATATTAATCTCCCACTATTTATTTTTTTAAGGGAGAATAAAAAGACAAACAAAAAAAAACAGTATTATAGACACTAGGATTTCTGTGCCCCAAAATTTGAGAGAGATAGCACACACGACTGGCACTCAAGCACAAATGCCAATATTAATCTCCCACTATTTTTTTTTTTTAAGAGAGAATAAAAAAACAAACAAAAAAAACAGTATTATAGACACTAGGCTTTCTGTGCCCCACAATTTGAGAGAGATGGCACAAACGACTGGCACTCAAGCACAAATGCCAATATTAATCTCCCACTATTTATTTTTTTTCAGGGAGAATTTTAAAAAAATAAAAATAAAACAGTATTAGACACTAGGCTTTCTGTTCCCCACAATTTGAGAGAGATGGCACACACGACTGGCACTCAAGCACAAATGCCAGTATTAATCTCCCACTATTTTTTTTAAGGGAGAATAAAAAAACAAACAAAAAAAAACAGTATTATAGACACTAGGCTTTCTGTGCCCCACAATTTGAGAGAGATGGCACACACGACTGGCACTCAAGCACAAATGCCAATATTAATCTCCCACTATTTTTTTTTTATTTCTGGGAGAATTGGCAAGAAATCATGCCCACTGTTAGGCCGGCTTCACACTTGCGAGTTTTACGGACGTAAGAGCGCAGAAACTACGTCCGTAAAACTCGCAAAAAATACGGCACAATTATTCTCTATGCCCCTGCTCCTATCTGCCGTATTTTACTGATCAGTATTATACGGCTTTCTACGGCCGTACAAAATCACAGCATCCTGCGTTTGTCACCGTACTGCGCAAGAAATACGCCAATGAAAGTCTATGGAAGCGTGAAAAATACGGATTACACACGGACAAGCAGTGTGACTTGCGAGAAATACGCAGCGCTGTTAGAGAGAAAAGCCGGTAATTCAGTGCGGTGTACAGTAAAATCACACTGACAGCTTACAGTAGAATAGGTAGAATAAATCTGTACACATAGAATAGGTATATATATATATATATGTCAGTGAGACACATATATGTATATATATTAATATTTATTCCAGCGATATACAGCTTGAAAGCATGTAATTCAATTACCGGCTTTTTCTTTCTCCTTCCTAAAACCCGACATGATTTGAGACATGGTTTACATACAGTAAACCATGTATTCTCTCCATTTTTTTGGCAGATTCCACACTACTAATGTCAGTAGAGTGTATCTGCAAAATTTGGCCGTTCTAGCTCTTAAAATAAAGGGTTAAATGGCGGAAAAAATTGGCGTGGGCTCCCGCGCAATTTTCTCCGCCAGAGTAGTAAAGCCAGTGACTGAGGGCAGATATTAATAGCCTGGAGAGGGTCCATGGTTATTGGCCCCCCCCCTGGCTAAAAATATCTGCCCCCAGCCACCCCAGAAAAGGCACATCTGGAAGATGCGCCTATTCTGGCACTTGGCCACTCTCTTCCCATTCCCGTGTAGCGGTGGGATATGGGGTAATGAAGGGTTAATGCCACCTTGCTATTGTAAGGTGACATTAAGCCTAATTAATAATGGAGAGGCGTCAATTATGACACCTATCCATTATTAATCCAATTGTAGTAAAGGGTTAAATAAAACACAAACACATTATTTAAAATTATTTTAATGAAATAAAAACAATGGTTGTTGGAGTATTTAATTCTACGCCCAATCCAGTCACTGAAGACCCTCGTTCTGTGAAAGAAAAAACATAATAAACCAACAATATACTTACCCTCCGCAGATCTGTAACGTCCAACGATGTAAATCCTTCTAAAGGGGTTAAAACCTTTTGCAGCAAGGAGCTTTGCTAATGCAATGCTACTCCTCGCTGCAAAACCCCGGGGAATGAGTCTAAATATAGATCAATGAGCTATATTTAGCTTCATTTGCGGTGAGGCGCCCTCTGCTGGATGTTCATAGATCGTGGGAACTTACCTAGAAAGCCTGGGAGAAAACCACGCAGTACGGATGCCATACGGATTACATACGGAGGATGCCATGCGCAAAAAACGCTGACACACCCTGCCTACGGAGGAGCTACGGACCACTATTTTCGGGACATTTCAGCGTATTACGGCCGTAAAATACGGACCGTATTTTCATACGCTGAGTGTGAAGCCGGCCTTAGACTGTATGTTTTCTGTGCCAGAAAATGAGACACAGATGCCACACACAGGACTGCCACTGATGCAGATTTGCCAATTTTATTCTGCACCCTTTTTTTTTTTTATTCAGGGAGACTAGTGAATAAATGTGGGCCACTGTATTAGAGTCTATTTTCTGTGGCAGAAAGTGGCTTGAAGAGATGTAACGAAAAAAAAAAAAAAAGGGGACTGTCCTACAATTACTATCTCCCTGCAGTAATCTCAGCAAGGTATGGCAGGCAGCAATAACAAGGAGTGGACTGCTGCACAAATTAAATCAAAAGTGTGGACAAGCAAACAAGATAGCTGTGCAGAAAGGAAGGAACAACAGGATTTGTGCTTTGAAAAAAGCAGTTGGTTTGCACAGCGGCGTACACACAGCAATGCAGCTATCAGGGAGCCTTCTAGGGCAGCCCAATGAGCTACAGCGCTGAGGAAAAAAAATGTAGCTTCCACTGTCCCTGCAAACAAAAGGTGGTGTTGGACAGTGGAAATCACTACAGCACAAGCGGTTTCGGGGTTAATGTACCCTGCCTAACGCTATCCCTGCTTCTGACGAAGCGGCAGCAACCTCTCCCTGTGCTCAGACCAGCAGCAGTAAGATGGCAGTCGGCGGGAACGCCCCTTTATAGCCCCTGTGACGCCGCAGACAGCAAGCCAATCACTGCAATGCCCTTTTCTAAGATGGTGGGGACTGAGACCTATGTCATCACGCTGCCAAAACTCTGCGTCCACCTTCATTGGCTGAGAAATGGCGCTTTTCGTGTCATTGAAACGCGACTTTTGTGCGAAAGTCGCGTACCGCATGGTCGACCCCACACAAGGATCGGGTCGGGGTTCATGAAACCCGACTTTGCCAAAAGTCGGTGACTTATGAAAATGAACGATCCGTTTCGCTCAACCCTAGTGGAAGCTATCTAATGCCTGACAGTGCTACCCCACACAGCTAGCACACGATACAGCATTTGATAGCAGTGACCGCCAGTGCGGCGCCGTGCACTTTCTTGGCCCAAGTCTGGGTGGTTATTGGCATCCGCCAGAGCGGCACTGCACACACTCTTGTGCAGTAAATTATTAGTTCTATTAATCTCTGACACCCCAGTAATGGTGACGAGTGCAAGAGGTCTAGAAGAACTCTTTCCCTGAGTCTTGGGATAAAGTTCTGTGACTCTTTGCTTGCACTCTTTGTGCGGTACAGTGGCCCTGTGACGCAACAGGGTATGCTTCCTTCATACCAGGTGAAGCTAACCCGTGTGTGTATCCACATTATACCGCCATATAGTCCATCATTACTCAGCAGCAGGTCCCATCTCTGCATGGTGGACCCCGTGCTGTAAACCCACCTTATACCATCCTTATAATTATTTGGTGCGTTCCACTAGCCCTAACACAGTAGGATCTGTTGAAGTGTTCCAGAGCTTTAACCTCATAAATTGACAGTGATCAGAATTGTAAAAATTGGCCAGACTCTGGGACCTTGATTTCCAAATGAAATGCAAAATTTACTTTCATCTGAAATCAACACGTTGGACCTCTGAGCAACAGTCCAGTTCTTTTTCTTGTTGGCCCAAGTAAGATGTTTCTGGTGTTGTCTAATGGTCATGAGCTGCAAACAATGCTGAAGCACGGCAAGGGCGGCTGAAGCTGTAGCTGACTGCAGCTCCAGGTAGCTTTTGAGAAAACTTTGAACGATGAGGTTAAGCACATGGGCCAAACAAGGTACGTGCCTGAACTCACCTTGCCTCAGAGCAGCCACCAGGTTCTGTCCATTGTCACAAACAACCATGCCTGGCTGTAGGTTCAGCGGTGTCATCCATATATCTGACTGCTTTTTTAGCACTGTGCACAACTCTTCAGCATTGTGTGGTTTGTCATCTAAGCAGATTAGCTTCAGCACAACCTGTTGCTGCCTGGCTGACGCAGTGCTGCAGTGCTTCCAGCTTCTGACTGAGGTGTACATTTCAGAGATGGAGGCTGAAGAGAAGGAGGAGGTGCAGGAGCTGTAGACTGTGGGGGCAACCCTGATTGACTTAGGGCCCGGAATCCTCGGCGTGGGGAGAATGTGTTCCATCCCAAGGCCTGACTGAGTCCTGGCTTCCACTATGTTAACCCAGTGTGCCGTCAGTGAGATGTACCATCAATGCCCACGTGTCTGTGGTCAGGTGGACTTTCCAAGTAACAGCATTGTTGAGAGCATGGGAAATGTTTTGGGACATGTGCTGGTGTAATGACGGTAACGCACACCAGGAGAAATAGTGGCGACTGGGGACCGAGCTCCTTGGGATGGCCGCCGCCAGCTGGTTGCCGAAAGCTTCCCTCTCAACGAGCTTAAAAGGCAACATTTTGAGCGCAAGCATACAAGAAATGTTCTAATTTAGTATTGTTGCCAGTGGGGAATTGACTGGGTATTTTCCTCTTGCATTCCAATGACTGCGGTATAGACAACTGAAGGCTCCGCTGGGATAAGGACATGGACGAGCTTGATGATGGTGCTGGTTGACTGTGGGCAACAACAGATGCAGGGAACGAGGCATGTTCACATGCACGGTGAACAGGGGATTGGCTTCTATGCAAAAGAGTGGAAGAAGAAGTGCTGTCACCTGCATACAGTGTTCTTGGAGCTTAGGGTTCGGCCCACAAAGTCTAGAGCTTTGCTGCAATGTGCCTAATCATGCTGGTGGTGGTCAGGCTGGTAGTTCTTCTACTCCTGCTGATGCAGGCATGGCAGGTGCTGCAAATGGTCTGTTTGGGGTTATAGGCAGAGTCTTTAAAAAATAACCAGAGTCGGGAAAATTTAACAGTTGGAATGGCAACTTCCGTTATGTTGGTTTTACGGGAAATGGATGCAAGTCTTCTGCCTGTTGTCACCACACTGCATCTAACTGGCAGTTGGGGTGATATGCCTCCTTTCCCATGTGTGCTGCTTACCTCGCTCTGCATGTACTCCTGCCAGGTTGGGTCAGTCTCTATGTCATCCACCACCTCATCTTCCACATCCGCACCCTGCTCCTCCTCCTGATTTCTGGCAATTGTGTCTCATCATCGTCCACCTCTTGTGACACTTTCCCACCATCGCCTTTGTGTGACTGTGTCTGTAAAAATCTTTGGGCATCGTTTCATGCGATGTCATCTGGCCCCACTTCAAGTTGACCGTCCAAGAGTCCAGAATCTTTAAAGGGAAAAGTGAACAGCTATTCGGAGTGTCCAAGTGTGGGATCAGTTGTCTCAAGGCACTCGCCATGGTGGGAGGATAAGGGTGATTAATATTCGGTCCACACTCACGGCTACTCAGACTTTACAGTGTGTAAGACATGGTGGTGGTGGTGGCTAAGTGACTGGAAGCATTAACCACTATCCAACCAACAACCATTTCAGTCTGCTCTAGCTTCAATAGTGGTGTGCTGCAGTCCCCTGGAAACTGGGACAGGAAGGTCGAGCGAGAAGATGTGGGTCTTTGTTGTGGCCCATTTTCAGCTTGGCCACGGCCTCGTCCTCTGCATGCACCATCAGCATCACGTCCACTTCCGCGTCCCTTGCCCCTTGCCTTGCCCATTATTAAAGGACTACTGAAATATTTGAAAAGTTCAATACACATGGATTAATTTGTAGAAAACTTAAATGTGATCAGTATGCCTGAAAAGCAAGAATTTGGAGACAACAGATACATCGAGCGTCTGTCAGAGATAACAGACAGTTAAAATAAGATTTTTTTTAAATTTTAAACACTAAATACTGAGTAGACCAAGGGTCGCAGAGAAAAACATGCAATGACACAGTCGACCACTGCCTACTGCTACAGGTTCTTTCGTCACTCGGCATCAAAGGCCTTGCCCGGTCATGGATTGCCTCATACCTTTCCAACCGCACATTTAGCTTTTCCCACTCCCACACTACCTCCTCACCCCACCCCCTCTCTGTTGGAGTCCCTCAAGGCTCTGTCCTAGGGCCTCTACTTTTTCCATCTATACCCTTAGTCTAGGACAACTCATAAGGTCCCATGGCTTCCAGTACCACCTATATGCAGATGACATTCAGATCTACCTCTCTGGCGCAGATGTCGCCTCTCTTCTGTCCAGAATCCCCGAGTGTCTGTCAGACATATCCTCCTTCTTCAACTCTCGCTTCCTAAAACTCAGTGTAGACAAAATCAAAATCCTCATCTTTCCCCCATTTCGCGCATCCCCCTACCTGATCTATCCATTATGGTAAACGGCATCACGCTCTCTGCACCTGAAATCCGCTGCCTCGGGGTAACTCTTGATTCTGCTCTGTCCTTCAAACCGCACGTCCAAACTCTTGCCACCTCTTGTTGCCTCCAACTCAAAAATATTGCCAGAATCCGTCCCTTCCTCAGCCCACAATCTACTAAAACTCTTGTGCATGCCCTCATCATCTCCCACCTCGATTACTGCAACACCCTCCTATGTGGCCTCCCCGCTAACTCCCTTGCACCACTCCAGTCTGTCCTCAACTCTGCTTCTCAGCTAATCCACCTCTCTCCTCACTACTCCCCTGCTTCACCCCTCTGCAAATTCCTCCACTGGCTCCCAATTCCCCAACGAATCCAGTTCAAACTACTAACACTGGTCTACAAAGCCATCCACAACCTGTCCCCTCCCTATATCTCTGAACTAATCTCCCACTATCTTCCCTCACGTAATCTTCGATGCTCCCAAGACCTCCTACTCTCCTCCACAATTATTCATTCCTTACACAACCGCCTCCAAGATTTCTCCAGAATATCCCCCATCCTCTGGAAATCCCGCCTCAACACGTCCGATTATCCACCACCCTCGGATCCTTCACACCGAACCTGAAAATCCATCTCTTCAGGAAAGCCTACAGCCTGCAATAACCATTCTGCCACCTCACCAACCACCCGAGCTGCCGCCTCACCAACCACCAGAGCTGCCGCCTCACCAACCACCCGAGTTGCCGCCACGTCACCAACGACCCAAGCTGCAGCCACGTCACCAACCACCCGAGCTGAAGGGTCACCGCCGCCAGAGCTGCCGCTTCACCAACCACCCGAGCTGCTGCCTCATCAACCACCCGAGCTGCCGCCTCACCACCACCAGTGCTACAGCACACCGACCTCCTGTCTCTTCCCTATTATCTCAAAGAATGTAAGTCCGCAAGGACAGGGTCCTCTCCCCGCTGTACCAGTCTGTCACTGTAAATTTGTTTACTGTTAACGATATCTATAACCCTGTATGTAACCACTTTTCACATGTACAGCACCATGGAATTAATGGTGCTATATAAATAAATAATAATAATAATATATGCCTAAAAAACAAGGATTTGGACACCACAGATACACCAGGTATCTGACAGAGATAACAGACCGTTTAAATGTGTATGTTTTTTTTTTTAACCACTCAATAATGAGTAGACCAAGGCTAGCAGACAAAACAATGCAATGTATGCCTGCAAAGCGTGGATTTTGACATCACAGATACAACGTGCGTCTGACGGAGATAACAGCCTTATCAAAATATGGCCTTGATTTTTTTGGGCCCACCAAAATTGTGTCAATAAGTAGGCTATGACACTCCAAAAAAATGTTGGAGTACTAAAATTGTAAAATATTTAGCGCAATGACATGCGATGCATGTGACGTACAAAACACACTGATAAATATAAGAACTCTAGCTAAATATTTTTTTGGACCAGATAAAGATTTTTGGTCAGCAAAATGGTCTTCAAAATTGTTGTAATACACTTCAAAAAATACTACAGCACCAAAAAAAGGCCAGAATTTTCTGCACACTCACATCAGATGCCTAGAACAAACAAAACTGTTTTAAATTGCTAGATTTTCATTTTGTATTAAAATGATTGGCTGTTTTCTGCAGTGTGATCAAGCAAATAAATGTAGACAAAAAAGGGGCCTCTGGATTGCTTTGTAATAAAATTAGCAGGATTCAGGTGCCATAAAAATTAATCCTAGCCACAGACACCTGCAGCTAGATGTATATAAAATAGGAAGCAGCAGACAGTAATGAACCCTCTTGATGTATGCAGTGAGATCTCTATACTCACATAAAGAGCCTGCATGCCTTGCACTGATGTGGATATGTGCACCTAGACTCCCCTGCCTTCCTAGCACTGCAATCAATATACTCCATAATTAGCCCTAAAAAGGACTGTTGCTTCATCTGGATTTGTGGATTCTGTGATGGTAGTCCAACACTAAGTAATAAAGGAACAAATCTGACCCTTTCTCAGCAGCACCTCTCCCTACACTACCTGAGTCCAGAGCTGAATGCACCGAGCAGGGCGTCGTCCGGTCTCTTATACACCTGTTGACACTGTGCAGCCAGCCAATCACTGTAATACCACAACAAAGATGGCTGTGGTATTACAGTGCATGGCAGACAATCCCTGCATGTTCATTGGCGCTCTAAAGAGCACCAAAATTGCAGGGCAAAGACCCGAGCTCCCGCTGAATAATCCCGGAAATGCTCGATGCTTGCTGAGTACACCGAGTTCCGTGATACTCCGGCGAGCAACGAATAATAGCGAGCACGTTCGTTCATCACTACTGATCATTACTCTTTATCAAGTATACAAAAAATCAAAAAGGGCTGGCTTAGATAGTGTGGAGACCAAGTCTGCACCAATCACCACAACAGCCAAACCCACTCATATTAAATACATTATTTATACAAACATTCATACCCTAATCTGAATAACACTTTATATATTAAAAAGATGGAAAAAAGGCACCTCTATACTGCAATATATTCTTTGTTTACATAGGTTTGGAAAAGGTGTTCAGCCAGTCAAATCATGGCATCCGTATACACATGGATACTAGATTCCAGCCACCTGTAGGTCGATCATGAATATTCAGATAACACCTTCCAGGGGTCCAATAATGAGCCACCAAAGAGAAGTGAACCAAAATTGTAATTAGGCTGGTGTGGCAGTAATATAAACTATCATTGCCAGTGATAAGGCCAAATTCTGTCATCAGTATTGACCAGTTCACTAATCATCACCTCCTTCTCATACCTGGGAATCAGACCAGCGCTTCCACCACCAGTGAGCGTCACACAGGAAAGGTTACATGACTATCGTCACATGACCGCATGCCCAATGACACGCGAGGCCGCTGTGCAGTAATGAGCAGCATCCAGGAGAGCCATCCAGACCATGGTGGTAACCATGGCGTCCAGACTGCCCCCCCCCCCGACGCCAAAGGAAGCAACCCATCCAGGTCATGTGATCGCAGCTGTCCCAAGGTACAGCACCTATGTGATTTCTGGCAACCCATTTTTACATCTTTTTAATGTATAAGGTGTTATTTATGCTATTCACAATTGGGTATTTATACTCTTTATGAATGTTTGTATAAATAATGTATTTAATATGAGTGGGTTTGGCCTTTCTGGTGATTGGTGCAGACTTTGTTTCCACTGTTGTGAATTCTGTTATCGAACTCCATCCTGTGGTCCTGAATGGTACTTCGGCGAGTTCTGTCCATGGACTTCCTCTGGTGGCTGTGAGTGGAGCTGCTGCTTCTGAGGTTCCTTTCACAAGTGACTTAGTTTATTCTTTGGCTGGCTGCTCTATTTAACTCCACTCAGATCGTTACTCCATGCCAGCTGTCAATGTTCTTGTACTGGTTCAGTTCGTTCTTGGATCTTTCTGGTGACCTGTCTACTCCAGCAGAAGCTAAGTCCCTGCTAGTTAATTATTTGTTCATTGTTTTCTTGTCAAGCTTGCTATCATTATTTTGCCTTGCTAGATGGAAGCTCTGGGATGCAGAGTGGCACCTCCACACCGTGAGTCGGTGCGGAGGTTTTTTTGCACACTCTGCGTGGTCTTTTTGTAGTTTTTGTGCTGACCGCAAAGATACCTTTCCTATCCTCAGTCTGTTTAGTAAGTCTGGCCTCCTTTGCTGAAAACTGTTTCATTTCTGTGTTTGTGACTTTCATCTTAACTCACAGTCAATATATGTGGGGGGCTGCCTTTTCCTTTGGGGAATTTCTCTGAGGCAAGGTAGGCTTTATTTTCTATCTCTAGGGCTAGTTAGCTCTTAGGCTGTGAAGAGGCGTCTAGGCAGAGTTAGGTACGCTCCACGGCTATTTCTAGTTGTGTTATGGGATTAGGGGTTGCGGTCAGCAGAGCTCCCACTTCCCAGAGCTTGTCCTGTGTTAGTTTAACCATCAGGTCATTCCGGGTGCTCCTAACCACCAGGTCCATAACAGTACAGCTGGCCCAAAAGTGTTAATGCATCTCAATAGAGGGATAAGAGAAGTTCTGAGACCATTTTTTTTTCTCTGCAGTGTGTTTTGTATTTCTTTTCCCCTTAACCTCTGGGTGGTTCAGGACACAGGTGTAGATATGGACATTCAAGGTCTGCCCTCTTGTGTGGATCATCTCACTGCAAGGGTTCAAAACATTCAAGATTTTGTGGTTCAGAATCCGATGTTAGAGCCTAGAATTCCTATTCCTGATTTGTTTTCTGGGGATAGATCTAAGTTCCTGAATTTCAAAAATAATTGTAAACTGTTTCTTGCTTTGAAACCCCGCTCCTCTGGTGACCCCGTTCAACAAGTAAAAATCATTATTTCTTTGTTGCGTGGCGACCCTCAAGACTGGGCATTTTCCCTTGCGCCAGGAGATCCTGCATTGCGTGATGTAGATGCGTTTTTTCTGACGCTTGGATTGCTTTATGATGAACCAAATTCAGTGGATCAGGCAGAGAAAATCTTGCTGGCTTTGTGTCAGGGTCAGAATGAAGCGGAGGTATATTGTCAGAAGTTTAGAAAGTGGTCTGTGCTTACTCAGTGGAATGAGTGTGCCCTGGCGGCAATTTTCAGAAAGGGTCTTTCTGAAGCCCTTAAGGATGTCATGGTGGGATTTCCCACGCCTGCTGGTCTGAATGAGTCTATGCCCTTGGCCATTCAGATCGATCGGCGCTTGCGTGAGCGCAAAGCTGTGCACCATTTGGCGGTATTCTCTGAGCATAGGCCTGAGCCTATGCAATGTGATAGGACTTTGACCAGAGCTGAACGGCAAGAACACAGACGTCGGAATGGGCTGTGTTTTTACTGTGGTGATTCCTCTCATGCTATCTCCAATTGTTCTAAGCGTACTAAGCGGTTCGCTAGGTCTGCCACCATTGGTACGGTACAGTCTAAATTTCTTTTGTCCGTTACTCTGATTTGCTCTTTGTCATCCTATTCTGTTATGGCATTTGTGGATTCAGGCGCTGCCCTGAATTTGATGGACTTGGAGTTTGCCAGGCGCTGTGGTTTTTTCTTGGAGCCCTTGCAGTATCCTATTCCATTGAGAGGAATTGATGCTACGCCTTTGGCCAAGAATAAGCCTCAGTACTGGACTTAATTGACCATGTGCATGGCTTCTGCACATCAGGAGGATATTCACTTTTTGGTGTTGCATAATCTGCATGATGTGGTCGTTTTGGGGTTGCCATGGCTACAGGTCCATAATCCAGTATTGGATTGGAAATCTATGTCTGTGTCCAGCTGGGGTTGTCAAGGGGTACATGGTGATGTTCCATTGCTGTCAATTTCGTCTTCCACTCCTTCTGAAGTCCCTGAGTTTTTGTCGGATTACCGGGATGTATTTGATGAGCCCAAATCCAGTGCCCTATCTCCTCACAGGGATTGCGATTGTGCTATTAATTTGATTCCTGGTAGTAAGTTTCCTAAGGGCCGCCTGTTCAATTTATCTGTGCCAGAACACGCCGCTATGCGGAGTTATATAAAGGAATCCTTGGAGAAAGGTCATATTCGCCCGTCGTCATCACCGTTGGGAGCAGGGTTCTTTTTTGTGGCCAAGAAAGATGGTTCTTTGAGACATTGTATTGATTACCGCCTTCTTAATAAGATCACGGTTAAATTTCAGTACCCTTTGCCGCTGCTGTCTGATTTGTTTGCTCGGATTAAGGGGGCTAGTTGGTTCACCAAGATAGATCTTCGAGGGGCGTATAATCTTGTGCGTATTAAACAGGGCGATGAATGGAAAACAGCATTTAATACGCCCGAGGGCCATTTTGAGTACCTGGTGATGCCATTCGGGCTTTCTAATGCTCCATCTGTGTTTCAGTCCTTTATGCATGACATCTTCCGAAAGTACCTGGATAGATTCATGATTGTATATTTGGATGATATTTTGGTCTTTTCGGATGATTGGGAGTCTCATGTAAAGCAGGTCAGAATGGTGTTCCAGGTCCTTCGTGCGAATTCCTTGTTTGTGAAGGGGTCAAAATGTCTCTTTGGAGTTCAGAAGGTTTCATTATTGGGTTTCATTTTTTCCCCTTCTACTATCGAGATGGACCCTGTTAAAGTTCAGGCCATTTATGATTGGACTCAGCCGACATTTGTGAAGAGCCTGCAGAAGTTCCTGGGCTTTGCTAATTTTTACCGTCGCTTCATCGCTAATTTTTCTAGTGTTGCTAAACCGTTGACTGATTTGATCAAGAAAGGTGCTGATGTGGTCAATTGGTCCTCTGCGGCTGTAGAGGATTTTCAGGAGTTGAAGCATCGTTTTTCTTCTGCCCCTGTGTTGTGCCAGCCAGATGTTTCGCTCCCGTTTCAGGTCGAGGTTAATGCTTCTGAGATTGGAGCAGGGGCTGTTTTGTCTCAAAGAAGTTCTGATGGCTCGGTGATGAAACCATGTGCCTTCTTTTCTAGAAAGTTCTCGCCTGCTGAGCGCAATTATGATGTTGGCAATCGAGAGTTGTTGGCCATGAAGTGGGCATTCGAGGAGTGGCGACATTGGCTTGAAGGAGCCAAGCATCGCGTGGTGGTCTTGACGGATCACAAGAATTTGACTTATCTCGAGTCTGCCAAACGGTTGAATCCTAGACAGGCTCGATGGTCGCTGTTTTTCTCCCGTTTTGATTTTGTGGTTTCGTACCTTCCGGGCTCTAAGAATGTGAAGGCTGATGCCCTGTCAAGGAGTTTTGTGCCTGACTCTCCGGGTGTTCCTGAGCCGGCGGGTATTCTCAAAGAGGGGGTAATTGTGTCTGCCATCTCCCCTGATTTGCGGCGGGTGCTGCAGAAGTTTCAGGCTGATAGACCTGACCGTTGTCCAGCGGAGAAACTGTTTGTCCCTTATAGATGGACTAGTAGAGTTATCTCTGAGGTTCATTGTTCGGTGTTGGCTGGTCATCCTTGAATCTTTGGTACCAGAGATTTGGTGGCTAGATCCTTTTGGTGGCCTTCTTTGTCACAGGATGTGCGTTCTTTTCTGCAGTCCTGTGGGACTTGTGCTCGGGCTAAGCCCTGCTGTTCTCGTGCCAGTGGGTTGCTTTTGCCCTTGCCAGTCCCGAAGAGGCCCTGGACGCATATTTCCATGGATTTTATTTCAGATCTCCCTGTGTCTCAAAGGATGTCAGTCATTTGGGTGGTTTGTGATCGCTTCTCTAAGATGGTCCATTTGGTACCCTTGTCTAAATTGCCTTCCTCCTCTGATTTGGTGCCATTGTTTTTCCAGCATGTGGTTCGTTTGCATGGCATTCCGGAGAACATCATCTCGGACAGAGGTTCCCAGTTTGTTTCGAGGTTTTGGCGGTCCTTTTGTGCTAAGATGGGCATTGATTTGTCTTTTTCTTCGGCTTTCCATCCTCAGACAAATGGCCAAACCGAACGAACTAATCAGACTTTGGAAACATATCTGAGATGCTTTGTTTCTGCTGATCTAGATGATTGGGTGTCCTTCTTGCCTTTGGCTGAGTTCGCCCTTAATAATCGGGCCAGCTCGGCTACTTTGGTTTCGCCTTTTTTCTGTAATTCTGGTTTCCATCCTCGTTTCTCTTCAGGGCAGGTTGAGCCTTCGGACTGTCCTGGTGTGGATACTGTGGTGGACAGGTTGCAGCAGATTTGGACTCATGTGGTGGACAATTTGACATTGTCCCAGGAGAAGGCTCAACGTTTCGCTAACCGCCGGCGCTGTGTTGGTCCCCGACTTCGTGTTGGGGATTTGGTTTGGTTGTCGTCTCGTTATGTTCTTATGAAGGTTTCCTCTCCTAGGTTTAAGCCTCGTTTCATTGGTCCGTATAAGATTTCTGAAGTTCTCAATCCTGTGTCATTTCATTTGGCCCTTCCAGCTTCTTTTGCCATCCATAATGTGTTCCATAGGTCGTTATTGCGGAGATACGTGGCGCCTATGGTACCCTCCGTTGATCCTCCTGCCCCGGTGTTGGTCGAGGGGGAGTTGGAGTATGTGGTGGAGAAAATTTTGGATACTCGTATTTCGAGACGGAAACTCCAGTACCTGGTCAAGTGGATGGGTTATGGTCAGGAAGATAATTCCTGGGTTTTTGCCTCTGATGTTCATGCTGCTGATCTAGTTCGTGCCTTTCATTTGGCTCGTCCTGATCGGCCTGGGGGCTCTGGTGAGGGTTCAGTGACCCCTTCTCAAGGGGGGGGTACTGTTGTGAATTCTGTTATCGAACTCCCTCCTGTGGTCATGAATGGTACTTCGGCGAGTTCTGTCCATGGACTCCCTCTGGTGGCTGTGAGTGGAGCTGCTGCTTCTGAGGTTCCTTTCACAGGTGACTTAGTTTATTCTTTGGCTGACTGCTCTATTTAACTCCACTCAGATTGTTACTCCATGCCAGCTGTCAATGTTCTTGTACTGGTTCAGTTCGTTCTTGGATCTTTCTGGTGACCTGTCTACTCCAGCAGAAGCTAAGTCCCTGCTAGTTAATTATTTGTTCATTGTTTTCTTGTCCAGCTTGCTATCATTATATTGCCTTGCTAGCTGGAAGCTCTGGGATGCAGAGTGGCACCTCCGCACCGTGAGTCGGTGCGGAGGTCTTTTTGCACACTCTGCGTGGTCTTTTTGTAGTTTTTGTACTGATCGCAAAGATACCTTTCCTATCCTCAGTCTGTTTAGTAAGTCTGGCCTCCTTTGCTGAAACCTGTTTCATTTCTGTGTTTGTGACTTTCATCTTAACTCACAGTCAATATATGTGGGGGGCTGCCTTTTCCTTTGGGGAATTTCTCTGAGGCAAGGTAGGCTTTATTTTCTATCTCTAGGGCTAGTTAGCTCTTAGGCTGTGAAGAGGCGTCTAGGCAGAGTTAGGTACGCTCCACGGCTATTTCTAGTTGTGTGATAGGATTAGGGGTTGCGGTCAGCAGAGCTCCCACTTCCCAGAGCTTGTCCTGTGTTAGTTTAACCATCAGGTCGTTCCGGGTGCTCCTAACCACCAGGTCCATAACATTCCACACTATAAAAGCCAGCCCTTTGCAATTTTTTTGTATACTTGATAACGACCGATTACAGATTAGAGTTTTGTATTTTGATGAAGGAATGCAAATCATTTCTTTGTAATTCATCACCTGAGATTGGACACTGATCTCTTTATATTTTCTATCTTTTTGTGTCACCCCTTTTCCTCTAATTGTTTGAATTGTATTCTGTTACTTATAGAGTTCTGTAGGTGCATCTACTGAATTATACAGTGCTCTGTATAAAGATTATTATTGGTGGTTCTTCGCAGCTTTATGTTACTGTTGTCTACTTTAAGTATATTTGCACTTAAAAGGCTTTGCATTGCATATGATAGGCATTTGATATTTAACGTTTTTTTGTTAAAGGTGTTGTTCTGGATTAGAAAACATGTCTGTCTATTTTTCTTAGAAAGGATCCTTCATCTGTCCGTGGATTGTTTTTTTATTCCCTATCATAAAAGATTTCTAATGCATAAGAAGTTGAATACATAAACTATAAGACATGTGTTAATAGCAGAATTTTATTGGATAACAGAACAGATGAGTAAACAGCGAGCAAAGGTGAAGGTCAGGATTCTCAATTGATTAGGACAATTTATAATACATTTGCGGAAAGATGGGGAACAATCCAAGAAACAAAGTCGGGTGTCACATGTTCATTTATTGGAATAGAAATTCCCTTGACCTTGGCAGGGATCAGGACAGCAGGGATCAGGACAGCAGGGATCAGGACAGCAGGGCGGTGGACAGCAGGGAGGTGGACAGCAGGGGTTGCAGGGATCTGATGAAGAAGTGAACATATATCAGTTAGTCATTTATTTCAAAGAAGATAAACTGTATACTTTTTTTATATCTGAGTGCCATTTGAGTGCCCTTTTAATTAAAAGCAGTTTAGTGAGAACGCCACCTATCTCTCAAAAAACTGCTTGTGTGGTGCACAGCTCCAGCTGTTGTATTGTATCCATCCGTTGCTATGTGTGTGGGATCAGGAAGGAGCTGTGTGCTTCTGTCACCTGAGCTACATTTGGGATTGGTGTGGGTCTTAGGATGTAGACCCCCACTCACTTGTTTGCAAATAAAAAGCCACTCAAATATAAAAAAAGATAAAGGTTTAGTTACAATAGACAGTTCAATACAAAAGAGCAATACATGGTACAAGTTAACAGAATAAATTACCTGCAGTTTAAAGATAAGACTTTCATAATATTTATTGCATTGGAATTAACTTTACTATATATGTGTTTGCTATTTTTCAGAATTGTATATGTGTAAAGCAATTTGAGCACAGCGCAAAGGCAAAAAGCAAGATAAATATTTAATTTTTTCATGCACTCACCAATTGAGAAATTCTAAATCTACCAGAATACATAATAGTTAAAATAAAGGTTCCCGTGTCAAGTTCTGGAGAAGAGCATGTTCCAGGAAAATAAGGGAATTTTCTAAGATGATGCAGTTCTCCTATTTATGAGATATGGATACCTTGTAATGAGACACACTGTGTAGATCCCTACTGAGCATTCTTTGTGGCCCTGTACGTTGTCTTTGTGAATCATCACATTTTATAAAGAATTGCTCTGTTAGACTGTATACTCTACATTATCAAGGTCACTAGTTTGATTTTCTTTTCTGGACAGCTTATCAAAAATTCACAGACACTCAACATTTTTTACAGTGACATTCAATAACCATAATAAATCATTATGACTATAAGTGATCCATGTTTACAACCTATAAATTAGCTGCATTCACTTTGAACTGTAAAAAATGATAATTACAGTCATAATAAGCTATTCAAGTTTTTTACAGACAAGGGAAAATGTGCCCTAATTTTACTGACTGTCCAAGAATTTCTGGAAGTTTGGGAACCCTGCACAGTTTTTCCTCATATTTTATGCCAGATGCAGTCCTATGAATCACACCTTATAAGGCCATGTTCACACAATGCGTTTTTTACTGCGGAACCGCAGCGGTTTTGCCGCTGCGGTTCCGCAGCTGTTTTCCATGCAGGGTACATAACAATGTAACCCTATGGAAAACAGTCACTACTGTGCACATGATCCGTAATTTCGTTTAAAAAGCCGCGCAGAATAGCTGCGGCAAAAAAGAAGGAGCATGTCACTTCTTTTTCCTGAACCGCAGTGGTTCTGCACCCATAGACCTCCATTGTGAGGTCAAAATCGCAGTAAAACCCGCAGATCAAAAATATATCTGCGGGTTTTACTGCGATTTGATGTGCAGAACCGCTGCAGCAGGAAGTGCGGGGGAGCGGGCGGAAGTGCGTGGGCGGAGTGTGGCTGCCCCCCCGTGCTCCGATCCCGCCCCCCCGTGCTCCGATGCCCGCCCCCCGTGCTCCGATGCCCCCCCCAGTGCTCCGATGCCCCCCCGTGCCCTAATCTCCCCCCTTATACTTACCCGGCGTCCCGGTGTCCGTCCGGCCGTCTTCTCCCTGGGCGCCGCCATCTTGCAAAATGGCGGGCGCATGCGCAGTGCGCCCGCCGAATCTGCCGGCCGGCAGATTCGCTCCAAAGTGCATTTTGATCACTGAGATATAACCTATCTCAGTGATCAAAATAAAAAAATAGTAAATGACACCCCCCCCACTTTGTCACCCCCATTGGTAGGGACAATAAAAAAATTAAGAATTTTTTTTTTTTTTTCACTAAGGTTAGAATAGGGGTAGGGGTAGGGGTAGGGTTAGGGTTAGGGGTAGGGTTAGGGGTAGGGTTAGGGTTAGGGGTAGGGTTAGGGTTAGGGTTAGGGGTAGGGTTAGGGGTAGGGTTAGGGGTAGGGTTAGGGTTAGGGGTAGGGTTAGGGTATTTTCAGCCATTTCAGCCCTAAAAAGCTTCCTAGGAAACACACAGTCTCTGCATAGAAAACTGCATAAAAAAGGATAAAAAAACGCATCAAAAAACGCATCAAAAAACGCATCAAAAAAGGACAAAAAAAGGACCAAAAAAAGGACCTGCGTTTTCTGCCAAGAGCTGCAGTTTTTTTAAAAAAAACTGTCCTGAAAAAAAAAGGATGGAAATCCTGAACGTGTGAACATACCCTAAAGCAGCTTTTAAATACAGTGATTTTGATCTGTGCATAGAGAAATTAATTAGCACTGATGACAGTGAAAAATCTACTAACATTATCCTTATCTTTACCTTGTTTGGGGAATTGTCCACGACCTTGTTGATTGCTGTAGCCGGAGTACTGGGACCCAGATTGGCAAGCTAGAAAAGAGAAACATTCATTCTGTGTTCACTGCATTTTGGAACAATGTATGCAGAGTTATGTATGATTATGGTCGTATCGTAGTTATGTACAAAGTGTGAGTTCTATGGAGCTGTGGCGCAACCTGTTGAAGTCTATAGGATACTGTTCGACCACCTATGCAGGACAGTTGTGAAGGAAGGGCCTACTAGTCAATTCCTACATACCAAAACTTTCTGCTAGATTTTTTTCCCATCTGCAGAGTAGACTCTATGAACCACAATTTAACTGTTACCCTTTTACTGCCTCATACAACCAGGACATGTACACTGACTTGTTCTCTGCCTTGCAATAGGAGAGATTTTATTAACAATGCCTTCATTGCCCCAGACAGCCAGAATTTTTAATATGACAAAAATACCTTCTTTGGGCTATGGCCTCATTATAATTATTACAGGCCTTGTCTGTATGCCTCTAAGAGAAAACACTTCCAAATGTTTCTGTATCAAATTCGAATCATACAGAATTCAATATGAGACTGTTTTAATGGATTATTTCCAATTATTTTCTCCATGAGATAAGAATAAATATTTTAGATATTTGCTATAATCCTCTATTATTACAATGGCTGGTCTAAAATTAATCTTCTAGTAGTAATTTCTATTCTGCTTAATCTGGAAAGAAAAAATTAAAGCAGTTAGTCCAAAAATCTGAAAGTCTGTATCACCATTTTGATATCTTGTGTATAAAGTATATAAAGAGCTTTAAAAACTACAGAATTGTGTACACAGTAACAATATTCACTGTATAACAAAAAGTTGCATCAAGAACTACTGTATATGCTACAATCAGTGGAAAACCATTATGAAGAATATATCAAATATCATCAATTTGAAAAGATTGCCTACAAGTGGATAACAGATTCATAACAGCTAAACTGTCCATCAAAAAATAAAAAAGCCATATGCTAAGGTCAGCTTGGTTGATCTTGATAGACGTGTCTGTTTTCAAATATACTAACTATGTAATAGTAAAAGCTGCAGGCCAATCAGTGACCTCTTATTGTCTGCAGTGATTATATGACATAACAATGGGAGGCACAATGATGGACAGTTTAGATGTTTAGGAGGGATTGTACACTATAGGACATTACCTCCTGAACAGTTTACCCTTGAAGGTTAAATCCAATTTCATAGCAACAAATATGGCTGTCATGAATATCTAGATCAATTACTTTTCCTACATGTTTGAGATTTACTTCTATGGAAAACACTATTTTAGATTGAATACCTTGAACATACCCTACTTCTAAGACTTTAATCATTTTACTGTATCAAAAAAGCATATTCAACTATTCATCTCAATAGAAAGCGACTTCAAGTCAAAAAAGGAAGTATACGGCTGAATGACATACAGCTGCAAATTATATATGGGGCCTGTATATACCTACAGGCTGAACCTAAGAGCATATGAAATGTGAGCTAAACCTAACCTTAAATGTGACATGTTTCAGCAAGACGTCTAAAACTTTTTTTTTTTTTTTTACAGTTTTTAAAAGCATTAATTCTTTAAATTTTTTATATCTTTGCTAAAAAAATACTAATGTAAAATTCTGGAGGAAATTTCTATAATAATAATTAATGTGTAAAGTTTACCAACAATGCAAAAAGGCAAATCAAAAAAGAGTAACTTACGGTCTTGGCAAGGATTCACACAGATAGGCACTTTTTGGCAGGGATCCTTGCACGGATTCTGGCACGAGCTCTTCTGGCAGTTTGCTCCTCCTTTGATTCCAGACATGACTGATTTCTTTTCTTAGTTCTGAACTTGTCAGAGACTCAAAAGCTATGTTTTGATGATGGCATTGAGACTGATCCTTATATATCTGGACATAGTGAGAATTGGGGCATGTTTTCTCATCAGCTGGTGATAAGGCATTTAATAGGATGATTACATGTATAATTATTTAATATTCTAAAGGAGAATAAACATTAATTATGAAGAGTAAGCCACTCAACACCTTATGATATTTACTGCAGAAAAATACTTGACATCGCATTCACCATCATTTATTTTTATTGCACTGTTCTAAAATGGACATTTCTAAAGTGGGATGAGTATGGGGCGCAATGTTGTAAAACTGTGATGTGCCCACATTGTAAAATCTATTTATGACATGAGGAAAAACGTGCAGGCAAAAGAGGAATCAATGGTTCCATTAAAATGAAACTAGTAAAACTGATGCGCTATGCATCCTTGTACAGTTAATCAGGATGGCCATGTGCCACCTTTTTGATAATGGCTTTTAATGTGCTTAGTTCTGCAATGCTGTGAACACAAAGGTCTTCATGGCAGGAAGCACATGGAATATGTGCAGCTGAAAATTGCAAGAAACAGCTGAGCACCCATCAGGCAAGAACAGAAATATTGTTTTTCATTTCAGTCTTGATAATCTCAGTACAGACATCTCTCCATGAGTCTATTATCTAGCTCTCTTAAGGTACCGTCACACATAACGATTTTGTTAACGATATTGTTGCTTTTTGTGACGTAGCAACGATATCGTTAATTAAATCGTTATGCGTGACAGCGACCAACGATCAGGCCCCTGCTGGGAGATCGTTGGTTGCTGGGGAAAGTCCAGGACTTTATTTCGTCGCTGGATCTCCAGCTGACATCGCTGAATCGGCGTGTGTGACGCCGATTCAGAGATGTCTTCACTGGTAACCAGGGTAAACATCAGGTTACTAAGCAATAAGTAAGTAAGTAAATAAGTAAGTAACTGGCAATAGACAGCATGCTCTACTGAGCATGCTCATTAGGCGTCTTCTCAGTGGTAGTTAGCCGTGACATGCTCAGGTCATGGTTCAGCTTCAGATTGGTCCGTGAGCAAGGTCAAGTCTAATTAGCAAAAACTATAATAGGATCTTTGGTGCTCTCGTCAGTGCGCTAAGATCATTTATGTTTTGTGTGTGTGAGGAAACTAACGGTATTGTGGACTTAGTTGTCTGTACTCAGGGTAGGCCTATTGCCTTTAGAATTCCAGCTTTCCCGGAGAGGAGATTGTGTGTTTGAATTCAGGGCAGGCGCTAGTGCCTTTAGAATTCAGGCCTCTCCGGATAGGAGTTCTGTGAGTGCTTGGAGGTTCTCTTGCCCCAGTGGGGCTTGCGTACTCCTGTAAAGCTAACAGGATACGCGTTTGAAGCCATATTCACTTTGTGACTGTGTGCCGATAAACACAGTCCTATTGCAAAGTTCCTTTCCAGTCGCTGTGTGCGATTGGCATAGCCACGTGCTTCTTCACTGAGTGATTTTAACTCGATTTGAGTCACTTTTGCTCACTGCTAGTATTCACCATTGTCTTCTGGCTGCAGTTTGCCATCTCTGCACCGTGGACCCAGGGTGGCGAGCGCACTTTATTTTCATATTTATTTAGTGCATTCCGACAACCCTAACAGATTCACACTTTCCCAATGTTTGACATAGATGTATAGTATGTTATGATGGGAAAAATGGTCCTACTCTATGATGTACGCATATGGTCAAAAATTGTTAGTACCCCTCGTTCCTTCGCTTCCTCTGGTCCATGTTGAGTGTGATACACACCATGTCACCAAATAGCTCAGTGAGTATCTGTAGCCCTATATACAGGCCCACTCACTGATTGCAAGATTGTAGACATCTGTGATGCTAGTTAGTGGACACACTTTGATTTAACATGTCCCCTTGGCCACATTATTTTCAGGGGTACCATCATTTCTGTCCAGGCCTATTTCATGAGTTTTATTTTTTTTTATTCTGTGGAAACATGGTTCAAAAGCAATGCCTGACATTCATTTGTTCATTTTTATTTATTATTACGTTTGTCAGATTCAAGTTATTTCTGTGACCATTGCAGGTTTTTCTGTCATTAAACGAGGGGCACCAACAAAGTTGACCACATGTGTATAAAGTTACTTCACGGTGATCATGCAGGAAGCTTTTCTCATGGGTTCACTGCTTTGAGAGGCTTAACTGACAGCCAAACTCTTACAGTAACAGCTAGTTGTTTAAAATGTCCAATTCTTGTAGAGGGACTAAAGAAAAAGTTAAGAAAAAATTATAAAAATATAAAATAACCTCACAAAACAAACAGTATAACGATCACAAAAAATTGTTTTCCTAATGAATATGCATATGAATATTTTATTGTGTAAAAACAAAATAAACATAAAAGTACACCTATTTGGTACTGTTGCATGTAGCACATCCCCATCACATAAAAAATAAAATTGTATAGCTCTCAGAATGTGTCAATGTATAAACATTTTTTTCTACAATTTAATTCTTAGTTTGCAAAAGTAACGAAAGATAAGAAAACTATATTAATATGGTATTATTGTAATCACACTCACCCAAAGGATAAAGCTTTCTTATCACTTTTACTGTATGGTACATGGAATATAATAAAGAAAAAAAATCCTAAAAAGTCCATATTACTGTAGCTGGAGTTTTGCAAAAATCCCCCAAACCCTATCTCCATCCTTAGCTTAGATAAAAGTTCTGTATGGGGCTAAGTGCTCTTTTTGGTTCAGACATTAATCTCTTTAATATTTAGTAGTAAGCAGTAATAACTTGTAGTACTAAGGTCATGGGTCCAAATACGTCCAAGGACAACAATTTAACCACTTTACAACCAGATGTATTTCTGTTTTTGCTTTTTCATTTTTTGCTTCCCTTCTTCCCAGAGCCATTTCGTTTATAGTTTTCGGTCAATATGGCCATGTGAGGGCTTGTTTTTTGTGGGACAAGTTGTAGTTTTGAACGACATCATTAACTTTAACATATTGTGTACTGGAAAATGGGAAAAAAATTCTAAGTGCAGTCAAATTGCAAAAAAGTGCAATTCCACAGTTCTTTTTTTATTTATTTTTATTTTTTTACCATGTTCACTAGAGTTGAGTGACTTTTAAATTTTAAGATTGAGTCGGGTTTTGCGAAACCCGACTTTGTCAAAAGTCGGGTCGGGTGAAATCGGCCGATTATTGCGAAAAGTCAGGGGCCGACCGAAACACGAAACCCCATGCAAGACAATGGAGAATCAAAGTCGGCAGTGAATGGAGGACAGGATAACACCTACAGTGTCCATTGTAATGCCAAAAACATCAATTATTATTTCTTAAGCTTGTCAAATTTAATTTACTTTATAATAATAGTTAGGCATTGAAAACAGGGGGTCATTTGGCTAAAGTTGTGGGGGACTAGGGCTGGCTCAAGATTTTCGTGGGCCCAGGAAACGCGGAATATGTCACAGCGGTGGAGCAGGGAGAGGTAAGTATTTCAACTTTGCAAGTGCTGTGATCCTGAGCAAGCAGGGGGGCCCACTCATTGGCACTGGCACTGGCATAGGGCGCCTCATAGTACGGCGGTGTGTTTGACAGTGGTTGGCGCCTCCCACTGCCAGAGACACTTTTGCATACTATGAGGGGCCCTGTGCCAGTGACGTTGACAACGAGTATGCCCCCCCACCTGATGAAGGAACCTGCACTTTCATCTGCTCCTTCCTCTTTGTCCCCGTGTAAGGTGGTATAGTATGCGGGAAGGGGAACCTGACTTTCAGCAGGGTCAGATTCTGACTGTGTAGAGTGCAAGGAGAATGTAGTGGTCTGGGTCTATGTACCAGCAGACTCATCTAGCAGTGGCTGGGCAATGGGCAGGATGAGGAGGAAACACAGATATAGGCCCAAATAATAAAGTAGGCTAAATGCAGTTCAAAATTGGTAACAGGACTAAACAGGTGGCATTGCTTTGTTCAGTGGAGGACAACTGTAATGAGTGACGCAGACACAGTAAGCCCAAATAATAAAGTAGGCTACATGCAGTTCAAAATTGGTAACAGGACTAAACAGGTGGCATTGCTTTGTTCAGTGGAGGACAACTGTAATGAGTGGCGCAGACACAGTAAGCCCAAATAATAAAGTAGGCTAAATGTTCAAACTTGGTAACAGGACTAAACAGGCAGCATAGCTAGGTACTGGGGTGGGCTCCTCTGCTGAGTAGCAGACAGTGGTAGTAGGTGCAAAGTATTAACTGGTCTAAATGGAGGCCAGGGCCCCTGTATATTTTAACAATCATCTATCATTTCAACAAATTTGTATTGGCAGTGCCATTGGCGGCTTTTATATTTGGAACTTTCAGAAGAGGAGGCGAAAGAGCTAGAGGCTGAGCCAGCAAGGAAAGCCTAAACTTTTTCCTGCTTCTCTGGCTTTAAAAGCCATTTTCCTACTCATAGATAAGGGATCCTTCGAGGCCTTGTGTAGCCAGACGATGACGCTGGCTCAACACCTCCAGCCTTAGGTACTATTGTGCTTTTGCCACTACCACCAAATGCACCACCACCACCATCAGTACCAGCTCACAACCACCTCCCACGGCCTCTTCCACCTGACTTTCTCATTTTTTGGAAAATCTAACCAAAATAACAACCGTTATATGGTCCTGTAAAACAAGGTAGAAGGTGCATATAAACGTGTTGAGATTTTAAATCTCCCTCTTTTGGGGGGGAGACTGAACAAAAAATCAGGTCCTGTGCAAAAAACAACACAATGTAAGTGGCTGAAAGTGGCTGACTGATATACGACAAACTAACAGGACAGTAGTATATCCACTTTGTGAGAATTTGAATCTCCCTTTTTTTTGGGAGACTGAACCACTACTTAGGCCCAGTGTATATAACAACGCTTTCTAAGTGGCAGAAAGTGGCTGGCTGATATACGACAAACTAACAAGACTGCAGTTCATCCACATTGTGAGAATTTGAATCTCCCTCTTTTTTTGGGAGACTGAACAACAGCTTAGGCGCAGTGTATATAAAAACGCAATCTAAGCGGCAGAAAGTGGCTGGATGATATACGACAAAATAACAGGACAGAAGTATATCCACTTTGTGAGAATTTGAATCTCTCTTTTTTTGGGAGACTGAACCACTACTAAGGCCTAGTGTATATAACAACACAATCTAAGTGGCAGAAAGTGGCTGGCTGATATACGACAAAATAACAGGACAGAAGTATATCCACTTTGTGAGAATTTGAATCTCCCTTTTTTTTGGGAGACTGAACAACAACTTAGGCCCAGTGTATATAACAACCCAAACTAAGTGGCAGAAAGTGGCTGGCTGATATACGACAAACTAACAGGACTTAAATATATCCACTTTGTGATAATTTGAATCTCACTTTTTTGGGGGGAGACTAAACCAAACCTATGGCCCTGTGCATAAAACAACACAATGTAAGGCTGGTTGCGTTTTTGTCTGCAGCGTTTTTTGCAAAAAAAACGCATGCGTTTTTTTCCCCTATATTTAACATTGAAAACGCATGCGTTTTTTTGTGTACGCGTTTGGTCGCGTTTTCAATCGCATGCGTTTTTTTACTGCATGCGTTCATTTTCCAAAATGCAACTTGTAGTATTTTTGAGGGGCATTTTTTGGACACAAAAAAACGCATGCGTTTTCATGCGTTTTTTTTGGGACCAAAAATACATTGGCGTCAATGGGGACGCATGCGTTTTTTTGTACATGCGTTTGCATGCGTTTTTTGATGCATGCATTTTTTAAACAAAGGTTGAATATACTGTAGATAAGGTTGTCTAGACACTGATAAGCCTCCCCCATAGCAGCAGGGTTATAAAAGGAAGGTTGGGGGAAGTTTCTGGTCACTTCTCATCAGACTCCAAAGAAGACAAGACCCTGCCCGGACGCATTGGTGGACAAGACCCAGAGCAATGTGAGTATATCCTAGCCAATGCATGTATTTTCAATTTTTTGGATCTACATGTCCTAATTTCTTCTATTTTTTTCTTTCAACATGCATCAGAATGTCTTCTACGGAGTCTTCATCTGATGAGGAGTTCCAGCCACGTCAGTCAGAAGTGGATCATGTCAGTGAGGTTAGTTTTTGGTCCTTCAGCTTGGTAAGTATTGACTGTCACATCGACACATGAGACAATTTGATTTTTTTTTTTTTATAGAGCACTTCAACTGAGGGACAGAGAGGGACTGAGCAGCGGAGTCAAGGTCCGGTGGGAAGACGGCAGCGGGTATGTATACAAGTCAGACTGTCCTCATTGTAATATTCTTGAAACTTCCTTTCTGTACCCTTGATTTTCTTTTATGATCCTTTTCTGAAAGTTGTCTTTCATATTCCTGCCCTTTCTCATCTTCTGGTATTTTTTTTTCTCAAACTTAAATGATTTTCTTTTACTTTTAGGTTTCATAACGGGACGACCACCGGATCGATAATGACCTTCTGATCACCCTGGTCCAGGAGCGAGTCCCGTTGTTGGACGGCCGAGATCCACAGCACGCAGTCAATAGTACGCTACGTCGGTTGTGGAGTGAGGTGGCCCAAGCGTTGTGGGATGGCTGGGAGAATGCCCCGCCATGGGTCCGTAATGCATTTGGTAAGTATTGCACTGCAGTGTGAAGCAGCAGAGACCTTGGCCGGGCTCTCTTGACTGTGTGTGATGAAAGAAACTTTTTGGAGTTTCTGTCATCACACACAGTCAAGAGAGCACGGTCAAAAGTACTTTTTCTGACCATTATATGTTTTTGTTATTTCACAGTGGACAAAATAAGAACACATTGGCGTTCCATGAAGGACCGCTTCAACAAGGACCTTCGTGCTGAGAATCGTGCAGCAAGTAGTTCCGGAGCAAGGCACCGGCTGTACAAATATCACCGTGTGCTGGCCTTTCTAAGACCGGTCCTTCTCATGAGAACGTAAGTATTTCTCACATGCTTCCGGTTGTATTGCATTGAGATAATCTGTAATTTTTAATTCCACAGAATGTACCTTCTTGTTATATTTTGGTATTAATTTTCTGTTTTCTTTTTTCACGGCACACACTGCATGACTGTCGCAACAGGTTCTGGAGCGGTCCTTCAGCCGGCAGCCACGGACCCGTCCCAGCCATCCAGCAGCGCAGCACCAGGTGGGTCTTCCACACTCACTGGAGACCAGGGGGCTGGCCCATCAGGTCTTCCCCTTTCGCAGTCCTCTTTCACTGCACCCATTTTTGCGGGTTCATCCCGGCAGCGACAGAGGGCTTCGGATAGGTCCCTCATGCCCGAGTTTTTGCACTTGAGCTCGGTTTTACACAAAGCTATCAAGGCTTTAGGTGACAGAATGGATGTGTCCCATAACCTCTTAGATTGCCGCATCCAGGATGTCGCCAAAAGCGTTGATCAAGTGAAAGCCAACCTCCAGAAGCCAGCTCATAATTTTTTTAATCAAATCCAACAGGGCATGTCGGAGCACCTTAGCCCTGATCTCCAGCTGAGTGTGATGCAGGCCTGCAATGTTGCTTTTGTGCAGGCTATGCAGCAGAGTCAGAGTCGTAATGTGGCGGCATATCCAACTGTGCCGTCACTGTCACTATTAAACACCATTCCTACCTCTGCTGCAAACCACTGCACGGCCACCTCTATTCCATCCACAGGTGTACTCCACTACAGCACCAACACGATGATGAGTGCTGTTGGACATCCCACCGCCACCACCGTGACAACCGCTGCTCCGGCTTGGACCTCCTCCGCTGACACCACGATGACGCAGGACCCTGGCGTGGCTTATCGGCCCGGCCCCCTCCCGATGCAGCAGGACCCATCCATGGCATATCGGACCGGCCCCCCCCGATGCAGCAGAACCGAGGCCTGGCATATCGGACCGGCCCCCCCGATGCAGCAGGACCAAGGCATTGTTTTCCGGGCAGGACGCCCCCGATGCAACAGGACCCAGGCCAGCCATATAGGACGGCCCACCCCCCCATGCAGCAGGACCCAGGCATGGCGTATCGCATCGGCCCCCCCCCATGATGCAGCAGGACCAAGCCATAGCTTTCCGGGCAGGACCCACCCCGATGCAGCAGGACCCTGCCACGGCTTTATGTTCCCCCCCACCAGCAATGCAGCAGGACCCTGGTATGGGCTTAGTTTCCCCCCACCCAACGATGCACCAGGACCCTGGTAGGGTTTTATGTTCCCCCCCCAACGAGGCACCAGGACCCTGGGAGGGTTTTATGTTCCCCCCAACGAGGCACCAGGATCCTGGGAGGGTTTTAGTTTCCCCCCCCAACGAGGCACCAGGACCCAGGCGGGGCTTTATCTTTCCCCCCACTACAATGCTGTTGGACTCAGACGTTGCCGAGCGCTCCACAATGGAGACAGACTGTGTTATTGTGGAGCCGGATCCTGACGTGTCTCCCGCCAACAATCAACATCCTAGCCCAAGAAGACATCCCCCTACCAGGAAAACCCAAAGAAAAACTGGCAAAACTCATAAAAAACAAAAAACTCGGAATATTCCTCCCCCATCACCTACCGATGTGTCTCTATTGTCTGTTGTATCTCACCCTTCCAGTGTGTCTCAAGCCCCTCATGTTTTAAGCCCCATCCCCGAACTTCCAGACCCTTCCAGTTTTATTGCCCCTTCTCCTGCCACCTCTGCCTCCTCCACGGTGAGCCAGGCCTCAGTTCTGAACACCCCCCAGTTACGTCACTCTACCCCAAGCCGGCGCGGTACAACCCGTCGCGGTACAAAAAAATAAATTTGTTTGTGTTTACTCAATAAAAAAAAAGTTTATCTGCAACAATTATGCTTGGTTTATTGTGTCTTTCACCGCTCTCAATACACACCAATAAACTTCGCCACACACTTATTCTTTTGGCCAAAACATATCTCCAGTAGTATAAAATACAAGACAACATCTATATGTGTTTCTTTAGTATACAGATATGAGTTAGCCAAAAAAATAGTAGTTATTTCCATACTCTTATTTTTGTACCTAGTGTAGTGTCACTGTACAAAGAGAAAATGGTGGAAATCAAGTTCAGAACTCAACTGAACCGGTCAGATGTCAAAATAGACACCTGACCTATTTAGTTGATTACTGCCTTGTATATTCACCATATTCTATATAGCACATTATGTGACAATGGTTGTCAAACTGATGGGACAATGGTTGTCACACGCTACATATCTATGCTCACCTGGCCAGGTGTAAGAAATTGTGAATTCATGATCATGTATATGTTTATCATGAATTCATTATTTCTTACACTTGACTTGATGGGTATAGAGAGCGTGACAGTCTTGACGCAATGACGTCAAGAAGATTACCAATAAATAAATACAAATTTTGTTCCATTATTATAAGTATGCGGCCCGTGTTTTATATCATTCTTTGTAAAGCAAAATAGGGAGTGCAACAGAGGTCAATTATGATGGAAAAATAAAAATTACTACCTCATCAACTATCACCCACTCCTGGTTTTGGATTACAAAATATGATATACATATCTACTGCCCATCTTTCGTCAACCTTTGTTTAGCGAGGAAAAAGATAGGAGACATGGTCAACACAACCAACACTAAAGTTTATTAATTAGAAAAATTTGTATCAGTATTTAATAATTGGTAAACATAAACATACAACAGGACATTTACACAACATTGTTCTGCCATGACACCCGTCCAATATCGGACACAAAATAGGCAGCAAATTGGTCCTGCATAAGACCAACGGCTGCAGTTGACCGCATCGGGTGATGCTGAAAATCAGGCAATGGGTGTGAAACTGGTTCATCAAGATCAATGTGGGGTCGCTCCTTAGCCATTATATAATTGTGTAGAACCACACAGGCTTTGACCACCTCGTCCACTGTTTCCATTTTTAGATTGATGGCTGTTGCAAGAATGCGCCATTTAGCAACCAGAATGCCAAAGCTGCACTCTACGGTTCTTCTGGCCCTGGTCAGTCTGTAGTTGAATATTCTTCTAGTCCAAGTCCCTACTAGAATAGGGCTTCAGGAGATTTTCACACATCTGGAAGGCCTCATCCCCAACCATAACAAATGGCAGCGGTGGGCCTTGAGTGTTGGGGAGAGGCTGTAGAGGGGAAAAATTAAAATTGTTGCCATACACCCGACGGCCCATATCCGAGCTCTTGAAGGTCTGGGAATCATTGCCACGGCCAAAACCTCCAATATGAAGCGACACTCCGCATCCGCTATTGCCATGAGCACTACCGAAAAATATTTTTTATAATTATAAAACTCAGATCCGGTTCTGGCAGGTTTGACAATGCGGATGTGCTTTCCATCCACCGCCCCTAAACAGTTGGGGAAATCACACACGTTCAAAAATGTATTTGAAATTTCCCGCCACATGTCCATGGTGGGTACGAGTATAAACTCCTCACGGAGGACATTCCATAATGCATGACAGGTGTCCACAACAATTCCGAACAGGGTTGATATTCCAAGGCGGTATTGGAAGTGCAGGGAAGATAAACTCTCTCCTGTGGCAAGAAATCTAGAAGAAAAAAAAACAAAAAAAACTTTTAAAATCGGCTCTTAATGGTGTGTTTAAATAAGAAAAAGAAAAAAAACAACAAAAAATACATGGCATAACAAAAAAAATGGACTGTCATTGGTTTAGTTTTGGAACGTACCGTAATGTCACTAACAGACGTTCCTCGGGTGGAATTGCTCTACGGAGCCGTGTGTCCTTTCGCCGTATGGATCCTTCGACACGAGACAGTAAATCCCAGAAAGATTCTTGAGACATTCTCGTGTAATCCTGGAATTTCTCCGGGTTGGCATTCAGCTCCGCATAGAGCGTGTGATATGCTCAACGGGTCTCACGCACTTCAATGATGGGGTGCCTCCAAAAACGCCGACGCTGTCTCCTTCTCCATCTTTGGCGGTTTTGGTCTTGCTCCCAAGCAAAAACACAGGCAAGGAAAATCTTGAAGCTGAACTCCAGTTTGAAATAAAAGCTCTCCATTGAAAGATCCATCATGACACCGGAAACAGTAGCAAGCTGTGAAAATTTCTGCACCCCTAGGGTCAATATATTGAGAGACAATCGTATACGCCCTCTCTATTCCCATTGGTTGTGTCTGGTGACCTTTTTTTTGTTTTGTTTTTTTGAAAAATGCTGAAAAAAATGCATGTAAACGCTGCATTTTTTGATGCATGTGGTAAACGTGTGCGTTTACACGCGTTTACATGCGTTTTTGCATTATGCGTTTTTTAAAAAAAACGCATGCGTTCAAAAACGCAAGTGTGAAACCAGCCTTACAAATAAAAAATAATAAACCAACAATATGCATACCTTCCGTAGATCTGTAATGTCCCACGTTGTAAATCCATCTGAAGGGGTTAAAATATTTTACAGCCACAAGCTCTGCTAATGCAGCTGTGCTTGTGGCTGTAAACCCCAGCGAATGAAGGTAATGTAGGTCAATGACCTATAGTTACCTTCATTCGTGGTGATGCGCCCCCTGCTGGATGTCCCCATATGACCTCGAGCCTGGGAACTTTTCCCACGCTCCAGGGACATCCAGCAGGGGGCGCATCACCTTCATTTGCTGGGGTTTACAGCCACGAGCAGCGCTGCATTAGCAGACATCCTGGCTGTAAAATATTTTAACCCCTTCAGATGGATTTACAACGTGGGACGTTACAGATCTACGGAAGGTATGCATATTATTGGTTTATTATTTTTTTATTTGTTACAGAGTGAGGGTCTTCAGCGAGTGGATTGAGCATACAATAAAATATTACAACAAACGGTGTGTTTATTTCATTAAAATACTTTTAAATATTGTGTGTGTGTTTTTTTAACTCTTTCATACAATTGGATTAATAATGGATAGGTGTCATAATTGATGCCTCTCCATTATTAATCTGGCTTAATGTCACCTTACAATAGCAAGGTGGCATTAACCTTTCATTACTCCATATCCCACCACTACACGGGAATGGGAAGAGAGTGGCCAAGTGCCAGAATAGGTGCATAGTTATGGACCTGGTGGTTAGGAGCACCAGGAACGACCTGATGGTTAAACTAACACAGGACAAGCTCTGGGAAGTGGGAGCTCTGCTGACCGCAACCCCTAATCCTATCACACACACTAGAAATAGCCATGGAGCGTACCTAACTCTGCCTAGACGCCTCTCACAGCCTAAGAGCTAACTAGCCCTAGAGATAGAAAATAAAGCCTACCTTGCCTCAGAGAAATTCCCCAAAGGAAAAGGCAGCCCCCCACATATATTGACTGTGAGTTAAAATGAAAGTCACACACACAGAAATGAAGCAGGTTTCAGCAAAGGAGGCCAGACTAACTAAACAGACTGAGGATAGGAAAGGTATCTTTGCGGTCAGCACAAAAAACTACAAAAAGACCACGCAGAGTGTGCAAAAAGACCTCCGCACCGACTCATGGTGCGGAGGTGCCACTCTGCATCCCAGAGCTTCCAGCTAGCAAGGCAAAATCATGATAGCAAGCTGGACAAGAAAACAATGAACAAATAATTAACTAGCAGGGACGCACGAAGGACCTGGAACACCATTCTGACCTGCTTTACATGAGACTCCCAATCATCCGAAAAGACCAAAATATCATCCAAATATACAATCATGAATCTATCCAGGTACTTTCGGAAGATGTCATGCATAATGGACTGAAAAACAGATGGAGCATTAGAAAGCCCGAATGGCATAACCAGGTACTCAAAATGGCCCTCGGGCGTATTAAATGCTGTTTTCCATTCATCGCCCTGTTTAATACGCACAAGATTATACGCCCCTCGAAGATCTATCTTGGTGAACCAACTAGCCCCCTTAATCCGAGCAAACAAATCAGACAGCAGTGGCAAAGGGTACTGAAATTTGACTGTGATCTTCTTAAGAAGGCGGTAATCAATACAAGGTCTCAAAGAACCATCCTTCTTTGCCACAAAAAAGAACCCTGCTCCCAACGGTGATGACAACGGGGGAATATGACCTTTCTCCAAGGATTCCTTTATATAACTCCGCATAGCGGCGTGCTCTGGCACAATTAAATTGAACAGTCGGCCCTTAGGAAACTTACTACCAGGAATCAAATTAATAGCACAATCGCAATCCCTATGAGGAGGTAGGGCACTGGATTTGGGCTCATCAAATACATCCCGGTAATCCGACAAAAATTCAGGGACTTTAGAAGGAGTGGAAGACGAAATTGACAGCAATGGAACATCACCATGTACCCCTTGACAACCCCAGCTGGACACAGACATAGATTTCCAATCCAATACTGGATTATGGACCTGTAGCCATGGCAACCCCAAAACGACCACATCATGCAGATTATGCAACACCAAAAAGCGAATATCCTCCTGATGTGCAGGAGCCATGCACATGGTCAATTGAGTCCAGTACTGAGGCTTATTCTTGGCCAAAGGCGTAGCATCAATTCCTCTTAATGGAATAGGATACTGCAAGGGCTCCAAGAAAAAACCACAGCGCCTGGCAAACTCCAAGTCCATCAAATTCAGGGCAGCGCCTGAATCCACAAATGCCATAACAGAATAGGACGACAAAAAGCAAATCAGAGTAACGGACAAAAGAAATTTAGACTGTACCGTACCAATGGTGGCAGACCTAGCGAACCGCTTAGTGCGCTTAGGACAATCGGAGATAGCATGAGTGGAATCACCACAGTAAAAACACAGCCCATTCCGACGTCTGTGTTCTTGCCGTTCAGCTCTGGTCAAAGTCCTATCACATTGCATAGGCTCAGGCCTATGCTCAGAGAATACCGCCAAATGGTGCACAGCTTTGCGCTCACGCAAGCGCCGATCGATCTGAATGGCCAAGGACATAGACTCATTCAGACCAGCAGGCGTGGGAAATCCCACCATGACATCCTTAAGGTCTTCAGAAAGACCCTTTCTGAAAATTGCCGCCAGGGCACACTCATTCCACTGAGTAAGCACAGACCACTTTCTAAACTTCTGACAATATACCTCCGCTTCATCCTGACCCTGACACAAAGCCAGCAAGATTTTCTCTGCCTGATCCACTGAATTTGGTTCATCATAAAGCAATCCAAGCGCCAGAAAAAATGCATCTACATCAAGCAATGCAGGATCTCCTGGCGCAAGGGAAAATGCCCAGTCTTGAGGGTCGCCACGCAACAAAGAAATAATGATTTTTACTTGTTGAACGGGGTCACCAGAGGAGCGGGGTTTGAAAGCAAGAAACAGTTTACAATTATTTTTGAAATTCAGGAACTTAGATCTATCCCCAGAAAACAAATCAGGAATTGGAATTCTAGGCTCTAACATCGGATTCTGAACCACAAAATCTTGAATGTTTTGTACCCTTGCAGTGAGATGATCCACACAAGAGGACAGACTTTGAATGTCCATATCTACACCTGTGTCCTGAACCACCCAGAGGTTAAGGGGAAATGAAAGACAAAACACACTGCAGAGAAAAAAAAATGGTCTCAGAACTTCTCTTATCCCTCTATTGAGATGCATTAACACTTTGGGCCAGCTGTACTGTTATGGACCTGGTGGTTAGGAGCACCAGGAACGACCTGATGGTTAAACTAACACAGGACAAGCTCTGGGAAGTGGGAGCTCTGCTGACCGCAACCCCTAATCCTATCACACACACTAGAAATAGCCGTGGAGCGTACCTAACTCTGCCTAGACGCCTCTTCACAGCCTAAGAGCTAACTAGCCCTAGAGATAGAAAATAAAGCCTACCTTGCCTCAGAGAAATTCCCCAAAGGAAAAGGCAGCCCCCCACATATATTGACTGTGAGTTAAGATGAAAGTCACACACACAGAAATGAAACAGGTTTCAGCAAAGGAGGCCAGACTAACTAAACAGACTGAGGCTAGGAAAAGTATCTTTGCGGTCAGCACAAAAAAGTACAAATAGACCACGCAGAGTGTGCAAAAAGACCTCCGCACCGACTCACGGTGCGGAGGTGCTACTCTGCATCCCAGAGCTTCCAGCTAGCAAGGCAAAATCATGATAGCAAGCTGGACAAGAAAACAATGAACAAATAATTAACTAGCAGGGACTTAGCTTCTGCTGGAGTTGACAGGTCACAAGAAAGATCCAAGAGCGAACTGAGCCAGTACAAGAACATTGACAGCTGGCATGGAGTAACGATCTGAGTGGAGTTAAATAGAGCAGCCAGCCAAAGAATAAACTAAGTCACCTGTGGAAGGAACCTCAGAAGCAGCAGCTCCACTCACAGCCACCAGAGGGAGTCCATGGACAGAACTCGCCGAAGTACCATTCATGACCACAGGAGGGAGTTCGATAACAGAATTCACAACAGTGCATCTTACAGATGTGCCTTTTCTGGGGTGGCTGGGGGCAGGTGTTTTTAGCCAGGGGGGGGCCAATAACCGTGGACCCTCTCCAGGCTATTAATATCTGCCCTCAGTCACTGGCTTTACTACTCTGGCGGAGAAAATTGCGCGGGAGCCCACGCCAATTTTTTCCGCAATTTAACCCTTAAATTTAAGAGCTAGAGCGCTGAAATTTTGCTCATATACACTACTAACATTAGTAGTGTGGAATATGCAAAAAAAAAGGGGGATATGACATTGTTTACTGTATGTAAACCATGTCTCAAATCATGTTGGGTTTTGGCAGGAGAAATGAAAAGCCGGTAATTGAATTACCGGCTTTTCTGCTATATCGCGCTGAAGTTAATATAAATATATGTATATATATAAAACGAAACCCGACTTTTAAGTAGAGATCGCCGACCCGATCCCAGAGTGGGATTGGGTCAGGTATCACGAAACCCAACTTTGCTAAAAGTCAGCGACTTTTGAAAAGTGCCGATCTGTTTCGCTCAACCCTACTTGTGGGCAAGGCCGCTACATCTCATTGACGGCACACTGGTTTAATATTGTGGAAGCTGGGACCCAGTCTGAGCGAGGGACGGAACACGTCCTTCCCACACCAAGGATTGCAGGCCCTACCTCAGTCAGGGTTTCACCCACACTCTACAGCTCCGGAATGTCATGTCCTCAGCCTCCTCCTCCTGCGCATCCTCATCCACTTTACCCTCCGCACCAATCCCAAGCTGGAAGTACTGCAGCACTGCCTCGGCGAAGCCGCAACAGGCTGTGCTGAAGCTAATATGCATAGGTGATAAACCCCACAATGCAGAAGAGGTGTGGACAGCTCTGAAACAGCAGGCAGATCACTGGCTCACACCTCTGAACCTAAAGCCAGGAAAGGTCGTGTGTGACAATGGCCGGAACCTGGTGGCGGCTTTGAGGCGAGGCCAGCTGACACATGTTCCATGCGTGGCCCATGTGCTCAACCTCGTGGTTCAGCGGTTTCTAAAATCATACCCAGAGCTGTCTGATCTGCTCATAAAAGTTCACCGCCTGTCTGCACATTTTCGAAAGTCACCTACTGCTTCAGCCGGCCTTGCCGGCTTTCAGCGCCGTTTGCATCTTCCGGCTCACAGACTGGTGTGTGATGTCCCCACGCGTTGGAATTCAACTCTGCACATGTTGGTCAGGATTTGTGAGCAGAAGAGGGCAGTTGTTGATTACCTGCATCACCTAAGCCGTCGGGAAATGGGTCAAACTCCACACATAACACCTGAGGAGTGGAGATGGATGTCTGACCTATGTACCGTCCTCCAAAACTTTGAGGACTCCACCAAGATGGTGAGTGGCAATGACGCCATTATTAGCGTGACCATACCGCTTCTCTGCCTTCTAAAACGGTCTCTGCTCAAAAACAAACATGATGCATTGCAGGCGGAGCACGCTGAGTTGGAGCAAGAAACAGTAGTGGGTGTGGGTGATAACACACAGCCCAGCCTCATGTCTTCACAACATGCAGTGGACGACTATGACGAGGAGGAGGATGAAGACATGGAGCAACTCTCTGGCCAAATTGAGGATGTGACATGCACACCAGTCATACCCTCGGTTCAGCATGGCTGGCCAGGGGACAGGGGAGATGAGGAGGAGGAGGAGGAGGACAGCATGTTCAGTCATCGTGTTGGTCAGGACACTGAAGTGATGGCTGTTAAGAGTCTGGCGCACATGGCTGACTTTATGGTAAGCTGCCTGGCTCGTGACCCTCGCGTTAAGAACATCTTGGCTGACAATCATTACTGGTTGGTAACACTGTTAGACCCACGCTACAAGGAGAACTTTATGTCTCTTATTCCTGAGGTGGAGAGGTCGGCCAAAATGCAGCAGTTCCAGAAGGCCATAGTCACGGAAGTAGGCAAAGCATTCCCCTCACAAAACTCTAGCGGCATAGGTCAGGAATCAGTGGACAACCAAGGCGTACGGCCGAGAGGGGCACAAGTCCAATCCACCAGTGGTAGGGGAACAGTCTTTAAGATGTGGGACAGTTTTCTCAGCCCCTCACATACCACAGCCCCTGAGGTGCGGGGTAGTGCCACAAGAAATGCTAAGTTTGCCCAGATGCTGAAGGAGTACCTTGCAGATCGAACAACTGTACTCTGACATTCCTCCGTGCCTTACAATTATTGGGTATCCAAGCTGGACACATGGCATGAATTGGCTCTCTACGCCTTGGAAGTCCTGGCCTGCCCTACCGCTAACGTTTTGTCAGAGCGTGCTTTTAGTGCCGCAGGTGGTATAATTACTGATAAATGCACCCGCCTGTCAACTGAGAATGCTGACAGACTGACTCTGATCAAGATGAACAAGGGTTGGATTGGGCCAGACTTCATTACACCACCAGCAAATGAGAGCGGAATTTACATTTTGTAACGGGGATTTGCCATGTACCTCCACTCACCCATGGGTACACACTTCTGGACTTTGGCTAATTGCTGGACTGCTCCTCCTTCTCCTCATGTGCCACCATGATGACCGTTACAAAACTTAGGCCGTAGTATCTTGTATACCCCCAGTGGTAAATTTTTTCACCCATTCATTCAGAATGGGCATTACAACGACAGGAGACCCGCTCCTTAGCAATGGGAACAATGTTTTGAGGCCTTCATGCACGTCTCTATCCAGGGACAATGTGGAGCCTCCCAATTTTTGGTTGCCCTGCCAAAGGGCTATACTACAATACACCTACTTTAGGTTTACAGGCCCTCATGCACGTCTGTATCCAGGGGCATTGTTGAACCTCCCAATTTTTGGCTGCCGTGCCAAAGGGCTATACTACAATACACCCACTTCAGGTTTACAAGCCCTCATGCACGTCTCTATCCAGGGGCATTGGTGAACCTCACAATTTTTGGCTGCCCTGGCAAAGGGCTATACTACAATAGACCCACTTCCTTATAATGGGCACTTCAGGTTTACATGCCCTCATGCACATCTGTATGCAGGGGCATTGGTGAACCTCACAATTTTGGACTGCCCTGGCAAAGGAAAATACTACAATAGACCCACTTCCTCAAAATGGGCACATTATGTCAAGAGACCTTCATGTACGTCTCTTCTCAGGGACATCGGAGTTCCACACAATGTTTTCACGTAAAATCTTTCATGTAATCACAAAAAGTAACATACACCAGCTCTATCTCACTATTGGGTATGTGCCCTTAACATTTCCGCCATGAAAATTCATATTGGTGTCATTTTGGAAGGTTTTCTGTTGAGTCCGTAAAAATGGCGTCAAACTCGGACAAAATTGTTCACAGCTTTGACTTTTGAGTGAGAAATGCTTACAGGGGTCTTCCCCATGCTGTTGCCATGTCATTTGAGCACTCTTCTGAGACTTTTGTGACATTTTTAGGGTTTCTACATGCTGCCGGGGGTCATTTCATAAAAATACTCGGGGCTCCCATAGGATAACATTGGGCTCGGTACTCGGGCCGAGTACACGAGTATCTTGGGACGCTCGGCCTGAGCATCGAGCACCCGAGCATTTTGGTAATCGCTCATCACTACTTAATACCACTGTTATGTACTACAAATCACATAATACTCTATGGATGAGTATTTGAATCCAGAAAAAAAAATCAACTCTTTTTTGGAGTGTTATATGCCACATATATGTACCACAAAGTACTTAATACTATGTGGATGAATAATTCAATCAAGAAAAAAAATCAACTCTTTTTTGGAGTGTTATATGCCACATAAATGTGCCACAAAGAAAGTAGTACACTATGGAAAGTAATTGAATCCAGACAAATTTTCAAAGCTTTTTGGGAGTTTTATATACAGTGCCTTGCAAAAGTTTTCGGCCCCCTGGAACTTTTCAACCTTTTCCCACATATCATGCTTCAAACATAAAGATACCAAATGTAAATTTTTGGTGAAGAATCAACAAGTGGAACACAATTGTGAAGATGAACAAAATGTAATTTTTGTGGAAATTCAAAAACTGAAAAGTGAAGTGTGCAATATTATTCGGCCCCTTTAATTTCAGTGCAGCAAACTCACTCCAGAAGTTTATTGTGGATCCCTGAATGATCCAATGCTGTCCTAAAGGCCTAATGATGATAAAATAATCCACCTGTGTGTAATCAAGTCTCCGTAAAAAATGCACCTGCTCTCTGAAAGTCTCAGGGTTCTGTTTGAAGCACAGAGAGCATCATGAAGACCAAGGAACGCAACAGGCAGGTCTGTGATACTATTATGGAGAAGTTTAAAGCCAGATTTGGATACAAAATGATTTCCAAAACTTTAACATCCCAAATCTACTAATACCCGGCCATCCCTCTAAACTTTCATCTCAAACACGGAGAAGACTGATCAGAGATGCAGCCAAGAGGCCCTTGATCACTCTGGATGAACTGCAGAGATCTACAGCTGAGGTGGGACAAGTCTGTCCATAAGACAACAATCAGTTGTACACTGAACAAATCTGGCCTTTATGGAAGAGTGGCAAGAAGAAAGCCATTTCTCAAAGATATCCATAAAAAGTGTTGCTTAAAGTTTGCAACAAGCCACCTGGAAAACACACCAAACATGTGGAAGAAGGTGCTCTGGTCAGATGAAACCAAAATCAAACTTTTTGGCAACAATGCCAAACGATATGTTTGGCATAAAGGCAACACAGCTCATCACCCTGAACACACCATCCCCACTGTCAAACATGGTGGTGGCAGCATCATGGTTCGGGCCTGCTTTTCTTCAGCAGGGACAGGGAAGATGGTTAAAATTGATGGGAAGATGGATGGAGCCAAATACAGGACCATGCTTGAAGAAAATCTGTTGGAGTCTGCAAAAAACCTGAGACTGGAACAGAGATTTGTCTTCCAACAAGACAATGATCCCAAACATAAAGCAAAATCTACAATGGAATAGTTCACAAATAAACATATCCAGGTGTTAGAATGGCCAAGTCAAAGTCCAGACCTCAATCCAATCGATAATCTGTGGAAAGAGCTGAAAACTGCTCTTCACAAACGGTCTCCATCAAACCTCACTGAGTTCGAGCTGTTTGCCAAGGAGGAATGGGCAAGAATTTCAGTCTCTCAATGTACAAAAATGATAGAGACATACCCCAAGCGACATGTAGCTGTAATCACAGCAAAAGGTGGCACAACAAAGTATTAAGTTAAAGGTGCCGAATAATATCGCACGCCCCACTTTTCAGTTTTTGAATTTCTACAAAAATGTAAAATAACCAATAAATTTTGTTCAGCTTCACAATTGTGTTCCATTTGTTATTGATTCTTCACCAAAAATTAACATTCGGTATTTTTATGTTTGAAGCATGATATGTGGGAAAAGTTTGAAAGTTCTAGGGGGCCGAATACTTTCGCAAGGCACTGTACCAACTAAATGTACTACAAATCAAGCAATACCATATTGATAAGTAATTGAATCCAGAAAAAAAAATCTAAGATTTTAAGGAGTTTTATATACCACATAAATGTACCACAAAGCATGTAATACTGTAGTGAATCAAAAAAAAATTCAACTATTTTTTGGAGTGTTATATACCACTGAAATGTGCCACAAATACTTAATACTCTATGGATAACAAAATAGTCAATTTTTCAGTTAAAAAAAAATTGGTCCCATTGAACCGATATACATTTAGCAGTGGACTGCAAAGCCCTAGGCCCTGCTTAGTGACTGTATTCTGCCACTCCCCTTGTTCCTGCAGCTATACTTCCCTTGGCTAAATGCAGAATGTATCTGATACCATTATAAAGCACAGATTTAGCCCTCACAAGGGCTGTTAGAATAATGGTTCAAAATCAGTACCAGCAATGCTAGAGGACTTTGATTCATTCAACTATCCACACACAGTCCAGGACAAGCACTCTCTCCCTCCAATAAGAACTGTCCCTGAGCTGTCCAATGGCATCATGTACCGAGCATCGCAGTGCCTGTCCTTTTATAACCTCTGATTACGTCATACTGCCTGCCAATCACAGTAATGCCACTACCATTATGGCTATGGCATTACAATGACTCGCTGTTAATTCCCGCATGATTATTGGCTATGTGACAAGTGCCAAACATACAAGGTGGAGATTTAAGTTTCAAATTGGAGCATTAGCTAATGATTGCCGAGTGCCGAGCACATCCGTGCATCCAGATACTCGAGTAATATCCAAGTATCATTGAGCATGTTCGCTCATTCTTTAGTTTTATAATTTTTTCTTAACTTTTTTTACTTAGTCCCTTTATGAGACTTGGACATGTTATACAACTGGCTGTTGCTGCAGGAGTTTGGCTGTCAGTGAAGCCAAGCTTTCAGCATAGAAACTGTTGGCAAAGATTCTCTGCATGATCACCATTATGTAACTATATATATATCATAGTGCAGGAACACGTTTCTCATTATAATTTAGAAGAACGGAGCATGGGGATAAAGAGACTGAATTCTGCCACTCTCCTTGCTCCTGCAGCTATACTTCCCTTGGCTAAATGCAGAATGTATCTGATACAATTATGAAGCACAGACTTAGCCCTCACAAGGGCTGTTACTATAATGGTTCAAAATCATTTTTTTATGCTGTGTGACTTCCAGGCAGAAAAAAACCCTGCAGAACGGATCCGAAGGAGAGAAGTTGAGGGTGGACTGAATTAGCCAGTGCTTTGGGTCAGGTGACAGTGACGAAGACTTAAATTCAAAAGGCCAACTTGCCAAAAATAGAGGAAATTTGGTGCCAAGGGAAGTGACAGTTTCTCCTGCTGAAGCTCCAGCATCTGAGACAGTTGGTTGCAGCAGTGTGTACCAGCAATGCCCAGACTCAGATGACGATCAAGCATCGAAGACCAGAGCTACGCCAGTCAAAGTCCAGACTCCACTTGTTTATGGTCAAGCACCGACCAACATGATGACAGTCAGCAGCCAAGAACCTGCCTCCAATGTTACGAACCAAAGAGACATTCATCGGCGGTCAAGCACCGAAGAGCCCTGAAGACATCCAGCCAGAGATTCGAGCCTGGGATTGTGATCGGAGGTGATATGTGAGACAGGCCATCAATTTCACAGAGACTTAAGGTACTGGGGTGCGCAGAGGGAGGACTTCAGGCTAGACAAGGTCTGGCTGATGCTAGAGTGGCACAGAGAGAGCTGATAGACTTTGTCAGGAAAACATGCGATTAGTGAGATGGAGCAGCGGCCTTTGTCAGGATCCAGATATTCCCAGGGACAGCTTAGTGAATAACTAAAATATTTGAGTCATCTAATGACATGAGATATAAATGTTAGTCAGCGGGCTGTCATATAATATTATATTAATAAAAAGTGCAGATAAAATTTTATGTTGTAAAATTAGTTTGATAGCCTTTTTTGGTCTGGACATGTAGTGGTATAAATATACAATTGAGCATTCATTTTTGATTGATTATTGTGCTTTTATTCTATTTTCTTCCTTGTTGTATTTAGTCACCACATCTCTAAGTCTGGACACATATTTGAAATATTCAAATAATAATGATCTGTGAACATGATAGATCATACCAGCCCCACATAAAAAGGTCAAACAGACCTGAAAATGTTACTTGTCTAGTAGGAAGATCACTGATACTGAGAGAGCTAGATAATAGACTCATGGAGAGATGTCTGTACTGAGATTATCAAGACTGAAATGAAAAACAATATTTATGTTTTTCCTACTGTGGACTCATCTATTTTGTGCACTTTTCCATGAAGACCTTTGTGTTCACAGCATTGCAGAACTAAGCACATTAAAAACCGTTGTCAAAAAGGTGGCACATGGCCATCATGATTAATTGTACAATGATGCATAGCGCATCAGTTTTACTAGTTACTTTTTAATGGAACAATTAATAAACTCTTTTTGCCTGCACATTTTTCCTCATATCATAAATAGATTTTACAATGTGGGCACGTCAGTTTAACAACATTGTGCCCCATACTCATCGACCTTAAAAATGTCCATTTTAGAACAGAACAATAAAAAGAAATGATGGTGAATACTACGTCATGTAATTTACTGCAGTAAATATCCTAATGTGTTGGGTGGCTTACTCTTCATAATTAATGTTTAATCTCCTTTAGAATATTAAATCATTATATACTTACTCATCCTATTAAATGCCTTATCACCAGCTGATGAGAAAATATGTCCCAATTCTCACTATGTCCAGATATATAAGGATCAGTCTCAATGCCATCATCAAAATATAACTTTGAGTCTCTGAGAAGTTCAGAACTAAGACAAGAAATCAATCATGTCTGGAATCAAAGGAGGACCAAACTGCCAGAAGAGCTCGTGCCAGAATCCGTGCAAGGATCCCTGCCAAAAAGTGCCTGTCTGTGTAAATCCTTGCCAAGACCGTAAGTTACTCTTTTTCTGCTTTGCTTTTTGCGTATTGTTTGTAAACTTTACACATTAATTACCGTAGTATTATAGAACTTTGCTCCAGTATTTTACAATACTATTATTTTAACAAAGATATTAAAAAATGTAAAAAAGTAATGCATTTAAAAACTGTAAAAAATAGCCGTAGATGTCTTGTTGAAAACATGTCATATTAAAGGTTAGGTTTAGTGCACACTTCATATGCTCTTACGTTCAGCCTGTACAAAGATGTCCTGATATATAATTTGCAGCTGTATGCTATTCAGCTACCTACTTTACCACTTGATTTAAAACAGGTTTTTATTGAAAAGAGTGGTTGAACATGTTTTTTGATACAGTAAAATGATTTAGGCTAAGAAATGGGATATGTTCTGTGTACTTAAATTTAATAATGAATAGTGTTTTCCAAGAAGTAATCCACAAACACTGACTAGTATATCACTCCGACACCTGTCCTGCATAGGCGGTACAACAGCATCCTATAGACTTCAACAGGTTCCAGCACAGCTCCATAGTGCTCAGACATTGTACATAAATAACGATACGACCATAATCATACATAACTCTGCAGATATTGTTTCAAAATGCAGTGAACACAGAATGAATGTTTCTCTTTTCTAGCTTGCCAATCTGGATCCCAGTACTCCGGCTACAGCAATCAACAAGGTTGTGGACAATTCCCCAAGCAAGGTAAAAATAATGTGGTATTTAATGCCTGTATGCGCAGGTCAAAACTGTAGTGTATACAAGCTACCTTATATGGGTTGATTCGTAGAAGTGCATTTGGGATATATTATCAAGAAAAACTAAGATCCGCACTAATTGCTGAAAAAAAAACCTCCCAAGAAGTATGCAGCTCAGGTGATAGAAGCACACAGCTCCTTCCTGAGCCCGCACACAGAGCAGCGGATGGATTCAGTAGAAGGCATTGATCTTTTATTGTGTGCATTTCCTGCTGTGTGTGGGCTCAGGCAGAAGCTTTAGGCCTCTATAGCTGGAGCTGCGCACCACTCAAGCTTTTTTTTTCACTTATTTACTTGAAGTTAATGGGCACTCAAATATAAAAAAAAATGATAAAGGGGTTTAGTTATTCTTCAAAATAGATGAGTAACTGGTATATATTCACTTTTTCATCAGATCCCTGCAACCCCTGCTGTCCACCTCCCTGCTGTCCTGATCCCTGCTGTCCTGATCCCTGCCAAGGTCAAGGGAATTTTTATTGCAATAAATGAAGATTTGACACCTGTGTTCCTTGCATCATAGAGATGACCATGGCACTACTGTATAATGGTGCGCAAGTAGCATCTACACCCCTTTAATGATACATATGAAAACTTGGCACTCAGAGTAGATAAAATTGAATAAATCATTTAATAAGCAATCCAACATTAAGGTCCCTCAGTGTGCCTATTGTCCAGTTAAATCATTTATTTAGTTTCATCTACTCTGAGTGCATTCCTTGCATCGTTCCCCATCTTTCTGCAAATGTATTACAAATTGTCCTAATAAACTTCTGAATCCTGACCGTCGCTTTAACTTGCTGTTTACTCATCTGTTCTGTTATTCAATAAAATGCTGTTATTAACATATGGTTTATGTATTCATTTTTTATGCATTAAAAATCTTTTATTATAGTGAACCAGTCCTTAGAAAAATATGCTATTGACCTGCAGATATGGAGTTAATCTGCAAGTTAACGTCAATCATCCGTGCCTTTATAGACTTTCTACTAGGCACTGCTCCTGATAGCCAGTTTCCTAGTCCACACTGATGAGGGGCAAAAACCCTGAAACAGCTGTCTGTGGATGGATACCATGCTTGGCATAGGTGGTTTTCCTTTATTGGATGCTTTCCTTTATTGGATGCTGCCCTTCCCTTGGTTGTTCCTTCCCGGGGAAAGGCCTGGCTATTCACTGCCTGTGTTGAGAAACACGTGATGGTGTCTCTGCAGCTCCTCTACATGCAACGTCATTGTTAACATGCCCGATGCCCCCATTAATGCGACCGCTACTTGGAGAAAATCAATTGTAAGCCTCCTGGCAGCACTCCGGATTCAGCCTCGGGGTTGGCGCTGGCATGGGTTCTGTAAATACTCAGAGTATACATAGCAGCGGCAGTAACTGTGCCCCCCATAGTGACTGAAAGCTGAGTCTGCATTAGGGTGGGCTGTCAGTCGGTGTTGGGGGCGAGGTTACAGCCACCACTCTGCATACTCAAAATAATGATTGAACCCGCATTGGCGACACTCCCGTGACTAAAAACTGAACGCTGCAAAGGGGAATAAAGTTCTGTAGGATAGTAATTTTTTTTCAAGTTCTTTTTACAGCATCGATGTAGGTAAGATAAAAAATAACAACAAACGGACAGATGAACGGTCCTTTCTAAGAAAAAAAAAAGCAGACATGTTTTTCTAATCAAAAACAATACTTTTAAGAAATAAAAATGTCAAAGATCAAATGCTTCTCATATGCAATGCAAAGCTTTTCTAGCGAATAACCAATATATTGAGAAAAGGAGTATAAATAGATTTATCAACCAAAAAGAACCAAAAAACATACCCCTAAAATTTAACTTTTAATACTCATAGGTAAAAATTAACCTAAGCAAGGGTCAGGAGACGACGGTTAATCATAACAATATAATCTTAACACTAAAAAGAATAGAGGTACTCTACCTTACCGCGAAGGTTGGCACCCTAAGTTCAACATGACGCCCCCACTCAACGACGGCTCTCCCTTAAGACCCTAAGAAGGACTAATAAAGAAACACCATCACCAACACCAGTATATCTAAAGTGCTAATGTGCTTAAAGTGCTTAATCAATAACACCTGCATAGGTATATTCTTGATTGTTTAACATACCAATTTATTTTGGGATTCTTAGTTATATAGATCCTGATGCCTTACAACTAATGTGCAGCTGTAAGCAAGAGTATAAGTTCAAAAAATAATTACTACTTATGCCATTTCTTATGGCTACTCATATTTTCTTAGCACCCACAGTGTGCATACAGACTAAATATGTTCCAGAGCACTAAAAATACATATGTTCCCCTCAAATTTTCACAGAGATACATCTGTGAGCACCTTTCTGGAACAAAAAGGGAGGAAACATGTTCCTCTGGGTTAATCAAGGTTAATTTCTTAAAGAGTTAATTTTCAGTCTGACACAACCATAACCCGCTACCAAAACTCAGCGGCTGCAATATATCTGAAAAAAACAAATAGTACCAGTATGCTCCACAGATGATATATTCCTTAGTCATATATTACATTTAGAAATAATGCAGGAAAGCAATAGATCCATAGATTGATCGTGGTCACAGAAAATAATAGTACAAATTGTACTTATCCAATCAATTGCCCATCCTGACGTGTTTCCCTCAGGATAATAAGCCAGGTTTCTTCAGGGGACCAAAAGGGGCTTCTCCTGACGGGAGGCTGCTACAGTGAGCCTCACCCCATCCTGACCGCTCACAATGAAGGGTTACCTGCCTATCCGCTTTCCTGTTTAAATAACATTTACCACCATAATCGGTGTCCCTCCTGGCCGGAGGGTGACGTATCGCAAGTCCGGTCACGTCACCAGACTTCCGGCGCTTGACACGCACACGTGTCACGGCCTGGGGAGGATACTGGGGGTGGCACTCTGTGGTGACACGCACTGTGTTCCAACGTGCGCAATTACAGTAAGCTAAAAAGGCAACCCATCTACCTTAAAAGATACTGGACAGCGGCGCCGTCTTCAAATATAATGGAACAATAGTGCGTTCCATCATGTGCTCTCACATTGAGTGGCAGCCTCAAATGATATGGGGTTAATCTGCAAGTTAACATCATTGTTAACATGCCCGATGCCCCCACTTATGCGACTGCTACTGGGGAAAAATCAATTGTAAGCCTCCTGGCAGCACTCCGGATTCAGCCACGGGGTTGGCGCTGGCATGGGTACTGTAAATACTCAGAGTATACAGAACAGCGGCAGTAACTGCGCCCCACACAGTGACTGAAAGCTGAGTCTGCATTGGGGCGGGCTGTCAGTTGGTGTTGGGGCGAGGTTACAGCCACCACTTAAAATAATGATTGAACCCGCATTGGCGACACTCCCGTGACTGAAACCGGAACGCTACAGAGGGGAATAGAGATCTGTAGGATAGTAACATTTTCTCAAGTTCCTTTTAAAGCATTGATGTAGGTAAGATGAAAAATAACAACCAATGGACAGATAAACAGTCCTTTCTAAGAAAAAAAGCAGACTTTTTTTTCTAATCAAAAACAATACTTTTAAGAAATAAAAATGTCAAAGATCAAATGCTTCTCATATGCAATGCAAAGCTTTTTTAGTGTAAACATACTCAAAAGAGTATTCCCATCTCCAAGATCCTATCCCAGTATGTAGTAGTTGCAATAATAATAATAATAATAATAATAATTTTAACAGATACCTTCAATTTGAAATGTCGTACATTTCTTCTGATAACTATGTCACTTATGCCATGTGCAGGACATTGCAGTAGCTTAAAGGGACACTGTCACCTGAATTTGGAGGGAACAATCTTCAGCCATGGAGGCGGGGTTTTTGGGTTTTTGATTCACCCTTTCCTTACCCGCTGGCTGCATGCTGGCTGCAATATTGGATTGAAGTTTATTATCTGTCCTCCGTAGTACATGCCTGCACAAGGTTCAATCTTGCCTTGCGCAGGCGTGTACTATGGAGGATAGAGAATGAACTTAAATCCAATATTGCAGCCAGCATGCAGCCAGCGGGTAAGGAAAGGGTGAATCAAACACCCGAAGACCCTGCCTCCATGGCTGAAGATTGTTCCCTCCGTTTTGTACAACGTTCCAGTAGTCTTGTATAACAGCTAGCATATAATAAAGGTATACAAGATTCCATACAAGACGTGTATTGTATTCAGATGTGACTTTTCACATATGCAAAAAATTGTCCAAGTGTCATCAGTGTTTTTCATCCTTGTTTCATCAGTGTTTGTTGAGTGTTCGGGTATGAAGTAGCCTAAAAAAGGTCTAACTTAAGCCCCATAAAATGAACATAATACACAGCATGTCAAAACGACTTGTTCTGACTTTTTCCACTTCTTTTATCTACTTCATGGTTCAGAAACCATAAAGCAGTTAAAGGGGTCGTCCACTACACGGACAATCCCATCTTAATCAGCATGTTTAAACCATTCACTTCTACTGCTGGTGATCTCTCAGGGATCACATGAGGTTGTTATGTCATGTGAACCCTGCCCTCAATCAGTGCTGTCTTCACTCTCCCCACTTTCGGACAAATCAGACATCCAGAGGAAGGTAGAGCTGCGGCTAGCTGCAGACATCCTCTTGTTGTCTAAAATGTCTAAAGGCAGATGCATTGAAGCCAGCACTGATTTTCATGCAGTCCTTATGTGACTTAACAATGTCATGTGATCCCCAGGAGGGGAAATGCCGACACCACTGGAATTGCCCCGACTCTGGAGGTGAGTATGAGCGTTGTTATTTTACTGGGGCAAATATACTAATTGAGACGGAGTTGTCTGAGTAGTGGAAAACTACTTTAAAAGAAGTGTCATGCTGATTCTTCGCAGAATAGAGTAATGAATGCCTGTGCCAGAGTCGCTGCATTGACATTTAAAATTTGCTGTGTGCTCATAGCCTACAGTGTTTTATCATTTAATTTCATGTATGGATAAAAAAATGACAAAACTTCTGTAATGACAGAGCCGGCAGATAATGTGAAGGTGAAAATAGAATGTAATATTAATTCACCAGCTTGATAGATTATAGAGTATTGCCAAAATTATTTATTATTCACAGACTAATCAAATTGGAGTGATTCATAAAAATTAAATGTTATTAGATATTAATTAAAATTCATAGAATTATACAAGTAAAATTAAAATTACACTGAAAATCTGCCAGCCAGAGGTTTTTTAGGTTATTTAACATGTAGTTTCCTTAGCTCTATATATTTATTAATATGATAGATGGTTTATTAAAGAATCTCAATTGTGAGATTTCTTTTAGTATAGTTCTATCAATTTAAACATATAAAGTATACTACCTAATCCTAATATTATAATAGGCAGGTATCATTAATCAGTGACAATTTAAGTTTTATGTCCTGAATAGATAAGAGTGGACCTTTCAAGGTTTGGTTTGGTTCAATTTGTTGAACGTTTAGACGTTCACGAACATGTTTGCCAAACAGTTCAACGAATGTACCCGAACCCCATTAGGTTCAATAGAAGGCTAAACAAAATGTATAAGCAATACCTTAAGGGGTGTCAAGCAGCTAAAATTAGGGGCAGACACCATGAAAAGTGGCATTAATTAACACACAGTAGAAATTTGCAAATGGCACAGTAGCAGTCAGCTATAATCCATGCATGGGGTATCAGGGTCTAGCCTAGCCAGCTTTGAATTGAAGTTTCAATGAGGACCTGGTGGTTAAGGGAGTGGTAAAATTCTCCTTAGCTGGGAGCCCTGATACCTCATGCAACACTTCCAATTTTTTTCCCAGTCACACTCAGATGGCACAAGCATCAGTTTCATACAGTACTATTGGTAGAAAAATGTAAGGGAAGTAACATAGGTTGTTGACTGATCAACTGACCCACAGTAGAATTTTTTATAATGGCATAGAAGGAGTCAGCCATGGGCCATGCATAAGGTATCAGGGCCTGACCCAGCATTTAGAGGTTTTAATTGAAGTTTCAATGAGGACCTGATGGTTAATGGAGCGGTGAAAGCCATCTTAGCTGGGAGCCCTTATACCTCATGCAATACCTCCAATTTTTTTTCCAGCCACACTCAGATGGCACAAACATCAGTTTCATATGGTAATATTGGTAGAAAAATGTAAGGAACGTAACACAGATGGTTGACTGAACGTAAATGCAGGCCTGCCTGTCTGGGAGCCCTACTTACACAGGCAACCCACCAAATGGAGAGCCAACTTGGAGTCTCCACATTTCAAAAAATTATTGTCACACACCACTAAAATGGCATCAATTTTCACAGAGCAGGAACAGTATAATCGACCTCTGACACACCTTCTACTACAGGCATCTTTCCAAATGTAGACTCAGCTTGGAGTCTCCAGTTTTCAAAACATTATTGTCACACACCACTAAAGTGGCATCAATTTCCACAGAGTAGAAACAGTTTAATAGGCCTCTGACACACTTCCTACTACAGGCAACCCACCAGATGGAGACCCAACTCGGAATATCCGCATTTAAAAAAAAATTTGTGACACACCAATAAAGTGGCATTAATTTCCACAGAGTACAAATATTACAATAGGCCTCTCACACATCTTACACCACAGGCAAGCCACCAGATGGAGACCAAACTTGGAGTCTCCAGACTTAAAAAAAAATTGTTTGTAACATCAGCAGCAGTAACAACAGCAGGTACAGAAGACACCACAAAGGTGATACAGACTGCAATAATGTGAGATCAATGCATGACACTAAAAACGTCACCATCGCCTAGTCTGCCCAGTCTGCGATCCATGACTTGTTTATTTTGATGAAAGTTAGGTGGTCTACATTTCCATGGGACAGCCGGATGCGCTTATCCATCAGGACACCACCAGCAGCTCTGAAGACAAATTCGACAGAACACTGGCTGCTGGGCATGACAAAACCTTCAAGGCGTGACAAGCAAGCTCAGGTCACTCTTCCATTTCTTGAAGATTAAAATACAAAAGAGTTGAAACCTCCCTGATGGCATTGACATTGAGCTCCAGATATTCCTGCACCATCATCTCCAGTTTTTCACAACGTGTAAGACTTGTATTCTGTTGTGTTGGTTCATGAGCTGTTCTAAAAAATGTAAGAAACGACTAACAGCAATTACTTATGCCACTTACACTACAGCTGCTGCCGCTAATGTTTTTGCGATGATGCTTTGATGTTCCCAGGGGTGGATATGAAGAACTGGGATGCACCCTGATTCTTCACTGCTTTTTTGGGGAAAACAACTCTTAAGATTGTCTACAAGCATTTTTGATACTTTACCATGCACGTGTCCCTTTTTGGGGGGGAAGCATCTGGCTAAATTTACCCTTCTGCTGATGATCTAAAAGCGTTGCAACCTAGTAGTCAGTCAGTCACTATTTCTAAACCTAAGAATACGGACATTATGTTGAAGATAGCGCAGCAAGAAGGTGCTTCCTTGAGGTACAAGTCCATGGTGTGCTGGTGGCAGGGCAACACTCATGGTTGCTTTCTCCATCCTCTTCATCCCCTCCCTCTAACCATGGACAACAGAGAGGAAATCATTATCCTCTTCATTACCTGACTGTTGTGCATCCATCACCTCATCCTTCTCCATTTGTTCCTCGGCTTCTGCTCCTTCTCTAACAGTTTTTCTGTACCAAGAGCATCCCACTATCGCAGTAAGCAACCCTCCCATGTCACCCGCCTGTGCGACGACAGTCTGGAAATTTGAAATATTGTTATCCCTTCTGCACACTATGCTTCTACCTCTTCCTCTGGAACCACCACCTCCTCGTGCATGCTATTCAAATTGTGCTCCAGCATGTAGATGAAAGGAATAGTGATGCTCATGACAGCATGATCAGAGCTAACCATTTTAGTAGCCATTTCAAAACTGTGCAGAAAGGTGCAGAGGTCATTCATCCGTGCCCACGGCATAATCATTATTTGCACCATGTTCGTACTGCGTTGTCTCAGGCTATGCAAAAGAACATACTGTACGAGGGCTTGTTGCTGCTGTCACAGTCGCTGCAACATGTACAGAGTGGAATTCCACCCTGTCGGAACATCTCAAATCAAGCATTTAACCAGTCGGCCGAAAGACTTCTGTAGCGATTCAAGTCGATGACCTGAGGGTTGCTATAGTCAGAAGTGGTCACACTGCTTTCACCCGCTGCACATCCTGGCCAGGATAGTGGCAGAGAAATTGCTGTACCAACAGGTTGAGTACGTTAGCCATGCAAGGTACGTGGGTGAGGTTGCCCCAGTGCAGGGCCGTCATCTGGTTTGCACTGATATTGCACACGGCTTTCCCTGGCCCCAGGTTCAGTGGAGACAGCTATTGCTCTAAATGTGTGTGGTATTTCCTGAGGAAGAAGTCATATTTGTTCTTATATTGTTCTTATATTGTTCTTATATTTGTATTATGTGTAGGAAAGGCGTAGTGCTGGATTTGACCACTAGATAGGGTATTTCAGTGTAGATAGTTACTGTGTGAGGGGTCACTGTGATATAAGATAGGTCAATGTGATATAAGATAGGGGAGCTTACTGGTTGGGACAGTAGAAGGGCCTGAGCGCCCATAGAGCTCAGGGGGGCTGTTAGCCCAACAACAGTTAGGCCCTGAAAAAATCACAAGCATAATTCTCCACCATCCAGAACCCCATTACCAGCTTGGCCAAAGCCATAAAAGCATCAGCAGCTTCAGTACGGAAGATTTATTTAAAGTAAACATGGCAGAAAAGACGGGAAGGTCGCTTGCCATATGGCAGTTGTTTGCATGGGCCGATGTCATCAGAGCCGATGTGAAATGGCTGAGGGAACTCCAAAATAAGGCAAGGGATCTGGACAGGGAGGAAGCTGAAATGCCGTATGAGGCGGTAAGACCTGGGCTTGAGCCGTGTGAGGAGGAGAGTATTAAAGGGAAAGCTGAAATGACATGCACTGTGAAAACTTAACCCCTTAGCGACCGCCGATACGCCTTTTAACGGCGGCCGCTAAGGGTACTTAAACCACAGCGCCGTTAATTAACGGCGCTGTGGAAAAAGTCCATAGCGCCCCCCAGAGGCCGATTTTCTCCGGGGTCTCGGCTGCCGAGGGTAGCCGAGACCCCAGAGAACATGATTCGGGGGTTTTTTAACCCACCCCGCATTTGCGATCGCCGGTAATTAACCGTTTACCGGCGATCGCAAAAAAAAAAAAAAAAGCGATCTCTTTTTAATTTCTCTGTCCTCCGATGTGATCGCACATCGGAGGACAGAGAAAAGGGGTCCCAGGTGGCCCCCCAATACTCACCTAGCTCCCCCGATGCTCCTCGTGTCTCCCGGTGGGCGCCGCCATCTTCAAAATGGCGGGCGCATGCGCAGTGCGCCCGCCGGCCGGCACCGGGAGAATCTTTGGGGTCTCGGCTGCCGGGGGTAGCCGAGACCCCAAAGAGCACGATCGGGGTCGGTATTACCGACCCCTGTTTTGCGATCGCCGGTAATTAACTGTTTACCGGCGACCGCAAAAAAAAAAAAAAAAGTAAAGTGTAATTCTCTGTCCTCTGATGTGATCGCACATCAGAGGACAGAGAAATAGGGGGATTCGGGGACCCTAGCATACTCACCTAGGTCCCTGGATCCTCTTGCTGCTCCTCCTGGCCTCCGGCAGCAGAAAATGGCGGACGCATGCTCAGTGCGCCCGCCATCTGTCTCCATCTGCCGGCCGGCAGGAGAACAGCAGTTGGGGCTAAAATTAGGGTTGGGGGTAGGGTTAGGGGTAGGGTTAGGGTTAGGGGTATGGGTAGGGTTAGGGTTAGGGGTAGGGGTAGGGTTAGGGGTAGGGTTAGGGGTAGGGTTAGGGGTAGGGTTAGGGGTAGGGTTAGGGTTAGGGTTAGGGGTAGGGTTAGGGTTAGGTTAGGGTTAGGTTAGGGGTAGGGTTAGGGGTAGGGTTAGGTTAGGGTTAGGGGTAGGGTTAGGGGTAGGGTTAGGGTTAGGTTAGGGGTAGGGTTAGGGGTAGGGTTAGGGGTAGGGTTAGGGTTAGGGGTAGGGGTAGGGTTAGGTTAGGGGTAGGGCTAGGGTTAGGGCTAGGGTTGGGGCTAAATTTAGGGTTAGGGTTGGGGCTAAATTTAGGGTTAGGGTTGGGGATAAACTTAGGGTTAGGCTTCTTTCACACTTACGTCGGTACGGGGCCGTCGCAATGCGTCGGCCCGACATATCGACGCACGTTGTGAAAATTGTGCACAACGTGGGCAGCAGCTGTAGTTTTTCAACACATCCGCTGCCCAATCTATGTCCTGGGGTGGAGGGGGCGGAGTTGCGGCCACGCATGCGCGGTCAGAAATGGCGGATGCGACGTACAAAAAAACGTTTCATTGAACTTTTTTTGTGCCGACGCTCCGCCAAAACACAACTGATCCAGTGCACGACGGACGCGACGTGTGGCCATCCGTCACGATCCGTCGGCAATACAAGTCTATGGGCAAAAAACGCATCCTGCGGGCACATTTGCAGGATCCGTTTCTTGTCCAAAACGACGGATTGCGACGGAATGCCAAACGACGCAAGTGTGAAAGAAGCCCTAGGGCTAGGGTTAGGGTTGGGGCTAAAGTTAGGGCTAGGGTTGGGGCTAAAGTTAGGGTTAGAGCTGGGATTAGGGTTAGGGTTTGGATTAGGGTTGGTATTAGGGTTAGGGTTGGCATTAGGGTTACGCTTGGGATTAGGGTTAGGTTTGGGATTAGGGTTAAGGTTAGGGTTGTGATCAGGGGTGTATTGGGATTAGGGTTAGGTTTGAGGTTAGGGTTGAGATTAGGATTAGGGGTGTGTTGGATTTAGGGTTTTGATTAGGGTTATGGTTAGGGTTGACATTAGGGTTGTTTTGGGGTAAGGGTTGTGATTATGGTTAGGGTTAGTGATTAGGATTATGGATCAGGTTGGGATTAGGGTTAGGGGTGTGTTGGGGTTAGGGTTGGAGCTAGAATTGGGGGGTTTCCACTGTTTAGGTACATCAGGGGGTCTCCAAACACGACAGCCAATTTTGCGCTCAAAAAGTCAAATGGTGCTCCCTCCCTTCTGAGCTCTGCTGTGCGCCCAAACAGTGGGTTACCCCCACATATGGGGCATCAGCGTACTCGGGATAAATTGGACAACAACTTCTGGGGTCCAATTTCTCTTGTTACCCTTGTGAAAATAAAAACTTGGGGGCTACAAAATCTTTTTTGTGAAAAAAAAAATATTTTTTATTTTCACGACTCTGCATTCTAAACTTCTGTGAAGCACTTGGGCATTCAAAGTTCTCACCACACATCTAGATAAGTTCCTTGGGGGGTCTAGTTTCCAAAATGGGGTCACTTGTGGGGGGTTACTACAGTTTAGGTACATCAGGGGCTCTGCAATCGCAACATAATGCCCACAGACCATTCTATCAAAGTCTGCATTCCAAAAAGGCGCTCCTTCCCTTCCGAGCTCTGCCGTGCGCCCAAACCGTGGTTTACCCCCACATATGGCGCATCAGCGTACTCGGGATAAATTGGACAACAACTATTGCAGTCCAATTTCTCCTGTTACCCTTGTGAAAATAAAAACTTGGGGGCTACAATATCTTTTTTGTGGAAAAAAAAATATTTTTTATTTTCACGACTCTGCATTCTAAACTTCTGTGAAGCACTTGGGCATTCAAAGTTCTCACCACACATCTAGATAAGTTCCTTGGGGGGTCTAGTTTCCAAAATGGGGTCACTTGTGGAGGGTTTCTACTGGTTAGGTACATCAGGGGCTTTGCAAACGCAACATAATACCCGCAGACCATTCTATCAAAGTCTGCATTCCAAAACGGCGCTCCTTCCTTCCGAGCTCTGCCGTGCGCCCAAACAGTGGTTTACCCCCACATATGGGGTACCAGCATACTCAGGACAAATTGGACAACAACTTTTGGGGTCCAATTTCTCTTGTTACCCTTGTGAAAATAAAAATTTGGTGGCTAAAAAATCTTTTTTGTGGAAAAAAAAATATTTTTTATTTTCACGGCTCTGCATTATAAACTTCTGTGAAGCACTTGGGCATTCAAGGTTCTCACCACACATCTAGATAAGTTCCATGGGGGGTCTAGTTTCCAAAATGGGGTCAATTGTGGGGGATTTCTACTGTTTAGGCACATCAGGGGCTCTTCAAACGCGACATGGCGTCCGATCTCAATTCCAGCCAATTCTACATTGAAAAAGTAAAACGGCACTCTTTCTCTTCCAAGCTCTGCGGTGCACCCAAACAGTGGTTTACCCCCACATATTGGGTATCGACGTACTCAGGAGAAATTGCACAACAACTTTAGTGGTCTAATTTCTCCTGTTACCCTTGTGAAAATAAAAATTTGTGGGCAAAACGATCATTTTTGTGGAAAAAATGCAATTTTTTTTTTCACGGCTCTACGTTATAAACTTCTGTGAAGCACATGGGGGTTCAAAGTGCTCGCCACACATCTAGATAAGTTCCTTAAGGGGTCTAGTTTCCAAAATGGTGTCACTTGTGGGGGGTTTCCACTGTTTAGGCACATCAGGGGCTCTCCAAACGCGACATGGCGTCCAATCTCAATTCCAGCCAATTCTACATTGAAAAAGTAAAACGGCACTCCTTCTCTTCCAAGCTCTGCGGTGCGCCCTAACAGTTGTTTACCCCCACATATTGGGTATCAGCGTACTCAGGAGAAATTGCACAACAACTTTTGTGGTCTAATTTCTCCTATTACCCTTGTGAAAATAAGAATTTGTGGGCGAAAAATCATTTTTGTGTAAACAAAAGCGATTTTTTATTTTCACGGCTCTACGTTATAAACTTCTGTGAAGCACTTGGGGGTTCAAAGTGCTCACCACACATCTAGATAAGTTCCTTAAGGGGTCTAGTTTCCAAAATGGTGTCACTTGTGGGGAGTTTCCACTGTTTAGGTACATCAGGGGCTCTCTAAATGTGACATGGTGTCCGATCTCAATTCCAGCCAATTCTGCATTGAAAAAGTCAAACGGCGCTCCTTCACTTCTAAGTTCTGCGGTGCGCCCTAACAGTGGTTTACCCCCACATATGGGGTATTGGCGTATTCAGGAGAAATTGCATAACAAAATTTATGGTTACATTTCTGTTTTTACACTTGTGAAAATAAAAAAAATGGTTCTGAATTAAGATGTTTGCAAAAAAAAGTTAAATGTTCATTTTTTCCTTCCACATTGTTTCAGTTCCTGTGAAGCACGTAAAGGGTTAATAAACTTCTTGAATGTGGTTTTGAGAACCTTGAGGGGTGTAGTTTTTAGAATGGTGTCACACTTCATTATTTTCTATCATATAGACCCCTCAAAATGACTTCAAATGTGATGTGGTCCCTAAAAAAAAATGGTGTTGTAAAAATGAGAAATTGCTGGTCAACTTTTAACCCTTATAACTCCCTAACAAAAAAAAATTTTGTTTCCAAAATTGTGCTGATGTAAAGTAGACATGTGGGAAATGTTATTTATTAACTATTTTTCATGACATATCTCTCTGATTTAAGGGCATAAAAATACAAAGTTTGAAAATTGCAAAATTTTAAAAATTTTCGCCATATTTCCGTTTTTTTCATAAATAATCGCAAGTAATATCGAAGAAATGTTACCACTAACATGAAGTACAATATGTTACGAAAAAACAATCTCAGAATCAGCGGGATCCGTTGAAGCGTTCCAGAGTTATAACCTCATAAAGTGACAGTGGTCAGAATTGCAAAAATTGGCCTGGTCATTAAGTACCAAATTGGCTCTGTCACTAAGGGGTTAAGCGTTGTGTTTGAAGTTATACAGTTTTATCACAAACTATTTGTATTAACTAATTGGTCCTCCTTCCTGCACCCCAATTTTAGGCATGATTGTTTTTTAGTGAAAGCTGGCATTATGATTTGTCACTAAAACTCAGTTTTATCACAAACAATTTGGATTAGCTAATTGGGCCTACTGGCTGCACCGCAAAATTAAGCATAACAATTTTTAATTGGAATTCTGGCTGATTTCTCAATGAAACACAGTTTTATCACAAACTATTTGGATTAACTAATTGGTCCTCCTTCCTGCACCCCAATGATAAGTGGAAATGTGGCCTTCTCATTTGTCAATGAAACACAGTTTTATCACAAACGATTTCAATTAGCAAATGGGGTATACTGAGACTGCAACACAGTAACTGCACAATCTAGTTAGATGCTGGAAGATCGATTTCACACAGGACAGGATCCTATCTAGCTAGCTGACAAAATCACTTGCACAACTAGCAGGGGCGGGTTCTCTGCACTGTGACACTGAGAAAATAGCACCATCAAAATAAGATGTCCGCTTTTTATATGGCCAGGGACATGTGTCTTCAGCAGCCAAGCACAGAAGACCTAGTGTTATGAGTTTGTAGATGGTTTCTGCACCCTGATTTCCTGTCGGAAATAGCACATTAAGTTATTAAAGAAAAAACAATTTAAAAAAAATTAAACTCTGCAGCTCGTCTGACCTAGACACCCCCCCCCCTCATCAACACATCCCCCCTCATCAAACACATCCCCGTCCAATTCGCTTATCATACAGCACCACTATCCTAGCCAAAGTAGTAGCAAAAGCATTAGTGGAAACGTAATGATTTACCGAACTGTGACTGAATTTTGACAACTTTGAGTAAAAATGCTTGTGAAACCGAACACAAATCCAAATGCGCTATGACTATGAGATTGGCAAATGTTTTCCAAATAAGTTCACACATCTCTGAAGGCAAACTCCTGTCATAAATATTTTATCCATATCTTCCCTTGGCAGAATATTAGTATTAGTATACATTTTAGTCCAAACACCTCTCAACTGAAGGTCACACTGTGCACTACATCAAAAGTACAAGGTCAAGAAGTATATAACAGAATTAAATAATAATTCTTTATTCAAAGGTCACAAAACAGATTAAAAAACAGATGCCTCGTGTCAAAGAAGAGGACGCAATCAAACAGATAAGTCAGCACTCTGTATCACTTTAGCATGCAAACATAAAATATGAAAATTGAATTGCATTACTGCACTAGAAATATGAAAAATTGAGAATGCTTAGGGCATAAATTGGCCAATTCATGTGTACCTGGCAGCCACATTAAGGCGAATCAAATATACTAGAAATATGAAAAACTGAGAATGCTTAGCACAAATAAAAACACAATTTTTTTATATTTGTTTGTAGCCTTCTGACTGAGCACTCCGCCCTTTAGCCTTAGGTGTTTTTAAATGCAGCAGGATTCTACCCCTCCACAGAGGTATAGACTTCAGTCCAAGTGAGGATTCACATTAGGTTCCCAAAGAGATGTAGACTGTCTAAGAGAGGATTGGCATTAGATCCTGGCAGCGAGAATCACCTTAACGTGGCTGCCAGGTACACATGAATTGGCCAATTTATGCGCTAAGGTGGAGGGCTACAGTGATAGTTGACTTTGTGGAACTTTCTCCCATCTCCCTACTGCATCTCTGGAGCTCAGCCAAAGTGATCTTGGGGTTCTTCTTTACCTCTCTCACTAAGGTTCTTCTCCCATGATTGCTAATTTTTGCTGGATGGCCAGGTCTAGGAAGACTTCTGGTGATCCCAAACTTGTTCCATTTAAGGATTATGGAGGCCACTGCTATTAGGAACCTTGAGTACTGCAGAAATTCTGTTGCAACCTTGTCAAGATCTGTACCTTGCCACAATTCTGTCTCTGAGCGCCTTGGCCAGTTCCATTGACCTCGTGATTCTCATTTGGTCTGACATGCACTATGAGCTGTGAGGTCTTATATAGACAGGTGTGCGCATTTCCAAACCAAGTCCAATCAGTTTAATTAATGGTATAGAAGATGCAAAGCACAGCCTAGGAGGGAGGTGCACAGTCAATAGGTGCCCAAACCTTGATGTATAGATTACAAGTGACTAGCACACTCCAAGAAATTGTTATGCAAAATAAAGGGGGTTTATTACATACAAAGTCACAAACTTTGCCTTCTTGCGGTGGATACCACGTAGACCCATATCTCCTGTGCGCTGATTGGCGGTTTAGGTTTACAGCCGTATGGTTCCTTTTGGCCTACCTATTTACCGGACCATTATCTGCAACCCTATCTGGTTCAATCTCACCAGAACTATCTAATTGATGCAATATATAGTATTCTACATTGGGGCTCATACAAGCACACAGGTGTACTTAGCACACTGATGAAGGTCAAGAGTTGACCGAAACGTTTGTGACTTTGTATGTAATAAACCCCCTTTATTTTGCATCACAATTTCTTGGAGTGTGCTAGTCACTTGTAATCTATACAATCAGTTTAATTAAACACAGCTAGGCTCCAATGAAAGAGTAGAATTATCTCAAGGAGGATCACAAGGAAATGGATATTCTGTGACTTAAATATGAGTGTCTGCGTAAAGCATCTTGAATACTTATGACATGTGATATTTCAGTTTTTCTTTTTTATTAAATTTGAAAAAACTTCTACATTTCTGTTTTTTTTCAGTCAAGATGGGGTGCAAAGTGTACATTAATGTGAAAAAAATTAACTTTCCTGAATTTGCCAAATGGCTGCAATGAAACAAAGAGTGAAAAATTTAAAGGGTTCTGAATACTTTCTGTACCCACTGTACTTCTGGTTCCTGATCTTCCCCTTCTCCACCCTCCTTCATATATCAATGGCCCCAGTCAGAACATGCTCAGTGAGCTCTAAACCCAACTCCAGGTTTGCAACGCTCCCGAGGGTTGCCAGTTGCACATTTAGATTCATAACCTGGGCTTCCAAACATGTAACTTGCTGACATCAAGCACAGACAAATTCACCCTCAAACGGCTGTTCAAGGCATGCATACATCTCACAAGATGCACACTTGGATCATTGTCCATGGAGCACATACTAAATAGGGATAAAGAGTACAGATAAAAGCCGGAAAAAAGAATGGATGCTAGTAAGGAAAACACCATACTGTGCACTTATGTTAAAGTATGAAATTTTGTTTAAACACTTAAATCACAAGACACTTAATCACATGACCCTATCAAGAAATCCTCCTTTTTTAAAATAAGCTTTAACAGGCCCACTAACAGACAATTTGCCACACAAATTCGACAATTGCAAAATTACCACAAACTATGATATTTTGTCTAATATGCAGTTACCTGCAGCCCTGCACTTGAAATGCATCCCCGCTCTTAAAATGCAGCCCCCACTTTGCTTAGCAGCTTCACTTAAAAGTCCCTGACACATGTAGTTCTCCAACAGACCATTACTAACCCCATATTTAAAACTAAAATACGCACAAAGGAAAAATAGTTCTAAAGGCTGCATGGGTGACTTGCAGTCATGATCACATCATGTGATTGATTGGCAACTGCTTATTGGTCAGTGGTGGCTATATAATGTGTATATGTCTGTGTGTATATAGCTCTGATAAAGATCTGTAAAGATCAAAACGCGTTGCTCGTTTCCCGGTGTGCTCTGGAGAGCTTTACAGCCCTTACTTTTATAAGGGATCAATAAAGAATCAAGTTTTAAATTTAATCGATTGGAGCTGGAACAAAGTTTTTTCCTCTTTCCCTATTGTTTTTTTGTGACATATTGTACTTCATGTTAGTGGTAAATTTCTTTGATATAACTTGCATTTATTTGTGGAAAAACTGAAATTTGGCGAAAAATTGGAAAATTTTGCAATTTTCAAACTAATAAATAACATTTGTTATGTCTACTTTACATCAGCACAATTTTGGAACCAAGGACTTTATTTTGGCTGTGTCTTTACAACTATAGGATTAGTAATGGATAGGTGTCTTAGAGACACTTCTCCATTACTAAACCGTGGGCTTGATGTCACCAGTGACATCAACATCACAACTATTACCCCACTTGCCACTGCTACAGGGCAAGTGGGAAGAGCTGGGCAAAGCGCCAGAATTGGTGCAACTAATAGATACTATAGAAAATTGATTCCAGCTCACTCAGTTGCCCCATGCTCATCTACCTGGGGCCCAAACTCCGGCCTCGCATCAAGGAAAATATAAAAAATTGGAGTCCGGCTTAACAACTCGATTTTTCTTTTCTTTTTCAAAAGAAATTATAGTGCATACACAAGAAAAATGTACATGGTCGACATGATCCAGTCGACACGTTTCGACTGCACTAGGCAGCCCTACTCATGACTCCAAGACTGCCTAGTGCAGCCGAAACGCATCGACTGGGTCATATCGACCATGTACATTTTTCTTCTGTATGCACTATAATATCTTTTGAAAAAGAAAAAGAAAAGGAAAATCCAGTCTTGTTGAGCCAACTCCAATTTTTCCTATCTAATTGATATGCCTTTTCTGGGCAGCTGTGGGCTGCTATTTTAAGGCTGTGGGGCCAATATCCATGGCCCCTTACCAGCCTGAGAATACCAGCCCCCAGCTGTGAGCTTTAGCAAGGCTGGTTGTCAAAAAGTTGGGGATGATGTTTTAAATATATGTTCATACGATTAAAAAAAAAAGTGGGGGACCCCCACACGGTTTTTTAAATTATTTATTTAAATAATTAAAAAATATGGCATGGGGACCCCTCTATTCTTCATATCCAACTTTGCTGAAGCTGACAGCTGAGGATTGCAGCCCCCAGCTGTGAGTTTTTTCTTGCTGGTTATCAAAAATAGGGGGAAACCTATGCCTTTTTTTATTTAATTACAGAATTTATTTACAGCACAGGAGCAGCAGATGAATACTCCCATCCGCCGCTCCTGATGTCACTGTTATTAGCAGCAGCAGGGGTAGGCTGATGGTAGTAATAGTCTCATGATGAGAGCCCTGTAACGCTTCTTTCCTGGCGCCTGTCCTTGTGGTACTGATATGGCACACGCATGCCACAGGTGTGCCACAAGTGTTACACACACGGACAGTGGCATCTCCAGTACCGGAAATATCAGGATGTGTGAAATAGACCTTATAGCGGGTTTTTATATTTGGCTGCTGTCACACGCTAAAAGACAGTTTTTATTGCAAAAAAAAGCTTTTGCATCACCATATTTTGAGAGCTATCATTTTTTTTATATTTTGGCCGACAGAGTCATGTGAGGTCTCATTTTTTGCGGGACGAGTTGACGATTTTATTGGTACCATTTTCAGGCACATGACATATTTTGATTGCTTTTGAGAGGCAGAATGAACAAAAACCAGAAATTCATGAATTTATTTTTAGGGGGGGGTCCTTATACCATTCCATGTGTTGTTAAATTTGATGAGGCAATTTTATTCTTCGGGTCAATGCGATTATAGTAATACCTCATTTATTTTTTTTATATTTTGGTGCTTTTATACAATTAAAACTATTTTATATAAACAGTAATTATTTTTGCATCCCTTTAATCTAAGAGCTATAACTTTTTTATTTTTCCGCTAATGCAACTGTATGGGGGCTTGTTTTTTGTGGGACAAGATGATGTTTTCAGTGGTATCATGGTTATTTACCGTATATACTCGAGTATAAGCCGAGATTTTCAGCCCAAATTTTTGGGCTGAAAGTGCCCCCCTCGGCTTATACTCGAGTCACGGTAGTGGTGGGGTCGGCGGGTGAGGGGGAGAGGGCGCTGAGGTATACTTACCTAGTCCCAGCGATCCTCGCGCTGTCCCTGCCTTCCTCCCCGTCTTCTGTGCTGCAGCATCTTCCCCTCTTCAGCGGTCACGTAGGACCGCTCATTAGAGATATGAATAAGCGGCTCCACCTCCCATAGGGGCGGAGCCGCCTATTCATTTCTCTAATCAGCGGTGCCGGTGACCGCTGACAGGAAGATGCTGCAGCACAGAAGACGGGGAGGAAGGCAGGGACAGCGCGAGGATCGCTGGGACTAGGTAAGTATGTTATATTCACCTGTCCGCGTTCCAGCCGCCGGGCGTCGCTCCATCTTCCCGGCGCCTCCATCTTCCCGGCATCTGCGCTCTGACTGTTCAGGCAGAGGGCGCGATGACGCATATAGTGTGCGCGGCGCCCTCTGCCTGATCAGTCAGAGCAGAGACGCCGGGAAGATGGAGGCGCCGGGACCGGACGCTGGGAGCTGCAATCAAGGGAGGTGAGTATGTGTTTTTTTTTTTTATTGCAGCAGCAGCGGCAGCACAGATTTATGTGCAGCATCTATGGGGGCAGTATGAACGGCACACAGCACTATATGGGGGCAGTATGAACGGCACACAGCACTATATGGGGGCAGTATGAACGGCACACAGCACTATATGGGGGCAGTATGAACGGCACACAGCACTATATGGGGGCAGTATGAACGGCACACAGCACTATATGGGGGCAGTATGAACGGCACACAGCACTATATGGGGGCAGTATGAACGGCACACAGCACTATATGGGGGCAGTATGAACGGCACACAGCACTATATGGGGGCAGTATGAACGGCACACAGCACTATATGGGGGCAGTATGAACGGCACACAGCACTATATGGGGGCAGTATGAACGGCACACAGCACTATATGGGGGCAGTATGAACGGCACACAGCACTATATGGGGGCAGTATGAACGGCACACAGCACTATATGGGGGCAGTATGAACGGCACACAGCACTATATGAGGGCAGTATGAACGGCACACAGCACTATATGAGGCATCGGTGCAGCATCTATGGGGGCAGTATGAATGGCACACAGCACTATATGGGGGCAGTATGAACGGCACGCAGCACTATATGGGGCATCTGTGCAGCATCTATGGGGGCAGTATGAACGGCACACAGCACTATATGGGGCATCTGTGCAGCATCTATGGGGCAATATGAACGGCACACAGCACTATATGGGGCATCTGTGCAGCATCTATGGGGCAGTATGAACGGCACACAGCACTATATGGGGCATCTGTGCAGCATCTATGGGGCAATATGAACGGTGCAGAGCACTATAAGGCACAGCTATGGGGAAATAATGATCTATTTTTATTTTTGAAATTCACCGGTAAATGCTACATTTCCACCCTAGGCTTATACTCGAGTCAATAAGTTTTCCCAGTTTTTTGTGGCAAAATTAGGGGGGTCGGCTTATACTCGGGTCGGCTTATACTCGAGTATATACGGTATATTCGTCTATTTGATCGTGTGTTATTCCATTTTTTTTGGTGGTATGATGATAAAGCATTGTTTTTTGCCTTTTTTATGATGCTCACTAAAGGGGTTAACTAGTGGTATAGTTTTATTGGTCGGGTCGTTGCAGACATGGCAATACCAAATAGGTGTACTTTTATTGTCTAGATTTTTTTCATTAAAATATGTATTTATTGATAGAATAAATATTGAGTTTTTATTATTATTTTTTATTTTTTATATAGTTTTACAATTATTTTAACATTTTTTTTAACTTTTTCTAACTTTTTTACTTTGTCCCACTATGGGACAATCATTTCTTGCAGGCTGATCTCTTCTATGGCATGCAGATGAAGCAGCATCTGCATGCCATATAAGCTGTCAGCGCTGCACTGACAGGGAGACTTGGTGATCATACACTGTGCATGATCACCAAGTTTCCAAGCTCTGGTGACCCAGATGTCGCTATGACGACATCAGGTCACCATGGCAACATCGGGACCCCACGTCACGCCACGAGGTCTCCGATGCAAAGGCAAAGGGGCTGTCAGCCCCTGTGCCAGCTTCCAGAATGCTGCTATCGTGTTCGATCACAGTATTTTGGGGGTTAACGTGCCGGGAGCGGTCTGTGACCACTCCTGGCACCTATTTCCGGGTGCCAGCTGTCAGAATTAGCTAATACCAAGCGGCCATCGGCTGCGATCCCCCCATGATAGCGGCCATTCGTTGAGACATACTATTCCGTTCATGGTCCGAACAGTAAAACAAACTTCTGGGAAAAAGTCTGTGTTCAGAGTTTGGTATCAGACACTGTGTGTCAGGTACAATCCCCAAACTTTGCAGTCTAGGTTCGCTCATCCCTACTGACCACCACTAAACTTTGTGTGCTATTAAAGAAAAGTATTTTTATATACTGAAATGGTTTTAGAGCTATAAACAGTGTTGAATTTTACAAGCTAACATTATGTAACAAAAACCAATACTAATATTATTATTATTATTTAATTATATAGCACCATTAATTCCATGGTGCTGTAGATGAGAAGGAGTTACATCAAAATACAAATATCACTTACAGTAAACAAACTAACAATGACAGACTGGTACAGAGGGGCGGGGACCCTACCCTTTCGCGCTTACATTCTACAGGATTATGGGGAACGAGACTGTAGGTTGGGGGTTTCAGTAGCTCCGATGGTGCTGAGGTGGCCGTGAAGTGATTACAGGTTTTAAGCTTTCTTGAACAGGTGGGTTTTCAGGTTTCTTTTGAAGGATTCAAATGTGGTGAATAACCGGACGTGTTGGGGCACAGAATTCCAGAGGATGGGGGATATTCGGGAGAAGTCTTGGTGGCGATTGGATGAGGAGCGAATAAGTGTGGAGGAGAGAAGGAAGTCTTAGGAGGACCGAAGATTACATAAGGGAAGATATTGAGAGATTAGTTTGGAAATATAAGGAGGAGAAAGTTTATGGATGGCTTTGTAGGTCAGTGTTAGTAGTTTAAACTGGATACGCTGGGAAATTGAGAGCCGGTGAAGGGATTTGCAAAAAGGGGAAGCAGGAGTGTAGCGAGGAGATAGATTAATTAGTCAGTCAGCAGAGTTAAGGACAGACTGGAGGGGTGCAAGAGTGTTAGAAGGTAGGCCACAAAAGAGGATGTTGCAGTAGTCAAGGCGGGAGATGAATAGGGGATGCACAAGCATTTTGGTAGAGTGAGGGTTGAGGAACAGATGGATTCTGGAAGTATTTTTGAGCTGGAGGCGACAGGAAGTGGCGAGAGCTTGGATGTGCAGTTTGAAGGACAGGGCAGAGTCAATTGTTACTCCGAGGCAGTAGATTTTGGGGACAGGGGAAAGTGTGATTTCATTTATTTTGATAGGTAGATCAGGTAGGGAAGATATGATGCAGGAAAGATAATTAGTTCAAATTTGTCACCATCAAGCTTGAGAAAGTGAGAGAATATGAAGAAGAAGGATATGGCTGATAGACACTCTGGGATTCTGGAGAGCAGAGAGGTGACATCTGGGCCAGAGAGGTAGAGCAGAGTTTCATCAGCATATAGATGGTACTAGAAGCCATAAGATATTATGAGTTGTTCCAGGCCAATTGTATAGATTGAGAAGAGTAAGGGGCCTAGGACAGAGCCTTGAGGAATACCAACAGAGAGGGGGCAAGATTAAGAGGTAGTATGGGAGTAGGAAACGCTAAATGTGCAGTTGGTAAGGTATAAGGAGATCCAAGATAGGGCAAGATCTTTGACACAAAGGGAAGAGAGGATCTATGGTAGGAGGCAGTGGTCAACTGTGTTAAAGGCAGAGGACAGGTCTAGAAGAAGGAGTATAAAGAATTGTCTGTTAGCTTTAGCTGTAAGTAAGTCATTAGTAATTTTGGTAAGGGCATTCTCAGTGGAATGGTTGGGACGGAAGCTAGATTGTACGTTGTCGAAGAGAGAGTTATATGCAAAGTGAGAGCAAAGTTCAACATAGACGTGCTGCTTAAGAATATGGGGCAATAGCTGGACATAGCGCTTGGGTCAAGGGATGACTTTTGAGGATAGGTGTAATTGTGGCATGTTTGAAAGTAGAGGGGAAAGTACCAGAAGTTAGTGATAGATTGAAGAGATGGGTTAGGGATGAGATTAGTGTGGTGGTGAGGTTGGGGAGGAGGTGGGATAGGGTCAAGCGCACAAGTCATGAGGTGTGATTTAGAGAGAAGATGAGCAAGCTCCCCTTCAGTGATTTTGGAGAGGGAAGTTGGGGGGTTAGGGAATTGGTCTGGTATACAAGGGGGATGTGGTGATTTGACAACAAAGACTTGCCTTGTTTGGTCGATCTCATTTTTAAAGTGCATGGCACAGTCCTCGGCAACGATTGGGGAACTCGGAGGGGGCAGTGGTGGGTGGAGGAGGGAGTTAAAAGTATTTAACAACTGTTTGGGTTGTGGGATAAAGAAGATACAAGGGATGTAAAATAGGCCTGTTTAGCAGAGGTGAGAGCTGATTTGAATGTGAGTGTTGCTTGTTTGAGTGCAGTGAAATCATCTTGTGAATTGGTTTTCTTCCAACGCTGTTCTGCAATTCTAGATACTTGCCGAAGCTTTTTAGTTGTGTTATTGTGCCAGGGTTGTCTATTGATTTGTCACACTCTGTTGTGCATGACAGGGGCGACTGAGTCAATTGCTAATGCAAGAGGGGCATTGTAGAAACTAGTGGCAGTGTCTGTTTTGTGGAGTGAGGATATTGATGCTAGTGGTAGGATAGTCAGAGAGCATTTGGGTGTCAAGGTGTGCAATGTTTCTGCATGGGTGCGCATGTTGCTGGACATGGGTGACAGCTGAGGAGGATGGGAATGAGAAATTGACTAGATGGTGGTCAGATAGAGGGAGAGGGGAGGTTGTGAAGTTAGATTGGTAGCAGAGATGGGTGAAGACCAGGTCTAATGTATGTCCGTCTTTGTGGGTGGCTGAGGAGGATCACTGAGTAAGTACACCATGTTTGGTGCCAGAGAAAAGAGTGTGGGTGAAGTGGAGGCCACTGTAACATTGTGCAGCAGGGGAGGCTGTGTCAGAGGGCGTCAGCCATGTTTAGGTGATGCCCAGAAAGGAAAGATTATGAGAGGCAAAGAGGTCGTAAATCACGTGGAGTTTATTGCAGATGAGTGGGTATTCCATAGTGATCCAGAGAGAGGGAGCAGGGTGGTGGGCATCAAGGGCACGGATTTGAGGTGGGCAAGATTTTGTGTATTTATATTGGGTTGGGAGCGATAGGAGGGGGAAGTAATGGGAAGTATGAACTGTGGGGGTCCAGGATTGGGTGATATGTCGCCAGCAGTGATGAGAACCAGAGAGAGACAGAGCAGGTGGGAGAAGGAGAGTGGGTGGCTTGTTTTTTGTTTTATTAGGAGAGATCTGAGGTTGAGCAGCAGGTAAGCAGAGGAGGTCAGGTGTGGAGGCAGGAGAGAAGGAGAGATTATTATTTGGTTAGAGGGTGCTGGGGTTTGGGAATAGAGAAGGAGATTGAGGAGTAATGGAGCCAAAACTGTTAGAGCGTATGTCATCATGATGAGAGTAAGTGTGGTGGAAAGAGAAAGAAATTTAGTACATTACATTTAGTGGGGCAGCACGGTGGCTCAGTGGTTAGCACTGCAGCCTTGCAGCACTGGAGTCCTGGGTTCAAATCACACCAAGGACAACATCTGCAAAGAGTTTGTATGTTCTCTCCGTGTTTGCGTGGGTTTCCTCCGGGCACTCCGGTTTCCTCCCACATTCCAAAGACATACTGATAGGGAATTTAGATTGTGAGCCCCATCAGGGACAGCAATGATAATATCTGTAAAGCGCTGTGGAATATGTTAGCGCTATATAAAAATAAAGATTATTATTATTAACTGTGTTTAGTCATACATTCTGTCCACTTCTGGCTCATTTATGGCATATTTCTGATGTTATCCTTTTAGAGACAGACCACAGTCTGACAGACCTGTGATTCTGAATTTATAACAGGCTAAAGGTACCATCACACTAAGCGACGCTGCAGCGATACCGACAACGATCCGGATCGCTGCAGCGTCGCTGTCTGGTCGCTGGAGAGCTGTCACACAGACAACTCTCCAGCGACCAACGATGCCGGTAACCAGGGTAAACATCGGGTTACTAAGCGCAGGGCCGCGCTTAGTAACCCGATGTTTACCCTGGTTACCATCGTTAAAGTTAAAAAAACAACCACTAGATACTTACCTACCGCTGTCTGTCCCCGGCGCTGTGCTTCTCTGCTCTGGCTGTGAGCACAGCGGCCGGAAAGCAGAGCGGTGACGTCAGCCAGAGCAGAGAAGCACAGCGCCGGGGACAGACAGCGGTAGGTAAGTATGTAGTGGTTGTTTTTTTTACTTTAACGATGGTAACCAGGGTAAACATTGGGTTACTAAGCGCGGCCCTGCGCTTAGTAACCCGATGTTTACCCTGGTTACCAGCGAAGACATCGCTGAATCGGCGTCATACACGCCGATTCAGCGATGTCAGCGGGAGATCCAGTGACGAAACAAAGTTCTGGACTTTCTTCCCCGACCAGCGATATCACAGCAGGGGCCTGATCGCTGCTGCCTGTCACACTGGACGATATCGCTAGCCAGGACGCTGCAACGTCACGGATCACTAGCGATATCGTCTAGTTTGACGGTACCTTTAGTGCACATGAATTAGGCAAGGTTAGGTGTGATCAGGAGGGAGGGGCAGCAGGGAGACTGATCACAGACACAGGAGGGGATTAATTAGAAGACAGAAGCAAAAATACAAACAGGAAATAGTCAGATCCAAATGGACAGATAAAGCCAACTGTGTGGAATTAAGGTGAGAAAACATGCAGGGGAAAAAAAAAACAGTAATAGCAGCCAGCGGACATACCAGGAATGGCAGACGGATAAAGGGTGAGAAGGATCAGGAAAGCTGGGTGATGGGATTGTGGTTGCAGCCAACGGACATGCCAGGAATAGCAAACGGATACAGGGTGAGAAAGATCAGAAAAGTTGGGTGATGGTGATGGGATTGGGGTTACAGCCAGCGGACATACCTGGAATAGCAGACAGATACAGAGTGAGAAGGATCAGGAAAGTTGGGTGATGGTGATGGGGTTGCAGTCAGTGGACATACCTGAAGATGAAGCAGATTGATTGTCAGATAGTAATAAAGAAGCATAATAATAATAATGAAGCATCTATATCAAGGGGTTATTTTTCTGGCTTATTTCTGCTGTTATCTTTTTAGAGCCATCTTTATAGAGACAAACCACACCCATGGTAATATAACCGTGGTAATAATATAACCCATGTGGAATTAGGAGTAGGTATGCTCCGTGTGTCAGAGAAATACTTTACGTGTTCTTCCTACCCTATCATTTATCTAGTATCTACCTTCTTTACTCATCCTAATATGGTATATTATTCATAGCTCATCACATTATTGCACAGGTGCTCTCAGAATACATGGATTTCTAAATCATTAGCCATAAAAGCACTATATTTATAGATGTTAATGGCATGAGTTGTTCTGTTAGAAACACCCACCCTTCAAGGAAACAATTATTCGGAAATAAAAAAATAAACATTTCATCAGGAAAATCCTGATTTTCTGTCTCGTAAAATCTAAGTTGTTTACGCATGCCTGACGCGACATGCTAATTTCTGTGTATATAAGGAACCTTCTTAAAGCTTCCCTACAACCAACTGCAAATCTTCTCATTTTGTGCTATCCTAGGATCAGAAAGAAAACATGTCTGGAATTAAAGGAGGACCATGCCAACAAAAGTCCCAATGCAAGGACCCATGCCAGAAGCAAAACGTCTGTCAAGATCCATGCCAGAAACAATCCATCTGCCAGGATCCATGCCAAAAGCAGAGCTGCTGCCCAGATCCATGCCAGGACCGTAAGTAATAGAGAGCATTGTTTTCTAATAACATTTCAAGAAGAAATGTGAGTGAGACCAGAAGCTTAGTAGAGTTTATTTCGCTTACTGCTCATTTTGATCTAGAAGGCAGCACATTATAAGCAATTCAACATATAAATTGTTATTCTATGCAGCACAGATATTGATATACATGGGTCACCAATCTATAGGTAGGCTGCCCAAACTACCTGAACACTATTTGTCTCCTACACGTCAGGGATCAAATTGATGACCAAGGAGATTAGATAGAGTACGTGCACACAGAGTATTTTTTATGTGGATTATCTTTTGCTGAAAAATCCATGTTTGAAAAAAATGAGTTAAAAATCTAAGTTTGTAAGTGCATTTTGTGGTTGTTTCAAAAGTTAAATTTGGAGTTTTCATTTCCAAGCCAAAATAGCTCAGTAATCGACATCTTGATTTTCTTTCCAAGTGGAAAAATATCAAATTAAGTTAAACAATATAAATGCAAAATATGTGTGCTTTCGCATTTAAATAAATAGTAAACTTATTCAAAGAATGTTTAAAGTCGAGTTTTTTATGCTGATTTTGTACCAAAAATTCTCCAAATTCCACATTCTAGTGTGTGACCATACCCTTAAGATGTTTTCTTCAATGTAACATTATATTTGCATAAATATGGAACATAATCTGATGACTGAAAATTACATTTTCTCACAGACAAAAATAACTCAACCTGTTATATTAAAGACATTGCATTGACACATATTGTTTCTTTCAGCTTGCAAGCCTGTACAGCAATGCCAGGGCTCCGGTGGTTATCAAAGAGGTATAGAAATTATATTTTCTGTTTCACTAAAAAGCATTAAGTCCTCTTGAGAATGCAGGTTGCAGTTTTAGTCAATGATTTATCTTCTTTTTCTCATTCTTTTACTATTTGTCATATGGTCACTCAAATACAATTTATTTATTTTATTTATATTACTCACTTATTACTCGCTTATTACTCAGCACTTTACAGATATTATAGACGCTGTCCTCATGGGGGCTCACAATCTAAATTCCCTATCAGTATATTTTTGGAATGTGGGAGGAAAACCACCCAAACATGAGAACATACAAACTCCTTGGAGATGTTGTCCTTGGTTGGATTTGAACCCAGGACCCAAGCACTGCAAGGCTGTAGTGTTAACCACTGACCCTCCATGCTGGCCCTGTACTATAATAAGTATTAGTAGGGTACAATTATCATATTTGATATACAGTATGAATCATACTAAAACATTTCTAAATCCAAATATATAGGATTTATCTAAAGCACATATTTTAGTTAATTCTAGTCTTTAATAAGTATTTAAACAGATTGTAGTTTTATTTGATCACATTGGTCTATTATCATACAGTATATATATATATATATATATATATATATATATTATACAACTATTATATATATATATCTTATACAACTATTGCCCCACTTGCCAATCCACCAGGGCAAATGGGAGCAGAGGCTAAGATCCAGAATTTGCGCATCTACGGTAATTATTCTAGCTCTACATTTTCATCATCAAGATGAAATTATAGACTATTAACCAATAAAGATCATACAGACAGTAACTTCCTTGTACAAATAAAACATGTCAAACTTTTACAAACCCATAATTTAAAGTTTCAAGTTATTAAATCTGTTTTATATCACTACAATTTGAAAGTCAGCATGCATTAAATGAATAAAATAAAGAATTTTCTTTTCTTTGACAGATCCTTGCAACCCTTGCCCTAATCCTTGCCAGTCCCAAGGAAAATATTATTAAAAGGACAGCCCTTCAAGAAAATAGAGAAGCAATAACAACGATGCTAAAGCCTTAAATTATATATGTAACTTAATTGTACTGCTTGCTGCTTAAGAGTTAAATAAAAGTTTCCTATTGCATAACTTAGTCTACTTCTTTTCATACAAATAACATAAGACATATCATTAAGTATATTTCTCTATGATAATTCCTATCTATCTTCTGTATTAGGTCATATAGATTCGACAGTGAGAGATATCTTTTCTTTAAGTGCCGCTCTCGCTTTAAAAGTCTTCAGTTGACCAAGTATTAATTTGATGACCTCCATGTAATACAGGAAAGATATATATATATATATATATATATATATATATATATATATATATATATTTGTACCGTGTTAGGCAGTAGATAGAAAAATATTTAAAATTGAGAGTCCTCACTGGTTGACTCTTCAACATTATTTCTATGCTGTGTTGTGCATAAGTATGTGATTCTTCAGATTTTGTATTAGTCTATGCCTGATGGCGTGGCCTAAGTAGTCTCAAAAGCTTGCAATTTGTTACCATTAAAAGGTATCAACCACCGAGGTCTCTCAATTCTAAGTATTTTTCTACCATGTAATATAAATTTGTCAGTCTGCCTGCAGCTTTCTCAAGTAAAATTTCTCGAAAGTCTTGACAAGACAGTTTCAGTTAATCTCAGTTTTAACTCATTATGAAAGTGTTTGGTGAATACTATCAAGATACCAGAATTGGAGACCACATTGATTAAAATTCTCTCTTTTTATTTTTGGGCAAAAGAAGCAGACCATATTTAAGCCACAGCAATAGGATATGCAATAAATGTTTATGAGAGCAATCCTATTGCTTGCTCTATACTTTTCTCTCATAAATATTAATAGAAAGAGCCATACATGCATCGATACCTCTTTTTTCCTGACTTGTACACACCTGGCTCCCACCCCCTTTGCCAAGCAATTGAGAGACTTGCATCTGTACAACATATCTAATCGATATGCCATAAATTTTACAGATGGAGATGCAAGTGTAATTTTGTAACATTTCTTTAAGGGGTTGTATAGAACTCAAAATCCCAAACAGGCTCATTGAATATGGATCAATATAGCTTCTATTAATGAAAACTGGAACTGTTAAAATCACTATGTAATGTGCACCCCCTAGTCATGGCTACAGTATATTGTGATGACTATTGGTTGGGAAGTAGTGATGGGCTGACCTGTGGATGTTTGGGTCCATTAGATCCAGCCAAACATTTAAAAAAATAAAAGTTCGGGTACCAGAACGTTACCCGGACTCGTACTCGAACCCAGACCCCATTCAAATGAATGGATGGCCCGAACATCCAGCATTTCCCACTATATCATCTGTCTGACAGCATGAGAAACACCAGGCTCTGATCGTCAGTAATTTCGTTACCGCCGGTCAGATCACTTTGGTTCCCACACTATCATACAGAAGACAGTGTGTGAGCCAGCAGCTGTGACCAGCAGTAAAAAGGTTACCACCGATCACATGCATTGGCTGATGAGAGTACTACTATCATTATCGTACTAACAATAGCTCATGAAAAAGATTATCATATTTGGTAATATGTAAAATTATGCTATATATTAATATGTCATAGGGACTGCTAATATACATATCTGTATAGGATTAAATTGGGACCGATAGTCAAATGCATTGGGGGGGAGAACAAAAAGCAATCAAGGAGTCCCATATAGAGAGTAAAATTTTATAACATCCTTATTAAATGTTCAAACATGCATGGGAGAATGTGGACAGCATCACATACCAAAACATACACAAAATTATGTGCACAGACCACTCAAGACCTGGAGCTAACATCTCCTATACAATTACAAAATTAACGGTGAAGCATATATTGCAGAGGGGGCTCTCTGATGAAGGACCGCATCCTGTTGGTGTTACTTCCCAGGTACAGTTGTGCTCAAAAGTTTACATACCCTGGCAGAATTTTTGCTTTCTTGGCCTTTTTGCATAGAATATGCATAATAACACCAAAACTTTTTCTTCATTCATGGTTAGTGGTTGGGTGAAGCTATTTATTGTCAAACTACTGTGTTTTCTGTTTTGAAATCATAATGACAACCCAAAACATCCAAATGACCCTGATCAAAAGTTCACACACACCATTTGCTAATGCAATGTATTGCCCCCTCTAACATCAATGACAGCTTGAAGTCTTTTGTGGTAGTTCTGGATGAGGTTCTGTATTTACTCAGATGGCAAAGCTGCCCACTCTTCTTGGCGTCCAGTTCCTGTAAATTCCTGGGCTGTCTAGCGTGAACTGCATGCTTGAAATCTCCCCAAAGTGGCTCAATGATATTGAGGTCAGGAGACTGAGATGGCCACTCCATCATCTTCACTTTGTTCTGTTGTAGCCAATGTAGCCAAGTCGACTTGGCCTTGAGTTATGGATTGTTGTCATGTTGGAATATCCAAGTACATCCCATGCGTAGCTTCCGATACGATACGATACACTTTATTGATCCCGTGGGAAATTATGGTATCACAGCAGCACAACTTAAATCATAAAAATCATAAAGGAATTACATAGTTGACATGACAGTGGAGTTGACAGAAAAACATTACACATTATACATTAGAATAGGACATACACAACAAGTGAACTGAAATGTAGAGAAATAAGTAGACATTCACCTTGGTGGTTTAACCCTAATGTTATTATTGTACATTCCCATGGCAGTTGGCACAAACGATTTCCTATATTTTTCCTTCTTACACCTCAGAAGTATTAGCCGGTTACTGAAGGTGCTCTTCTGTCTCATGAATAGCTCATATAGTGGATGTGCATTATTGTTCATAATTGTCATACACTTTTTCAGAGTTCTTCTCTCCACTACCTCCCCAAAAGAGTCCAGCTTGCAGCCCACAGCAGAATTTCCCTTCTTAATAATCTTATTCAGCTTATTAGCATCAGAGGCCCGCACACTATTGCCCCAGCACGTGATTGCAAAAAAGATGGCACTTGCCACTACAGATTGGTAGAACATTTCTAACATTTTGCTACACACATTAAAAGACCTCAGTTTCCTTAGGAAATACAGTCTGCTCATCCCCTTCTTGTAGACAAACTCTGAGTGGCATATCCAGTCCAGTTTGCTATCCAAATGGACCCCCAAATATTTGTAACTCTCCACCTGCTCTACCTCCTGACCAGCAATAGTGAGGTAGAGCAGGCTGATGATTGCAAATTTGCCTCCAGTATTTGCTGATAACGTGCTGAATTCATCTTTGCTTCAGCGTTGACCAAGTTTCCTGTGCCTTTGTAACTCACACATCATCAGCGATCCACCTGTGCTTTACAGTAGGAATGGTGTTCCTATCTTCATAGGCCTTGTTGACCTCTCTCCTAATGTAACGTTTATGGCTGTGGCTAAAAAGTTCAATTTTGGTCTCATCACTCCAAACTACCTTATTGCAGAAGTTTTGAGGCTTGTCTCTGTGCTGTTTTGAATATTGTAAGCTGGATATTTTGTGGCATTTGTGCAGGAGAGGCTTTCTTCTGGCGACTCTATTCTGCAGCCCATTTTTCTTCAAGTGTATCCTTATTGAGCATCTTGAAACAGAAACACCACTAGTTTTCAGAGAATCCATGTGGATGTTATTTGTGGCTTTTTCTTTGCATCCCGAACATGTTTACTGGCAGTTGTGGATGAAATTTTTGTTGGTCTACCTGACCGTGGTTTTGTTTTTACAGAGCCCCTCATTTTCCATTTGTTAATCACAGTTTGAACGCTGCTAACTGGCATTATCAATTCCTTGGATATATTTTTGTATCCCTTTCCTGTTTTATACAGTTCAACCACCTTTTCCCATTGACAATTCTTTTGCTTTCCCCATGACTCACAATCCAGAAACGTCAGTGGCTGGATGAAAGAGTCTGTTTGGATCCCAGAAACTCACTCGGTTTTTATGCACATGCTGATTAAAAGCAAAAATGTAACAGGTGAGGATGTTACCTGTTGTGAATTCTGTTATCGAGCTCCCTCCTGTGGTCATGAATGGTACTTCGGCGAGTTCTGTCCATGGACTCACTCTGGTGGCTGTGAGTGGAGCTGCTGGTTCTGAGGTTCCTTCCACAGGTGACGTAGGTTATTCTTTGGCTGGCTGCTCTATTTAACTCCACTCAGATCGTTACTCCATGCCAGCTGTCAATGTTCTTGTACTGGTTCAGTTCGCTCTTGGATCTTTCTGGTGACCTGTCTACTCCAGCAGAAGCTAAGTCCCTGCTAGTTAACTATTTGTTCATTGTTTCCTTGTCCAGCTGGCTTTCATGATTTTGCCTTGCTAGTTGGAAGCTCTGGGATGCAGAGTGGCACCTCCGCACCGTGAGTCGGTGCAGAGGTCTTTTTGCACACTCTGCGTGGTCTTTTTGTAGGGTTTTGTGCTGACCGCAAAGATACCTTTCCTATCCTCAGTCTGTTTAGTAAGTCTGGCCTCCCTTTGCTAAAACCTGTTTCATTTCTGTGTTTGTGACTTTCATCTTAACTCACAGTCAATATATGTGGGGGGCTGCCTTTTCCTTTGGGGAATTTCTCTGAGGCAAGGTAGGCTTTATTTTCTATCTTTAGGGCTATTTAGCTCTTAGGCTGTGAAGAGGCGTCTAGGTCATGTTAGGTACGCTCCACGGCTATTTCTAGTTGTGTGATAGGATTAGGGGTTGCGGTCAGCAGAGCTCCCACTTCTCAGAGCTTGTCCTGTGTGAGTTTAACCATCAGGTCGTTCCGGGTGCTCCTAACCACCAGGTCATAACAGTACAGCTGGCCCAAAGTATTAATGAATCTCAATAGAGGGATAAGAGAAGTTCTGAGACCATTTTTTTTCTCTGCTGTGTTTTTTGTCTTTCTTTTCCCCTAAACCTTTGGGTGGTTCAGGACACAGGTGTAGATATGGACATTCAAGGTCTGTCCTCTTGTGTGGATCATCTCACTGCAAGGGTACAAAACATTCAAGATTTTGTGGTTCAGAATCCGATGTTAGAGCCTAGAATTCCAATTCCTGATTTGTTTTCTGGGGATAGATCTAAGTTCCTGAATTTCAAAAATAATTGTAAACTGTTTCTAGCTTTGAAACCCCGCACCTCTGGTGACCCCGTTCAACAAGTAAAAATCATTATTTCTTTGTTGCGTGGTGACCCTCAAGACTGGGCATTTTCCCTTGCGCCAGGAGATCCTGCATTGCGTGATGTAGATGCGTTTTTTCTGGCGCTTGGATTGCTTTATGATGAACCAAATTCAGTGGATCAGGCAGAGAAAATCTTGCTGGCTTTGTGTCAGGGTCAGGATGAAGCGGAGGTGTACTGTCAGAAGTTTAGAAAGTGGTCTGTGCTTACTCAGTGGAATGAGTGTGCCCTGGCGGCAATTTTCAGAAAGGGTCTTTCTGAAGCCCTTAAGGATGTCATGGTGGGATTTCCCACGCCTGCTGGTCTGAATGAGTCTATGTCCTTGGCCATTCAGATCGATCGGCGCTTGCGTGAGCGCAAAGCTGTGCACCATTTGGCGGTATTCTCTGAGAATAGGCCTGAGCCTATGCAGTGTGATAGGACTTTGACTAGAGCTGAACGGCAAGAACACAGACGTCAGAATGGGCTGTGTTTTTACTGTGGTGATTCCACTCATGCTATCTCTGATTGTCCTAAGCGCACTAAGCGGTTCGCTAGGTCTGCCACCATTAGTACGGTTCAGTCTAAATTTCTTTTGTCCGTTACTCTGATTTGCTCTCTGTCGTCCTATTCTGCTATGGCATTTGTGGATTCAGGCGCTGCCCTGAATTTGATGGACTTGGAGTTTGCCAGGCTCTGTGTTTTTTTCTTGGAGCCCTTGCAGTATCCTATTCCATTGAGAGGAATTGATGCTACGCCTTTGGCCAAGAATAAGCCTCAGTACTGGACTCAATTGACCATGTGCATGGCTCCTGCACATCAGGAGGATATTCGCTTTTTGGTGTTGCATAATCTGCATGATGTGGTCGTTTTGGGGTTGCCATGGCTACAGGTCCATAATCCAGTATTGGATTGGAAATCTATGTCTGTGTCCGGCTGGGGTTGTCAGGGGGTACATGGTGATGTTCCATTGCTGTCAATTTCACCTTCTGCTCCTTCTGAAGTCCCTGAGTTTTTGTCAGATTACCGGGATGTATTTGAAGAGCCCAAATCCGGTGCCTTACCTCCTCATAGGGATTGCGATTGTGCTATTAATTTGATTCCTGGTAGTAAGTTTCCTAAGGGCCGACTGTTTAATTTATCTGTGCCAGAGCACGCCGCTATGCAGAGTTATATAAAGGAATCCTTGGAGAAAGGTCATATTCGCCCGTCGTCATCACCGTTGGGAGCAGGGTTCTTTTTTGTGGCCAAGAAGGATGGCTCTTTGAGACCTTGTATTGATTACCGCCTTCTTAATAAGATCACAGTCAAATTTCAGTACCCTTTGCCGCTGCTGTCTGATTTGTTTGCTCGGATTAAGGGGGCTACTTGGTTTTCCAAGATAGATCTTCGAGGGGCGTATAATCTTGTGCGAATTAAACAGGGCGATGAATGGAAAACAGCATTTAATACGCCCAAGGGCCATTTTGAGTACCTGGTTATGCCATTCGGGCTTTCTAATGCTCCATCTGTGTTTCAGTCCTTTATGCATGACATCTTCCGAGAGTACCTGGATAGATTTATGATTGTATATTTGGATGATATTTTGGTCTTTTCGGATGATTGGGAGTCTCATGTGAAGCAGGTCAGAATGGTGTTCCAGGTCCTTCGTGCAAATTCCTTGTTTGTGAAGGGGTCGAAATGTCTCTTTGGGGTTCAGAAGGTTTCATTTTTGGGTTTCATTTTTTCCCCTTCTACTATCGAGATGGACCCTGTTAAAGTTCAGGCCATTTATGATTGGACTCAGCCGACATCTGTGAAGAGCCTGCAGAAGTTCCTGGGCTTTGCTAATTTTTACCGTCGCTTCATTGCTAATTTTTCTAGTGCTGCTAAACCGTTGACTGATTTGACCAAGAAAGGTGCTGATGTGGTCAATTGGTCCTCTGCAGCTGTAGAGGCTTTTCAGGAGTTGAAGCGTCGTTTTTCTTCTGCCCCTGTGTTGTGCCAGCCAGATGTTTCGCTCCCGTTTCAGGTCGAGGTTGATGCTTCTGAGATTGGAGCAGGGGCTGTTTTGTCGCAAAGAAGTTCTGATGGCTCGGTGATGAAACCATGTGCCTTCTTTTCTAGAAAATTCTCGCCTGCTGAGCGCAATTATGATGTTGGCAATCGAGAGTTGTTGGCCATGAACTGGGCATTCAAGGAGTGGCGACATTGGCTTGAAGGAGCCAAGCATCGCGAGGTGGTCTTGACGGATCACAAGAATTTGACTTATCTCGAGTCTGCCAAACGGTTGAATCCTAGACAGGCTCGATGGTCGCTGTTTTTCTCCCGTTTTGATTTTGTGGTTTCGTACCTTCCGGGCTCTAAGAATGTGAAGGCTGATGCCCTGTCAAGGAGTTTTGTGCCTGACTCTCCGGGTGTTCCTGAGCCGGCGGGTATTCTCAAAGAGGGGGTAATTTTGTCTGCCATCTCCCCTGATTTGCGGCGCGTGCTGCAGAAGTTTCAGGCTGATAGATCGGACCGTTGTCCAGCGGAGAAATTGTTTGTCCCTGATAGATGGACTAGTAGAGTTATCTCTGAGGTTCATCGTTCGGTGTTGGCGGGTCATCCTGGAATCTTTGGTACCAGAGATTTGGTGGCTAGATCCTTTTGGTGGCCTTCTTTGTCACGGGATGTGCGTTCTTTTGTGCAGTCCTGTGGGACTTGTGCTCGGGCTAAGCCCTGCTGTTCTCGTGCCAGTGGGTTGCTTTTGCCCTTGCCGGTCCCGAAGAGGCCCTGGACGCATATTTCCATGGATTTTATTTCAGATCTCCCTGTCTCTCAAAGGATGTCGGTAATTTGGGTGGTTTGTGATCGCTTCTCTAACATGGTCCATTTGGTACCCTTGTCTAAATTGCCTTCCTCCTCTGATTTGGTGCCATTGTTTTTCCAGCATGTGGTTCGTTTGCATGGCATTCCGGAGAACATCATCTCGGACAGAGGTTCCCAGTTTGTTTCGAGGTTTTGGCGGTCCTTTTGTGCTAAGATGGGCATTGATTTGTCTTTTTCTTCGGCTTTCCATCCTCAGACAAATGGCCAAACCGAACGAACTAATCAGACTTTGGAAACATATCTGAGATGCTTTGTTTCTGCTGATCAGGATGATTGGGTGTCCTTCTTGCCTTTGGCTGAGTTCGCCCTTAATAATAGGGCCAGCTCGGCTACTTTGGTTTCGCCTTTTTTCTGTAATTCTGGTTTCCATCCTCGTTTCTCTTCAGGGCAGGTTGAGCCTTCGGACTGTCCTGGTGTGGATACGGTGGTGGACAGGTTGCAACAGATTTGGACTCATGTGGTGGACAATTTGACATTGTCCCAGGAGAAGGCTCAACGTTTCGCTAACCGCCAGCGCTGTGTTGGTCCCCGACTTCGTGTTGGGGATTTGGTTTGGTTGTCATCTCGTCATGTTCCTATGAAGGTTTCCTCTCCTAAGTTTAAGCCTCGTTTCATTGGTCCGTATAAGATTTCTGAAGTTCTCAATCCTGTGTCATTTCGTTTGGCCCTTCCAGCTTCTTTTGCCATCCATAATGTGTTCCATAGGTCGTTATTGCAGAGATACGTGGCGCCTATGGTTCCCTCCGTTAATCCTCCTGCCCCGGTGTTGGTCGAGGGGGAGTTGGAGTATGTGGTGGAGAAGATTTTTGATTCTCGTATTTCGAGACGGAAACTCCAGTACCTGGTCAAGTGGAAGGGTTATGGTCAGGAAGATAATTCCTGGGTTTTTGCCTCTGATGTTCATGCTGCCGATCTAGTTCGTGCCTTTCATTTGGCTCATCCTGATCGGCCTGGGGGATCTGGTGAGGGTTCGGTGACCCCTCCTCAAGGGGGGGTACTGTTGTGAATTCTGATATCGAGCTCCCTCCTGTGGTCATGAATGGTACTTCGGCGAGTTCTGTCCATGGACTCCCTCTGGTGGTTGTGAGTGGAGCTGCTTCAATTTAGCAAGGGTGTGAGTAGGTATGTTGAGATCTAGGGCTTCTGATTTAGAATGATTAACTTTAAAGTTTGCTAGGGTACTATATTCCTCCAGTAACGACATCAAAGCTGGGAAGCTTTTGAGTGGTCTAGTCATCAGAACAAGTAGGTCGTCCGCAAAGGCTGCCGTTTTGTACTGTGTTTTTCCTATCTTGATGCCCTCAATTTCAGGGCTCTGCTGAATAGCACGTATTAGGGGTTCCATCGCTAACACGAAGAGTATCGGCGACAAGGGGCAACCCTGGCGAGTGCCATTTGAGATAGTAAACGTGTCTGTCAGGGAGCCATTAATTCTAATGCGTGCCTTGGGTTCTCGATACATACTCATTATTGAAGAAGTTAGTTGGTGAGGGAATCCAAAGCAGGCCAAGGTCTCTCTTAGATAAGTCCAGTCCACCCTGTCGAAGGCTTTCTCTGCATCAGTCCCTAGGAGAACTAAAGGTATCTTTCTTTCTCTAGCATGATGCATAAGGTGCAATATTTTATAAGCATTATCTTTCCCTTCTCTACCCATGACAAAGCCTGTTTGATTTAAAGAAATCAATGAAGGCAAAGATTCTGCTATTCTGCGTGCTATCATACTTGCAAATAGCTTCAGGTCCACGTTTAATAACGAGATAGGCCTTAGCTACTGCATTGCTCTGGTTCCTTGCCTTCCTTGTATATTAGTGAAATCTTGGCTTCTAAGGCCTGCGTAGGGAATTGTTCGCCGTTCAATACTGAGTTACACATGTTTAATAGGCGTGGGAGTAATACTTGGGGAAAGGACTTATAGTATATTATGGGCAAACCGTCGGGACCGGGGGCTTTCCCAGAAGGGCTCCTTGACAGGGCGGACCGGAGTTCGTCCAGTTGAAATGGTTTGGTTAGGATGTGTTGCTGAGAGGTTGTCAGCTGAGGGAGATTTAGTCGTGACAGAAAGGATTTAATAGTTAGTAACCTTTTGGATTTGTCATTATCGTTCTCTTTTGGGCGTAGGTTGTAAAGCTTTTTATAATAATTTAGGAATTCAGTTTCAATTTGTTTATAGTTTTGGGTGCTCTGACCATTTGAAGATTTGATAGTATGGATATATGTGCGTGTTTGGCGTCTTTTTAGCCTGGTTATCATTAACTTAGAAGCTCTATCGCCATGTATGAACATTTTGTTTCGCCAAGAGGCGTACCATTTAGCAGAGTTTAAGTTCAAAATTTCTTTCAATCTTTGTCTTTTTTTTGTAAGTTCATCTAGGGTAGGCTGCTCCTGTTGTTTTTTGTGTTGTGTTTCTAGTTCAAATAGCTTGGCATATAAGTTTCTTATCTCTTGTTGTCTTTGTTTGTTGAGGTACAAGGAGATAGAGATCAGTTCTCCTCTAATTACCGACTTATGTGCTTCCCAGAGAGTTGTGATCGAGACCTCATCAGTATCTTTGTGCAAAATATTGGTTACGTTTTTTTGTAACACATCGAACAACTTCTGGGGAGTTTAATATGGATTCGTTCAGTTGCCAAGATCTATTAACAGACAGGGGTCTGAGAAGCTTTGTTTGAAGTAATACTATGGAGTGGTCTGAGTGAACATTAGGGAGGATTGTTGAGCTTAATACATTTGGCAGTAATTGCCTGGGTACGAAAATATAATCGAGTCTGTGGTAAGATCTGTGGGGATGGGAGTAATAGGTAAAGTCAAGTTCGGTAGGGTGTAATTGCCTCCATATGTCTAACATTTGCATTGACCCGAGTTTTGTTTTAATCCTTATTAGATCTCTTGCAGAGATAGTACTTTATTTGGTGGATATGTATATCAAGGGTTCTAGGGCAATATTTAAATCCCCCCCTAATATGAGGGAACCTTCTCTGAAATCTTCTATTTTCCTGAGCAACGATAGTAGCCATTTTAGGTGTTTTTTATTAGGAGCGTATGCGCTGCATAGGGTAACCAGGTACCCCGCTAATAAGCCTTTGATCATTATGAGTCTGCCGTTAGGATCCATAAGGATAGCGTGGGGTTGGAAAGGGATTCCCTTTGCTATTGCAATTGATGTCCCTCTAGATCCTACTTGTGGAGTGGTGGCATGGAACCATGTGTCATAGTGATTGCGTTCGAAGTTTGGTTGTTTATCAGGCTTAAAATGTGTTTCCTGTATGAAAAGGATGTCTGCCTTTTGTTTCTTGAGGAAGTCTAGTGTGTGTCGTCTATTGGACGGTGAGTTTAGGCTGTTTGCGTTAAATGAAGCAATGGTAAATACCTTATCCTGTGCTGCCATTTGTGTAGTGGTCGATAGAGTCAAGGAGTCGCCGAGAGGTCTTCATCTGATGTTTCCATGGTGTCAACCTTTAATAGCCATTCAAACCCATTTGTGTCGACTTCTGTGCATGTTATCAGGCAAAATAATCAGGGTATGTGAACTTTTGATTTGGGTCATTTGGATGTTTTGGGTGGTCATTAGGATATAAAGAGAAAACACAGTAGTTTGACAATAAATGGCTGCACCCAACCCCTAACCATGAGTGGAGATACAGTTTTAGTGCTATTATTCATATTCTCTGGAAAAAAAGCCAGGAAAGCAAAAAAATCTACTGGGGTATGTAAACTTTTGAGCACAACTGTATATCTATGTGACATTTTTTCTGTGACATTGTGTTTGGTCTATTACCCCGTGGCCTATTGATCCTTTATCACCTATTGATCCTTTATCACCTCCCCTTGGTGATCATTGTACAGTGTGTCCATAAAGTCATGGTTCACTTTTATAGTTTACATGTTGGCACCCTTTCTCTGGCCCAATCATATCAGACCTGTTCATGAGGAGAGATGCCGAGAACCAATCAAACAACACAAACTCATTTAAGCTGTTGCTGAGCCCCCAGTCAGATTAAACCCTGATAAACTGAACTCTGATTAATACACTGCCAGGTATGTGACATCATGCAGCCACAAGCTTATGCTATTGTTTGGATGTGTGTAGGGCAACAAATGGAGCCCACATCGAACTGTACTGACCAGGTATGAAACTGGGAGAGTTTTTCTTTTGTTTGGAGCAAATTTCAAATTTCTGTCATTTTTTGAAGCTTTCCAGTGACTGGTCAAAAGTGTACCATGATTTTATGGACTCACTGTATATACATATTGTTGCCTGAGTCCACAGCTAATACCTGACATCAAAATTCAGGGTTCCTTTATATGGATTTACTCTGCAATACATGCTTCATCATTTGTTGTATAATAATGTAGATGTTAGCTCTGCGTCTTGTGTGGTCTGTGCACAAAGTTTTGTGAATGTTTTGGTATGTGCTACTGTCCACATTTTCTCATGCCTGTTTGAACATTTATTAAAGATGTTATATGGATCGCCCCCACGTAAGGGCTATGGGGTACTCGGTACCGGGTCCTTCAGTTCCCTCAGCGAGGATGTCACGGTGGCCCGACTTCCTTTCTTGTCCATTCTTAGGAGGCTGCCGCATGGGTTGCAGGCGCAGCTCCGTGTCCTTCCTACTGAGCCACTGATGTTCCTTCTTGTTCCTCTGTCTGCCTGACAGGAATTCCCTGGGCCGAGCCTAGTCTGCTTCTCTCCCTCTCCTCCTAGCTCCAACTCCGACCGACTATCTCCTTCTCCCTCCAGTAAGCTTCTCCCTCCACTTCCTAACCAATCCCAAGTTTTACCCAAATGTGAGGAGTGGCCTAATAGATAGAACCTTTTGCTCCCCCTGGTGGCCAGCGTGTGAAGTGTGTGTGTGGCTGTGATACCTGGCAGGGTGAACGCCTTTGGTGCCATCAGACGTAACATCGCTCCCCCTGGTGGAAGAACGACATTACTGCAATGACCAGGACTCTGGGGCGCTGCACTCCCCCCCCCCCCCCCCCACCCCGTTAAATCCAGCACTCCCAGGCTGGGAAAAGAACACAACAATTACAGGTTAGCAAAAGACATGCAAAAATTTTTAAATGCTTTTAAACAGATAAATTTAACAGTGCTTCCCTTTATGGGAGATGAGAACACGTGAACGTTGCAAACATGAACATATTTACATTGTGCGTATTACCCTTTAAGGCAAAAGTAGAAAAAAGAACAATTACTAACTTACTATGGCATACAATTACCCATACAGGTATTCTATCTACTAAGTGCAATTACCCTTTAAGGGTATACTATCATTAACCCTTAATGTGCAATTTAACATTTTCTTTATTCTTCTTCTTCACATGCAGGACTATATGTCTACCCCCACGGGCCTACTGCATCTTTCTTCAAGCTTTCTATCACTATCTAGATACATATTATCAGCTATGTAAACATTACTAAGGTGCAACAACCGAACATTCCCTTTAAGAGGGAAACTAGTCTTTTCTGATGTAGTGCAAACAATCAACAAGTCAGTAATAAACTTTAAGACCACAGAAACTTTTACGCCGTCATCAGGAACAGTTTCCTCGCAGTCTTCCTGCTTGTAAAACCAGTAGAGAGCACCTTTAAGAAGGTGCAAACTATATACAGGAACTGTTTTTGACCATGCTCAGTTCATGATTCCACAGTTCTTTAAACCATGATAACCTTGTGCAAACTGGAAGAAATAGGGATCCCGGGTAAACGAAGGGATCCCTTTAAGAATTAACCCTGGAAGGGTTAAAAGCAGCAAAAAGCAGGAAAACAAACAGTTAACTATGTACAGCTTCATGGTTTTGAGGTTTACTCGAGTTCTGGCGGTAGCAAAGGTCGAGGTAGCCCAGCCGGATACTGGCGGCTACTACGTGCTACATAAGGGGCTCCCTCACTCCATACAGGGGTCTGCGTACCCACAGTTTTCTGTTTAGGCACAGCTGGTGCGCAAACCATCACTGCGGTCACTTCTTTGGCAACCACAGTGGTAGTGGTGGCTACAGTACAGGTAGTGGTCCTGACGATGGTGCACGTCGGAGTGGCAATAGTATTCTTCGTGACAGGGGACGTCTGGATACAAGGGGGCACTGTTGTCATGGGAGTCGATTGAGCGGGGGCTTTAGCCTGGTGCATGACAGGGTCCCTCTTTTTATGCACGTTGAGGGCAAACCAACCCTTCTCACCGAAGTGCCTGGTATATGTCACGGTGTCTCCCGGGTACAGGTCCCGATCAGGGTGTCCTTTCCGGAGATGCGACTCCACATCTCTGTGGTTTATGAATACCTCCGCATACAGCCCAGGCTCCTTTATAAAGCCCCAACCTCCACTGAGTCTAAAAGTCACAACTTTGCCCTGCTTCCTCGGGGACTGTTGGGTGCTGCGGTCCTTGCGGGCCTTGGCCTTGACTGCATGGTCCTTTTGGTGATAGGCCTGACGCTTGGCCTGGTATTCTGCCTCCTTCTCCTCCCACCTCTGGTCAAGTTGGGCCTGATAATCCTCCCAGCTGAGGACCTCCACCATCTTCCCCTCTTGCTGTTCGGCCCTGGGAAACCCCATAAAATTTTGCCCGGGGTTCATCCAGCGGCATTCAGTCCGCTCCGCGTAGAACTCACCCGGCAGGGTGGTGGGCGCGATCGGGGCCTTTAAGAGTTGCTTCATACCCTTGGCCTGGTCCAAGGGCTATAGGCGCTGGAGGCGGTGAGTACCGCGGGGAGGCGGCGCTGCGACAGGGCCCACAAGCAGGCCTTCAGTCACCGGGGCAGTGTCAGCGTCCTTACCTGCCACCTCGGTGCCCTGGGTCTTGACTGGCTCCACCAGCAGCGGTGTCGGTAGCGGTTCCAGGGGCGGGGCAGAAAATGGCATCAGTGTCTGTGGATTTTCCGCAGGCACCACCTGGTACGAGGACTTAGTCTTCACCTGCAGCTGCAGGAGTTGATCGATTAGCTCCTCCATTCCAAGCTGCAGGGAATCAGCATCAGCAGTGAGGACTTGGCTACGGTACCCTTCCGGGTAGCTGGGGGAGACTCCTGCTCCGACCCCATGCTCTGGCTCCGGGTTACTTGCCATGGCAACCTCCACGTGGCTTCTGTCCTCCTCATCCTTTTCCCGCTCTCTCCTCTGTGGGCGGTTTCATTTTCTTTGTCTCCGCCCGCCATTGGGGATCAGGAGGCAGATCTCGGCTGCTGACAGACACGTCCTCAAGGTACAGAGATATTTAGACTGGGTGGCCATTGTTCTTCACATTTCTCAGTTCGTTCACGCCCACAACTCCACGCCCTTCTTCTTCTCCAGCGCTCCTCGTGGCGCTCTAATGGCGGCAGTTTTGGTGGGAATTTTTGGCGGTAAACGGCGATACACAGTCTTTAAGCACAAACAGTTCAAATACGATTCTGGCACAGTTCTAAGGCACACATGACCCGAATTTTCAGGTTTAAGTAGATCCTGTTCGTGACGCCAAGATTTGGATTGCCCCCATGTAAGGGCAATGGGGTACTCGGTACTGGGTCCTTCAGTTCCCTCAGCGAGGATGTCACAGTGGCCCGACCTGGACCGTGGCCCTATGAGGGGCGCCCAATAAAAGGCAGAGTTCGTAGATAACGGTAGTGTTCGTGAAGCCACCTGTGGTATTCGGTCAGGGTGACCAACGCTGCTTAGGGGTCCGCTGGGGGTGATGGAATGGCAGCTAGATGGTATACCTTCCCACAGGTGAAGTATATCCCCAGGGCTTCCCAGAAGTTTAGATGGTGATGGTGGATGGTGCAAGGCGCGGTGAATAACGAGGACACAATGGGTGCAGTCTCTTTACCTTTACTGAAGGCTTCAGCATCCACAGTCCAGAGTGCCAGATAACAGGGTAGGCAGAGTACGGCCAGTCTGATGGCAATTCCAGAGTCCCCTTATCCAGGTGGAAATCAGTAGCCTTCCCATTGCGCACAGTAACGTAGTAGGTCCCTACTTGCATTAGCTATCATAAGGTCCTCAGTCTTGTTACTTCTCTGTCTCTGTCCCCCAGATGGATAGGACATAACCCATATGACAGTGGTGGCCTGAGGCTATTTTATAGGGACCCTAGAGACTCCCCTCCTCCGCGTTGCCACCTTGTCTGCTTAGGTGTTTAGGTCGGACAGCCAACTTGGAATCGACTGCCCTGCTGGTCTCTGAAGTAAAGCGTAGAGTCTATCACTTCCTCGATGTTCCGGTCACCGGATCTGCGCTCAGATGGAGGCAGCCTGCTCCTAGCTGGTCTCCCACTGGTGTTTTACTCCTGTTGCTATGACTTCTGTGCTCACTCACTACGGCACACTTCCTTTCTTGTCCGTTCTTAAGAGGCTGCCGCATGGGTTGTAGGCGCAGCTCCGTGTCCTTTCTACTGAGCTGCTGATGTTCCTTCTTGTTCCTCTGTCTGCCTAACAGGAATTCCCTAGGCCGAGCCCAGTCTGCTTCTTTCCCTCTCCTCCTGGCTCCAACTCTGACTGACTATCTCCTTCTCCCTCCAGTCAGCTTCTCCCTCCACTTCCTAACCAACCTCCAGTTTTTCCCAAATGTGAGGAGTGGCCTAATAGAGAGAACCGTTTGCTCCCCTTGGTGGCTGGCGTGTGAAGTGTGTGTGTGTGGCTGTGATACCTGGCAGGGTGAACTCCTTTGATGCCATCAGACGTAACATCGCTCCCCCTGGTGGAAGAACGACATTACTGCAACGACCAGGACTCTGGGGCGCTGCATTATACATTTTTACTCTATATGGGATTCTTTAATCATTTTTTGTTACTTCAGTATCGTATGTGTGGTCTCGCTGATAGCAGTGGGAGAAGGCATAATATACGTCACTGCACCCTCCCGCACCGCTCCCCTCTCATGCCGTAGCCTGTATTGTACCAAGTCTGGAACATTGTGCCATGCTTATTATTGGATATTTATACATCTGAAGAAGTGGGGTGAGTGCTGCTCTCTTTAGTTCTTTGTTTCTACGTGGATTACCTACTCTTTAAGCAAGCACCTCCCTACCTTCAGTGGAAGCTTAATCCGTCCAGCCTTGTACTGGGGTTTTCCCCGCAGCTGCTTTGATTCACAAGAGCTCCTTCAGTGCCGAACAGCTGTGTTTCTTCCTTTGCGAAGGCATAATATGATGAGAGTATTCATCAGCCTGTGCAGTTGCAATAAATAAATAAATGAAAACAATGTGGGAACTCTCTATTTTTGCTAACCAGTGCAGATAATTCTGATAGTTGTAGGCTACAGCCCCCTGCTGTCAGCTTTGTATTGGCTGAGTATCAAAAATAGAGAGGTCCAACGATCTTTTTTAAATAAAAACTTTAGAAAAACAGCGTGGGGTTTCTCCCAAGTTTTGACACCCAGCCAAGCTAAAACAGACAGCTGGGGGGCTAGTATTCTAAGAATAGGAACAGCCATGGATATTAGCCCTCCCCAGACTAAAAATATAACCCCCCAGCGACCCCTAGTAGATGCACCAGTTCTAGCGATTTGTCTGACTCTTCCCACTTGCCCTGGTGCGGTGACAAATGGGTTAATAATTTGAGGGTTGATGTCAGCTGTTTAATGTCTATTGACATCAAGCCCAAGGATTAATAATGGAGAAACGTCTATAAGACACCCCCATTTCTAACCCCGTTGTGAAAATAAAATATAGACACACATGAAAAAGTCCTTTAATTGAACAAAACACACATAAAATATCCTTTATTTGAAATAAATACTCCCCAGGCAGCGGTTTTCAGGCTCAGCTTAGTGCCTCCTGGATTCATGGCTGAGCGATTGCATCGTGTCACTGCTCAGCCATGCAATCCAGATGAAGCAGATTTGGCCTCTTCATGGGAAAAATAGATCATCGTCATACAGGTGACGGATATGGTGTTTTATAATTTTTTAATTTACATTAATAAATTGGTAAAAGAGAATGGGGATTGTTTATTCCAAATAAATGAGTTTTCTATGTGTTTATTTCAAGTAAACAACTTTTTTTCTGTGTGTTCCTTTATTTAATTTTCACTATGGGGTAAATAATGGGGGCGACTTATAGATGCCTTTACACTACTAACCCCTAAGTTTGATGTCAGCTGACATTACAAAGCTGACATCAACCCCACAAATATACCGTATTTTCCACCGTACCAGGGCAAGTGGGAACAGCTGGGCAAATAGCCAGAATACCAGCAGTCTGCTTTAGATTTGCTGGTTGTCAAAAATTAGGGTAGATCCCACGCCGTTTTTTTAAATAATTTTTTTATCTAAAAAATTTTCAAAAAATGACACTGGACTCCTCTTTTTTTGATAAAAAAACAATCTAAAGCTGTCAGCTGGGGGGCTGTTTAGCAAAAATAGAGGGCTCTCATGCAGCTTTTTTATTTTATTCATTTATTGCACAGGTGCCGGCTAATGGATACTCATCATACCACATCATCGTACGCCTTCTCTCGCTGCTATCAGTAAGACCAGGCATACAATGATGAGCGTAGTACTCTCATTAGCCCACACCTGTGACTGACAGTAACCTTTGTACAGCTGGTCACAGCTGCAGATTCCCATGCTATCATCTGTATGACAGTGTGGGAACAGCAGTGCTCTGACTGGCAGTAACAAACTTACCGCCAATCAGTGCCAGTATTTCCTGTACTGTCACATCGATGACAGAGTGAGAAGTGCCGGATGTTCATGCTACCAATCCCAAACAGTAACATGAACTTCAGGGAGAAGTCCAAATTTGTGGTCCGTGCACTGACGCTAGGTCTTCGGCACGAACCCCAGAACCTTACCATTCATGCTTGCCCATCACTATTGGGAAGACCAATAAGCAGTTCAGCACTATACCTATGCCCCAGTTTTCATGTTGTCACTACCACAGCATAATTTCTGCATGAAACAGATTTTGCCTAATGACACAACAATTAACCACTTTCCAACATCGGGTGTAATAGTACGCCGATGTCAGACACCCTCCATTTGATGTGGGCTCCGGCAGGGAGCCCACATCTTTCCCGGCACCTATCAGTTGTTTTGATCACCCACAGCTATTAACCCATTAAATACCGCTGTCAAATGGTGACAGTGGCATTTAACATGTGCTTCCGGCAATCGTGCCGGAAATCCACCCACCGGTGACCGCCGTCACTTGATCGCAGGTCACCGATGGATTGGCATGACTACCAGAGGTCTCCTGGAGACCTCTATGGTTGTCACTGCTGGCTTGCTGTGAGTGCAGCCCAGTGGTTGACGGTTATAGCAAGAGAGTAATTCAGCTACATACAGGTGAACTGATCACCGCCTGTATGTAGCTGAGCCGATTGAGTTAGGACAGTTTTCAATCTCCCATGGAGACCATTGAAGCATGCCAAAAGTAAAAAGAAAAGGTTTTTAAAAATATTATGTCTATGCAAAAAAAAGGATTAAACTGATCGCTAAACAGCATAGCGAAAAAAAAGTAAAAACGCCAGAATTATGTTTTTTTGGTTGCCGTGACAATGCATTAAAATGCAATAACGGGTGTTAGGGCTTGCAGAACGCACCAAATAATTAGAAGGATAGTGTAAGGTACGTTCACAGCCCAGGGTCCACCGTGCAAAGATGGAACCTGCTGCCAAGTAATGATGGACTATATGGCGGTATAATATGGATTCACACACAGGTTAACTTCACCCAGTATGAAGAAAGCGAACCCTGTTGCATCACAGGGCCGCGGTACTGCACAAAGATCGCAAGCAAGAAGTCAAAGAACTCTACCCCAAGACTCCGGATAGAGTACAACAAGACCTATTGCACTCAACACCGCAACTGGGGTGTCAGAATAACAGAAATAATAATTGAGATGCACGAGAGTGCGTGCGGTGCCGCTCTGGTGGATGCCACTAACCACACAGGCTTTGGTAAAGAAAGCGCTATGAAAGCGCACAGCGCTGCTCTGGCGGTCACAGCAATTGGACGCTGTTTTGTGTGTCACGTGCTGATAGCTAAGTCCGGTGCTCGATAGCAATCATACACCTTACGCGAGCAGTCATACACAAGGGAGAGGATAATTAATGAACGACATCAACACACACACATTTAGAAGTGTACATTAGCGCATGGCTGAGCGGCCATGCGAACCTTTTAATTAATGGATATGCTAATTTTTGCAAAAGGAAGATAAAAATGTATTTTACTTTCTGGTACACACAAATAAAGGATAATAATTCTCTCTTCTGGCCTAAACAAGAGCCTTTATTATTGAACTGCACTTTGGAGTGATGTGATAATTATGCAGATTGTTTTCCCCTTATAATATGCTTTCCGGAGCTAAAGGAGGCAAGTTGTTGTCAATGTTAATGCCCGGAGGGCTGGTGCCAGTGGTGGTGGTCATACTTTTGCTGCTGCTAGTGGCTTGCCCATTCTCAACCTTTGTTCTGCCCATTAATGTGCAGCAAGTTAATTCACACTGTAGTACCAGTTGTCACCATTAGAGGTCATAAGGTACACATTTATCATGTTCCTGTATTCAGGAGTATTTCGCTTTAAACCCAGTGTTCTGACTAGAACCGCCCCTCTGGTTTCTGGGTCAAAAGTAGCCATTTTCCTCCGGACCTTTGAGTTTTACACACGTGTTCCTGGCTCTCTCTTCCTGCAGATCATTGCTTTTGATAAGCGGATTCCGGTGAGGCACAAATGTACTTACGTGTGTGTTATGTAAGAATCTGTATATGCAGCCACTGTGCAATGTACTGTGTAATTAGGTATATTGTGCAATGTATCATGCACTTTATTATAATGCTTTTGCACTGCTTACAGATAGATTGCTATTCTGTATAGAGCAGAACAGTGTTGCAGGATGTATTTGCCTTAGATAGATATTATAACTGCATTCCTGTGTTGTAATGTTACTGTGCAGCCTCTGTAATGTGAGTTAGGCTTCTTTCACACTAGCGTCGGGCCCGGCCCGTCGCAGTGCGTCGGGCCGAGGTTACCGACGCTAGCGTTGCTTCCGCCGCACAACGGGTGCAGCGGATGCTGCTTTTCAGCGCATCCGCTGCCCCATTGTGAGGTGCGGGGAGGTGGGGGAGGAGTTCCGGCCGCGCATGCGCGGTCGGAAAAGACGGTCCGTCGGCTGCAAAAAATGTTACATGGAACGTTTTTTGCGGCCGACGGTTGGCCGAAAAACGGCGCAACTGTCACGCGACGGTTGCGACGTGTGTCAATCCGTCGCAATGCATCGCGTAATGTTAGTCAATGGAGAAAAAACGCATCCTGCAAACACTTTTGCAGGATGCGTTTTTTCTGCAAAACGACGCATTGTGACGGATTGCAGTTAACGCTAGTGTGAAAGTAGCCTTACTGATATAATTGCACTTTGTATCATGCTTTTGTCATTGTTATCTGCCAGTACTGATACACTGTTTATTCCCTTTGTAGGTTTTACCCATTATCGTCCACTGTCCGTCATCTCAATAAATATAGACTTAAGAATCCATACAGTCTGTTTACTGGGAAGTGGATGAGGGTTAGCCATATGCTGAAATCCACACAGCACCATACGTGGAGGAAGGCAGAACAACCTTGGTAGCTGTTTTTGTTTCTTTTACACTACCCTGTCCATTGCCATTGACAATTATTTTTTACTAAATATTTTGTACAGCATTATAATTAACTTTTGGGAATCGTTTTAACCCAAATTATTCAACCCCTTTCCAAAAAGGACGTAATAGGAAATGCAATATGGGTATGTAGACATACAGAAATCAGAATGTGGCAGCCGGCAACAGTATAATTGTAGGTTTAGACTATGTGCCCGTGATCAGGAAATAGTAGCGGTTAGGACACAGAATATTTTCTCTGCTTACAAAACGCTACTTTCTAATCATGCAGTTAAATTTGCATGTGTTCAGTGAACCATGTGGATTTCCGCATCTAATGAATGGCGGTGGGTGCAACTACGCAGCAGAGATTAGCGTGTCCACTACAGATAATTGACATGCTGAGGCTTGCAAACCTGCAAAATTGGTGAGTTTACGCAACATTAACCCCTTTACCCCCAAGGGTGGTTTGCACGTCAATGACCAGGCCAATTTTTACAATTCTGACCACTGTCCCTTTATGAGGTTATAACTCTGGAACGCTTCAACAGATCCTGGTGATTCTGACAATGTTTTCTCGTGACATATTGTACTTCATGACAATGGTAAAATTTCTTTGATAATACCTGCGTTTATTTGTGAAAAAAATGGAAATTTGGCAAAAATTTTGAAAATTTCGCAATTTTCCAACTTTGAATTTTTATGCAATTAAATCACAGAGATATGTCACACAAAATACTTAATAAGTAACATTTCCCACATGTCTACTTTACATCAGCACAATTTTAGAACTCAAAATTTTTTTTGTTAGGGAGTTATAAGGGTTAAAAGTTGACCAGCAATTTCTCATTTTTACAACACCATTTTTTTTTAGGGACCACATCTCATTTGAAGTCATTTTGAGGGGTCTATATGATAGAAAATACCCAAGTGTGACACCATTCTAAAAACTGCACCCCTCAATGTGCTCAAAACCACATTCAAGAAGTTTATTAACCCTTCAGGTGTTTCACAGGAATTTTTGGAATGTTTAAATAAAAAGTATCATTTAACTTTTTTTCACAAACAATTTAATTAAGCTCCAATTTGTTTTATTTTACCAAGAGTAACAGGAGAAAATGGACCTCAAAAGTTCTTGAACAATTTGTCCTGAGTACGCCGATACCCCATATGTGGAGGTAAACCACTGTTTGGGCGCATGGCAGAGCTCGGAAGGGAAGGAGCGCCGTTTGACTTTTCAATGCAAAATTGATTGGAATTGAGATAGGACGCCATGTTGCGTTTGGAGAGCCACTGATGAGCCTAAACATTGAAACCCCCCACAAGTTACACCATTTTGTAAAGTAGACCCACTAAGGAACTTATCTAGAGGTGTGGTGAGCACTTTGACCCACCAAGTGCCTCACAGAAATTTTTAATGCATATTTTTTCACAAAAATGATCTTTTCGCCCCCAATTTTTTATTTTTCCAAGGATATGAGAAGAAATTGGACCACAAAAGTTGTTGTACAATTTGTCCTGAGTACGCTGATACCCCATATGTGGAGGTAAACCACTTTTTGGGCACTTGGCAGAGCGCGGAAGTGAAGGAGCGCCATTTGACTTTTCAATGCAAAATTGACTGGAATTGAGATGGGACGCCATGTTGCATTTGGAGAGCCACTGATGTGCCTAAACATTGAAACCCCCACAAGTGAGCCCAAATTGGAAACTAGACCCTCCATGGAAGTTATCTAGATGTGTTGTGAGAACTTGGAACCCCCAAGTGTTTCATTACAGTTTATAACGCAGAGCCGATAATATAAAAAATCCTTTTTTTCCACAAAATTATTTTTTTGCCCCCAGTTTTGTATTTTTCCAAGGGTAACAGTTGAAATTGAACCACAACAGTTGTTGTCCAATTTGTCCTGAATACGCTGATACCCAATATGTGGGGAGGAACCACCGTTTGGGCGCATGGCAGAGCTTGGAAGGGAAGGAGTGCCATTTGGAATGCAACTTAGATGGATTTGTCTGCAGGCGTCACGTTGCATTTGCAGAGCCCCTTATGTAACTCTACAGTAGAAACCCCCCACAAGTGACCCCATATTGGAAACTAGACCCTCCAAGGAACTTATCTAGATGTGTTGTGAGAACTTTGAATCCCCAAGTGTTTCACTACAGTTTATAACGCAGAGCTGTGAAAATAAAAAAAATCTTTTTTTTTTCCACAAAAATTATTTTTTAGCCCCCAGTTTTGTATTTTCCCAAAGGTAAGAGGAGAAATTGGACCACAAAAGTTACTGTCTAATGTGTCCTGAGTAAGCTGATACCCCATATGTTGGGGTAAACTCCTGTTTGGGCGCACGGGAGAGCTCGGAAGAGAAGGAGCACTGTTTTGCTTTTTCAACGTAGAATTGGCTGGAATTGAGATCGGACGCCATGTCACGTTTGGAGAGCCCCTGATGTGCCCAACCAGTGGAAACCCCCAATTATAACTGCAACCCTAATCCAAACACACCCCTAACCCTAATCTCAACGGTAACCCTAACCACACCCCTAACCCTGATACACCCCTAACCCTAATCCCAACCCTATTCCCAACCGTAAATGTAATCCAAACCCTAACCCTAACTTTAGCCCCAACCCTAACTGTAGCCTTAACCCTAGCCCTAACCCTAACTTTAGCCCTTACCCTAACCCTAACTCTAGTACTAACTCTAACCCTAGCCCTAACCCTAGCCCTAATCCTTGCCCTAACCCTAGCCCTAATGGGAAAATGGAAATAAATACATTTTTTTATTTTTTTTATTTTTCCCTAACTAAGGAGGTGATGAAGGGGGGTTTGATTTACTATTTATAGCGGGTTTTCCAGTGGATTTTTATGATTGGCAGCCGTCACACATTAAAAGATGCTTTTTATTGCAAAAAATATGTTTTGCATATCCACATTTTGAGAGCTATAATTTTTCCATATTTTGGTCCACAGAGTCATGTGAGGTCTTGTTTTTTGCAGGACGAGTTGACGTTTTTATTGGTAACATTTTCGAGCACGTAAGATTTTTTGATCGCTTTTTATTCCGATCTTTGTGAGGCAGAATGGCCAAAAGCCAGTTATTCATGAATTTCTTTTGGGGGAGAGGGGGCGTTTGTACCATTCCGCGTTTGGTTAAATGGATAAAGTAGTTTTAGTCTTTGGGTCAGTACGATTACAGCGATACCTCATTTATATCTTTTTTTATGTTTTGGCGCTTTTATGCGATAAAAACTATTTTATTGAAAAAATAATTATTTTTGCATCGCTTTATTCTGAGGACTATAACTTTTTTATTTTTTCTCTGATGATGCTCTATGGCAGCTAATTTTTTGAAGGTCAAGATGACGTTTTCAGCGGTACCATGCTTATTTATATCCGGCTTTTTGATTGCGTGTTATTCCACTTTTTTGTTCGGCCGTATGATAATAAAGCGTTTTTTGCCTCTTTTTTTTAACCCCTTCATGACCCAGCCTATTTTGACCTTAAAGACCTTGCCGTTTTTTGCAATTCTGACCAGTGTCCCTTTATGAGGTAATAACTCAGGAATAGTGTTGAGCATTCCGATACCGCAAGTATCGGGTATCGGCCGATATTTGCGGTATCGGAATTCCGATACCGAATTCCGATACTTCCCGCGTATCGGATACCGGAATCGGAAGTTCCCAGAATTCAAATTGAACGCAGCAGCCAATGAGGAATGAATGAAAGTGTGGGCACATCCTGTTTAGCATGGTGGGCATGTAAGTACTGGCAAGGCTGGGATTGGCTGCTGAAATGATGTCACTCTGCACTATAAAAAAGCGCTGCCGCCATTTTGCGCTCACTCTGCTGTGATTTCAGTTAGGGACAGGACGCTGTGTTCTAACTGAGGGCCAGTTGAGCTTGCTAATTGCTTTATTTTCCTTTCCAAAGGCTAATTTAGCAAAACGCTGTGTGTTCTTCACTGTTCACCTTGCTCTTGCCTTGCAGCGCTGTTTTAACAGCGTTCTGCAAGGTCTCTGTGTGTGTGTGTGTGTGCAGCTCACTCTGTAGTCTGTGTGCAGCCATATACCCGGTTGTATTCAGCTCAGGGGGGGTTCACACTGCCTCACACAGTTGTTCTTTTTTGCTCTTAGTGCAGCCTGCTGCACATTTTTTCTCAAATTTCCTATTAGTGTTTTTCCACCAGTCTCCAGCTCTATTGTGGAAAAACACTACATAGGATAACCTAGAGGGGGGTTTTAGGGCCTTGCAGTGCCGTTTACGGCTGTCTGCACGGTCTCCGTGTGAGCCCAGCTCGCCCTGCAGTCTGTGTGCAGCCATAGCCGGTTGGATTCAGCTCAGGGTTCGTTACTGGCTCATACCTTGAGAAAAATTTTCCTTTTTTTCAAATAGTGCAGCCTGTTTAAAATTTGAAAAAAAAAATTCCTATTAGTGTCTTTCCACTCGTATCCAGCTAAATAGTGGAAAAACACTATATAGGATAACCTAGAGGAGGGTTTTTTGGCCTTGCAGCGCCGTTTACGGCTGTCTGCACGGTCTCCGTGTGAGCCCAGCTCGCCCTGTAGTCTGTGTGCAGCCATAGCCGGTTGGATTCAGCTCAGGGTTCGTTACTGGCTCATACCTTGAGAAAAATTTTCCTTATTTTTCAAATAGTGCAGCCTGTTTAAAATTTGAAAAAAAAAAAATCCTATAAGTGTCTTTCCACTCGTATCCAGCTAAATAGTGGAAAAACACTATATAGGATAACCTAGAAGGTTTTTTTTGGGCCTTGCAGCGCCGTTTACGGCTGTCTGCACGGTCTCTGTGTGAGCGCAGCTCGCCCTGTAGTCTGTGTGCAGCCATAGCCGGTTGGATTCAGCTCAGGGTGCGTTACTGCCTCATACCTTGAAAAACAATTTCCTTTTTTTCAAATAGTGCAGCCAGTTTAAAATTTGAAAAAAAAAATTCCTATTAGTGTCTTTCCACTTGTATCCAGCTAAATAGTGGAAAAACACTATATAGGATAACCTAGAGGAGGGTTTTTTGGCCTTGCAGCGCCGTTTACGGCTGTCTGCACGGTCTCCGTGTGATTTAAACTAGCTCTGTAGCCCGGTCTGCACCAAAAAAAAAGTTAAGTTCACCAAACACAACTTAACACTTGTGTAGGCCACATTTGAAAAATAATAAAGTTTAGTCCACAATTTACAACATTAGTGTTTCTTACACCTGTTAGGAGGAGCATTACAGGAATAAGCACACTAAGGCCTTAGTACTTTTCTGCTTATCTTTATCTGTCAACCAAGATGAAGAGGGCAGGGAGTAAGGCACGTGGGCGTGGGCGCGGAGCAGGGAGAGGAGCAGGGAGAGGACGTGGTGATTCTGTGCCTGCTGCGGGCGCCGGTGACTCGTCGTCACTCAGTTTCAGCAGGGAACAGTCCTTCATACGCAGCTTTGTCGGAGAGCGCCGTGCACCGCTGCTGCGTGAAGACCAAATTGAAGCCGTTGTCGGGTGGATGGCAGCTAACGCCTCGGCATCGACTTCAGTTAGTGCCACATCCTCTCAGGCACAGAGCACTGGAGAGCAGCCATCTGTCTCTTCACCACCTGCCAAATTGGCCAGGCAGTCAGAGAGCCCAGGACAGGAGCCGTCTCTACTTCTGTTCTCTGAATCTCTTGGCTTGGAAACAGGGGGCCAGCCAAGCAGCATTGGAGAAATGGAAGAAGAGGCAGTGTGCAGTGATGCCCAACACCTTTTTCTCTCTGACTCTGAAGAGGCAGGTGGGCCAGTGCCTCCGGTGACCACAGCGCAGTACGCATCTGATGATGAAACTCAGGTGCCGCTTTCTCGTGCGTACTGTGCTGCTGAGACTACCCAGGAGGAGCAGTTGGTGGCAGAGGGTAGTGGAGATGATGAGGTCCTTGACCCATCGTGGCGTGAGGAACAGGAAGGTGGTGGGAGCAGCTCAGAGGAAGAGCTTCCTCTTACGGGCCAAAGAGGGAGAGGGAGGGGGAAGACTGCGGAGCCTGTAGCCTCCACTTTGGCACCCGTTAGGAGCCTGTCTCTTTCCAAAGCCAAAAAGGGCGCTCCCAAGACTTGCAGTGCCTGGTCCTTTTTTGACACAGTTGCAGATGACATTTGTTTTGTCAAATGCAAGCTGTGTCATCATAAAGTAAAAAGAGGGAAAAATGTCAGCAACCTCAATACCACAAATATGTGGAAACATGTGCGGACCAGGCACGCGGTGGAGTTACAGAAACACACTGAAGATGTAGGCCAACCAACAGCGGCAGCTACCACCTCTTCAGCTCGTGTTGCCTCTTCCTCCAGCTCACGCACAGCTGGTTTGGCTTCCTCCCAGAGACCTTGTGTAATTCCACCCACAGCACCACCTTCCCAGTCATCCTCACACTCCCAGTCTACTCTACAGCCATCGGTAGTACAGGCATGGGAGAAAAGGCGGGCATTCTCGGCCAACCACCCACGAGCACAGGCTCTGAATGCAGGCATTGCCAAACTGTTGTCCCTGGAAATGCTCTCGTTCAGGCTGGTGGAGACTGACAGCTTCCGTGACTTGATGGCATTGGCAGTCCCACAGTACAAGGTGCCGAGCCGCTTTTACTTCAGCAGGCAGGCTGTCCCTGCCCTGCACAGGCATGTTGAGGCAAACATAAAACATGCGCTACTGAACGCCGTCAGTAGCAAGGTCCACCTCACCACCGATGCGTGGACCAGTCAGCATGGACAGGGGCGATATGTTTCCCTCACTGCCCATTGGGTTAATGTTGTTGAGCCAGGTACAGATCGTGCGAGTGGCGCAGGACGTGTCCTGCCCACTCCAAGGATTGCAGGAATCCAGTCTGTACGCATCGACTCCTCCTCTTACACCAGTTCCTCTGATTCCTCTCTGCAGGATCCGTCACAGTCCACCCCCACATGGACCCGTGAACGTTTACCTATGACCGACATGAGCACAGCCGTGGCCAAACGTCAGCAGGCCGTCTTGAAACTAGTTTCATTGGGGCATCGAAGCCACACAGTGCAGGAGCTCTGGAATGCCATCAAGCAGGAGAGCGATGTGTGGTTACTGCCAGCGAATCTCCAGCCAGGCATGGTAGTGTGTGACAATGGCCGAAATCTGGTGGCAGCTTTGGCCCTTGGCAACCTCACTCACATCCCATGTCTGGCACATGTGCTCAATTTGGTTGTGCAGAGTTTTCTGAGGGACTATCCGGATCTTGATGCCCTGCTGCACAAGGTCCGCCTAGAGTGTGCTCACTTGCGGCGTTCCAGCTTGGCCAGATCCCGCATTGCTGCTCTGCAGCGCAGATTCCGCCTTCCGGAACACCGCATCATATGTGACCTACCTACCCGGTGGAATTCCACGTTACATATGTTGGAGCGGTTGTGTGAGCAGCAGCAAGCAGTTATGGAGTACCAGCTGCATCAGGCGCAAAGAAGTCGCAGTCAGCGCCGATCAGACTTCACAACCACAGAGTGGGCCACTCTGAAGGACGTCTGCCAGGTTTTGCGTCCTTTTGATTATTCCACGCGGATGGCAAGTGCAGATGATGCACTAGTCAGCATGACTGTCCCCCTTATCTGCCTGCTTCAGCAAACTTTGCAAGGGTTAAGGGATGATGTGGTGGAAGAGGTGGAGGATGAGGAGTCACCTTTTCCATCAGCTTCTGGAGAGTCAGCGCCACGTGGTTCCTCACAAAGGGGTACGCAGGGGCCAATTTGTGAGGAGGATGAGGAGGAGTCAATGGACGAGGAAGAGCTCCGTCCAGAGGAGGGAGCGACACAATTGTCCAGTGGTCAGTGTGTACAGCGAGGGTGGGGTGATGACGAGCGGGCAGAGATCATGTCTCAAGCAGGGGACAGCGTTTCTGGGCCGGTTGGCACTCTGCAGCACATGGTGGATTTTATGCTGCAGTGCCTGAGAAATGACCGCCGCATCGACCACATTCTCAACATGCCTGATTATTGGGTGTTCACCCTCCTCGATCCTCGCTACCGGGACAACGTCCAAAACCTCATCCCTGCGTTGACCCGGGAACGTAAATTGCGGGAGTACCACGACACACTGCTGAATTCCATCATCTTCTCCTGTCCAACTGAGAGGAGTGCTGCTAGTGCTTTACAAAGCAGCTCAGTGCGTCGAGGCAGTGGGGGAGGCTCTGCCCAAAGAGGGAGCAGAAGCAGTGCCTCTGCCCAAGGCAAGCCGAGTATGGCACAACTCTGGCACACTTTTGTGTGCCCGCCCCAAATGTCTACACCATCACCGGCGGCTCCAGTCAGCAGGAGGCAACGGTTCCGTCAGATGGTGACAGACTACATGGCTTGCCCTCTTACTGTACTCCCCGACGGCTCTTCCCCGTTCAAGTTTTGGGTCTCTAAGCTGGATACATGGCCAGAGCTAAGTCAGTATGCATTGGAGGTGCTGGCTTGCCCTGCGGCTAGTGTCTTATCGGAACGTGTCTTTAGTGCCGCAGGTGGTGTACTAACAGACCGTCGCATGCGACTATCCTCCGATAACGTTGACCGGCTTACTTTCCTGAAAATGAACCAGGCCTGGATCTCGCAGGAATTTGCCACTCCTCTGCCTGATTAATTAATTGGGTGTCATCCAGGTCCTCTGCTGTGTTCATCTTTCTACCACCTGAAATGCTATTCCTGGGCTCCAACACCGCCAGTTGCGGCTCAGAAGTGCAGGCTGCACAGTCAAAACATACGACCCAGTGTTATTGGGTTTCAGTAACGTCAGCTGATCCCCAGCTGTGTAGCCGGCAATGTGTCCTGCGACCGCTACGCTGGCACAACAACCTGAATGTAAGGGAATCTTCCCCCCCCCCCCGTCGTTTGTTACTGAAAGAGCCATCTTGTGCAGCAGTAATGCTGCACAAGGAAAAGGTAGCTATTTTTTTGGGCTCCTTGCACACGCAGAACTTAACACTTATAAAATGTGTTCACTGATACCGTTATACCGTCCCAGAGCTGGGACTTTCCTTCGTAATGTGACGCAGCACAGCCGTCATTCCTACCCCCTTGGTGCCATGCGCTGCCTCCTCAGCGTTGTTTTAAGCTGTCACGGAGCCTGCGCTGTTCTGTTATCCCTTGGCCATGCCCTATTTGCGCTGCCTGTCTTCTGACATAATTTGGTGTCAGGCTGGCTGCGCCTGTGTGGCCGCGCTGCCATAGATCCCGCCTCGCAGTGTCTTCTGATTGAGTCACACTGCGGGCCTGGGATCCATGGGCATGCGCAGTGCATATCTTCCCCTCGGGCTCTCGCTCATTTCCCTCCGCCTTCTTTAGACTGTGCGCCGTCAGCTGATCCCTAATAGCATGCCACGGCCGTGACAACGCACAGTCTGAAGAAGAGGGAAGGAGGGGAGTGAGAGTCGAGGATATGCACTGTGCATGCCCATGGATCCAAGGCCCGCAGTGGGATTACGTTAGACGAGACTGCGAGGTGGGATCTGGAGCAGCGTGGACGCACAGGCACTGACAGCCTGACACCAAATTATGTCAGAAGACAGGCAGCGCTAATTGGGCATGGCCAAGGGATAACAGAACAGCGCAGGCTCCGTGACAGCTTAAAACAACGCTGAGGAGGCAGCACACGGCACCAAGGGGATAGGAATGACAGCTGTGCTGTGTCCCATTACGAAGGAAATTCGCACCTCCGTGACGGTTTAACGGTATAAGGGGACACATTTTTAGTGTTTACTTCTGTGTTTGCAAGGAGCATAATTAAAAGAGCAACCTTTTCCTTTTGCATCCTTAGCGCTGCACAAGATGGCTCTTTCAGCTACAAACGTCTTGGGGGGGGTTAAAGGTTCCCTTTCAACTTGCTCCAATCAGGCTTCGGCCTACACTCTGTTCCTCTGCTCCTCCTGCTGTCCCTGGGCTCTAACACCGCCAGTTGGTGCCTGGAAGTGCTGTGTGCACAGTCAACAGTCGCTCCTCTGTTATTGGGGTTCAGTAACGTCAGCTGATCCCCAGCTGTGTGTGCGGTAATACCTCCAATCTGCTCCTCCTGCTGTCCCTGGGCTCTAACACCGCCAGTTGGTGCCTGGAAGTGCTGTGTGCACAGTCAACAGTCGCTCCTCTGTTATTGGGGTTCAGTAACGTCAGCTGATCCCCAGCTGTGTATCCGGCAACGTGTCATGCGACCGCCACGCTGGCACAACTAAAATGTAAGGGGACCTGTCCCCCCCCCCCCCCTAGGCGTTTGTTACTGAAAGAGCCACCATGTGCAGCACTAATACTGCACAAGGGAAAGGTCGCTCTTGAAATTAGGCTCCTTGGAAACGCTGAACTACACACTCATGTAATGTGTCCCCTCACACCGTCCAACCGTCCCAGAGGTGGGACTTTCCTTTGTAATGTGACGCAGCACAGCCGTCATTGCTACCCCCTTGGCACCGTGCGCTGCCTCCTTAGCGTTGTTTGATTCCGTCATGGACCCTGCACTGTTATGTTATCCCTTGGCCATGCACAGTTTGCGCTGCCCGTCCTCTGACATCATTTGTTGTCGTCCTGGCTGCGCCTGTGCGTCCACGCTGCCCGAAATCCCACCTCGCAGTGTCGTCTAATGTGATCCCACAGTGGGCCTGGTATCCATGGCCATGCGCAGTGCATATACTAGCCTCTCATTAACCTTCTTCATGCTTCTTCAGACTAGGCGGCGTCAGCTGATCCCTAATAGCATGCCACGGCCGTGACGCCGCACAGTCTGAAGAAGCATGAAGGAAGTGAGTGAGAGGCGATGATATGCACTGCGCATGCCCATGGATCCCTGGCCCGCAGTGGGATTACATTTGATGACACTGCAAGGTTGGATCTCGGGCAGCTTTGACGCACAGGCACTGCCAGCCTGACACCTAAATGATGTCAGAATACGGGCACCGCTAACTGTGCATGGCCAAGGGATAACATTACAGCGCGGGCTCCGTGACAGAACCAAACAACGTTGAGGAGGTGGCGCACGGCACCAAGGGGGTTGGAATGACGGCTGTGCTGTGTCACATTACAAAGGAAAGTCCCACTTCCGGGATGGTTTGACGGTGTGAGGGGACACATTATATGAGTGTGTACTTCAGCGTTTGCAAGGAGCATTATTTTCGGAGCCACCATTTTCCATGTGCAGTATTACTGCTGTATGAGATGGCTCTTTCAGCAACAAATGCCTGGGGGGGGGGGGTTAAAGGTTCCCTTTACACTTGCTCCACTGCAGGCTTCGGCCTACACTCTGCTCCTCTTTGATTCCCTGGGTTTCAACACTGTCAGTTGACACCTGGAAGTGTTGTCTACACAGAAAAAACACTAGGTGATGTGTCAGTGGGGTTCAGCACCGCCAGCTGTTCCCCTGCTGTGTAGTCGGCATCGTGTCCAGCACAAGCCACGCTGGCACAACCGACCAAAAGCTTCCACCAGTGCAGGCTTCGGCCTACACTTTGCTCCTCTCCTCCTCCTCCTGCTGACCCTGGGCTCTAACACCGCTAGTTTTTGCCCGGAACTGCTAGCTGCACAGAGAAAAACACCAGCCAATGTGTTAGTGGGGTTCAGCAACGCCAGCTGTTCCCCTGCTGTGTAGCTGGCAACGTGTCCTGCAAACGCCACGCAGGCACATGAACTGAAATTGAAGGGAGCCTGGCCCCCTCTCCCCCAGGTGTTTCTATGTATAACAGCCACCTTGTACAGCAGTACTGCTGCATTTGTACAAGGTGGCTGACTTTTTATCCTTGCCCACGTGGAACTCAACACGTACAAAATGTGTCTCTTTGAGACCATTCCACTGTCCCTGAGGTGTGACTTTCCTTTCTAATGATACGCAGCACCCCCCTTGGTAGCGCTTCCCGTCTTCTGACATCATCGGTTGGCTAGTTGCGCCTGTGCGTCCGCCCTGCCTGAATAAAATGCTCCTCGTTGTCTTAATTATTTTGACTGCGAGGGTGTGATTGATGGGCACGAGCAGTGCATGTCTTCGCCTGTCTTAACTCATCTCCTTCCGCCTTCTTCAGACTGTGCAGCCTCATGGCCGCGGCATGCGAGAAGGGATCAGATGAGGCCGCCCAGTCTGAAGCAGGTGTAAGGACATGTGTGAGCGGCAAACATATTTAGTGCACCAGGGCACGAATCCCAGCACCGCAGTGTGATTTTTTAAAAACACACTGTGGGTCTGGGATTCATGTCCACCGCTAACCGCAACGGCCAACATGAAATGAGGTCATAAGACAGGAAGCGCTCACAGCGCATGGCCAAGGGATCACACAATAGCGCAGACTCCTGTACAGCAAATAACAACGCTTAGGAATCTGCGCACCGCAGCTATGTGTTAATTTTGACACCTGTGCTGCATCTCCGTAAAAAGGAAAGTCACGCCTCCACTACTGTTTGACAGTATAATGGGCTAAATAGTGTACGTGTTGCATTCAGCGTGTGCAAGGAGCAACTTAAATAGAGCAACCTTTTACTTGTGCAGCATTAATGCTGCACAAGATGTGGCTCTTGTACCTTGCAACACCTGAGGGGGGGGGTTAAAGGTAACCTTTGAAATTGGTTCAACTAGGCTTCGGCCTACACTCTGCTCCTCTACTCCTCCTGCTGACCCTGGGCTCTAACAACGCTAGTTTTTGCCCGGAAATGCTAGCTGCACAGAGAAAAACACCAGCCAATGTGTTAGTGGGGTTCAGCAACGCCCGCTGTTCCCCCGCTGTGTAGCCGGCATCGTGTCCAGCAAAAGCCACGCTGGCACAACCGACCAAAAGCTGCCACCAGTGCAAGCTTCGGCCTACACTTTGCTCCTCTCCTCCTCCTGCTGACCCTGGGCTCAAACACCGCTAGTTTTTGCCCGGAAATGCTAGCTGCACAGAGAAAAACACCAGCCAATGTGTTAGTGGGGTTCAGCAACGCCAGCTGTTTCCCTGCTGTGTAGCTTGCATCGTGTCCAGCACAAGCCACGCTGGCACAACCGACCAAAAGCTGCCACCAGTGCAGGCTTCAGCCTACACTTTGCTCCTCTCCTCCTCCTCCTGCTGACCCTGGGCTCTAACACCGCTAGTTTTTGCCCGGACATGCAATCTGCACAGAGAAAAACACCAGTCAATGTGTCAGTGGGGTTCAGCAACGCCAGCTGTTCCCCTGCTGTGTAGCTTGCAACGTGACCTGCAAACGCCACGCAGGCACATGAACTGAAATTGAAGGGAGCCTGCCCCCCACCCCCAGGTGTTTCTATGTATAACAGCCACCTTGTACAGCAGTACTGCTGCATTTGTACAAGGTGGCTGACTTTTTCTCCTTGCCCACGTGGAACTCAACACGTACAAAATGTGTCTCATTAGAGACCATTACAATGTCCCTGAGGTGTGACTTTCCTTTGTAATGACACGCAGCACCACCCTTGTTAGCGCTGCCCGTCTTTTGACATCATTGGTTAGCTGGCTGCGCCTGTGCATCTCCCCTGCTCGAAACAACGCCCCTCGGTGTCTTATGTTTTTGGACAGCGAGGGTGTGATTGATGGGCATGTGCAGTGCATATGTTTGCCTGTGTTCACTCATCTCCTTCCGCCTTCTTCAGACTGGGTGTCCTCATGGCCGCGGCAGGCGATAAGGGATCAGATGAGGCCGCCCAGTCTGAAGCAGGTGTAAGGACATGTGTGAGCGTCAAACATATTTACTGCACAAGGCCACGAATCCCAGCCACGCAGTGTGATTTTTTGAAAACACACTGTGGGTCTGGGATTCATGTCCATCGCTAACCGCAACGGCCAACATAAAATGAGGTCAGAAGACAGGAAGCGCTCACAGCGCATAGCCAAGGGATCACAAGAGCGCAGACTCCTGTACAGCAACTAACAACGCTCAGGAAGCTGCGCCCATGCAAAAAGGTGTTATTTTCGACACCTGTGCTGCTTTTCTTTAAAAAGACAAGTCACGCCTCCACTACTGTTTAACAGTATAATGGGCTAAATAGTGTACGTGTTGCATTCAGCGTGTGCAAGTAGACAAATTAATAGAGCAACCTTTTACTTGTGCAGCATTAATGCTGCAGAAGGAGTGGCTCTTGTACTTTGTAACACCTGAGGGGGGGTTAAAGGTAACCTTTGAAATTGGTTCAACTAGGCTTCGGCCTACACTCTGCTCCTCTCCTCCTCCTGCTGACCCTGGGCTCTAACACCGCTAGTTTTTGCCCGGAAATGCTAGCTGCACAGAGAAAAACACCAGCCAATGTGTTAGTGGGGTTCAGCACCGCCAGCTGTTCCCCCGCTGTGTAGCCGGCATCGTGTCCAGCAAAAGCCACGCTGGCACAACCGACCAAAAGCTGCCACCAGTGCAGGCTTCGGCCTACACTTTGCTCCTCTCCTCCTCCTGCTGACCCTGGGCTCAAACACCGCTAGTTTTTGCCCGGAAATGCTAGCTGCACAGAGAAAAACACCAGCCAATGTGTTAGTGGGGTTCAGCAACGCCAGCTGTTTCCCTGCTGTGTAGCTTGCATCGTGTCCAGCACAAGCCACGCTGGCACAACCGACCAAAAGCTGCCACCAGTGCAGGCTTCGGCCTACACTTTGCTCCTCTCCTCCTCCTCCTGCTGACCCTGGGCTCTAACACCGCTAGTTTTTGCCCGGACATGCAATCTGCACAGAGAAAAACACCAGTCAATGTGTCAGTGGGGTTCAGCAACGCCAGCTGTTCCCCTGCTGTGTAGCTTGCAACGTGACCTGCAAACGCCACGCAGGCACATGAACTGAAATTGAAGGGAGCCTGCCCCCCACCCCCAGGTGTTTCTATGTATAACAGCCACCTTGTACAGCAGTACTGCTGCATTTGTACAAGGTGGCTGATGTTTTCTCCTTGCCCACGTGGAACTCAACACATACAAAATGTGTCTCATTAGAGACCAATGCTAATGTCCCTGAGGTGTGACTTTCCTTTTTAATGACACGCAGCACCCCCATTGTTAGCGCTGCCCGTCTTCTGACATCATTGGTTGTCTGCCTGTGCCTGTGCGTCCGCCCTGCCCGACACAACGCCCCTCGTTGTCTCATATTTTGGATGCGAGGGTGTTATTGATGGGCATGTGCAGTGCATATGTTCGCCTGTTTTAAGTCACCTCCTTCCGCCTTCTTCAGACTGGGTGTCCTCATGGCCGCAGCATGCGATAAGGGATCAGATGAGGCCGCCCAGTCTGAAGCAGGTGTAAGGACATGTGTGAGCGGCAAACATATTTAGTGCACAAGGGCAAGAATCCCAGCACCGCAGTGTGATTTTTTAAAAAAACACTGTGGGTCTGGGATTCATGTCCACCGCTAACCGCAACGGCCAACATGAAATGAGGTCATAAGACAGGAAGCGCTCACAGTGCATAGCCAAGGGATCACAAGAGCGCAGACTCCTGTACAGCAACTAACAACGCTCAGGAAGCTGCGCCCATGCAAAAAGGTGTTATTTTCGACACCTGTGCTGCTTTTCTTTAAAAAGACAAGTCACGCCTCCACTACTGTTTAACAGTATAATGGGCTAAATAGTGTACGTGTTGCATTCAGCGTGTGCAAGTAGACAAATTAATAGAGCAACCTTTTACTTGTGCAGCATTAATGCTGCAGAAGGAGTGGCTCTTGTACTTTGTAACACCTGAGGGGGGGTTAAAGGTAACCTTTGAAATTGGTTCAACTAGGCTTCGGCCTACACTCTGCTCCTCTCCTCCTCCTGCTGACCCTGGGCTCTAACACCGCTAGTTTTTGCCCGGAAATGCTAGCTGCAAAGAGAAAAACACCAGCCAATGTGTTAGTGGGGTTCAGCACCGCCAGCTGTTCCCCCGCTGTGTAGCCGGCATCGTGTCCAGCAAAAGCCACGCTGGCACAACCGACCAAAAGCTGCCACCAGTGCAGGCTTCGGCCTACACTTTGCTCCTCTCCTCCTCCTCCTGCTGACCCTGGGCTCTAACACCGCTAGTTTTTGCCCGGACATGCGATCTGCACAGAGAAAAACACCAGTCAATGTGTCAGTGGGGTTCAGCAACGCCAGCTGTTCCCCTGCTGTGTAGCTTGCAACGTGACCTGCAAACGCCACGCAGGCACATGAACTGAAATTGAAGGGAGCCTGCCCCCCACCCCCAGGTGTTTCTATGTATAACAGCCACCTTGTACAGCAGTACTGCTGCATTTGTACAAGGTGGCTGATGTTTTCTCCTTGCCCACGTGGAACTCAACACGTACAAAATGTGTCTCTTTGAGACCATTCCACTGTCCCTGAGGTGTGACTTTCCTTTCTAATGATACGCAGCACCCCCCTTGGTAGCGCTTCCCGTCTTCTGACATCATTGGTTGGCTACTTGCGCCTGTTCGTCCGCCCTGCCTGAATAAAATGCTCCTCGTTGTCTTACTTATTTTGACTGCGAGGGTGTGATTGATGGGCACGAGCAGTGCATATCTTCGCCTGTCTTAACTCATCTCCTTCCGCCTTCTTCAGACTGTGCAGCCTCATGGCCGCGGCATGCGAGAAGGGATCAGCAGAGGCCGCCCAGTCTGAAGCAGGTGTAAGGACGTGTGTGAGCGGCCAAAATATTTACTGCTCAAGGCCACGAATCCCAGCACCGCAGTGTGGCTTTATGAAAAGACACTGTGGGTCTGGGATTTATGGCCATCGTTAACCGCACCGGCCAACATGAAATGATGTCATAAGATGGGCAGCGCTAACAGGGCATTGCCAAGGGATAACACAAGAGCGCAGACTCCTGTACAGCAAATAACAACGCTCAGGAAGCTGCGCCAAGCACCAAGGCGTTATTTTGGACACCTGTGCTGCGTCTCATCAAAAAACCAAGTCACGCATCCACTACAGTTTGACTGTAGAATGGGGAAAATTGTGTATGTCTTTCATTCAGCGTGTGCAAGTAGACAAATTAATAGAGCAACCTTTCACTTGTGCAGCATTAATACTGCACAAGGTGTGTCTCTTGTACTTTGTAACACCTGAGGGGGGGGTTAAAGGTTTCCTTTGAAATTGGTTCAACTAGGCTTCGGCCTACACTCTGCTCCTCTCCTCCTCCTCCTGCTTCAACACGGGCTCTAACATCGCTAGTTTTTGCCCGCAAGTGCTAGCTGCACAGAGAAAAACACACGCCATTGTGTTAGTGGGGTTCAGCAACGCCAGCTGTTCCCCCAGTGTGTAGCCGGCAAAGTGTCCTGCAAACGCAACGCAGACACAAAGCTGCCTCCAGTGCAGGCTTCGGCCTACACTCATCTCCCCCTGCTTACCCTTTGCTCCAACACCGCTAGTTGGGGCTCTAGGAAGACAATCTTTTATAGGCAACGCATCCGGGTTCCAGCACCGCCAGCTGGTTCTCGGCAGTGTTCTTGTCACAGGTACTCCCTCGTGCCAAGCCTGGTTTCAGCACCGTCAGCTGTTTCCGGGTTGTGTCAAGCTCACTGAGACGCCTATGCTTGCCCCGTCGTGGTGCGGTCGAGTTAGCCAACTCCAGGGTGCCTCCAGTTTAGGAGCTTCCTATGTGGGCTGCGTGAACTGGTAGTCAAGGCTGGTTCTGTAGTGCCAGTAGGCCCAGCTCCCCCTGTAGGACTGTTGGGGTTCGGTAACTGCGGTTGCCTCGCGGCCTAGCTGTTCTCTCCTCTCCTGTGGACCTTCGGGTCCACCACCTGGTTCCAGCACCGTCAGCTGGTTCCGGGCCGAGCCTTTGGCTTAGGTGCCTCCTCCTGGGTATCCGAGTTCCGCCAACGCCAGGCGGTCCTTGGTAGTGCTTTTAAGCGCGGGCACCTACAGCTTAGTAACCGGGTTCCAGCACCGTCAGCTGGTCCTCGGTCGTGCCATTGGCTCTTGCACACTGGGGCAACGCATCCGGGTTCCAGCACCGCCAGCTGGTTCTCGGCAGTGTTCTTGTCACAGGTACTCCCTCGTGCCAAGCCTGGTTTCAGCACCGTCAGCTGTTTCCGGGTTGTGTCAAGCTCACTGAGACGCCTATGCTTGCCCCGTCGTGGTGCGGTCGAGTTAGCCAACTCCAGGGTGCCTCCAGTTTAGGAGCTTCCTATGTGGGCTGCGTGAACTGGTAGTCAAGGCTGGTTCTGTATTGCCAGTAGGCCCAGCTCCCCCTGTAGGACTGTTGGGGTTCGGCAACTGCGGCTGCCTCGCGGCCTAGCTGTTCTCTCCTCTCCTGTGGACCTTCGGGTCCACCACCTGGTTCCAGCACCGTCAGCTGGTTCCGGGCCGAGCCTTTGGCTTAGGTGCCTCCTCCTGGGTATCCGAGTTCCGCCAACGCCAGGCGGTCCTTGGTAGTGCTTTTAAGCGCGGGCACCTACAGCTTAGTAACCGGGTTCCAGCACCGTCAGCTGGTCCTCGGTCGTGCCATTGGCTCTTGCACACTGGGGCAACGCATCCGGGTTCCAGCACCGCCAGCTGGTTCTCGGCAGTGTTCTTGTCACAGGTACTCCCTCGTGCCAAGCCTGGTTTCAGCACCGTCAGCTGTTTCTGGGTTGTGTCAAGCTCACTGAGACGCCTATGCTTGCCCCGTCGTGGTGCGGTCGAGTTAGCCAACTCCAGGGTGCCTCCAGTTTAGGAGCTTCCTATGTGGGCTGCGTGAACTGGTAGTCAAGGCTGGTTCTGTAGTGCCAGTAGGCCCAGCTCCCCCTGTAGGACTGTTGGGGTTCGGTAACTGCGGCTGCCTCGCGGCCTAGCTGTTCTCTCCTCTCCTGTGGACCTTCGGGTCCACCACCTGGTTCCAGCACCGTCAGCTGGTTCCGGGCCGAGCCTTTGGCTTAGGTGCCTCCTCCTGGGTATCCGAGTTCCGCCAACACCAGGCGGTCCTTGGTAGTGCTTTTAAGCGCGGGCACCTACAGCTTAGTAACCGGGTTCCAGCACCGTCAGCTGGTCCTCGGTCGTGCCATTGGCTCTTGCACACTGGGGCAACGCATCCGGGTTCCAGCACCGCCAGCTGGTTCTCGGCAGTGTTCTTGTCACAGGTACTCCCTCGTGCCAAGCCTGGTTTCAGCACCGTCAGCTGTTTCCGGGTTGTGTCAAGCTCACTGAGACGCCTATGCTTGCCCCGTCGTGGTGCGGTCGAGTTAGCCAACTCCAGGGTGCCTCCAGTTTAGGAGCTTCCTATGTGGGCTGCGTGAACTGGTAGTCAAGGCTGGTTCTGTAGTGCCAGTAGGCCCAGCTCCCCCTGTAGGACTGTTGGGGTTCGGTAACTGCGGCTGCCTCGCGGCCTAGCTGTTCTCTCCTCTCCTGTGGACCTTCGGGTCCACCACCTGGTTCCAGCACCGTCAACTGGTTCCGGGCCGAGCCTTTGGCTTAGGTGCCTCCTCCTGGGTATCCGAGTTCCGCCAACGCCAGGCGGTCCTTGGTAGTGCTTTTAAGCGCGGGCACCTACAGCTTAGTAACCGGGTTCCAGCACCGTCAGCTGGTCCTCGGTCGTGCCATTGGCTCTTGCACACTGGGGCAACGCATCCGGGTTCCAGCACCGCCAGCTGGTTCTCGGCAGTGTTCTTGTCACAGGTACTCCCTCGTGCCAAGCCTGGTTTCAGCACCGTCAGCTGTTTCCGGGTTGTGTCAAGCTCACTGAGATGCCTATGCTTGCCCCGTCGTGGTGCGGTCGAGTTAGCCAACTCCAGGGTGCCTCCAGTTTAGGAGCTTCCTATGTGGGCTGCGTGAACTGGTAGTCAAGGCTGGTTCTGTAGTGCCAGTAGGCCCAGCTCCCCCTGTAGGACTGTTGGGGTTCGGTAACTGCGGCTGCCTCGCGGCCTAGCTGTTCTCTCCTCTCCTGTGGACCTTCGGGTCCACCACCTGGTTCCAGCACCGTCAACTGGTTCCGGGCCGAGCCTTTGGCTTAGGTGCCTCCTCCTGGGTATCCGAGTTCCGCCAACGCCAGGCGGTCCTTGGTAGTGCTTTTAAGCGCGGGCACCTACAGCTTAGTAACCGGGTTCCAGCACCGTCAGCTGGTCCTCGGTCGTGCCATTGGCTCTTGCACACTGGGGCAACGCATCCGGGTTCCAGCACCGCCAGCTGGTTCTCGGCAGTGTTCTTGTCACAGGTACTCCCTCGTGCCAAGCCTGGTTTCAGCACCGTCAGCTGTTTCCGGGTTGTGTCAAGCTCACTGAGACGCCTATGCTTGCCCCGTCGTGGTGCGGTCGAGTTAGCCAACTCCAGGGTGCCTCCAGTTTAGGAGCTTCCTATGTGGGCTGCGTGAACTGGTAGTCAAGGCTGGTTCTGTAGTGCCAGTAGGCCCAGCTCCCCCTGTAGGACTGTTGGGGTTCGGTAACTGCGGCTGCCTCGCGGCCTAGCTGTTCTCTCCTCTCCTGTGGACCTTCGGGTCCACCACCTGGTTCCAGCACCGTCAGCTGGTTCCGGGCCGAGCCTTTGGCTTAGGTGCCTCCTCCTGGGTATCCGAGTTCCGCCAACGCCAGGCGGTCCTTGGTAGTGCTTTTAAGCGTGGGCACCTACAGCTTAGTAACCGGGTTCCAGCACCGTCAGCTGGTCCTCGGTCGTGCCATTGGCTCTTGCACACTGGGGCAACGCATCCGGGTTCCAGCACCGCCAGCTGGTTCTCGGCAGTGTTCTTGTCACAGGTACTCCCTCGTGCCAAGCCTGGTTTCAGCACCATCAGCTGTTTCCGGGTTGTGTCAAGCTCACTGAGACGCCTATGCTTGCCCCGTCGTGGTGCGGTCGAGTTAGCCAACTCCAGGGTGCCTCCAGTTTAGGAGCTTCCTATGTGGGCTGCGTGAACTGGTAGTCAAGGCTAGTTCTGTAGTGCCAGTAGGCCCAGCTCCCCCTGTAGGACTGTTGGGGTTCGGTAACTGCGGCTGCCTCGCGGCCTAGCTGTTCTCTCCTCTCCTGTGGACCTTCGGGTCCACCACCTGGTTCCAGCACCGTCAGCTGGTTCCGGGCCGAGCCTTTGGCTTAGGTGCCTCCTCCTGGGTATCCGAGTTCCGCCAACGCCAGGCGGTCCTTGGTAGTGCTTTTAAGCGCGGGCACCTACAGCTTAGTAACCGGGTTCCAGCACCGTCAGCTGGTCCTCGGTCGTGCCATTGGCTCTTGCACACTGGGGCAACGCATCCGGGTTCCAGCACCGCCAGCTGGTTCTCGGCAGTGTTCTTGTCACAGGTACTCCCTCGTGCCAAGCCTGGTTTCAGCACCGTCAGCTGTTTCCGGGTTGTGTCAAGCTCACTGAGACGCCTATGCTTGCCCCGTCGTGGTGCGGTCGAGTTAGCCAACTCCAGGGTGCCTCCAGTTTAGGAGCTTCCTATGTGGGCTGCGTGAACTGGTAGTCAAGGCTGGTTCTGTAGTGCCAGTAGGCCCAGCTCCCCCTGTAGGACTGTTGGGGTTCGGTAACTGCGGCTGCCTCGCGGCCTAGCTGTTCTCTCCTCTCCTGTGGACCTTCGGGTCCACCACCTGGTTCCAGCACCGTCAGCTGGTTCCGGGCCGAGCCTTTGGCTTAGGTGCCTCCTCCTGGGTATCCGAGTTCCGCCAACGCCAGGCGGTCCTTGGTAGTGCTTTTAAGCGCGGGCACCTACAGCTTATTAACCGGGTTCCAGCACCGTCAGCTGGTCCTCGGTCGTGCCATTGGCTCTTGCACACTGGGGCAACGCATCCGGGTTCCAGCACCGCCAGCTGGTTCTCGGCAGTGTTCTTGTCACAGGTACTCCCTCGTGCCAAGCCTGGTTTCAGCACCGTCAGCTGTTTCCGGGTTGTGTCAACTTCACTGAGACGCCTATGCTTGCCCCGTCGTGGTGCAGTCGAGTTAGCCAACTCCAGGGTGCCTCCAGTTTAGGAGCTTCCTATGTGGGCTGCGTGAACTGGTAGTCAAGGCTGGTTCTGTAGTGCCAGTAGGCCCAGCTCCCCCTGTAGGACTGTTGGGGTTCGGTAACTGCGGCTGCCTCGCGGCCTAGCTGTTCTCTCCTCTCCTGTGGGCCTTCGGGTCCACCACCTGGTTCCAGCACCGTCAGCTGGTTCTAGGCAGTGTCTTTTGCTCTTGTACCTTCTGCTCCCCATCCTGGTTCCAGTAACGTCAGCTGGTTCCGGGCAGAGCCTTTGGCTTAGGTGCCTCCTTCTGGGTATCCAAGTTCCACCAACGTCAGGTGGTCCTTGGTAGTGCTTTCAGGCACGGGTACCTCCTGCTTAGTAACCGGGTTCCAGTAACGTCAGCTGGTCCTCGGTAGTTCCATTGGCTCTTGGACCTTCGGCTACCCATCCGGGTTCCAGTACCGTCAGCTGGTTCTCGGCAGTGTCTTTTGCTCTTGTACCTTCTGCTCCCCATCCTGGTTCCAGTAACGTCAGCTGGTTCCGGGCAGAGCCTTTGGCTTAGGTGCCTCCTTCTGGGTATCCGAGTTCCGCCAACGTCAGGCGGTCCTTGGTAGTGCTTTTTAGCACGGGTACCTCCTGCTTAGTAACCGGGTTCCAGTAACGTCAGCTGGTCCTCGGTAGTTCCATAGGCTCTTGAACCTTCGGGTAGCCATCCGAGTTCCAGTTCCATCAGCTGGTTCTTGGCATTTTCTCAGCCTTCTTGTACCTTCTGCTACATTTCCAAGTTTAAGACCCTAAAGTCGACGACCCGGAAGACCACCCCGATGACGACTACGACGACGACCCGGAAGACCACCCCGATGACGACGACGACGACGGCGGAGACGACGACGACGACGGCGGAGACGACGACGGCGGAGACGACGATGGCGGAGACGACGACGGCGGAGATGACGATACTGAAGACGACGACCCTGGAGACGACGACATGGAAGACCGAGAAGCAGAAGAGGCTGCAGAACAAAGAGCAGAAGAACATTAAGCATAACACTTAATATCAGAGCAAAAGATATTATCTAAATTATATGCAGAAGAAGACTAAGCAGTGTATGGGGGTGAGTCCGTTCCTCCTCGTGGTGCCCCTGGATAAAGCCTGATGCTGCAGGCCAAACTGAACTCGGACAAATGTAACTTTTGTGACTGGCAGAACGGAAGGTGCAATCTTCAAACTTTTATAGATAACAACTACGGGAATGCCTGTCACAAATGAGAATATGATGAAGAAGTAGAATAGGAAGAATAATAACAGTGGAATAAAAAGAATATGTAGAATAGGAAGAATAATAATAGTTGAAGAAAATGAATATGAAGAATGTAATAAAAAAAAAAATAGGTAGAAGATGAAGAAGAAGATGAATAAGGTGAAGAAGTTGATGTCAAAGATGCTGATGATGATGAAGATGAAAGTGTGGGAAAAGGAAAAAAAAGAAGGGGAAGGTCGTGGAATAGTGAAACATCAATATCTGACAAAATAAAAAAAATTTTACATAGTCAATATCTTTTTCAATCCGAACGTCTTTAAAAAAAAAAAAAAAATCATGCTATTCTATTTGATTGGGCTAATCCTCATTGCCTTTAATGTCTCCGCCACCTCCCCCAATACATCCTACATTATTCTTAGTTGTTTTCCTTCATGTAGAATGAACCTACAAGGAAAGAAAGGGTTTATTTTAATTCCGATATTTTGGTCCCATTGACTTGCATTGGGATCGGGTATCGGTATCGGCGATATCCGATATTTTTTGAATATCGGCCGATCCAAACCGATAACGATACTTTCCGATATCGGAAGGTATCGCTCAACACTACTCAGGAACGCTTCAACGGATCCTAGCGGTTCTGAGATTGTTTTTTCGTGACATATTGGGCTTCATGTTAGTGGTAAATTTAGGTCAATAAATTCTGCGTTTATTTGTGATAAAAACGGAAATTTGGCGAAAATTTTGAAAATTTCGCAATTTTCACATTTTGAATTTTTATTCTGTTAAACCAGAGAGATATGTGACACAAAATAGTTAATAAATAACATTTCCCACATGTTTACTTTACATCAGCACAATTTTGGAAACAAAATTTTTTTTTGTTAGGAAGTTATAAGGGTTAAAATTTGACCAGCGATTTGTCATTTTTACAACGAAATTTACAAAACCATTTTTTTTAGGGACCACCTCACATTTGAAGTCAGTTTGAGGGGTCTATATGGCTGAAAATACCCAAAAGTGACACCATTCTAAAAACTGCACCCCTCAAGGTACTCAAAACCACATTCAAGAAGTTTATTAACCCTTCAGGTGCTTCACAGCAGCAGAAGCAACATGGAAGGAAAAAATGAACATTTAACTTTTTAGTCACAAAAATTATCTTTTAGCAACAATTTTTTTATTTTCCCAATGGTAAAAGGAGAAACTGAACCACGAAAGTTGTTGTCCAATTTGTCCTGAGTACGCTGATACCTCATATGTGGGGGTAAACCACTGTTTGGGCGCACGGCAGGGCTTGGAAGGGAAGGAGCGCCATTTGACTTTTTGAATCAAAAATTGGCTCCACTCTTTAGCGGACACCATGTCACGTTTGGAGAGCCCCCGTGTGCCTAAAAATTGGAGCTCCCCCACAAGTGACCCCATTTTGGAAACTAGACGCCCCAAGGAACTTATCTAGATGCATAGTGAGCACTTTGAACCCCCAGGTGCTTCACAAATTGATCCGTAAAAATGAAAAAGTACATTTGGCTTTTTAAATGGAAAATTAGCTCCAATCATTAGCGGACACCATGTCACGTTTGGAGAGCCCCTGTGTGCCTAAACATTGGAGATCCCCCAGAAATGACACCATTTTGGAAACTAGACCCCCAAAGGAACTAATCTAGATGTGTGGTGAGGACTTTGAACCCCCAAGTGCTTCACAAAAGTTTATAACGCAGAGCCATGAAAAAAAAAAAAAATTATTTTCTCAAAAATGATCTTTTAGCCTGCAATTTTTTATTTTCCCAAGAGTAACAGGAGAAATTTGACCCCAAAAGTTGTTGTCCAGTTTCTCCTGAGTACGATGATACCCCATATGTGGGGGTAAATCACTGTTTGGGCACATGCCGGGGCTCGGAAGTGAAGTAGTGACGTTTTGAAATGCAGACTTTGATGGAATGCTCTGTGGGCGTCACGTTGCGTTTGCAGAGCCCCTGATGTGGCTTAACAGTAGAAACCCCCCACAAGTGACCCCATTTTGGAAACTAGACCCCCAAAGGAACTTATCTAGATGTGTGGTGAGCACTTTGAACCCCCAAGCGCTTCATAGAAGTTTATAATGCAGAGCCGTGAAAATAATAAATACGTTTTCTTTCCTCAAAAATAATTATTTAGCCCAGAATTTTTTAATTTTCCCAAGGGTAACAGGAGAAATTTGACCCCAATATTTGCTGTCCAGTTTCTCCTGAGTACGGTGATACCCCATATGTGGGGGTAAACTACTGTTTGGGCACATGCCGGGGCTTGGAATTGAAGTAGTGACGTTTTGAAATGCAGACTTTGATGCGGGCGTCACGTTGCGTTTGCAGAGCCCCTGATGTGCCTAAACAGTAGAAACCCCCCACAAGTGACCCCATTTTGGAAACTAGACCCCGACAGGAACTTATCTAGATGTGTGGTGAGCACTTTGAACCCCCAAGTGCTTCATAGAAGTTTATAATGCAGAGCCGTGAAAATAATAAATACGTTTTCTTTCCTCAAAAATAATTATTTAGCCCAGAATTTTTTATTTTCCCAAGGGTTACAGGAGAAATTGGACCCCAAAAGTTGTTGTCCAGTTTCTCCTGAGTACGCTGATACCCCATGAGTGGGGGTAAACCACTGTTTGGGCACACGTCGGGGCTCAGAATGGAAGTAGTGACTTTTGAAATGCAGACTTTGATGGAATGGTCTGCGGGTGTCACGTTGCGTTTGCAGAGCCCCTGGTGTGCCTAAACAGTAGAAACCCCCACAAGTGACCCCATTTTAGAAATTAGATCCCCCAAGGAACTTATCTAGATATGTGGTGAGCACTTTGAACCCCCAAGTGCTTCACAGACGTTTACAACGCAGAGCCGTGAAAATAAAAAATCATTTTTCTTTCCTCAAAAATTATGTTTTAGCAAGCATTTTTTTTGATTCACAAGGGTAACAGGAGAAATTGGACCCCAGTAATTGTTGCGCAGTTTGTCCTGAGTATGCTGGTACCCCATATGTGGGGGTAAACCACTGTTTGGGCACACGTCAGGGCTCGGAAGTGAGGGAGCACCATTTGACTTTTTGAATACGAGATTGGCTGGAATCAATGGTGGCGCCATGTTGCGTTTGGAGACCCCTGATGTGCCTAAACAGTGGTAACCCCTCAATTCTACCTCCAACACTAACCCCAACACACCCCTAACCCTAATCCCAACTGTAGCCATAACCCTAAACACAACCCTAACCGCAACACACCCCTAACCACAACCCTAACCCCAACACACCCCTAACCATAACCACAACCCTAATTCCAACCCTAACCCTAAGGCTATGTGCCCACGTTGCGGATTCGTGTGAGATATTTTCGCACCATTTTTGAAAAATCCGCGGGTAAAAGGCACTGCGATTTACCTGCGGATTTTCCGCGGATTTCCAGTGTTTTTTGTGCGGATTTCACCTGCGGATTCCTATTGAGGAACAGGTGTAAAACGCTGCGGAATCCGCACAAAGAATTGACATGCTGCGGAAAATACAACGCAGCGTTTCCGCGCGGTATTTTCCGCACCATGGGCACAGCGGATTTGGTTTTTCATATGTTTACATGGTACTGTAAACCTGATTGAACACTGCTGCGGATCCGCAGCCAAATCCGCACCGTGTGCACATAGCCTAATTCTAAAGGTATGTGCACACGCTGCGGAAAACGCTGCGGATCCGCAGCAGTTTCCCATGAGTTTACAGTTCAATGTAAACCTACGGGAAACAAAAATCGCTGTGCCCATGCTGCGGAAAAACTGCACGGAAACGCAGCGGTTTACATTCCGCAGCATGTCACTTCTTTGTGCGGATTCCGCAGCGGTTTTACAACTGCTTAAATAGAAAATCGCAGTTGTAAAACCGCAGTGAAATGCGCAGAAAAACCGCGGTAAATCCGCCATAAATCCGCAGCGGTTTAGCACTGCGGATTTATCAAATCCGCAGCGGAAAAATCCGCAGAGGACCAGAATACGTGTGCACATACCGAAACCCTAACCCTAGCCCTAACCCTACCCCTAGCCCTAACCCTAACCCTACCCCTAACCCTAACCCTACCCCTACCCCTAACCCTAACCCTACCCCTAACCCTAACCCTACCCCTAACCCTACCCCTAACCCTACCCCTAGCCCTAACCCTAACCCTAACCCTACCCCTAACCCTAACCCTAACGATATTCTAACATTAGTGGAAAAAAAAAATTTCTTTATTTTTTTATTGTCCCTACCTATGGGGGTGACAAAGGGGGGGGTCATTTATTATTTTTTTTATTTTGATCACTGAGATATAGTCTCAGTGATCAAAATGCACTTTGGAACGAATCTGCCGGCCGGCAGATTCGGCGGGCGCACTGCGCATGCGCCCGCCATTTTGGAAGATGGCGGCGCCCAAGGAGAAGACGGACGGGACCCCGGCTGGATCGGTAAGTATGATGGGGTGGGGGGGACCACGGGGGGGGGGATCGGAGCACGGGGGGGGGAATCGGAGTGCGGGAGGGGTGGAACGGAGCACGGGGGGCGTGGAACGGAGCACGGGGGGCTGGAATGGAGCATGGGGGGGTGGAACGGAGCACCGGGGGGGTGGATCGGAGTGCAGGGGGGGTGATTGGAGCACGGGGGGGTGATTGGAGCACGGGGGGAGCGGACAAGAGCACGGGGGGGAGCGGAGCACTGGACGGAGGGGAGCCGGAGCAGTGTACCGGCCAGATCGGAGGGCTGGGGGGGCGATCGGTGGGGTGGGGTGGGGGCACACTAGTATTTCCAGCCATGGCCGATGATGTTTCAGCATCGGCCATGGCTGGATTGTAATATTTCACCCGTTATAATAGGTGAAATATTACAAATCGCTTTGATTGGCAGTTTCACTTTCAACAGCCAATCAGAGCGATCATAGCCACGAGGGGGTGAAGCCACCCCCCCTGGGCTAAACTACCACTCCCCCTGTCCCTGCAGATTGGGTGAAATGGGAGTTAACCCTTTCACCCGATCTGCAGGGACGCGATCTTTCCATGACGCCGCATAGGCGTCATGGGTCGGAATGGCACCGACTTTCATGACGCCTACGTGGCGTCATGGGTCGGGAAGGGGTTAAAGGTGTTCACTGAAGGGGTTAACTAGTGGGATAGTTTTATAGGTCGGGTCGTTACGGATGCGACAATACTAAACATGTGTATTTTTATTGCTTTTTTTTATTTAGAAAAAGGAATGTATTTATTGGAACAATTTTTTTTTAATTATTTATTTAGGATTTTTTTTTTTTTTACACATGTATTTTTTTTTTTTTTACTTTTTCACTTTGCCCCAGAGGGGACATCACAGTAAAGTGAAAGATCGCTGATCTGACACTTTGCTGTACACTGAGCAGGCAATGTGAAGTCACCTCCCTGCAGGACCCGGATGCAGCCCCGTGGCCATTTTGGATCCGGGCCTGCTGCAGGGAGGAGCAGGTAAGGCTACGTTCACATTAGCGTCATGCGACGCTGCGTCGTCGACGCACGACAACGCATGCGTCATGCGCCCCTATCTTCATCATTGGGGACGCATGCGTTGCGTTGTCGTGCGTTTTCGGTAAAACGCACGACGCATGCGTCGTTTCACCGCACCTGGGTGGCGTCGGAGATGCTACATGTTGCATTTTTGTAGCGTCAAAAAAACGCACGCGTCGCACTTGCGTCGCTCGTGCGTCGTCATTGCGTTACAATTTCCCATTGAAACCTATTGACAATCAATACACTTGCGTCGCGTGTGTGCGTCGTGCGTGCGTTGTGCGACGCATGCGTCGTTAGATAAAATTAAACAAAAAAGTGTCTAGACAGTGCAAACAGTGATAAAAACATCCCCCATATATAAAGAAAATGTTGGATTGTTTGTCACTTCTGCTGCAGCATCTAGAGGCAAGACATCACACCAGACGACTTCTACTTTTATTCATCCGCTGTTCAGAGATGTAAGTATAGAATGATTCTGTGCATTTTCTACATGTTTTTTAAAATTGTTTTTGCAAGTTGTGTATTATATTCTGCACTGTGGTTGTTTAAAGATATTTTTGTATTTTTAGTCTGGTTGTGATGTATGGCGTTGTATAGGATGGCGTTTCATTGTCTGCGGCCTTGATTATTGTTCTTTCCAGGATAGATTTTTCTTTTCCATTTTTTGGTTTGGTGGTGTTTTTTGTATTCAGTTGTGATGTTTTATTCTTGCGTTATATGATGGTGTTTAATAGTCTCCGGCCCTGTCGGTTTTATTGTAAAGTATGGTAGTATAGAATGATTCTGCGCCCTGTTATTAAATGTAATAATTTATATTGCAAGTTGTGTATTATGTTCAGCACTGTGGTTGTGTAAAGACATTGTTGTATGTTTCTGGTTGCGATGTATGGCGTTGTATGGCCTTTTATTGTATCCGTCCCTGTCGGTTTTATTTTAAAGTATGGTGTGTTATTAACGTTTCGGCCCTTAATTTTTGGGTGTTGTTAATTTTTTCCTTTCAAAAATCTATTGTGTTTTTTGGGTTGCTCCATGCATACTGTACTTTAAAAAAAAAAAAAAAAACTCTCTTTTGGGATTACTACATAGGGTCTGTTGTAGATTAGTTTTCTTATCTTTAGGCTTTTGTTTACTCTGGCATTGGGTTGTCTCTGCCATTGTTTCTTTTATCAATGTGGCAGTGTTGTTTGCTCAGCGTTAGTTCAGTTGGAGTGCAATGTTCTTTGTGGTTGAAATGAAAATGTTTTTTTTTTTTTTTTATATTGCTGGATTGTGCATAGGAGCATAGGATCAATGTTATTTTGTTCTTTTTTTCAGAATCAGAATTGCATTATGGCCAGCGATTCCAGCAACACCCCACCGCTGAGGAGTCCGGTGAGTACATGATCTACTATTGCTTACTATATTCGCTGTCATTTGTAGATGGGTCACTCAACTTTTTGGTAAACTATTTTGCAGGCTTCTTCAAGTGAGGAGGAGAACCAGGAGGAACAGAGGGAGCAGGAGCAGGGACCGCGGGGCCAAGCTGTGGTTGCAGGACGGAGAGTAAGTTTTTATTTCAAACCTATTCCTTTTTTTTCGTTAATTTCTTTGTTTTTGCGGGTATGGGGGGTGGTGGGAGGGGGTGGTGGTGTGTGTGGTAGGTGGCGGTGGAGGAGGTAGGGACAACATTTTTTTATCTTGCAAACATTAATATTTTCCATTTATTCTAGGTTTCACAATGGGCCCTGGATGACCCACTGGATATCGATATGATGGTGGCATCCATAGAAGCACGGGGCCCGTTGTGGGACAGCCGTGACCCCCGGCACGCGGACCAGGGCATATTGCGCCGTTTGTGGATAGAGGTGGCACAATCGCTGTGGAATGGCTTCGACAGCGCTCCCCCCAAGGACAAAGCTAGTTTACGTAAGTATTTCCAAAATGCTGCTGTGACCCATCATGCCAGGATTACACAACCGTCTGTGATGTCTTCTATTGGGATTGCACACGGTTGCGTAATCGTTTTCAATATATTCTCTAAAACCTTTTTTATTTTTTTTATTTATACACAGTTAAACAATTGAGGACCAGATGGCGCTCCATGAAGGACCGCTTCAGGAGGGGCCTGAAAAAGGAGGGACAGACCCGTAGTGGTGCTGCAGCTTCAAGGACCTCGGTGTACAAATACAACCGTATATTGCAGTTCTTGCGACCGGTCCTTGAAAGCAGAGAGTAAGTATAGTACCTATGCACACACCTAGTTTTTACAACATGCATATTCACCTACTATATTCCAGCCACGTAGCTTATTGCCCAGCCATTTATTTTGGCAAGTACAAAGTATAGAAATGAAGAAAAAAAGGCAAGCTCACCGAGGCGTGAAAAGTAAAAAATACATACTTTTATCCTCTTCAATCATAAGCAGAGGATGAAACATCAGCACAATACAATAGACACTATCTACACGTTTCAGGTGACAGGGAACATCAGACCTGAAACGCGTAGATAGTGTTTTTATTGTATTGTGCAGATGTTTCATCCTCTGCTTCTGATTGAAGTGAATAAAGTATTTAGTTTTTACTTTTCACGCCTCGTTGATCTCGAATTTTTTATTCATTTCTGGTCTTCTCACACTTGACACAGCGGCTCCCTTCTGGGATTACTACAATGGTGAGCTTGACTTACTAGTTATTTCCCTGAAATCAGAAGTATACAGAACACAGAAAGATAGTAGATTGGCCATGCCCAGGCAATATTTCATAGTGGAGTAGTATAGTGCCCATCCAGGTGTATCCCAGTTTTTTTATACACAAAAAATTAAAATATAATAGACACGGCATACCTTCTACTGCAAGGCAGGTTATGTTCCCATGGTTGCTCAGCTCGCAGGACCTGTGATGACGTCTCGGTCACATGACCGTGACGTCATGGCAGTTCCAACGTAAGCATAATTGTCTGGCGTTACAAACCGCAACCATGGGTGACTATTTTGAATTAAATAAATGCATTTTTTTTAATATTGATGGTGCATATGCAGTGTCAATATTAAAAATAGGTTAATATTAACGGCGGCAATGGATACCGGCGGTAAAGTTAATTAATGACGCATGTGAAATGTTATATTTAGTATACTAATGGTTTCCTTATGTTTTCACAGAACACACAGCAGCACCCGCGAGACTGTCCGACCCTCTGGAGCGGTCCTTTGTGAAGCGCCATCTGAACTGTCGCAGCCATCCCACAGCGAGAGCAGGTCTGCACCACCACAATCTGGCGAACCGGCAGCCGGTCCATCAGATGTTCCCCTGGCCGAGGCCTCTGGCGTTCCTTCCTTCGGGTCTTCCCGACAGCGTCAGCGGGCCTCGCACAGGGCGGTCATGCCCGAATTTTTACATTTGAGCACCTTATTTCAGAATGGTTTCAAGGCGCTGTGCAATAAAATGTCCAATATCGACCGGCGTCTTGAAAACATCGAATCGGAGCTCTCGAGGCCGGCCAAACATTTTTTTAGTGCCATTCAAAAGGGCATGGTTGAACATCTTACGCCGGAACTCCAGATTTCGGTCATGCAGGGCTGCAACAACGCATATGTCACTGTTCTGCAGCAGGCTCGGGTCATGCAGTCAGCGACAAATGTGCCCGCAGTACCATCGCTGGCTGCCATGACTCCGACTCCTGCTGCAGAGCACCACCACAGAGCTCCGCGTGCCGAGGGCCACCGCCACCGCCACCACAGAACAGAACCAAAGTTATGAGCATGCCAGGCCTTCAAGGGCACACAGACGGGAAGCCGACCCACACCCAGAGGGAGAGAGGAGGAAAAAAAAGAAGAAGACGACGACGACAAGCACTACAACCTTGGCTATGGCTGCTCCCAAAACAACCACCACTACACAGCCTGGGTCGACCCGGAGCACTCAAAGTACCCAGCCTGGGTCTACACGGAGTACACCCAGTACCCAGTACCCAGCCTGGGTCTACAAGGAGTACACCGAGTACACAGCCTGGGTCTACCTGGAGCCGGAGTAGCCAGCCAAGGACACTGGTCGTCCCTCCTCCTCCCTCACCTCCTGCTTTGGCAGGATTGCCACCGTCAACTGGCTGGATTGATGTCGGCATCCCGTCTAGTGTCATAGACTATGCTGCTTCCTCCCCCTCGTCCTCCTCCTCGTTCTCCTCAACACCCCCCAAAAGTGGGGGATATCAATCCCCCTTAATTGCTGATATTGATACCCCCTAACATTTCCCATTTCTTTTTTTTTGTGTCCCTTTATAAAATTGTTATTTTTTTTAAAAAAAAATTATTTTTTATTGTCTCAAATAAAGTTTGCACCAAATCACACCGTGCGCCGTATATACAAATCTTGTCTTTGTAACAACTGATGTGCAATGTCTGACAATATTTTATACATTTTTTTTTTCATTTTTTTATAGGGCTGTCGTTCATTGTACTAGGAGATGTTACAAACACAAACAGCATTGCTCAATATGTCAAGTTTAAAATGTACCATCACACAACGATTTCAGTAACGATATAGTTTGTTTTTGTGTGTAACCAATGTTATCTTTTCTGAAATCGTACAACGATTAGGCCCCTGCTGTGAGATTTTTGGTGTCAGTGAATGATTAGTAATTTCTTGGGGTAACTGATCACACGCTGTCATTGTTGGATCGGCGTGTTTGACACCGATCCAGCAATGTCTTTGTTTTAAACAAGGGAATATTGGGTTACTAGCGCAGTGTTTTAAACACTCCAATAAGTGAACAATACCCCCCAAAAAAAATAAAGGTGTCAACCACGTCCCTCGCCATCATCTTTCCGCAGTCACTGACACTGTTTCCCGCCCGTAAAGCAGAGCACACCGTTGACTTAAACGCTGTGCTTTGCTTTAGGGCTGGCACAGTACGGAAAGCTGACGGCGATGGACGTGTCACACACCGGAATGAAAGGTTTTATTTATTTTTTTATATTAAATTTACAATGGTAAACAGGGAAAACATCGTGAGTGCGGCCATGCGCTTCATAACATTACCCGGATTACACGGGGACTTGCTCTTTTTTGGTCGCTGGAGAGCTGTCTGTGTGACAGCTCTCCAGCAACCACGCGACGACTAAACAACGGTCACGGTCCGGTCGTATCACTGGTCGGTATCGTTGGATAATAGTTTTATTAATGTACCTTAAGATTATTGGTCAGGTGAGGTGGAAGCAATGTTCACAGTGTCGCCACTATTTGACTCTGGACGTATTCCAGCATCCTGAGTGCAATAGTGTTAACTCTGTAGAGTTTTGCATACAGGATTGTCTCCCTCCTTGTCAAGCCAGGTTCCATATGCAAATAGTCTGCAGGATTAAAAATGGTTGACAAGGTGGGAGCCGATCATGTTATACGTCAAAACTATGGAACACACGGCTGAAATATTTTTTTGTTTTGTCACAGTCCATTTGGGTACTGGTGCTCACATAAATTTTGTGGGACACACATTACTTTACATAACATTGGATTTTACAATTTGATTACTATGGAAAAACATATGGGAGATTTTTTTTGTGAAAACGGAAAGGCACAAGAACTTTATTTCAAAACACAACGCATTAGAAAATCAGGGGACATTATAACAATAACATTACATAGGATGGTTAAATGACATGGACTCCACAGTGTTTACATGACATCATAATAGCAAGATGAATTAAACCATTTGATCTTGCCATGAAACACGGCCAACATCTGAAACAAAGTATGCAGCAAATTGGTCCCTCATATGAGCAATCTCCACAGTTGTCCGCAGAGGATGATCTTGATAATCAGGCAATGGATTTGGTATGGGTTCATCGAGTTCCACGTTGACTCTCTCTTTATCAATAATAAAATTGTGGAGAACCACACACGCCTTCGCCACCTCATCCACTGTCTCAATTTTCAAATTTATAGCGGATCCTAAGATACGCCATTTGGAGACAAGGATTCCAAAGGCGCACTCCACAGTTCTTCTGGCCCTGGACAGTCTATAATTAAATATACTTTTGGTGCGGTCCAACCCCCGACTGGAGTACGGTTTAAGTAGGTTGCCACTCATTTGAAAAGCCTCATCCCCAACAACAACAAATGGCAGGGCCGGGCCTTCGGTGTTGGGAAGAGGTCGTGGATGGGGGAAATTAAAATTGTTATTGTACAATCTTCGGCCCATATCAGACTCCTTAAATGTCCGTGAATCATTTGCACGGCCAAACGCTCCAATGTCCACAGCGAGAAACCTGCAGTCCGCACCTGCAATTGCCATCAGCACGGTGGAAAAGTATTTTTTATAATTAAAAAACAGAGATCCACTTCTTGAAGGCTTGGTAATCCTAATGTGCTTCCCATCCACGGCTCCAATACACAAAAAAACCCTGTTTGGGAGAGAAGAACAGACAAATCGCGGCGCCCTAAGTGCGTAAACACAATATTATAGTCTTTAAAGGGTGCACAATTTTATGCACTCACCTGATAAAAGACTAAAATGGCTTTAGATCGTGTATCCTCCAAATTCCCTCTGAGATATTTTTCAATATACAGGGCTTGCAGCTTGCCTCGGGTGGATCCAAGTGAGAGAGCCAGGGTAAGGCTCACACAGGATGAGTAGTTCAAGAAAAGCACATCCAGCCCATGAATGGCAGCGCTTCCCAGGACTCACATTCAAAGATGATATTTCATATTTTTTTATTTCATAACTTAAAATAGAAGAGATATCTCTTCTATTTTAAGTTATGAAATAAAAAAATATGAAATATCATCTTTGAATGTGAGTCCTGGGAAGCGCTGCCATTCATGGGCTGGATGTGCTTTTCTTGAACGGCTCCAATACAGTTAGGGAAAGAACACACTTGTTCGAATTTTTGGGCATTGGCCTGCCATAATTCTGTTGTTGGGATAGGTAAAAATTCCTCCCGGAGGTTGTCCCACAATGCGCGGCATGTGTCGGCAATAATACCAGACAGTGTGGAGACTCCAATCCGAAACTGGAAATGCAGTGATCTCAAGGTCTCTCCAGTAGCAAGGAAACTGACAAGAAGAAAAATAAATAAATGAAATTAATTAAATTGTTATGAAAGAATTTTTCATTCTTAATTACAATCCCCCACCCCACAAAACCAAAACACGTTAGTTACTAGAAAAAATGGCAAGAACATATAAATCCTTCACATTGCATTACGTACCGTAGAGTCACCAGCAGACGTTCCTCGGGGGAAATCGATTTATGGAGCTGCGTGTCCTGCCTGGCAATGGTTCCTTCCACCAGACGCAGCAGATATCGGAAGCTGTTTTGTGACATCCTGGTGTATTCAAAGTATTTCTCCTGGTTCTCATTTAATTCGCCAAACAGACAATGGTAGGTTCCACGACTCTCTCGGACTTCCACTATAGGGTGTAGCCAAAAACGCCGACGACTCCTTCTCCGTAGTTTGTCTCTTTTCCTCTGTTCATGACAGGCAATAGCATAAGCAATAGCAAGGGCTAATTCCAGCTCAAAATTGAGGTAGATACTCTCCATGGGACGATCCATCTTGATGCTGTATGGTTGGAAATAATCTATGCCGGGGTATATATACCACTATTACATTAATACCCACCCTCATCTACCCATTGGTGGCATTATCTATTGTCTAGACACTAGACCCACCCTCTTCTATTCATTGGTGGTGTTATCTAGTGTCTAGACACTAAATTGTGTGTAAAGATATAATCATTGTTTGACAACGCATGCGTCGTAAAACGCTGCGTTTTTTGTAAAAACGCAACAAAAACGCACGAAAAACGCTGCGTTTTACGACGCATCCGTCCGACGCTTGCGTCAAAAAAGGTGCGTTTTTGCGTGCGTTTCCGATCCGTCGTGCGTTGCGTCGGCGACGCAGCGTCGCATGACGCTAATGTGAACGTAGCCTAAGAGACCCTTGGAGCAACGCGATCACATCGCGTTGCTACGAGGGTCTCAGGGAAGCACGCAGGGAGCCCCCTCCCTGCATGATGCTTCCCTATACCGCCGGAACACTGCGATCATGTTTGATCGCAGTGTGCCAGGTGTTAATGTGTCGGGGGCGGTCCGTGACCGCCCCTGGCACATAGTGCCGGATGTCAGCTGCAATAGTCAGCTGACACTCGGCCGCGCTCCCCCCGTGAGCACGGTTGATCGCGCTGGACGTACTATTCCATCCTCGGGAAGTAGGGCCCACCCCACATGGACGGAATAGTACATCCAATGGTAGAAAGGGGTTAAAACCATCCCATGTATGCAACTTTAATTTAACCCTTACAACATGAAGTGTGCTGGTGGAAAATACTCTGGTTTCACATCACTGATGCCATTATGCGCAGTGACACATATCTCCCCCCACATACCATGGCAGTGACCCTGTCACATATTCCTCCCTTCTGCCCAAAGCCAGGGGTTTTTGCACCTTCATACACCCAACAGGGGATTTGAGAGAGAGCATTTGCATTACCACGTAACTTCCCTGGCCTATGCTCTATGTGGAAACTGAAATCTTGAAGGGCTAAGAATTACCTAGTCACCCGGGTATTCTTACCCTTCTTCTATCTTAACAATCTGAGAGGAGCATGGTCTGATACTAGCTTAAAGGGAACCTGTCAGCAGGATTGTGCACAGTAACCTACCCACAGTGTCAGGTCGGTATTGTTATACTTATTACAATGATACCTTGGTTGATGAAATCCATCTTGTGGTTGTTGTTTAATCTTTATTTTCAGTTTTGAGTTAATGAGATTCTCATTCTTCGTGGTGGGTCTGTGGGGGGGGGGGGGGGGGGCTTCATGTGGTACTCTGATTAGCTATTCATATTGCAGACTGCATACAGGTCACTGATCCCTCACTGACCTGCCCCATAGTTTACGTAATGAATATATGTACAAAATTAAAAAAATAGCCTTCTGCAGGCAGATGCCAGTCGTGGCACCTGCACTAGAGCAAAATCGCATGTTTAATATGCAGTTAATAAATGTGCTTGATGTTTTCCTGAGGAGTATGAAAAATCAATTTTAAAAATGTGCCCGCCACGCCTGTGTAGTAGAAACTATCGCTGTACATAGAGGGGATCTGACAGCTGCTACTGCGCATGCGCTGGTGGTACCATCTTGGAGAAGGAATTTTTTTTTCTTCTCCAGCAAGATAGCGCCGTCATCCTGCTCACCCCGATTACAAGTGAGGAATATCTCGGAGATTTTTTCTCGCATTGCACTCGCCGATTTTGTACATAGATGTGAGCGAACCCAAATTTGGTACTGTATTCCCTTCATAGGCTTTTAGAGAGGCTGTGATTGTCCCTCCTGATTGGCTGCAATATACCTCATGATGGGATAGCGGTAAGGCATAACGATGAAGCAAGCATGGTTGCACCTGATTTTGCAGCCTTCTGTGACCTATACAGTCTTCTGCAATGTTTAAAGTATTGGCAGGAACTTTTTTGACAATTTGTGGAGATCAAATCGCAAATCGTTCAAATTTACTTTTCATAAGTTTCAGATGGATTTCCATGTGCATTAAATCGATTCAATCTTTTCTAATTATAATACACCTTTTATTAATATTTGTTACAGTGACACAGCTAGCCACATATTACATGCATGAAGTCATCCTTTAAAATTATTTAAATCAAATGGGTATGATGACATCTAGTGGTGCAAGCTAAGTATGTACATACAGCATCATTGTGTATTTGAGGCATTTTGTCAATTGCAAGGCAGATATTTCCTTTTAAAACAATGATTTTGTGACTAAATTGAATTTTGTTATTGATTCACCAAGCTAATGAAGAAACTACCTATTAAGACTTAGTAGAACACAGAAATAAAATGAGGGATAATTTGTATAAAATAATTTATATTGCTAGGTTGCTACCAAAATTATATTTTAGACAAATAAAAAACATAGTGCATATTTATAATAATCCTTGTACAACCTGGAATTTTATATAACCTGGATTTTTCTTTAAAATTGTAAAATTTGCCATTGCTACAAACATGAATCATAGTTACATATGTTACACATTTAGTATGGCTAAAGAACCAAACAAGGGATGGGAAGGGCAGAAGTGTAAAGTTTTCTGAAATCATATCCTTGAGGCCACTTATAAGTTTTGTGGCTGTTCCCTGTATTTTTTTCAACTTCAGGATCAGGGGTGGATTAAGGGTAACCAGGGCCCTGGGCTGTTCAGACACTGTGGGCCATGTGACGGGGTCATGTGATGGGGTGACGCGACGGGGTCATCATATACCTGAACCAGATTATTCCAGAAAAATAGTTGCTGTGTGAAACTATAACCTGTCAAACATCCATTGATCTAGTCAATTTACCCTTCAGTTCAGTATATAGTATACAGTGTATAGTGTCAGTGTATAGGTAACACTGACTCACCAGTGACGTCTCTAGGTGAAGTCCTTCATCTTTCATCCAGCACAGACCGCCATCACTTCATTCAGCCAGGACTCATCTCTGCAGGAAATAACACAGTTATCTCGAGCTCCACTTGCAGAACACATTACTTAATTTTTTCCAACTTCTACATTACACCACATGAAGAAAGAGAGGAAACATTTAATGTCTTTTTTCGGCCTTACTAACTATGTTACTATTTATTAGGTTCTGTAGAAGGACGTAGATCTGGGTATTTATTATGATGGAATATAGGCTGAACTGGATGGACAAATGTCTTTTTTCGGCCTTACTAACTATGTTACTATGTTACTATAGTGTCACTCTACACAGTAACAGGACCACCCCCCCATTTAAAACAGTGTCCTCAAAAAATAAAATAAATACATCACTGCAGTAATAATATCTGTTGTGAATTCTGTGGCTGAATTCACTCCTGTGGTCACAAGTGGTACTGCAGCTTCTGAGCTTCCTCCCTCAGGTGTTCTGGTGAGCTCGTTAACTGCTTCATTACTTAACTCCGCCTGATGCTGCTATCCTTGCTCCTTGTCAATGTTTCAGTGTTGGATCTGAGCTTCTCCTGATTGTTCCTGTGACCTGCTTCTCTGTATAGCTAAGTGCTTTTTGCTTTTTTGTTTGTTTTTTTTCCGTCCAGCTTGTTTTTTGTTTTGCTGGAAGCTCTGAGACGCAAAGGGTGTACCACCGTGCCGTTAGTTCGGCACGGTGGGTTTTTTTTGCCCCCTTTGCGTGGTTTTGCTTTAGGGTTTTTTGTAGACTGCAAAGTTCGCTTTACTGTCCTCGCTCTGTCCTAGAATATCGGGCCCCACTTTGCTGAATCTATTTCATCCCTACGTTTTGTCTTTTCATCTTACTCACAGTCATTATATGTGGGGGGCTGCCTTTTCCTTTGGGAATTTCTCTGGGGCAAGTCAGGCCTATTTTTCTATCTTCAGGCTAGCTAGTTTCTTAGGCTGTGCCGAGTTGCCTAGGTAGTTGTTAGGCGCAATCCACAGCCGCTTTTAGTTGTGTTTAGGATAGGATCAGGTGTGCAGTCTACAGAGTTTCCACGTCTCAGAGCTCGTTCTTGTATTTTTGGGTATTTGTCAGATCACTGTGTGCGCTCTGATCGCTAAGCACACTGTGTTTCTGGATTGCCTTCATAACACCTGTCATTAGCAAACATAACAGTACAAGGAGCCCAAACTAATGATTCTCAATAGAGGGAAAGAAAAAGTTCTGACATCATTTTTTTTTTTTTCTGCTCTGTGTTCACTTTTTTTTTTCCCCTAGACATTTGGGTGATTCTGGACACAGGTGTGGACATGGATATTCAGGGTCTGTGCTCTTCAATGGATAATCTCGTTATAAATGTACAAAAAATTCAAGATACTCAGAAATCTATGTTAGAACCAAGAATTCCTATTCCTGATTTGTTTTTTGGAGATAGAACTAAGTTTCTAAGTTTCAAAAATAATTGTAAGCTATTTCTGGCCTTGAAACCTCATTCTTCTGGTAATCCTATTCAACAGGTTTTGATTATTATTTCTTTTTTGCGCGGCGACCCTCAAGACTGGGCATTTTCTCTTGCGCCAGGAGACCCTGCATTGAGTAGTGTCGTTGCGTTTTTCCTGGCGCTCGGATTGCTGTACGATGAGCCTAATTCAGTGGATCAGGCTGAGAAAAATTTGCTGGCTTTGTGCCAGGGTCAGGATGATATAGAAGTATATTGTCAGAAATTTAGGAAATGGTCAGTACTCACTCAGTGGAATGAATCTGCGCTGGCAGCTTTGTTCAGAAAGGGTCTCTCTGAGGCTCTTAAGGATGTCATGGTGGGATTTCCTATGCCTGCTGGTTTGAATGAGTCTTTGTCTTTGGCCATTCAGATCGGTCGACGCTTGTGCGAGCGTAAATCTGTGCACATTTGGCGGTATTGTCTGAGATTAAACCTGAGCCTATGCAGTGCGATAGGACTATGACTAGAGTTGAACGGCAGGAATACAGACGTCTGAATGGTCTGTGTTTCTACTGTGGTGATTCCACTCATGCTATTTCTGATTGTCCTAAGCGCACTAAGCGGTCCGCTAGGTCTGCCGTCATTGGTACTGTACAGTCCAAATTCCTTCTGTCCATTACCTTGATATGCTCTTTGTCGTCGTTTTCTGTCATGGCGTTTGTGGATTCGGGCGCTGCCCTGAATCTGATGGATTTGGATTATGCTAAACGTTGTGGGTTTTTCTTGGAGCCTTTGCGGTGTCCTATTCCATTGAGAGGAATTGATGCTACACCTTTGGCCAAGAATAAACCTCAATACTGGGCCCAGCTGACCATGTGCATGGCTCCTGCACATCAGGAAGTTATTCACTTTCTGGTGTTGCATAATCTGCATGATGTGGTTGTGTTGGGGTTGCCATGGCTACAAACCCATAATCCAGTATTGGATTGGAATTCCATGTCGGTATCCAGCTGGGGTTGTCAGGGGGTACATGGTGATGTTCCATTTTTGTCGATTTCGTCATCCACCCCTTCTGAGGTCCCAGAGTTCTTGTCTGATTATCAGGATGTTTTTGAAGAGCCCAAGTCCGATGCTCTACCTCCGCATAGGGATTGTGATTGTGCTATCAATTTGATTCCTGGTAGTAAATTCCCTAAAGGTCGATTATTTAATTTATCCGTGCCCGAACACGCCGCTATGCGCAGTTATGTGAAGGAATCCCTGGAGAAGGGACATATTCGCCCATCGTCATCACCACTGGGAGCAGGGTTCTTCTTTGTAGCCAAGAAGGATGGTTCGCTGAGACCGTGTATTGATTACCGCCTTCTTAATAAGATCACTGTTAAATTTCAGTATCCCTTGCCATTGTTATCTGACTTGTTTGCTCGGATTAAGGGGGCTAGTTGGTTCACTAAGATAGATCTTCGTGGTGCGTATAATCTGGTGAGAATCAGGCAAGGAGATGAATGGAAAACTGCATTCAATACGCCCAAGGGTCATTTTGAGTATCTAGTGATGCCGTTCGGACTTGCCAATGCTCCATCTGTGTTTCAGTCTTTTATGCATGACATCTTCCGTGAGTATCTGGATAAATTCCTGATTGTTTACTTGGATGACATTTTGATCTTCTCAGATGATTGGGAGTCTCATGTGAAGCAGGTCAGAATGGTTTTTCAGGTCCTGCGTGCTAACTCTTTGTTTGTGAAGGGATCAAAGTGTCTCTTCGGTGTGCAGAAAGTTTCATTTTTGGGGTTCATCTTTACCCCTTCTACTATCGAGATGGATCCAGTTAAGGTTCAAGCCATCCAGGATTGGATTCAGCCGACATCTCTGAAAAGTCTGCAAAAGTTCCTGGGCTTTGCTAATTTTTATCGTCGCTTCATCTGTAATTTTTCTAGCATTGCCAAACCATTGACCGATTTGACCAAGAAGGGTGCTGATTTGGTTAATTGGTCTTCTGCTGCTGTGGAAGCTTTTCAGGAGTTGAAGCGTCGTTTTTGTTCTGCCCCTGTGTTGTGTCAGCCAGATGTTTCTCTTCCGTTCCAGGTCGAGGTTGATGCTTCTGAGATTGGAGCAGGGGCGGTTTTGTCACAGAGAGGTTCTGATTGCTCAGTGATGAAACCATGTGCTTTCTTTTCCAGGAAGTTTTCGCCCGCTGAGCGTAATTATGATGTGGGCAATCGAGAGTTGCTGGCCATGAAGTGGGCATTCGAGGAGTGGCGTCATTGGCTTGAAGGAGCTAAGCATCGCGTGGTGGTATTGACTGATCATAAGAACTTGACTTATCTCGAGTCTGCCAAGCGCTTGAATCCTAGACAGGCCCGTTGGTCGTTATTTTTTGCCCGCTTCGACTTTGTGATTTCGTACCTTCCGGGCTCTAAAAATGTGAAGGCGGATGCTCTGTCTAGGAGTTTTGTGCCCGACTCTCCGGGTTTATCTGAGCCAGCGGGTATCCTCAAGGAAGGAGTCATTGTGTCTGCCATCTCCCCTGATTTGCGGCGGGTGCTGCAAAAATTTCAGGCGAATAAACCTGATCGTTGTCCAGCAGAGAAACTGTTCGTCCCTGATAGGTGGACTAATAAACTTATCTCTGAACTTCATTGTTCGGTGTTGGCTGGTCATCCTGGAATCTTTGGTACCAGAGAGTTAGTGGCTAGATCCTTCTGGTGGCCATCTCTGTCACGGGATGTACGTACTTTTGTGCAGTCCTGTGGGATTTGTGCTAGGGCTAAGCCCTGCTGTTCTCGTGCCAGTGGGTTGCTTTTGCCCTTGCCGGTCCCAAAGAGGCCTTGGACACATATTTCGATGGATTTCATTTCTGACCTTCCTGTTTCTCAAAAGATGTCAGTCATTTGGGTGGTCTGTGATCGCTTTTCTAAAATGGTCCATCTGGTGCCCTTGGCTAAATTGCCTTCCTCCTCTGATTTGGTACCTTTGTTCTTTCAGCATGTGGTTCGGTTGCATGGCATTCCTGAGAATATTGTTTCTGACAGAGGTTCCCAGTTTGTTTCAAGGTTTTGGCGAGCCTTTTGTGGTAGGATGGGCATTGACCTATCCTTTTCCTCGGCTTTCCATCCTCAGACTAATGGCCAGACCGAACGAACCAATCAGACCTTGGAAACATATCTGAGATGTTTTGTTTCTGCAGACCAGGATGATTGGGTGTCCTTTTTGCCGTTGGCTGAGTTCGCCCTTAATAATCGGGCCAGCTCGGCTACCTTGGTTTCTCCATTTTTTTGCAATTCTGGGTTCCATCCTCGTTTCTCTTCAGGACAGGTTGAGTCTTCGGATTGTCCTGGTGTGGATTCTGTGGTGGATAGGTTGCAGCAGATCTGGACTCAGGTAGTGGACAATTTGATCTTGTCCCAGGAGAAAGCTCAACTTTTCGCTAATCGCATATGCCGTGTGGGTCCCCGACTTCGTGTTGGGGATCTGGTTTGGTTATCTTCTCGTCATATTCCTATGAAGGTTTCCTCTCCTAAATTTAAACCTCGTTTTATTGGTCCGTATAGGATTTCTGAGGTTCTCAATCCTGTGTCTTTTCGTTTGACCCTCCCAGACTCCTTTTCCATACATAATGTATTCCATAGGTCGTTGTTGCGGAGATACGTGGCACCTATGGTTCCATCTGTTGAGCCTCCTGCCCCTGTTTTGGTGGAGGGGGAATTGGAGTATATTGTGGAGAAGATTTTGGATTCTCGTGTTTCTAGACGGAAACTCCAGTATCTGGTTAAATGGAAGGGTTATGCTCAGGAAGATAATTCCTGGTTTTTTTCCTCTGATGTTCATGCTTCCGATCTTGTTCGTGCCTTTCATGCGGCTCATCCTGGTCGGCCTGGGGGCTCTGGTGAGGGTTCAGTGACCCCTCCTCAAGGGGGGGGTACTGTTGTGAATTCTGTGGCTGAATTCACTCCTGTGGTCACAAGTGGTACTGCAGCTTCTGAGCTTCCTCCCTCAGGTGTTCTGATGAGCTCGTTAACTGCTTCATTACTTAACTCCGCCTGATGCTGCTATCCTTGTTCCTTGTCAATGTTTCAGTGTTGGATCTGAGCTTCTCCTGATTGTTCCTGTGACCTGCTGCTCTGTATAGCTAAGTGCTTTTTGCTTTTTTGTTTGTTTTTTTTCTGTCCAGCTTGTCTTTTGTTTTGCTGGAAGCTCTGAGACGCAAAGGGTGTACCGCCGTGCCGTTAGTTCGGCACGGTGGGTTTTTTTTGCCCCCTTTGCGTGGTTTTGCTTTAGGGTTTTTTGTAGACTGCAAAGTTCGCTTTACTGTCCTCGCTCTGTCCTAGAATATCGGGCCCCACTTTGCTGAATCTATTTCATCCCTACGTTTTGTCTTTTCATCTTACTCACAGTCATTATATGTGGGGGGCTGCCTTTTCCTTTGGGGAATTTCTCTGGGGCAAGTCAGGCCTATTTTTCTATCTTCAGGCTAGCTAGTTTCTTAGGCTGTGCCGAGTTGCCTAGGTAGTTGTTAGGCGCAATCCACAGCCGCTTTTAGTTGTGTTTAGGATAGGATCAGGTGTGCAGTCTACAGAGTTTCCACGTCTCAGAGCTCGTTCTTGTATTTTTGGGTATTTGTCAGATCACTGTGTGCGCTCTGATCGCTAAGCACACTGTGTTTCTGGATTGCCTTCATAACACCTGTCATTAGCAAACATAACAAATATCCCTTAATTAGCCCCTATGGTAATAATAATATCCCCCATCCTGGCCCCGCCTATCTCATTCCTGGCTCCAGCCATATGTTCTCCCATCCTGCCCTCATGAGTATCCATTCTGCCCCATATGATCTCCCCATCCTGCCCCATCAGTCTCCATCGTATCCATCCTGCCCCATGATCCTCCATGATCTTTCTCCAATCCTGCCCCATGTCTTTCATTCTGCCCCGTGTCTCCAATCATGCCCCATATCTACATTCTACACATGCCTCCAGCATCTCTGCCCCCAGTTTCCAGCATATCTGCCCCAGTGTGTCCAGAATCTCTGCCCCCAGTGTCCAGCATCTCTGCCCCCAGTGTCCAGCATCTGTGCCCCCAATGTGACCAGCATCCTGCCCCCAGTGTGTCCAGCATATTGCCCCCAGTGTGTCCAGCAATCTGCCCCAGTGTGTCCAGCATCCTGCCCCCAGTGTCTCCAGCATTTCTGCCCCCAGTGTCTCTAGCATTCTGCCCCGGGATCGCTGCTCTAAAAAAAAAAAAAACAAACAAAAAAAAAACACGAGTTCTTACTTACCTAGCCGCGCTCCTGCGGCGGCCGGAGCTTCCTCCCTCCACTCAGGTGAAGCACGCACTTGCCGGCGGCTGACAATGACGTCAGACGCCGGTGACAAGCGCCCTGTGGCACACGTCAGCTGTCAGCCTCCGATTGGCTGGCGGCTGTTAACTATTGATGTGCGGACCCGCACCACATCAATAGCCTTACTGCCCATACGCCGAAGTGGCTGAGGTCAATCTGAGTGGTTGCCCAGGGCCCCAGATTGACCTCATTATAATCCGCCACTGTTCAGGATATAGTTTATATGAACCGAACTGTATATTCCAAATGAGGCTTCACCTCTTCCTTGTAACACTGTAATATTGTTGCCAATGAATCCATGCCTTTTCTCATACACAATCAGTGATGTAATGATCAAAGTCACAGATGATGTGACCATGAGTGCTGGGAAGTCCACTGCGACCATCACTATTTTTATCTAAATGTACATTAACGGACAAGGATACAATTAAAAAAATGCTGCTGAGCAAAGAGCCAAACACAGCCTAGAACCTTCCAGTCTCAGATGGGCTGGCCAAGCTGTCAATTAAAACATCGATAGTTCAGCATGCCCCTGCACCAGATTGGACAGCTCAGCTGTCAATCAAAGTACTTACAGCTTAAGCATGCCCCTGCAGCAAATTGGACTGCTGAGTTGTAAGTACAGTAACTGCATCCCAAACACATTAAGGAGTGGAATCATGACTGTAGCCCCTATTCTAGGGGCCACCGAACCCCCAGGTTTCCCAGGAAATCTCAAATGGAAGACTCTGACTGATCGCTTGGCCTTCACATCTCAAACTGGGACCCAAGATTTCTCCTCAAGTCCATATAGCCTCCAGTGGATGAGGTATTGAAGGGAATTTCAAACCTTACAAGAATCCACAATTCTCTGAACCTTGTACTCCAAGCCCCCATTGACTGAAACCAGATGAGGCCGCGATGAGGGAGACACTGCTAAAGAGACCAGCTCCTTTAAAAGAGTCTTATGGAAAACATTTGTGATGCAAATAGATGGAGGGAACTTTAATCTAAATTCCACTGGATTGACCACCTCCAGGATCCCATACAACCCAAATTCACCAACAGGACTTTAAGACTATTATTTCTAGATGATAGACTATATCCACAGGAAATTCAGGAATATTCCAAGAAAATTCTCTAAAATGGGAATGAAAACATTTGTTACAAAAAAATGGTGAAGTTCCAGTATACTGATATACCCAAATGTTAAATGAAAAATCAGAGAGATGTAAAATGAAGAATAGTCCTCTTGCTGAGCCACCTCAAAGCACTTCAACATTTGATCCAAAGATTGATTTGTCATCTCATTCAGATCCTTGGTTTCAGGGTGATAAGCAGAGGAAAATTACAATTTAATCCATAGTTTGCTACAAAAAGCTCACCAGAATTTAGAGACAAAGTACACTCAACTATCAGACACAATGTTAAAAGGGATCCAATGAAACCTTACAATATGAGAAATTAACAAACTAGGGGTATGCTTCCACGGTCAAGAAACGCTGCAAACATCTGGACGCTGTGTACAGCCATAGAGTCAAACACGCAGCGTCCAGATGTTACAGCATAGTGGAGGGGATTTCATGAAATCCCATCTCCACTATGCGTTAAAAGACGCTGGTGGCAGACCCGCATAAATGGACATGCAGCACATTTTCCAGAATGCAGGATGTCTGTTTACAAGGTGGCAACGCTCTGTCGCCGCACCATAAATTTACTATAGACTATCATTAGATGCAGTAAAACTGCATCTAATGATTAATCGCATGCATAATAACGGCGTAAATACAGCTTACTACGCATGTCTACTAAATTAAATAAGGTCTTACCTGTCACACGGCCGAAAGTCTGTGTCCACTGCAGTTCTCGTGATAACTTATCTTACCGCGGGAACTGCCGTGCACGTGACTGGGGGATATCTCAGGTCACCCTAGGCTAGTTCTCACGGTCAGCTGACCGAGAGAGCTAGAGTGTAGGTGATTGCCGGAGAGTTATATCCGGTGGTCATCTACAAGCTCTTCTGTATCTGGATGTCTATGGCTTTGATTGGATTACAATTGTAATAAAGATGGCAAAACTGTGTGGTGTTTTATATCATTGAAATACTTTATTTTGCATGTGTGTATGTTTTATTAACCCTTTACCAACTATAGGATTATTAATGTTAGAAGTCTTATTGAATGCTCTCCATTACTAAGCCGGCTTAATGTCACCTTTCAAAGGTAACCTCAAGCCCTTATTACCCCCAAATGCCACTGCTACAGGGCAGTGGGAAGAGAGATGCTAAGTGCCAGAAATTGTGCATCTTACAGATGCGCCATTTCTGGGGTGGCTGGGAGCTGTTATTTGTAACCAGGAATGGCCAATATCCATTGTCCCTTCCTAGGCTATGAATATCAGCCCGCAGCTGTCTGCATAGCCTATCTGGTTATAAATTATAGGGGGACCCCACGTCATTTATGGGGGGTCCCCCTATTTTAATAGCCAATAAAGGCTAAATATACAGCTGATATTCATAGCCTGGGAAACTCCATGGGTATTAACCCCTTCCCAGGCTATAAACCTCAGGCCCCTAGTCACTGGCTTTCCCTCTCTGGCACAGAATATTGTGCGAGAGCCCACGCCATTTTTTCAATTTTGTTTTAATTATATATTGCATTTAAGGCTGGGGTCACACTTGCGTGAAACTCGCACGAGTCTCGCACCTCAATAACCGGCACTGCCGCTGGCACTCAGAAGTCGAGCATGCGGCTGCATAGAAATACAGTGCATGCAGCTGCACGCTCCCTTCCTGAGTGCCGTCGGCAGTGCCGGGTATTAAGATGTGAGACTCGTCCGAGTTTCTCGCATGTTTGATCCTGACCTAACTCTTTATGTACCATTTTATTATGTTTATTACTAAACGTCGGGCTTGGTACTATCTATAGATATATCAATCTATTATCTATATATTATCTATCGTATATATCAATCTATCTATCTATCAATCAATCTATCAATCATTATCTATCTATATATCTATAGAACTATCTATCATATCTATAGATCTATCTATCTATTATCTATCTATCAATATATCTATCTTTCATTATTTATCTATCGATATATCTATCTATATATATTTTGCACCTGCGCACCGCATCATTTCGGACGTCTAGGCGCCATCTTAGGTGAGGAAGGATTAATTATTAATGCTATATCACAAAGGGACTTTGCTTTATTGCGGCGTTTATCAAAATACATCTGAGCCACCCACATTACAGTTTTGAGAAGTGCTGTATAGGTTATCATGTCTTCCCAATATTGTTATTTCTCAAGATGGCTGGTTTGTACAGGTATAGGGATATAAATATATGAGCATACGGACTATTTGGTACACCCTGGTTAACCTGACGTGCCTTATACAGGTCACCAACTGCAACCAATGGTATTCTCAGGAGACATTTAACCTGTTATGGCCAATGTGTCTCCACCAAAGTCCATATAGGTGTCATTATTACGTCCTGCTCGATTTATCCCAACCCTTCACAACTGTATACACATATTTTTTATTCCTCCCTTATTATTGATGGGATTTATTCTTCTAAACACATGAACATTTTTTTTTTTTTTTTAACATTCGAAAAATAGATTCAAAACACTTATCCTCTACATGTTGGTGTGTTCCCCCTGGGCTAGTTTACATTGGTGACTTCCCGTGCAGTGTATTCTGTTTATCCGGAAAAAAAGAAGAAAAAAACATTTTTAGTTTGAATATACAAAGCTTATTTAAAAATAATTACTGAGTAGTTTACCCTTTAGGCATTTGTATCTTACTATACTGCAGAAACAAAGAACTCCTATTACGCAAGGTCATATTGTAAGAGATCAAAAGACTGTATGCAGTTTGAAGTCCACATTTAGCCCCATTGGCTTTAAAGTATTCAATTCAGAAATTCATTTTAGTTTTTCTGTTTCAAGAGTCTTTCTCTATTTCCTTTCCTCCTCTGTATGGGGACTGTATCAATTAGTTTGAATCTCAAATCCTTTTCTGTATGTCCAGATTCAACAAAGTGTTTGATAACTGGAAGGTCCATCCTTTTCTTTCTGATGGTATACCGGTGATGGTTTATGCGTGTTTTGAAATCACATGTTGTTTCTCCTGTATACCATAGGTTACATGGGCAATGTAATAGATATATCACCAAATCTGAATTCCATGTTAAGAAGTGTCTAAGGCTACTTTCACACTAGCGTCGTGCACTGCATGTCGCAATGCGTTGTTTTGGAGAAAAAACGCATCCTGCAAAATTGCTTGCAGGATGCGTTTTTTCTCCATTGACTAACACTAGCGACTAGGGTTGAGCGACCTTCACTTTTATAGGATCGGGTCGGGTTTCACGAAACCCGACTTTTGGAAAAGTCGGGTCGAGTGAAATCGGCCGATCCTATAAAAAAGTCGGGGTCGGGGTCGGCCGAAACTCGAAACCCAATGCAGTGCATTGGGTTTCCATGGTTCCCAGGGTCTGAAGGAGCGGAAACTCTCCTTCAGGCCCTGGGATCCATATTTAAGTGTAAAATATAGAATTAAAATAAAAAATATCCTTATACTTACCCTCTGACGCGCCCTGGTACTAACCGGGAACCTTCCTTCCTTAGAATCAGCCTTCCAGGACCTTCGGTGACGTCGCGGGTGACGTCGCGGCTTGTGATTGGCCGCGCGGCCGCCCATGTGACCGCTCGCGCGGCCAATCACAAGCCGCGACGTCACCCGCGACGTCACCGAAGGTCCTGGAAGGGCTGATTCTTAGGAAGGAAGGCTGTCGGAAGGAAGCAGGGCGCTTCCGAGGGTGAGTATATTCCTATTAGGTATATACTCACCCTCGGAAGCGCCCTGCTTCCTTCCGACAGCCTTCCTTCCTAAGAATCAGCCCTTCCAGGACCTTCGGTGACGTCGCGGGTGACGTCGCGGCTTGTGATTGGCCGCGCGAGCGGTCACATGGGCGGCCGCGCGGCCAATCACAAGCCGCGACGTCACCGCGACGTCACGGCAAGGTCCTAGAAGCGCGGATTCGAAGGAGGAAGGCTGCCGGTTAGTACCAGGGCGCGTCAGAGGGTAAGTATTGCAATATTTTTTATTTTAATTCTATATTTTACACTTTAATCTGAATTCCGATACCAATTCCCGATATCTTAAACATATCGGGAATCGGGATCGGAATTCCGATTCCAGATTCAAAAGATCGCCGACTTCATGGCCGACCAACCACTGGGGTCGGGTCGGGTTTCATGAAACCCGACCTTGCCAAAAGTCGGCGACTTTTGAACAATTTCGACCCGTTTCGCTCAACCCTACTAGCGACGCATTGCGATGCATTGACACACGTCGCAACTGTCGTGTGATGGTTGCGTCGTGTTGTGGCAGACCGTCGGCAGCAAAAAATGTTACATATAACATTTTTTGCTGCGTTGTGTCCGCCATTTCCGACCGCGCATGCGCGGCCGGAACTCCGCCCCCTCCTCCCCGCAACTCACAATGGGGCAGCGGATGCGCTGGAAAAATGCCGTTGTGCGGCGCTTGCACAGTATGCGTCGGAACGTCGGGCCGCTAATGTGAAAGTAGCCTAATAGGGTATTTTTTGTGTGCATTATGATGCAACCTTTAACCCCTTCAAGACATGCCCCTTACTAGTACAGTGCATGTCGTGTCTCCCCCTTTGATGTGGGCTCAAAGTTGCGACATGTCAGCTGTTTTGTACAGCTGACATGTGCGCGCAATAGCGGCGGGTGAAATCGCAATTTACCCGCCGCTATTAACCAGTTAAATGCCGCTGTCAAACACTGACAGCGGCATTTAACCGGCGCTTCCGGCCATGCGGCCAGAAAAGCTCGCATCTCTGACCACCGTCACCTGATCGGGGGTCAGCGATGCATCAGGATAGTAACCATCTGAGACCTCTATGTTTACTGATCCTGGCTAGCTGTGAGCGCCACCCTGTGGTCGGCACTCATAGCAAGCCTGCAATTCAGCTACATAGCAGCGATCTGATGATCGCTGCTATGTAGCAGAGCCGATCAGGCTATGCCAGCTTCTAGCCTCCCACGGAGGCTATTGAAGCATTGGAAAAGTAAAAAGAAAATGTTTTTAAAAATATGAAAAAAAAATAAAAAAAATATAAAAGTTTAAATCACCCCCCTTTCACCCCATCTAAAATAAGACAATACAAGAAAAAATAAACATACACATATTTGGTATCGCCGCGTTCAAAATCGCCTGATCTATAAACAAAAAAGCATTAACCTGATCGTTAAACAGCGTAGCGAGAAAAAATTAAAAATGCCAGAATTACGTTTTTTGATCGCTGCGACCCTGCATAATGGGTGAACAAAAGAACATATCTGCACAAAATTGGTATAATTGAAAACGTCAACTCGGCACACCAAAAAAAAGCTCTCACATGACCCGAGATCTCGAAAAATGGAGATGCTACGGGTATCGGAAAATGGTGCAATTTATTTAACCTTAAAGTTTTCAATTTTTTTTCTCCACTTAGATAAAAAATAACCTAGACATAATTGGTGTCGATGAACTCGTATCGACCTAGAGAATCATAATGGCAGGTCAGTTTTAGCATTTAGTAAACCTAGCAAAAAGCCAAACAAAAAACAAGTGTGGGATTGCACTTTTTTACAATTTCACCACACTTGGAATTTTTTTCCCGTTTTCTCATACCAGACATGGTAAAACCAATGGTGTTGTTCAAAAGTACAACTCGTCCCGCAAAAAATAAGCCCTCAGTTGGCCATATTGAAGGAAAAATAAAAAAGTTCTGGCTCTGGGAAGGAGGGGAGCGAAAAATGAAAACTCAAAAACGAAAAAGGGCTCCGGCGTGAAGGGGTTAATGATCAAAGGACAATTTATGCATGTCAAACAGGGGTAACAACCCTTCCTTTCACTACCGGTTAATGTTGTTTGGTGTGTCTTTTTCATGGGGCCTATATCTGAATTAGGCCGGGATCACACATGTGAGAAACACGTCCTTGTCTTGCATGTGAAATCCAAGCTCTGGCGCCGGCACTCCAGAGCGGAGCGTGCGGCTCCATGTGTTGCTATGCGGCTGCACGCTCAGTTTTGGCACCAGAGCTTGAATTTCACATGCGAGACACGGACCTGTTTCTCGCATGTGTGATTCCGGCCTTAGTCAGTATATCTTTAAGGTTTTTGTTTTTCTTATATGAGAAGAGTGGAGGGTTTTTATATTCTTCTACACTGGGTAGGCATTTGGTTAACATACCCCAATGTTTTTTGATAATTTTCCCTATATTACCACTTTCCTAAGAAAAGGTGGTCACAAATAGAATCCTGTTCAATAATTGCCTCTTTTATTTGAATTCTAATAATGCAGATCTATCATATTTCATTACCTCCTTTTTTGTTCTTTTTAATATATTCTTTGGGTAACCTCTTCTCCTAAATTTTTCCACCATATTATCCATAGCTCCACTTATTGCCTCATCATCTTTTACAATCCGCCTCACTCTCATCATTTGGCTCCTTGGGATGGATTTTATCATATTCCTTGGGTGCTGGCTACTAAATAGTAACACATTGTTCCTATACGTTTCTTTGATATACAAAGTGCTTGTTAATTGTCCCTTAACATTGTGTACCAA